>NC_135801.1:12867919-13482767 GCF_964213995.1 Mustelus asterias | reverse complement strand
TTTGCCACACAGATTGGCGCGAATACAGTTTCATACAATCGACTTTAGATGGGTCCAAGCTTGACAGCAGTTACAATCTGAACTCTCTGTGGAAGTTTGGTGATATGAAGCTCATACACAACGTGAAACTTGAGCAGCGATTTGCAGAGAAGAGGTATGTATAGGACAAAAACTCTGGCGTAAAATGCATGTGCATTCTGCAATTTTGGAACAAACCTGCGGCATGACTCTGGTAGAGTGTGCATATAGTTTGAGATATCGTTTGAGGCAATTGGTTTCCTGTGAAAGCTGTCCACAAATCTATGCAGGTGGTGGTGGTTTGGTGGAGATGGTGGGGGGAGGAGAGGAAACTGGATGGGGTGCTACCAGGGGAATGATGCCCAGCATGACGTGGTTAAACCCAGCAACATCCATGCCCATTGAGAGCAGGCATAGGTACCGACGAAAAATCAGGGCAGGTTACCCAGGATTGGAAAAAGAAATTGCCAAACGGGAGTTTCAAGTGTTTTGTGGCCGGTTGTCTTTGGCTTGTTAGGAATCAGATCAGAAACTCCAAGGTATATTATGAAGTTAGCCCAGACCCCCAACTATTTTTGACTTTGGCATTAGAGCAAGCGTAAGGTATTTCGCTCCAGGTGTTGTCCTGTTGACCCACTAGGAAACTTTTATTAAAACAGACTTTATTTAATCACACAGTTAAAGTATAACAAAAAAGAATCAGTATAACTTTTACCAATTGAAACACTTAAACATGACAAGGTATGATTCTTAACAGTTTCAATAAGATCAAAGTTGATCTTATGTTTCAATAAGATCAACTTTTATTCTTCTAAACTCCAATGGGTGAAGGTCCAACCTGCTTAATCTTTCTTCCAAAGCCACTCCTTCATCCCAGGAATCAGCCTAGTGAACCTTCTCTGAAGTACTTCCAATGAAAGTATATCCTTTCTTAAATAAAGTTACCAAAACTGTACACGGTACTCCACATATCAAGGCTTCGCATTCCTCTTTCAGCAAGATTGAGTAACTTGTCTGCCTTTTTGCATGACGGACCATCTGCTGTTGCAATTGAGAGAGTATTGTAATTTTAAATTGCGCAAATGCTAACCAATTCTTGTCAGGTTGTTATGTAAGTGGAAAATTGGGAATCTTTGATGTTTTTCATTAAAAACGGAACTTCCTCTTGGGTGTGAACATGATCAGGCTTGTCTGCGATGCCCACGCACTTGAACATCCTGCAAACACTCAGTGACTTGATTTACACGTGAAGAAAAGCTGCCAGAGCGATCGGCCTTAAGGCTGCCGTTGCCCATTGAAATGGGCCTCGGCAACCCTTGATGAGGAAGGGAGGAAATTAGAAGAAGGGTTTCTAAGTGCAGAGGCTCTTTACCATTTGACTAGTCCTCTTAGTCCTGTAGCGGTTGTGCTGTATTTCAAACAACTTTGTTTTCAAATGTATTCATTTTTAACACCAGGGCTAAGATGCGCAAAGATGGCAGACGGGGGAAAGAACTTGAAGAAAACACATTGTTTTTGGTGACATCCCACTGTTCAGCTTTAAAAGTGTATCAGGAAGGGTTGAAAATCAACTTTTCTGCCATAAGGGCACTGGGAAATCCAGCCTGTGGTGTTTATCTTCATCGACACATTGATGTTCTTCTGAGGTACCATCAGCAAAACAACCTCCTCACAGAGACAATTGTGTTTTTTAAGGTATGGTTATTTGACTTTCAACAAATTTCTACTTTTGTACAATTTAGTTGCAGTGTGAAGGTTCACGGCCTCTGGCCTTTATTTATTTAGAAGAAGACTTCCTCACTCCTACAAAGTCCCTTACTTTCGGTGATCATCCTTTGGCACAGCTCTCCAGGTGAACTCTGTACCTGCTCTGTTCCTGACCACTCACGGGCAGTGATTCTGCTGATAGTTTTCTGTCAAGCTGATCTCATTCGAACAGCCAACTTTTACACTCAATCCCAAGCCAACTTCTTTGGACATGCTTCTGTGCCAGTGAACCGAGTACATTTTCTATGAACACTGGGCCTCAGAGCAAGCAGGTCAGCCAGTGCATCTATTAAGTCCAAAACTGTTGGTCATAAATACAAGAGAGTCGGCAATTAAATCCAAGAAAGAATGCCGGAGAAACCTCGTTACTCAAGAGTGGTGAGGATGTGGAACTTGCTTCCACATGGGGTAGTTGAGACAAATAACACAGATGCATTCAAGGATAAGCTAAATAACCACCTGAGGGAGGAATTATGATATGTTGATAGGGTGAGAATGTTTGCTGCTATAACTGCACATGTAGAATGTACAAAGGAAGGGGCTTTGATAACAGTGTATAGAGTCCTGTGTATCCCACATTTGGAGTATTGTGTATAGTTCTGGGTACCGTACTCCAATGAATGTGTAAAATGCAGACTCCTCAGAATGGTATCAATGCTCCAAGTGTTAAGATGAGAAGAGCCTGGTTTTGTATTCCCTGAAATATAGAAGGTTAAGGGGTAGTTTGTTTTTGTTGGAATTTTGAAAGATAGATAGGGAGAAACCTTTTCCATCGGCAGGGCAGTCCAGGAGAAGAGACATGGGGCCCAATTTTACCATCGCATTGCGCCCGTTTTTGGGTGCGGAAACTTGGTAAAGTCGGGCGTGAGGCGAATAGCGCAATTTGCACCCGCCTCTGTGCCGGTTCCCCACTTTACCAAGGCCCAAAAATGGCCGCGATCGGGACCACACCTGAAACGGGCACGACGGCCATTTAAATGCATTTGTATGCATTTAAATTGACTTAATGGGCTGCACACCCAACTTTACCGGCAATTCCTCCTTTACCACCGCATTCGCCCATCCAGAATCAGCGCGAAACAGGCATGCTCCATAGAGGTCCGATTCGGGCGCTCCAGTTAGTGAGGAGATAAGTGCCGAGCGTCCGACAGCTCTCTGCTTGAGATCGGTGGGGGAAGGAGGTTCCGCTGCCACTCGGCCTGAGATCATTGGAGGGGAAGGGGGTTCAGCTGCCACTCTGCTTGAGATCAGTTGGGGGGGAAGGTGAAGATTCAGCCTGAGATTGTGGGGGGGGAGGAGAGAGGGAGGGGCCTGTGATTGGTCTGGGTTGCAGGGGTGTTGCGGGGGGGGGGGGATAAGGGGGTCAGTAATGTTGTGGGGGTGGGGCAATGTCTGTGGGGGCCAGGGGGAGGCATTTTCTGACCTGGGAGGGATGTGGCAGGGGAGCTGCCTTCTATCTTTTTTTTCTGCGCATGTGCAGTTGGAGGCCCCGATCGGAGCTGCAGGGTTTCGGGTGTGTTAAGCCCCGCCCGCAGACTTGTGCAGTGCGATTCGGAACCGCTGATACCTTTGCAGGCAGAGTGTGTTTGGGGGGGGCGCCTCAGAACAGATCTGAAACACTCGCATTTTCAAGTCCGCTCAGCACTTGGAATCAAAATGGTAAACCAGGGCCCATAGCGTGGAATCTGGCGGAGGCGATGTGGGTTTCGGGATTTATTTACTCGAAGTGGAAATCGACGGCTTTTTGATAGACAAGGGGGTCAAGGGTGATAGGGTGGCAGACAGGAAAGTGGAGTTAAGACTACAATCAGATCAGCCATGATCTTCTGGAAAGGTGGTGCAGGCGAGAAAGACCAAGTGGCCCAAGTCCTATGTTCCTATAACTCACAACCTCTGGGTTGTTAGACCAGTACCACAACCTGTAGACTACTGCATCCAGTTTCTCCATCGCCTCTTCAGCTTTTTGGCTTGGGCTGAAGAGACTGGGAAGAACTTGCATTTATACATTATACATTTCTCAACCTGAGGACATCGCAAAGAGCTTCACAATCAATGAACTATTTCGTCAATATTGCAATGTAAATAGACAACAATATAACCACCCGTTTCAGTTGAGAGATCAACATTTACCAGGAAATCATACGAGTTCCCCTGTTTTTCTTCAGATGGAACCATGGGATCTCTTGAATCCATCTGTGAGGGCAGACGAGTCATTATTTAACATCACACTTGATAGTCAACATCCCTGACAATGTAGCACGCACACGGCCCTGCACTGAAGCGTCAGCCTGGATTCTTCTCAAAATTCTGAAGAAGGACCCGAGTCCACAACCAAATGCATAAGAGCCATGGCTGGCTTCAGGGGTAAAGCACAATATTCAAAATGCAGAGTGGTAATCCAGGGCTCTCGATTGTCTACCAATGTCCATGAGTCACTGTGAGAAAGCAGTCTCCATATTGTCACGGATATGTTTCTATTTAATTAAAAACCTTTTCCAGTCTGGACGAGCTTGGGAAGCTACTGTTGTGGCTGCCATGGACCAGATAAACATCTCGAGAGGGGAATTTTATTTGCTGTTCCGGGATGTGTCAATGATGGAAATTGGCACGTACAGTAAACGTTGCTATTATCCGGGATGAATGGTGCCGGTTAATCGAAAACGCCGGTTACCTATGTGTTCTACATTCACAACCAATCAGAAAGCTTCAGGGTGATCTTGTGGCATGCTCTATTTTTACATAAGCTGATGTTTTAAACTTTCCTCCCACTTTTAAAGGTGTTATTAGGAAAAGTGAGGATAATTCCACCATGTATGCAAAAGAAAAAGACCGACGTAGACCCTACAGCAAAATTTGATTGCCACATGTCTCAAAGTCCACCCAACCTCAAGGACCCAATTGAAATGCAGATGATTAATTCTGCGGTGAGTTTGAATTTTGAATCCGATTGACTCGATCAGTGAATAATGTAGGCTTGTTAAACTGCACTCTCCGAACTGCATTCCTATGTAGAGTTTGGCATCAGTATCAGAATTCCACATTACCATTATCACCAAATGAATTCCAAGTTGTATCTAACCATTTACCAGTTGGCACTACTGGGTTGCTCCAGTTGACACCTCAGTAGTTCGGGTTAGGTTGATCTGCTTCAGACTTATTGCAAATCAATCTAGTTTTTACTAAGTAATTACAGTAGCTAATTTAAAGTTTAAAGATTTTTTTAGAGTCACAGGTAGGCTTACATTAACACTGCATCGTGAAAATCCCCTAGTCGCCACACTCTTGTTCGAGTACACTGAGGGAGAATTAGCATGGCCAATGCACCTAACCAGCACGTCTTCCGGACTGTGGGAGGAAACCGGAGCACCGAGGAAACCCACGCTGACACAGGGAGAACGTGCAGACTCCACACGGACAGTGACCCAAGCCACCCTAGTTGCCCTTGAGAAGGTGGTGGTTAGCTGCCTTCTTGAATCACTGCAGCTCATGTATTGTAGGTACACCCACAGTGCTGCACATAGATGTATATAGAATCGCTACAGTGCAGAAGAAGGCCATTCGGCCCATTGAGTCTGCACGGACTCTCCAACAGAGCATTTTACCCCAGGCCCTATATCCGTAACCCCACGTATTTATCCCACTAATCCCCCTAACCTACACATCTTGGGACACTAAGAGGCAATTTAGCATGGTCAATCCACCTAACCCACACATCTTTGGACTGTGGAAGGAAACGCAGAGGAAACCCACGCAGACTTGTGGAGGACGTGAAAACTCCATGCAGTCAGCCAAGGCTGGAATTGAACCTGGGTCCCTGACACTGTGAGGCAGCAGTGCTAACCACTGTGCCACCGTGCCACCATTGTTAGGAAGGAAGTTCTGGGATTTTGACCCAGTGACAGTGAAGGAACAGCGATATATTTCCAAGTCAGGATGGCAAGTGGCTTGGAAGGGAGCTTACAGATGGTAGTGTTTCCATGCATCTGCTGCCCTTGTCCTTCTAGATGGTACGAATCTCTGAGGAACAAGACTTGTTACATCCTGCCCATAAGATAATGTTCCCTGCATCCCGACATTGTGTCTCCAAGCTCCTAAACAATTGCCAACCTATATGATAAGGTTCCCCTCAATTGCATTTTTGTTTTTGATAATCCCTTATGCAGAACATTACTAAATGCCTTCTGGAAGCTCATGTCGGACAGAGACATGGACAGTTCTATATTCACCATGCCAGCTCCATCGCAGAAAATTTAATTAGGCATGACCAGCCCATCACAAAGCCCATGCTGATTCCCCAGGGTTAGTCTTTCATGGCGCACAACAGCTCTGTAGATTCAGAGTTCCTCCCTCCCTTTCCAAATAATGGTGACATGTGAAATCTTCCAAGTCATAGGCACAATTCCTAAATTTAGAGAGATTTGTTGTTGATGCATTCGCTTTAATGACATTCTTGTTATTGTATGCATTGTGTTTAGGTGTACTTGTATGAGTTTGATGCATTGTGTGAAACGACGGAATGCCCGAGGCAGTGCCTGCCGTACGCTCTTGTTACAGTGAGGTTCGTAGGTCAAGAGGTGAAAACTGCTTTGGCGCCTTTCCGGTTTGGTTCGGCTACAACAAACACCTCACTGTGTGGTAAGGAAACACATTGGGCCCAAAAGCCCTCCACTTTGCTGCGCTGGCTTAATCC
Organism: Mustelus asterias; assembly: GCF_964213995.1. Classification (NCBI taxonomy): domain Eukaryota; kingdom Metazoa; phylum Chordata; class Chondrichthyes; order Carcharhiniformes; family Triakidae; genus Mustelus; species Mustelus asterias. Next base: position 13,476,292 of record NC_135801.1, on the reverse strand, counting down.
TGCTCTACCTCTGACCCCGACACCTTTTGGACCATCCAGTATCATCTTGACAAGCTCGTTTTGGCACCTTAACCATGTGGGCACTTGTAAAATGGGGGTGGTGGAAGTGAGACTGGCCAGCCAAACAGAATGCCAGCCCATACCACTGGCTCCAATTTTTTGTGGGACCGATTTACCAAAATGATATCAGGACTTAAAGGGTTAAATTAAGAGGAGAAGTAGTATGTCCTTGTCTCATATTCCCTTGAGTTTAGAAGGGGGAGAGTTGATCTAATCAGATGTTTAAGGGATTTGATTGGGTTAATGACAAAGAAACTACTTCCTCTAGTTGAGGAATCCAAAACAAGGAGACAAGCCTTGAAATCAGGGCCAGATCATCCAAGAGTGAACTCTGAAAGCACTTTTTTAAAAAAATACTCGCATTTACCAGGAACAGTCTTCTCCAAAAGACTGAGGTTTCTGGAACAATTGGAACTTTCAAGATTGAGATCAATAGGTCTTTGTTGTGTAAGGATATCAAGGGGTATGGCTCATAAGCAGGTAAATCTCCCACCTCCTGATCAAATTGAATTCTAGAATAGGCTTGAGGGGCTGTATCTTTGATCTGATCTTCCCTCTTTATAGATGGACTGAGTATTGCCTGAAGGAGCCAGACATTTTCAGGGAACCCAGGCCAGAACTCCAAGCCTGCACATCGTGGACTTTGGTGGGTCAGTCGTGCAGTTAACCTGAGGGCATGACGCAAGATCTAACTCGCAGGCTGGCATATTGGCGTCTTTCATTTTTCTCTCCATCAGTCTCCCCCGACTGAGGCCATTGAATCTGGGTCTTCAAGTAGTCAAAGGCAGCTTGCCCAAGGCGCCATTCTCAATATGTCAGCTAAACAGTAGGTTGACAGTCTATTCTGGCCAGCTGGTCTACCTCAAACAGATCATATCCCGTTGTCCCCCAGCATCTCCATACATATGCATATTAAGCAGGCATCATTGAAGAACCATCAATGGTAGGAAGGCCAGCAGACTTTACCTTCCCCAAAGCAGTGGCCCTGAGGTCAACTGCAGGACCATTATCACCCATTCACCACACTGAGATGAGTTAGCTCTGTGCCGGAACAGGTAAATAGTAAAGCTAGAATATAAAAGGGCAGCAGAACGGAATTTCAGGATCTGTGTCATTTTATATATTTTTTAAATGGGTGTCCCAGTGATATAGAGATCTGTCTGGATCTGCCTTCCAATGGTCAATGCTTTAATGCTTACATCCTGCCATTGCTTGTGCTGTGATCTTGACATGTGCACCAATTGTGTTTGTGCTCTCTGGTACCAACCTCAATGAAGTAGGTGGTGTTCATTGAACGCGGTCACCAATGTCACCTCGCTATGGGTATCTGTCTTTCCCTAAAAGTCTGGTGGCTGCAACACATCTGGGGTTGGGTATAAGGGGTGTTAGGGTTCCCCTGCAAAAGAAAGACTTTGCCTCCTTTGGAAGAGGTCTGCATTAAATAAATGCATTTTACGAAGTACTGAAGTAAGTGACCCCCAAGGTGCTCCCCATTACCCTCTATGTCTCAGGCCTCTTTCTTCTGGGTGTATTGAATTTTGAAGATCAGTCCAGTCTCTGAGAGGCAGAAGATTGGAGGTGGAGCGGATCCCAGCTCCCACCCCCGAGTGGTTTTTTGTTTGGTGGGGAGAGTAGCTGAGGCTTCTTCCACACCATTGCCCTCCCATTCCCATCCAAGTCAAAGGAAATCTGTCGGAATCCCCAAGGTAAGGCTGGGAAGCAACAATCCAGCTTGTTTTCCAGCTCTTTCACTGCACTTCCAGCAGGATTGAAATGAGAATTATTCCAAAGGGCCAAGGTACTTGGTACCCTGTTGGACATGGTGGTGTTGGTAATGTATATGTTGTTGAATAGGGTAGCATGTTCGTAACCGAGAGATTCAAACTAATATCAACTTCATTTCTTCTATTTTAACAGATGTGCCCACACTGACAAGCTGTACGGTCGCTCAGAGACTTGGCCGAGGAAAGAATGCCAAAGTTGTCTTCCAGCATTTTGGGAAAAAGGAAGAGGCTTCTGCTCCCACCGTTCCGTCCTCCCTTGTTAATATCCTTGGCAAAATGGTAACGTCCAAGACCAACCAGGATCCAAGGCTACTGAAGCGTTCCAACGGAGTGGAGGACGGAAATGACTGCTCCATTCCCAAGCCTGTTCCCCTGCCCGTCGAACCCCTTTACAGTATTGACAGCCTGATGAAGACGCTTTGCTTCCTGCGGTCTTGTTCTGCCACACCTGCATGGCAGCTCTGTGCGAGTGAAGCCGGCTCCCAAGCTGCGGACGCAACCGCACAGGAGCAAGCACGCTTACAGAACGCGACGGCGGAGCAGGGGGACTTGGCACCGGTGGTTACCGCTGGGCCGGGGGGTGGATTGCGGAGCACCCCAGCCATCTCTACAGTTGTTTCTCCAGCTGCCAATCACCAGGAGCAAAAGAAAACTAATCAAGACAGTGACCTGACTGTGCTAACCAGGTTAGACGTGAAAGTGGACTCAGGTGTACAAATAAGCAAGGTCCCATCCAAGTCCAGCACAGGCGAACATTCAAACGGACCCTTTTTTGAAGACATAAAGTTATACGAAAGTGAGGTGAAAAAAAAGTTGCAAAAGTATTCATCGTACTTGGTGCTGTGCGACAAGGAGAGACTCTCAAAGATTCAGTCACTGAAAAGGTTAAGCAGGACAGATAGAAAGGCCTTCTTCTGCAGACTTAAGAAATACGATAAATATTATGAAAGATACCAGCACGAGCTTGGCCTTGGCAAGTGCTGCAGTGCCATTGTGTCCCGATCTCATGACGTTTCTCACCCATACACCTCATCTGGTTCTGCAGGGGGAGCCACACAGCCCTGCTCCTGTGTCCTCACGCATGGAGGTGGTTCCGCTGGCTGCAGCACAGAGCCGGCCTTCAGCGCCGCTGCTGCCTGCCTCTCAGAGTCTAAGGGACACGAACAAATTGAAACCACACTCTCTAATTCCAAAGGGATGAATGATAAATTGGTGGGAGGTGTGCAGAGCTTCACTGCAGCGCCAGACAACCAACTCTGTGATTTGAGTTGTGCTGCCAGTGAGATTTTGCACAGCGCAGAGGGCGTAACCACCAAGAGATTTGACCCGGCTGAAGAAATTGCCCCTGAAACTGGCAGTGCGGTTGGAGAATGGAATAGGGAGCTGCAAAGCTCTCTTGATAATAAAGAAATGAGCATGGTTGAAGCAACACCATTGGCCACCCAGTCCCAGAGGCAGGTAAACTCTCCATCTATTATCTCCAACCAACACGTTCGGGTAAGCGATGAGTCAACACCGCTCAACTTCCTCAGCCCTGTTGATCTCCAAAATGTGGAGATTGCATACGGGCATGAGGTGCCGACAGCAATGGAGATCTGCAAGGGGAGCAGAATCGTTGGGCTAAATGAAGAAGTCGTGGCTTCGGAAGACACGCAGAGCTGGTTGGAAAATGGAGAGTTCAGTGAAGACAGATTGTTTTCCAACTTCCAGCTGGAGGAAGTGACCTCCAGTGAATACACGGATGAAGGTCATGACGAACCACCCAACGTCGACCCTTTGCTCGATTTCTTAGCGGCGCGGATTGAATGGGAAAATCTGTTTGAAAGGACGAAAGAGAATGAGCCGAGAGCAGGTCCGGAACTGGCCACAATTCCCCAAAACTTTGATCGGCAAATTCCACCCCCAACCAAAACTAAATCCGGTCAACTGACTTGGACCCCACAGGGTTCAGCATCAATCCACGCAAAGTTGCCAACCCCAGGCAGCCACACGGCGATTCCCAATCTGCAGGTGACTTTAAGCAGTGATTATATTGCAGAGTTCAATCAGCATCCCTCACTGACGGAACTATTGGTCTGGAATGGTGACTGTTTGGGGTACTCTGGAAAATGTCGCGCAAAGTTGAGAAACAGCGCTGAAACTGAAACAGGAGGAACTTTACAGACAATGAGGGAAGACCAGGAGGGAGTTTTGGTGAGAGAAACTAATAAGCTTGCACCCACAGCAGAACATCTCGAATCTGCTTTGCAGAGAGGCAGCAAAGAGCTGAGCCAAGTTTGGGCAGGTACAAATAATGATGCGTGTGGACTGATATCTAAAAATCATACATTGAATAAAGTATCGAGTAATCCACATCCCCAGCTCACCATAAACTGCACGCGGGAAGATCGGTTCTGTGCATTGCCATTAAATAAACAGCTGCCAGGGGGTGAACAAAGTGGGGTTCTTCAGAGTCCAAAGAGTCGCACTCACAAAGCGGAAACAACGCATGTCACGCTTTTGACAAATATCCAATCCAACAAGAAGATCATGGCATCCGACAATACGGAGGCGGGGCTTCTCAATGAATCGCACGGTACCCCGGGCATTCACACAGGTAAGCTCATGAGTCACACTAAATCCAAAGGCGAACATCCCAGTGCATTAAGTGACAACTTGTGTGAAAAAACAGTGTTGAAGAACGAGAGTAGGAAGAAATCAACATTGAGACCACAGAATAAGGATATGAAACCCCATTGTAAGAAAATCAGTGACTCAAAGGAGAATTCTAAAGTTACCTCAAACCGCAGTGTACGGCATGTAGACAGTGACCCCGACAGGAACAAAGTCAACAAACCTGAAGACAATAACGACAAATTCCTCAGAAATTGGCAGCACAATGTCACTAAAAAAGGCAGCTCAGTTCGGCTTGCTGGTGAACCCAGAGACACATTAGGTCCTGATAATAATGTAAGGTCATTATTACAGGCGCAAGGATTCCCAAACCACAAAGCCCTGGCACTGGTTCACACAGGGAGATCTGCAAGGCATGTCCCATATGTGGGAATACGTACAACAGAAGGCTTCAAAGAGAAAGTCCAAGTGAGTGATCTTGCTTCTTCCTATGAAAGATGTATCGGTGCCTTTATCAACTGCAAAAGGCAGATTGCTCAAGTGGCGAGTGTTCTGTCGAGTGAAGCCTCCTTGAGCAAGAGCAGCCGACTGTCTAAGCTGCTCACCAAAGCAGTGGCGAACTTGAACAAGGCTTACAAGAGAGTGGGCAAGTCTTCGGAAATTGTGAAAAGAACGGGTGTGAGGGTGAGCCAGAGTTCACAGCCAAAGCCCTGCCAGAGTAACTGCAGCACGTCTTGGGAAAGCTGTGATGTCCATGCTCATAAAAGACACTGGCATCGCTCAGGTAGAGAAACGGCCCCAAAGGGCAGCAAATTCAACATGCAGATGTTGGCAGTTCCACAGCAGCGTTGTGAACGGCTCTGTCAAGGCGTGCCAAGAACAGATTACAAGAGAGAGTCCAACAAAAAGGAGCAAGCTACACGTGTCCAGCACTCCCCCAGAATGGCCAAAGAACCAACCTCCATAATGAGCTCCGCAGAAGCATCAACAAATTCAGTAAGGTTTCAAAGCGCCGTGACAAAATTCCACCCCCGCTGTGTCATCTTGCGAAGAGACTGTGCACAAATCCTGCATTCAAACCCAAACTCTTCCCAAGAATTTGGATCTGGAGAAGCCAACCCTCCGGTTCAAAGATCTGAATGGACGGAGCCACCTGCTGTCGCCTCTCAAACTGGCTCCACACTGGTTGAACGCCATTTGGTGAATGCTGAAGAAATGGAGCTCCCGGCAGAACCAAGACCATGGGAATCCCCAACCAGCTCCAGACTGGAGGAATACCGAATGCATGTCGACCCCCAGGAGGGTGGATTGCTTCTTGGGGAAGAACCAGGGTTGGAAATGACACTAGAATCTGGCTTTGACTCTCAAATGTCAGACAAGCCCCAAAAAGTGAAACTTCCCCTGGCTTCCCAGAGAGTGGGCAGTCCTGGCGTGAGGCTGGAACCCTCCTCTGAACTGCAGAGCCAGTTGGAGAATGGGCTGCCTCAATCCCGGGGTGAATCCAGAGCAGGGCAGTGGTGGGTCAAAGACAGAAACCGTCCCAGATTAGGAGTGCTGTCTCCTGGCCAGATCCAGGAGTTGGATCCCCCAGCCCCTCTCAGGGTCACGGAACCGTTTCTCAAGCCCAGGGGGCTTCACCCCCCACTGCCGAGGGGGCTCTCTTGGGAAACTTCAAGCCTTGACACCAAACTGGAAGCTCTTGACCAAAGTGTCAAAATGGAATGTCCCCTCCAAACATTCCCTGCAGGATCTCGAACAGAAGAATGGACCAAATTGGACCACCGAACGGACGCCGCTGTTACCTTGCAGACTCTGTCCTCTGGACCCGCTGTTGGGTGCACAATAACTGAATTCCAAGTCAACAACCCGAAGCACAAATCTCAAATGGAGTCCGGTGCAGAGTCTGGGACTGGAAGCCATATGGCAAGCAGGGGAAGTGTTGGAACCAAGCTGGGAAGTGCCGACCCCCTCGGGGTTGCAGCAGCTCCTGTACCGCACAGGAGAGCCCAGCAAGCGGCGAATCTGGATACCCGCCTGCAATCTCTGCCCGGGGGTGCCCAGCACCGAGCCAGCACTGTCAAATGCCCAAGAGGGGGAGGTTCCGCGACAGAACCCAAAAAGAAGGACTCTCCTTCAGTGGAGAGGGAGGAAGGAGAAATATTTTCCAACAACGAGTTCGCATTGCTGGGAAGGAGGCAGGGACTTGGACAGGAGGCAGAGAGGGTGGAAGGTGTTTGTCCAGCGAGGATAGCCAGGGAAACCTGTCCGGCGCAAAGCAAGAAAGCTACCCAGTCACCCGGGGGCCGAGTGGCTAAGATATCTGAGATTTTATATCAAGCTGACAGCACATCTTCACTGGACAGCTTACAAAAGCTGAAACTGAGCTGTGAGGAAATGCTGCCCCTGTTCATCTCCAGCTTTGAGCTGTGGCAGGGCGACTCCTTTGCTGAGAGCTTGCTTTGCCGGGACTGGTTCGTGCGGAATAGCAGCGGGCAGAGCTGCCTCCGGCCGGCGAGCTTGAAACCAGAGGCTCTCCACCCGTACGTGGAGCTGCAGATGGTGATGGAGGCGGCGCAGTTCTTGGACAACAAGATCAGTTTTCTGAGAGGCTTGCCAACCTTTCGGAGCTTGCTGTGGTACGACGAGACTTTGTACGGCGACTTGCTGTGTGAGAAAGTAGGCTACCAGCAGCAGTCTGTGTTATACCCTTCCTTCCAGGAGAGAGTCCAGAATAACTGCTTGGAAGTGCTGAGTGACTACCGGGCTCAGGTGCTAAAATCCTGCCAAACGGAGAGGCAAGGGGGAAATGCCTATTATGTCTACCTCAAACACAGGCGAGAGTTAGAGGAATGCTCAGCAGTAATGAGGAGCATCTCTGACTGCTGCTACTTTTGCCTTTCTGTCCCCCTGACATCCAGTGTTAACTATGGAGATGACGTGGAGAGTTTGGAAGCCCTGCGCAAACATGTCTGGGCATTGATAAACGACCACAGCAGCCTTCCCGACAGCCAGAGGGATGCAGCCAAGTTGCTCCACCTATGGATCATCGCCGATTTTGTAAATGCCAAGACCCGCACCATCCACAGCTGCCCGGGGGTGAATGGTGGGCAGCTCTGGTGGTTTGGGCTGGAGCACCTGCAGTTCAGCGCTGCCAAGGCGCTGGCGTGGGAGAAAAGAGTAGAACGCAAAGAGCTGAGCAAGAGCTGGACCCCAGTGGGAGAGGACAACAGTCAGCAGCAGAAGACCAGAGAGCTGATGGTGGAACTGAACAAGGAGGCTTTGTCCCTGATGTACAACAGACACAACAGCCTGGCCCCCGGGGAGATTACTCCTTGCACCGAGGAGCGGCCAGACCGGGCGCACCGCCACGACCAGCTTCTGGGCACCAGTGGCACGGCTGCACTGCGGACAGCAGACGGTGAGCTCCTGGGGCAGCCAACAGCCGGGCTTGGTGACCCGGATGGGAAATGCCCCCGCCTCCTTTCGGACCAGTTTGGATCCGTTGGGAAAATCCTGGAGCGTTCGCGGGCGGCACAGAGGGAAGAGTTGGAACAACTCTTGGCCAAGTGTGAAAATCAACTGGGTTCGCTGATGAAGCTGTTCCAGGTGCTGCAGGAGGTTGAAGCGGACAAAGTCCTGTTGACCGAAGCCAGTTTTCCAGCCCGGTTTAGTGCCCGCGATACCAGCCCTGTCCTCTTAAACCCTGATGCTGTGGAGATCTACATCGAGCTAGTCATGGTGTATGAAACAGTCCACTACCTGAGGAACCTCATGGCACACCAGCTAAATGAGGCCACGTACAGAGGGATGCTGTGGTTTGATCCGGCCTTACTCCCTGAGCTTCTGCACAACCAACAAGACACGTCCATCTTCTCAATATTCCGGGAGAAATATCTCCACGATCCCGCTGAAGCATTGGAACGTGCAATCTCAACACTGCAGCAAGAGCTGGATTTGATCTTCGAATACAGACAGAGCACCAACTACACCTACGCAGTCCAGCTGCTGTCAAGGGAGCTGTCGGAGATTATGGCCGTTAAGAAATACACGCAGCAACATAATGTTGGGGTGAAGATGTACGTGAATGCTGTCCCCTGTGCAGCGTCCATTAACTATGGCTACACCGAGTCGGACCTGACCCACAACTACAGGCAGCTAGTGCAGGTTCTGGAGAAGCTGGTCAAGGCGCCCATGAAGGATCTGGGGAAGATGGCGCATATCATGGAGGCGATGAAGAGCATTATGGACATGAGGCAGGTGGCTGCCAAGAGCAGCTACTCCACCCTCCAAGTCCTCACCTACCAGATGCGACAAAACAGTAAGAAGAGGAAGCTGCTGGAGGAGTCCAAGTCTGTGCAGACTTCACCCAAGGTGGGGAACAGCCCGGAGTGCGCCCGGCTTGAGTGGAGTATACGGGCGGACGTCATTGCAGGTTACAAGACTCACGCCGCACAGCTGGCTAACTTGAGAAAAAGGCGGCTTTGTGACCCCCCATTGTTTCAAAACCCAGAAGATGATGAGGCTGACGACCGTCCTGCCAATAAGCAAAAGATGGTAAGCTCAAAGTCTTCTGACTCTAGTTCCTGTGGAAAGTGAGTTGGTGATACTCCAGTGAAATACTTCCTGTAGAATTACTCAAAAATTATAGTATGGAAGCTGGCCATTCAGCCCATCAAGTCTACGTTGGTGTTTATCTTCCTCACACAACGTCAGGTCCTAACCCCATGTGCTCATCCTCTTCCCAAATCCCTTTAACTAAGGCAGAGATGGGAAGGGAGAGGCAGGGAGTCCAATAAAGGGTGACATGATCGTAGCATCATAGAACAGGTAGGCATGTCAGATTTTAACAAGGATGTTTCATTATCAGTTTACGGACTTCTCCATTGCAAGTGATCATGGCGTGGACTCTCGTGATGTGATTCCTCCTCAACTGTTTAGAGGCCCAGTTCAGAGATGAATCATAGAATCCCTACAGTGCAGAAGGAGGCCATTTGGCCCATCGGGTCTGAACTGACTCTCTGACAGAGTGTCTTACCCAGGCCCATCCCCCCCGCCCATCTTTGTAACTCTTCTAATTCCCCTAACATGCCCATCTTGGGACACAAAGTAGGCAATCCACCTTACCTGCATGTCTTTGGAGTGCGGGAGGAAACCGGAGCACCCGGAGTAAACCCACGCAGACACGGAGAGAATGTGCAAATTCCACACAGACAGCAGAGATAGATTTTTGCTGTACAAGAACAACCATGTGTGATTGCTGAGGAAAGGTTGTGCCGAGATACTTGGATGCATCTCTGGATGTGCTATTGGAAAGAGTATGAAGCACGACAGAAATCCTGTTTGCGGCCAGTGAGACAAAGGAACTGGCTGCCACACCCAGGAAGGCTCGGCTGGAAATGGCAGCGGAGATCAGCAAATAGAGATCAGAGCTGTAAATGGTTCGATGATCTGACCAGGTCAGGAAAGGTAAGCAAATGGTTATATTTTCCCCAGGTCCTCCACTGCACCCCCTCTCACTTTGTCTTTCTAGTTCTACTCCATTTGCACCAGTCTCCACCAAAATACTACTGTCATCACCACAAATCAGAGTGTATCAAAGCACAGCCTATCGCCCTCACTCCCTTATTATGTCATTCCCATAAGCTACACCAAAGAGCACAATCCTCATCTTATTACATGTTGCCCCAGTCACCTCCATCCACTCTTGGTTACATCCTGAAATGGCAAATTAGCACAACTCTCAGAGGCAATCCACACCCACGCCTGATGCATGGCTGTGAATTTCATCTGTAACCATTTGCACTGCATCCGTTGGATGTGTGCATTCCTCAGCCCCACTCAGAGGTACGTTGCAGGGGAAGAGAATGCAAAATGCCAGGGAGAGAGCAAGAAGATTTGACGGACCACAAGATACAGCAGAGATTTTCCAGGCAGAGAAGAGAATCGAGATCAGCAGGATATCAACTCCCTCAGTGCAGGCGATGGCGAGACCGACAGTCCAGAGGAGAAAGGTGACAACATTAACTTTTCACATCTCCATCTCCCACAAAGTACTTTCAGAAAGCCTCAAAACCTTTGACCTGTCTCCTGTACAGCCCAGCGCTCTCAAAGTGCCATTACTGAATGTTACCTCTTCTCTCCTCCAGGGCTACAGGTAAAGATTACGCCTCTAGTGGGGGGGTTGAAGATGCCTCTGAACCATTGAAACTTGCAGAGGTTGCACTGTTAAATGATGCAAGTGTTGCAGACAACAGTCACCAGCACTGAAATCGACACATCAGTCGGGTCTTTGTCAGGTTGATGAGTCAGTACTTGCTCACTCTCAGTGCAAGTGAGGAAGAGCAGAGAGAGAATGGGGGACCCGACAGCTAATGGGATTGTGCACCAATGGAGTCCTGTCCTTTCCAAACCCTGCTGATCATATCAGTGATGCGGGAAACCCATTGGGCCAGCACTGACGAGGAGAAATGGCGGAGACACTGTAGCAACTGTCTGAGGTATTTGCAGACCTGCCAGGCACACGATCTGCAATGACAACGAGGATGGAAGTATGAGGCATGATGTCCCGGGGCTTCTCTACTCTTCAGTCCATCATGAAGCATGCGGTGACCTCAATGGATGCTTACATAAGTCAGTATTGACAGCTATTCTTTACTATGCGGTGGCACAAAACACCGGCTATGAGACAAATCTTGACAAAAGTGTGAACTCGCTAGATTGGGGCTATCCAGGTGTCACTGGTCTTCTGCTCTCAGCTGTCCTGTAGACAGCTGGAACAGGCAAGGCAAGCCAACACCTTTTAACATCTGCATATCTCATCTACCAATACCCAATATGGAGTCCCCAGTCCAGCAAGCCCACACCACAGTAATAGGGTGGGATTTTCCAGCCGTTCCTGCATGTGGCTCCCCCAACCCCCTCCCCCAGCATGTTGGTGGCAGAGAATGCAAGCAACAGGGGGCAGGACTAGAAGATCCGGCCTACTGGCCAATGGTGGAACATTTCCACTGCCGGAAAACACGCTCGGCCGGGGGGGGGGGGGTTGAAAATTCTACCATCTATTTCCATTTGAACATTACTATGACATTCCTACATGGATATATAAACCTTTGGTAATGGAACTCGTTTTACTTAGTGTGGCAAACTCCTATCCAAACATCAGTGAAGAAAGTCCTGCCCACTGTTTGGTTCTGCACATGGTTAACCCAAGTGTGTCTGTCGTCAATGCTTTCTGCACATAACCAAACAGTGTGTCTGTCGTCAATGCTTTCTCCATGTCTCGATTACTGTCCTCTTGCTTCAACTGCAGGAATCATTCAGGTGTGGTTAAAACAATTGTTTATCTTCATCCACACATGTGGTTTGACAGAAGCCACACCACCCACTGCCATTGTAACATCAGATTAACTTACTTTATGGGAGGCAGTGACGTAGTGGTATTGTCACTGGACTAGTAATCCAGAGACCCAGGGTACTGCTCTGGGAACCCGGGTTCGAATCCCACCATGGCAGATGGTCAAATTTGAATTCAATAAAATTCATAGAATGCCTACAGTGCAGAAGGAGGCCATTTGGCCCATTGAGTCTGCACCGGCAACAGTCCCACCCAGGCCCTATCCCATTGACCCCACATATTTACCACGCTAGTCCCTCTAACCTATGCATCCCTGGACACTAAGAGGCAATTTAGCATGGCCAATCAACCTAACCCGCACATCTTTGGACTGTGGGAGGAAACCAGAGCACCCGGAGGAAACTCACGCAGACACGGGGAGAACGTGCAGACTCCACACAGACAGTGATCCAAGCTGGGAATCGAACCTGGGTCCCTGGCGCGTGAGGCAGCAGTGCTAACCGCTGTGCCACCGTCCTAGCCAGTACCGCTATAAGTTGTCCATACAGAGATACTGACTGGGACCACTGTAGAATACACTGCCTAAACTACCTGATAAATACCTCAGATCAGGGTACTTGGTTGCACTCTTGGGGCATAGCGGAATGGTAAATTCAATTCAACCCTTTTCTAAAGGCCTTAAGCTGGGACACATCGATTAACAGGGAACAGTACAGGCGCTTCGGCCCTTGATGTTGTGCCGAGCTTTGTCCGAAACTAAGATCAAGCTATCCCACTCCCTATCATTCTGGTGTGCTCCATGTGCCTATCCAATAACCGCTTGAAATTTCCTAAAGTGTCCGACTCCACTATCACAGCAGGCAGTCCATTCCACACCCCAACCACTCTCTGAGTAAAGAACCTACTCGGACATCCCTCCTATATCTCCCACCATGAACCTTATAGTTATGCCCCCTAGTAACAGCTACATCCACCCGAGTAAATAGTCTCTGAACATCCACTCTATCCCCCTCATCATCTTATAAACCTCTATTAAGTTGCTTCTCATCCTCCTCCGCTCGAAAGAGAAAAGCCCTAGCTCCCTCAACCTTTCCTCATAAGACCTACCCTCCAAACCAGGCAGCATCCTGGTAAGTCTCCTCTGCACTCTCTCCAATGCTTCCACATCCTTTTTATAGTGAGGTGACCAGAACTGCACACAATATTCCAAATGTGGTCTCACCAAGGTCCTGTACAGTTGCAGCATAACCCCACGGCTCTTAAACCCCAACCCCCTGTTAATAAAAGCTAACACACTATAGGCCTTCTTCACAGCTCTGTCCACTTGAGTGGCAACCTTTAGAGATCTGTGGATATGAACCCCAGGATCTCTCTGTTCCTCCACATTCCTCAGAACTCTGCTGTTGACCCTGTAATCTGCATTCAAATTTGTCCTACCAGAATGAATTACCTCTCACCTATCGGGGTTAAACTCCATCTGCCATTTTTCGGCCCAGCTCTGCATCCTATCAATGTCTCTTTGCAGCCTACAACAACCCTCCAACTCATCCACGACTCCACCAATCTTGGTGTCATCAGCAAATTTACTGACCCACCCTTCAGCCCCCTCCTCCAAGTCATTGATAAAAATCACAACTAGCAGAGGACCCAGCACTGATCCCTGTAGTACACCGCTGGTAACTGGTCTCCAGTCTGAACATTTTCCATCCACCACCACCCTCTGTCTTCTATGAGATAGTAAGAGTTTTAACACCAGGTTAAAGTCCAACAGGTTTATTTGGTAGCAAATACCATTAGCTTTCGGAACGCTGCTCCTTCGTCAGATGGAGTGGAAACGTGCTCTCAAACAGGGCACAGAGACACAAAAATCAAGTTACAGAACACTGATTAGAATGCGAATCCCTCCAGCCAACAGATCTTAAAAATACAGACAATGTGGGTGGAGGGAGCATTAAGCACAGGTTAAAGAGATGTGTATTGTCTCCAGACAGGACAGCCCGCAAGTCCAGGAGGCAAGCTGTGGGGGTTACTGATAATGTGACATAAATCCAACATCCCGGTTTAGTCCGTCCTCATGTGTGCGGAACTTGGCTATCAGTTTCTGCTCAGCGACTCTGCGCTGTCATGTGTCGTGAAGGCCGCCTTGGAGAACGCTTACCTGAAGATCAGAGGCTGAATGCCCGTGACTGCTGAAGTGCTCCCCCACAGGAAGAGAACAGTCTTGCCTGGTGATTGTCGAGCGGTGTTCATTCATCCGTTGTCGTAGCGTCTGCATGGTTTCCCCAATGTACCATGCCTCGGGACATCCTTTCCTGCAGCGTATCAGGTAGACAACGTTGGCCGAGTTGCAAGAGTAGGTACCGTGTACCTGGTAGATGGTGTTCTCACGTGAGATGATGGCATCCGTGTCGATGATCCGGCACATCTTGCAGAGGTTGCTATGGCAGGGTTGTGTGGTGTCGTGGTCACTGTTCTCCTGAAGGCTGGGTAGTTTGCTGCGGACAATGGTCTGTTTGAGGTTGCGTGGTTGTTTGAAGGCAAGAAGTGGGGGTGTGGGGATGGCCTTGGCGAGATGTTCGTCTTCATCAATGACATGTTGAAGGCTCCGGAGGAGATGCCGTAGCTTCTCCGCTCCGGGGAAGTACTGGACGACGAAGGGTACTCTGTCCACCGTGTCCCGTGTTTGTCTTCTGAGGAGGTCGGTGCGGTTTTTCGCTGTGGCGCGTCGGAACTGTCGATCGATGAGTCGAGCGCCATATCCTGTTCTTATGAGGGCATCTTTCAGCGTCTTTAGGTGTCTGTTGCGATCCTCCTCATCCGAGCAGATCCTGTGTATACGGAGGGCTTGCCCGTAGGGGATGGCTTCTTTAACGTGTTTAGGGTGGAAGCTGGAGAAGTGGAGCATCATGAGGTTATCTGTGGGCTTGCGGTACAGTGAGGTGCTGAGGTGACCGTCCTTAATGGAGATGCGTGTGTCCAAGAATGCAACCGATTCCGGAGAGTAGTCCATGGTGAGTCTGCACCGACCTCCTCAGAAGACAAACACGGGACACGGTGGACAGAGTACCCTTCATCGTCCAGTACTCCCCCAGAGCGGAGAAGCTACGGCATCTCCTCCGGAGCCTTCAACATGTCATTGATGAAGACGAACATCTCGCCAAGGCCATCCCCACACCCCCACTTCTTGCCTTCAAACAACCGCGCGCAACCTCAAACAGACCATTGTCCGCAGCAAACTACCCAGCCTTCAGGAGAACAGTGACCACGACACCACACAACCCTGCCACAGCAACCTCTGCAAGACGTGCTGGATCATTGACACGGATGCCATCATCTCACGTGAGAACACCATCTACCAGGTACATGGTACCTACTCTTGCAACTCGGCCAACGTTGTCTACCTGATACGCTGCAGGAAAGGATGTCCCGAGGCATGGTACATTGGGGAAACCATGCAGACGCTACGACACGGATGAATGAACACCGCTCGACAATCACCAGGCAAGACTGTTCTCTTCCTGTGGGGGAGCACTTCAGCAGTCATGGGCATTCAGCCTCTGATCTTCAGGTAAGTGTTCTCCAAGGCGGCCTTCACGACACACGACAGCGCAGAGTCGCTGAGCAGAAACTGATAGCCAAGTTCCACACACATGAGGACGGCCTAAACCGGGATGTTGGATTTATGTCACATTATCAGTAACCCCCACAGCTTGCCTCCTGGACTTGCGGGCTGTCCTGTCTGGAGACAATACACATCTCTTTAACCTGTGCTTAATGCTCCCTCCACCCACATTGTCTGTATCTTTAAGATCTGGTTGGCTGGAGGGATTCGCATTCTAATCAGTGTTCTGTAACTTGATTTTTGTGTCTCTGTGCCCTGTTTGAGAGCACATTTCCACTCCATCTGACGAAGGAGCAGCGCTCCGAAAGCTAATGGTATTTGCTACCAAATAAACCTGTTGGACTTTAACCTGGTGTTGTTAAAACTCTTACTGTGTTCACTCCAGTCCAACGCCGGCATCTCCACATCACTTCTATGAGATAGCCAGTTACTTATCCAATCGGCCAAACACAGCCTCGCCCAAGTGAGGTCATAAAATTCCAACCTATGACTCTCATTGCTAGCTCTAATGGTATGATTTACCAGTTATCAACACTCCACTCAATCATGTAAACACGGAGAGAACATGCAAACTCCACACAGACAGTCACCTGAGGCCGGAATTGAACCCAGGTCCCTGGCGCTGTGAGGCAGCAGCGCTAACCACTGTGCCACCATGCATTAAAAGTCTAATGATGACCAGGAAACCATTGCTGATTTTCGTAAAACCCATCTGATTCACTAATGGTACAGTAGCACAGTGGTTAGCAATGCTGCCTCACAGTGCCAGGGACCCGGTTTTGATTCCTGAATTGGGTCACTGTCTGAGCGGAGTCTGCACTTTCTCCCCATGTCTGCATGGGTTTTCTCCAGGTGCTCCGGTTTCTTCCCACAGTCTGAAAGATCTGCTGGTTAGGTGCATTGGCCATGCTAAACTCTCCTCAGAGTGCCCGAACAGGCACCGGAGTGTGGCGACTAGGGGATTTTCACAGTAACTTCATTGCGGTGTTAATGTAAGCCTACTCGTGACACTAATAAATAAACCTTAAACTTAAACTTATATTCCCTGTGAGTTGTGTCTGTGTGGGTTTCCTCCGGGTGCTCTGCTTTCCTCCCACAGTCTGAAAGACATGCTGGTTAGGTGCATTGGCCATGCTAAATTCTCCCTCAGTGTACCCAAATAGGTGCCTAGTGTGGCGACTAGGAGATTTTCACAGTAACTTCATTGCAGTGTTAATGTAAGCCTACTTGTGACTAATAAATAAATTAACTCTAAATAATGTGCTTTAGAGAAAGAAATCTGTCACATGTGACTCCAGATCCACAGTGATGTTGCTGACTCTTAAATGCCCTCAGGGATAAGCAATAAACGCTGGCCCAGCCAGTGACGCCCACATCCCACGAATTAAGACTTTATGGAAAAGGCACATTGTCACAGAAAAACAAAGTTGCAAAATAATATAAAGATTTGAGTTTAACTAATCTGTCTTGTCCACAGGACATAATGGTAATGGTAATGCAAGCTCCTTTAAACTTGATCCTTTAATGGGGATATGTGGTAATTAATCCAGAGGCCCAGACTAATGCTCTGGGGACATCAGTCCTGATCCCACCACAGCAGCTGGTGGAATATAAATTCAATTAATAAAGCTCGTTACCATTAGTGATGATGAGCATGGCAACTATCTTGTTAAAAACACATCTGGGTCACTAATCTTCTTTAGGGAAGGAAATCTGCTATTCTTATCCAGTCTGGCCCCTGTGATTCCAGATCCACAGCAACGTGATAGACTCTGAAGTGCCCTCTGAAGTGGCCTAGCAAGTCACTCAGGTCAATGGAAACATTTAGGGATGGGCAGCAAATAGTGGCTTTGCCAGCGAGACGCCCACATCCCACCAAAGAATCCTAGAGACCACATTAGAAAGTGACAAGTCACAATCTGTGACCATCTGCTGAAGTGACAATGCTTTTGCCACCTTTTACAACAGCATATCCAATAATGCTGTGGGGAATTGCTGTTCTTAATGGCTTGGAAAAATGTTGAATAAAATAACCCAAATGTCAAAATAATCAAAATAATAATAATCAAAGATATGGGACATGTGCAGGAAAATGGAATTAGTACGACCTTACTGGTAGTGCTGGTCACATCAGACTCGATGGGCCGAAGGGCCTTTTCTGCGCTGTACGACTCTATGGCTGGAATTTTACTGGCACACCTGCCCCAATTTCGGGGCGGACGAGACTCGCAGAACAGGATTCTCCATTGGCCTCGAGCGGGATTTTATGAGCCTCGCCCAAGTGAGGTCGTAAAATGCCAGACTATGACTCTAATTGCAAGCTCTAATGGTATGGTTCACCAGTTATCAACACTCCACTCAATATTGTAAATGTAACACAGATTGAAGGCATTCGACCACTGGAAGGTTGGGAAACACAAGAGTGTATCATATCTAGGTGTATAATGCAAGGGAACTTGGAATTAGCAGAGTGTAGGTCATTTAAGGGGAAGCTAGACAGGCAGATGAGGGAGAGAGAATAGATGGTTATGATAGATTTTGATGAGGAAAGATGGGGGGGGGGGGGTAGGTGGGAGTCATGATTGGAGTATAAATACTGAAGCGTCATTGACTGATTGGGCCGAGGGCTTGTTTCTGTACCGTATACCCCATGCCTATATCCTGTGCAATTCTATGTAATACATGTGCCAGGTTGCAACTCCCTCTTTCAGCTAACAGCTTCAGAAACATGTATCACCAACAATGCCTTGTTGATGAGTCCCTTACATCACTCCAAACCATGCCGCACATCTGTGATAAAAACATCTCAATGATAATAAACCTGACTTCTGGCATACCGTTTTGAGGTTCCATGCCTCTCATCTAATACCTGCTGTTGTATATTTTATATATCGGACCAGGGAGAGATGACACTAGTTTTTAAAAGTCTAGGAATTTTATTTATGTAGTTTAATACAATGCTTTAAAATGTCTACTCTATGCTTCAACTCTCAGCTTTGAGTAGCTTCTGTGCATGTGTTTACTTTTCTCTGAGTCAACACCCAGACTTAACCAATCAGGTACACATAATCAAACACAGAACAATTGAACATTATACCCGCTTGTGTCTGTTCTTTCAATCCTGCCTTCCTCCTTCAGCTGCATTGACATGAGTTTATGAGCTGGCTGACTGATGTTTGCCAGCAGAACCCTACAGTTGACTAAGGTGGTGCTCCACTGATTTTGGGTATGGGCCATTTGAGGTTCATGAAGAAAGTAGAGGAAATTAGGCTACTCTTTGGCTCTCTTGTGGAATGGCACACAACTTTCAAAGAACATTCCTCAATGGGTTGTGAACTTCCTACCAGCTGATCGAGATGAGCTGCCAAAATCTGGGAATCCTCTCTTCTTTTGAAACAACAGCATCCAGTCAATATGTAAATAAATAGGGAAAGGGCATGTAGGCTTGTTAACAAGCCTATTGATCTGAATGATATGCTGCCCACGCCATATCACAGTTGGCCTGGGCAGGAGTGGGGACGCTGTTTGTAAAGGTCAGCATGAAAGGCAGAAGAGAGGGGGGGGGGTTTGAACAGATTAAAATAACCAAGATGGTTGACAAACTTTCTCTCTTTGAAATAAGTATATATTACCCCAGTTGCCTTTACAAGAATTTGGGGGATCCAGCTTTTAATGAAGACATCGAGTAAGCAAAGTCCAGCTCATCGAGTTCCTAAAAGCCAGTCACATACTGAGTCTCGCAGCTCTGGATCTCGAAGGAGTAGGCTCCTGCGAAGGAATCTATCTTGCGGGCTGTCCCTGTGCGTTTTGATTGACTTCAAAGAGCATAAAGTGAGATATAACGACAGATGCAAACTGAGGAGATGGTGGTGTAGTGGTGCAGTCATTCGACTAGTAATTCAGAGGCCCAGGCTATTGCTTTGGGAACATAGGTTCCAACCTCATCATGGCAGCTGGTGGAATGTAAATTTAATAAATAAATCTGGAATATAAAGCCAGACTCAGTAATGGCAATAATTATTGATTGTAAAAACCCATCTGGTTCACTAATGTCTTTTAGGGAGGGAAATCTGCCATCCTTACCTGGTCTGGCCTACATGTGACTGCAGACCCACAGCAATCTGGTTGACTCTTAACCCGGCCTCTGAGCTGGCCGGGCTGGGCAACAAATGCTGGCCTTGCAGGTGATACTCATACCAATAAAAAAAAACTCAACATGCTCTTCCTTTTCTTCCTCTCTTTGATGCCTCAAAACGCTTAGAATGCAACTCCCGCTGTCATGGCATGTCATGTATTTCAGAATATATTGTGAGAATGAGCCAAGATGACTGACCCTCTAATATCGTGAGCACTATCCACCAAGTTCCTTGATGGATAGATTTGAATGGGGCCTGTGTATTGTCTCTCGCTTAATGGAAGTGAAGCACTGCATCGTGGGGAAGGACATAATGCCCCCACCATCCCTCCTGGGAGCACATCAATACAGAGGGAGATGGCAGCATAGTGCTACTGTCACCAGACTAATAACCTAATCATTCAGAGGCCTAGGCTAATGCTCTAAGGACATGGGTTTGAATCCCACCATGGCCTTGAATTTGAATTCAATGAATAAAATGTGGAATTATAAACCTATTTCAGTAACTGTACCATGAAACGATCATTGATTGTAATTGCAAATCTGGAATATAAAGCTAGACTTAGTAATGGCAACAATCATCAAAAACCCATCTGGTTCACTGATGCTCTTCATGGAAGGAAATCTGCTGTCCTTACCTGGTCTGGCCAACATGTAAGTCCAGACCCACAATACATGGTTGCTTTTAACTGCTCTCTGCAATGGTCAAGCAAGCCACTCAATTCAAGGGCAATTAAGAATGGGCAAAAAATGCTAGCCTTGTCATTGATGTCCACATCCCATGAAAGATAAAAAGTCCTCCTCTGGGTCTACCTCTGACGGCCGAAATCAAGTGTGGCCCCATCGAGAATGGGATATCTGGGTCTCATATTCTGGGCAATGTGGAGGAGAGTATGTCCGGAGTGCGTGGGCTCTTTGATTATGCTGGCTGCTTTCCCGAGGCAGCGGGAAGTGTAGACAGAGTCAATGGATGGAAGGCTGGTTTGCGTGATGGACTGGGCTATGTTCACAAACCTGTGTAAGTTTCTTGCGGTCTTGTTCAAAGCAGAAGCCATAATTTAAAATAATTGGAAAGATCTGGGTAGTGGGATTAATTGGATAACTCTTTCAAAGATCTAGCACCAGGATGTAAGAATCTGTGAATAGATGAAAAGTGAAGAATGTTAGACAACTCCATCTCAACCCTAATTATCCTCTAAATGTCCCATTTTTGGAAGATAGTCATGGGGTAGCTATGAGCTAGAGTTAACCTGATTGAGCCCTATGAATTCTTTGATCTGTTTTTACTGTCATTACCTATTCACTTTTTAAAAAATTGTTTCTTTTATTTTGCAGGTCACTGGCAACAACCTGAAGAGCCCAGAGTGCTGAACATCCTCCCACATAAGTCAAGCTCCGGTGTGCACTTCCTGCTCAGTATTTAAGTTGGAATGACAAGACGTATGACAAAACCAAATAGCAGGATGGACATTTTCACAATAAGTTAATAAACCTACAAACAAACATGATCTTGGTAAAAATGGACTGATATTTGAAGTAGGATTACATGTGTTTACTAGCTTCTCACAATGAGTAACTAGGAGGTCATTACAAGCTGGTCTGTACTTGTTAAACAGAAAATAGGTGCAGGAGTGGGCCATTTGGCCCTTTGGGCCTGCACCACCATTCAATATGATCACAGCTGTACAGGTAGATGAACAGGTTGTATAGTGGGGTACTCCATAAATTAGTTCATACTTGCTTGTAAATGCAAAGGTCACAGCACATAAAAATGGACAGAAAAAGCCCTGGTGTCAGGACAAAATAATTGTATGTCTGACCAATGGAATCACAACTTGAAATGATACTAATAGGTCTGACAACAGGTAAGGGTGGAACAAAGCTCAGCAAATGTGAATTTTCCACTAGTTTTACTGGGAGTACATTTACAATGTTTTAAATTGGTTTTAATTTATTTTAAAAGGAAAATATTTTATTTTGTCTCTTTGAAGAATAACAGTAGTCTCGGGATTGGTAGCAGCCAGTGTACTTGGTACAAGACAACAAGAAATAACCTCAACTTCTCAAACACAATAGAAGCTTTAAGTATCTGGGAAATTAACATTTCTCTTTGCTGATGGACTGTTTGGTGTTCTAACTTAAAAATTTATTTTGCCATGTTTGTTGGAGTTTAATTGTGCAACACTTTTCTTTTGAAGAAAATCCAAAAATGGGACAAAAGTGTAATCCCAAAAATAGTTATTTTGACGTGAATTTTCTAAAGTGATATTTTCCAGAAGGATGCTGGAATTTGCAAATGGCCTGGGGGCTTGCTTTCAGCTGACCGGTCTCCCCGCTGTTTTGGGGTATCAAGTTCTTAACGTGGCAATGTTTTCTTTTCAGAAGTACATTAGACGAGAGCATTTGGAGACAATTATAAATCTGTCGTTCCCACTTGAGTTTCCTTTAATTTGTTAAAGGCCAAAAATAAACATGTTGTCAGATTTTTTTTAAATGTGTATACCAGCCATGGACAAATTTTAATTCTTGATATATTCGTCATGACCATTTGCATTGTTGAGTGTTCATTATTTTTTTCTGTCTCTATTTGCGAGATGAATATGAAGGTGTTGCAATGATGCATAACGTTTTCATCCCATTGTCGCTGTTAATGATGCTAGTGATGCATATCAGTGTGATTTGTGCCATCTATTAAGAAACTTGAATTAGTGTGTATTTTTATACCTTACTAAGTTCTTGCATTTGATGGAAATAGACATTTGATATGGTTCCTCTGTTAAGTGCTTTATTAAACAAGCTTTGAAAAGCAAAGTTATTCTGAGGCCTTTACTTCATTGGGCCCAGGTTGAGAAAGTCTATTATCAGCCTATAAAACACCTACCTTGTGCAACATCTGCAGAAATTACTTGATTCATTGACTGATGAACCAAAGCAAATTGCATGACTGAGGAACACCTCACTATTCTTGGAATATCTATTTTAAGCCTTTGCTCGAAGTTATAACACACTAGGTGAAGTCACCAAATCCTGAAACTATGAATGACAAAGAACTTTCATTTATATAGCACCTTTCACAACCTCAGGATGTTGCAAAGCACTGCTTATCCAATGAAATATATTTTTCATGATGTCATTGCTGCAATGTTGGAAAAGCAGCAGCCCACACACTGGGAATTAATTCAGTAATTGTACCATGAAACTATCATCGATTGTAATTGTAAATCTGGAATATAAAGCTAGACTTACAATCATCAATTGTAAAAACTCATCTAGTTCACTGATGCTCTTCAGGGAAGGAAATCTACCATCCTGGCCTACATGTGAATCCAGACCCGCAATACGTGATGGACTTTTAACTGCTCTCTGCAATGGTCAAGCAAGCCACTCAGTTCAAGGGCAATTAAGAATGGGCACACCCTCATCCCAATAAAGAAAAATAACTCAACTTGCTCTTCCTCTCTTTGAAACCTCAAAATGCTTAGATTGCAACTACCGCTGTCATAGAGTCATAGAGGTTTACAGCATGGAAACAGGCCCTTCAGTCCAACTTGTCCATGCCGCCATTTTTTAAAAATCCCTAAGCTAATTCCAATTGCCCGCATTTGGCCCATATCCCTCTATATCCATGTAACTATCTAAATGCTTTTTAAAAGACAAAATTGCACTTGCCTCTACTGCTATCTCTGGCAGCTTGTTCCAGACACTCGCCACCTTATGTGTGAAAAGATTGCCCCTCTGGACACTTGTATCTCTCCTCTCTCACCTTAAACCTGTGCCCTCGAGTTTTAGATTCCCCTACCTTTGGGAAAAGATATTGACTATCTACCTGATCTGTGCCCCTCATTATTTTATAGACCTCTATAAGGTCACCCCTCAGCCTCCTTCGCTCCAGAGGGAAAAGTCCCAGTCTATCCAGCCTCTCCTTATAACTCAAACCATCAAGTCCTGGTAGCATCCTTGTAAATCTTTTCTGCACTCTTTCTAGTTTAATAATATCCTTTCTATAATAGGATGACCAGAATTGCACACAGTATTCCAAGTGTGGCCTTACCAATGTCTTGTACAACTTCAACAAGACGCCCCAACTCCTGTATTCAATGTTCTGACCAATGAAACCAAGCATGCCAAATGCCTTCTTCACCACTCTGTCCACCTGTGACTCCACTTTCAAGAAGCTATGAACATGTACCCCTAGATTTCTTTGTTCTGTAACTCTCCCCAATGCCCTACCATTAACTGAGTAAGTCCTGCCCTGGTTCAATCTACCAAAATGCATCACCTCGCATTTGTCTAAATTAAACTCCATCTGCCATTCGTCAGTCCACTGGCCCAATTGATCTAAGATCCCGTTGCAATCGGAGATAACTTTCTTCACAGTCCACTGTGCCACCAATCTTGGTGTCATCTGCAAACTTACTAACGATGCCTCCTATATTCTCATCCAAATCATTAATATAAATGACAAATAAGAGTGGACCCAGCACTGATCCATGAGGCACACCACTGGTCACAGGCCTCCAGTTTGAAAAACAACCCTCTACAACCACCCTCTGGCTTCTGTCAAGAAGC
Source organism: Mustelus asterias (assembly GCF_964213995.1). NCBI lineage: Eukaryota > Metazoa > Chordata > Chondrichthyes > Carcharhiniformes > Triakidae > Mustelus > Mustelus asterias. The sequence goes on along the minus strand of NC_135801.1, from coordinate 13,452,155 downwards.
CAATTTTGTATCTATTTAGATACCTTACCCTGGTTCCTGTGAGATTTAACCTTATGCGACAACCCACCATGCGGTACTTTGTCAAAGGCCTTGCTAAAGTCCATGTAGACAACATCAACTGCACTGCCCTCATCTACCTTCTTATTGTATTTCAGAATATATTGTGAGAATGAGTCAAGATGACCAACCCTCTAATATCGTGGGCACTATCAACCATGTCCACTGATGGGTTGTTGATTTGAATGGGGCCTGTGTATTGTCTCTCACTTATCCCGCAGCCCACACACTGGGAAAAACAGGAATACTCCACAAACAACAATGAGGTGAAACTAGAAAATCTGTTTTCGCAATTAGCCATGATACCTAGAAAAATAAACCCTGCTCTTCTACAAAACATCAGTCTGTGAAGGGAGCCTCAGTTTAACATCTCGACTGAATGATAGCATCTCTGACACTGCAGCACTCCCTCAGTACTGCAACAAAATGACAACCTAGATTGTTTTCTCAAGTCTATGGAGTGGGACCTGAATCTGTGACCCTATGACAGAGGTGAGAGTAAGCCATGGGTAACACCATCTGTGCTTCTATCTTGAAAGACTCGAGTATAACAATGAATTTTTGGACTTTTGTTTGTTTGTGTGTGTATCAGTGTGCCTGTGTGTGTGTGCTGTTGTGGATATATTTGGGTATTGAGAAATAAACATTGATTCTTCCTTTTTTAAAAACTTATGAGAAAACCTTTGTGTCTGTTCTTGAGAGTCATAAAACTCAAGGGGTTAAAACACTTGTTTAGAGCACATCCATCGGTGATCAGTCCCTTCTGTCTGGAACACGATGCAAAATGTAACCATGAACAATTTCTACACTGCAAAAACACTGTGACTACTTCTGAGGATTTCCTATCAACTGCACAAGATTGCATGTTCCTCACGAGACAGGGCGGCACGGTGGTTAGCACTGCTGCCTCACAGCGCCAGGGACCCGGGTTCAATTCCTGACCTGGGTCACTGTGTAGAGTTTGCACATTCTCCCCGTGTCTGTGTGGGTTTCCTCCGAGTGCTCCGGTTTTCTCCCACAGTCCAAAGATGTGCGGGTTAGGTGGATTGGCCATGCCAAATTGCCCTTGGTGTCAGGGGGACTAGCTAGGGTAAATGCATGTGGTTATGGGGATAGCGCCTGGGTGGGATTGTGGTTTGAGCAAACACGATGGGCCAAATGGCCTCCTTCTGCACTGTGGGATTCTATGGACACCTGGCACATAACGTTGAATTAATTTCTGCAAATTACATTTGTCAATGGTATTAAGGGAATAAGGAACCGAGTCAAGTACATGACAAGAAGATACAGATGAGCCATGATCTAATTGAATGGTAGACCTTTCTCGAACCACATTGCAAGTCAATCCTGTGTGAATTGAACCTAAGCTAAAGTCGAAGATCTCTCCCAAATATTCTCTATATTCGGCCACGTCTTATGTGTATGAGAGGGGTGCTACTGCAGGTTCATTCCCTGGCCTTTGGAAATTTGATTTTTCAAGACATGATTGAAATTTAGCATTGAATATAAGGTTCAGCTTTTTTTACTTGGTCTGCGTTATCTTTGATGCATTTGTTGATGTCATTTGCTCCTGCATTTTTGCAGTGTTGTCACTGGAACCCTGTTGTCTATGGATACTCCAGTGGCAGCTTTGGATCTAGAAGAGGAAGGAGGAACCAAAAGCAAATACAACTGCACCTCATACTTCTGGGATAAATTCAGCATCATCCCAGGAGCTAGCTTCTCAAATCTAGATACATCTGACTGGGGACGTCTGAAGAAACCTGTATTCGCCATTATGTCTCACACTGGATGCTTTTGTGAGGTTATGCAGCCTTCTTGTAACTATGACAAGGACAGTCCTATCCATGGCTGTGGATTCAAGCGTCATGCCAAACACTTGAGCAGATAATCTAGGCCAGCCATTCAGTACTGGATAAGATGTAAACTGAGGCCCTTTCAGATTAAAGTAAATTATCCCATTGCCCTGTTTCAAAGGGCAAAGGCGTTCTCCCCACTGTCCTCACTAATATTTATCATCAACCAATACCATGTTAAAAATAACAATATCTAGTAATTATTTTGTTGGTGTTTGTGAGACCTTGCTGTGCACATACTGAATCACAGAATTGTTACAGCACACAAGGCCATTTCGGCCCATTGTGTCTGCACCAGCTCTCCAAATAAGCATTATGACTTAGTGCCATTCTCCTGCCTTTTCCCCATATCCCTGCATATTGTTTCTATTCAAATAATCATCAAATGCCCTCTCGATTGAACCACAGTACTCCAGCTGAAGTCTAACTAGTGTCTTCTATAAGTTCAGCATGACCTCCTTGCTCTTGTACTCTATGCCCCTATTAATGAAGCTCAAAATATTGTATGCTTTATTAACTGCTCTCTCCACCTGGCTTGCTACTTTCAATTATTATATTGTCAATACTGACCCCTGGAGAACTCACACACTACAAGCTTTCCTCCGGTCCGAAAAAAATCCACTGACCATTACTCTTTGTTTCCTATTACTTAGCCAATTTTGTATCCACGTTGCTACTGCCACATTTTCTGCAAAGCCTTTATTGGTTGAAAAGCATCTGGTACATCCTGAGATCCTGAACAGATATAAATTCAAGTCTTTTTTTTGTTTAATGTGCAGATAAATTAAGAACCTGACCTATATTTCTGACAAATTGAGATTTAAGGACTCTCTATGGTTGCTGGTCTTCATGAACAGCCTATTTATTACCTTCAGACTGCAAACTGAGCTGCACATTCACAAGTGAGATAGACTGGGACATGATGAAGAGAACATTTTTGCCACATCATTAACTTAGCAACTCAGCTCTATGCATTCAAATGTATTCAATTGGAACGTCATAAAGTCCTTAAGTTCTGCTAATAGAACTGTGATCGTAGAATGAAGCAATGGGGCAGCTACATAAGGACATAAGAACTAGGAGCAGGCGAAGGCCAGCTGGCTGATCTTTTCATGGACTCAGCTCCACTTACCCGCCCGCTCACCATAACCCTTAATTACTGTTCAAAAATTTATCTATCCTTGCCTTAAAAACATTCAATGAGGTAGCCTCAACTGCTTCACTGGGCAGGGAATTCCACAGATTCACAACCCTTTGTGTGTAGGAGTTCCTCCTCAACTCAGTCCTAAATCTGCTTCCCCTTATTTTGAGGCTATGCCTTCTAGTTCTAGTTTCACTCGCCAGTGGAAACAACTTCCCTGCTTCTAACTTATCTATTCCCTTCATAATCTTATATGTTTCTATAAGATCTCCCCTCATTTTTCTGAATTCCAATGAGTATAGCCCCAGTCTACTCAGTCTCTCCTCATAAGCCAACCCTCTCAACTCCGGTAAGACTACCAATAACTAGTATGGTGCACCATGGTTTACAAGATTCTCTGGCTAATTATTAAATCATGAGTCAGTTGTGTAAATTGATAAAAATTGCATACAAAGATCACCAGCTTCATTACGTAGGCAGTATTTGTTCAATGCTGAGTTGGTATACTTTATACATTGTAATCGATCTCCCATTACAGGGTCATACCCTTGTGATATCTTTTGTGAGAAAGTTACGAGATTCTCTTATTCGGGCAGCATGATTTGAACAAATATGAGCTGATAAAGAAAGCCAGCATGGATCTGTAAAGGGTAAGTCAAAGTCTAAACAACGTCATGGAAATTTTTTTGACGAAGCCATTTACATGCTGGATAAGAGAGAATCAATGGATGCTATTTGAGTTTCTGGAAGGTAGTCAAAATTTTTTATCTTTGGGGGATAGTGGTGGAAGGATTCCTGAGCTGATTATCAGCCCATTGAACTGCGTTATGAACGCTCCTTCTGTGGCCAATAAGTCCTGGCATTGGACTAGTGACTCACCTGAAGAAGGGGCTTGCAGCTCCGAAAGCTTGTGTGGCTTTTGCTACCAAATAAACCTGTTGGACTTTAACCTGGTGTTGTTAAACTTCTTATTGGACTCGAACCCAGAGCTTTTGATCCAGAGGTAGAGATGCTACCCACTGTACATTAAAACCTCCAGGGACTCAATAAGGTTCCGTGGAAGAGACTGAAATTGGAAGCAATCTTTTGATAATGGGTAGGGAATTGGCTAGGAGGTAGGACACAGAGCTTAGGGATAGCGGGCATGTATTCCATTGGCAAGATGTGTCAAGTGGTGTCTCCCAAGAATCCGCACTGGGGCCTCAGCTCTTCAACATACTTACATGAAGGAGGACTTAAATGAAGGAGCGGAGAGCCGTATGTCTAAGTTTGCTGATAATACTAGGTTGGCTGATACAGTAAATAAGATAAATGGGTTCTTGACCCAAAGTCACTTTCATGGGATTTAATTAACATCCCACAAACCCGCCTTCTTTAGCCTGTGAAAATTTAACAATGGCATTTTAGTCGAGAAAGGCTGAATTGTGTGTAAACGGAACAGGCTTGAGGGACCGAATGGCTTACTCCTAAATCGTATGTTAATCTACATTGAAAAATTAATATAAAGGCTAAGTAATCAGGTTAAAAAGCAGGCAAAAAAAATTATAAACAATTTTGGATTATGAGGAGAGGCTGAGGAGATTGGGTTTGTACTCGTTGGAGTTTAGAAGGATGAGGGGGGATCTTATGGAGACTTATAAGATAATGCGGGGGCTAGATAGGTTGGAGGCGGAGAGATTCTTTCCACTTAGTAAGGAAGTTAAAACTAGAGGACACAGCCTCAAAATAAAGGGGGGTCGGTTTAAGACAGAGTTGAGGAGGAACTTCTTCTCCCAGAGGGTGGTGAATCTCTGGAATTCTCTGCCCACTGAGGTGGTGGAGGCTACCTCGCTGAATATGTTTAAAGCGCGGATGGATGGATTCCTGATCGGTAAGGGAATTAAGGGTTATGGGGATCAGGCGGGTAAGTGGTACTGATCCACGTCAGATCAGCCATGATCTTATTGAATGGCGGGGCAGGCTCGAGGGGCTAGATGGCCTACTCCTGCTCCTATTTCTTATGTTCTTATAAAACAAGTCAGTAAATAGGAAATGCCATCAGTAGTGAGTGTGTGTGATGATGTTACATCCTCAGTTGATTCATCCCACATCGAATGAACGTCAAGGGAATGCATGCAACTTGACTGCGGGAGATCAATTTCTTCCCGGCCCCCTGGGAGTGTTTTCACTTGTACAGAGGAGCAAAACTATATGTCGCCAAGAAATCAAATAGAGATTCAGAAAAAAAAATTATTTACCCAGAGAGTGGTGAGAACATGGCACTGGCTAACACAGGGAGCAGTTGAAGCAAATGGTACAGATGCATTTAAGGAGAAGCTAGTCAGGCATGTGAGGGAGAAGGAACACAGGGTTATGCTGATAGAGGTAAATGAGGAAGGCTGGGAGGAACCTCAAATGGAACAATGGTTAGACCAAGTAGCCTGTTTCTGCACTAAAGCAGATTACTGGTAATTTATCTCATTGTGAGACCTTGCAGCGTGCAATTTGGCTTCATCACAAACATGATGATACTTTTGTAAGTTACTTGCAATTAAAATTTAAAATTACTTACGTGACTCCGAAATCCTTTTGAGACATTCTGAGATCATCAAAGATGCTATATTAACTATATTAAGGGAAGCACGGTGGTACAGTGGTTAGCACTGCTACCTCACAGCGCCAGGGACCTGGGTTCGATTCCCGGCTTAGGTCACTGTCTGTGTGGAGTTTGCATGTTCTCCCCGTGTCTGCGTGGGTTTCCTCCGGGTGCTCCAGTTTCCTCCCACGTTCTGAAAGACGTGCAGGTTAGGTGCATTGACCCGAACAGGCGCCAGACTGTGGCGACTAGGGGAATTTCACAGTAACTTAATTGCAGTGTTAATGTAAGCCTTACTTGTGACTGATAAATAAACTTTACTAACTGCGCGCTCATTCTATTTTTCACTTGTTACACGCATTCCACATCATCCAAAAATCAGATGAATATGATAGAGTAAACAGGGAGAAACTTTTTTTCCTGGTGGGAGACTCGCAAACCAGCTTTAAGTTAAGTGGCAAAAGAACCGGAGGGAAGATGAGAATGATTTCAATACAATGAGATGCTATAATCAGGAATGCACTGCCTGACAAGATGGTGGAAGCAAATTCAATTGTAACTTTCAACAATGAATTGGATATAACATGATGCAACACAGAGAGGAGTCCATTCAGTCCATCTTGTCTGTGGTGGCTTTTGAAAGAGATTGGTCCCACTACTTTCCCCAAAGCCCAGCAATTTTCTTTTTCTTTTTCAAGTGATTTATCCAATTTCACTTTGAAATTTATCATCCAATTTACTTTCACCAACCTTTCAGGCAGTGCACTCTGGAACATAACAACGTGAGACTTATTTTTTCTTCATGAATTGGCTTCATTGCAAAAGTGTCATCACCTTTGTAATGAAGACAATTTGCATACTGCAAACTCCGACAAACAGCACTGACCAGTAATCTGCTTTAGTGCAGAAACAAGCGACTTGGTTTAACTATTGCTCCATCTGAAGTTCCTCCCATCCTTCCTCATTTACCTCTTGCTTTTCATGTCTCTTTTACAATTATGTGTCCTCTGGTTAACGGCTGCTGGAAACATGCAAGATCCTGAAGGGTCTTGACAAGGTGGATATGGAGAGGATACTTCCACTTGTGAGAGAGTTTTTAAAAAAGGGGTCGCCCATTTAAAACAGATATGAGGCAAAATATTTTCACTCAAAGGATTGTGAGTCTTTGGAACTCTTCCTGAAAAGGTGATGGAAGCAGAGTCGTTGAATATTTTTAAGGCAGAGATGGTTGGATTCTTGGTAAGTGAGGATTATTTGGGTGTAGGTGGGATGCAGATCTGAGCTACTATCAGATCAGTCATGATTTTATTAAATGGCAGAGCAGGCTCCAGGGACCAAAAGGATCCTTGTTCGTATGAAAGTTTATTTTTATTTACTCGCTCTATAAATAACTTCAATAACCTTTTTTCTAAAGGAAACAAGCCCAGTTTTTTCATAGAATCCCTACAGTGCAGAAGGAGGCCATTCAACCCAAAATAGCATCTTATGCAGGTCCACCTCTGTGCTCTTTTCCCAATAACCCCACACATTTACCTTGTTACTTCCCCTAACCTACACAACTTTGTACATTGAGGCACAATTTAGCATGGCCAATCCTCCTAACCTCCACAACTTTGGATTGCGGGAGGAAATCGGAGAACCCAGAGGAAACAGATACAGGGAAAACGTCCACACGACAGCAGGAATCAAACCTGGGTCACCGGTGCTGTGAGGTAGCAATGCTAACCACTGTGCCACCTTTTTCTGTCTCTCTATATATATAAAGAACTGAAATCTTATACTTGAAAGCCAAAAATGCAAGGATTGGGGAAAGAGCAGAGATGTGGGACTAATGGGATAATTCTTTCCAAGAGACCAAACAGCAATAATGGGAAGCAGCCAGCATCATCAAGGAGCGCACACGCCCTAGACATCCTTCTTCCGTTGAGGAAAAGATATAAAAGTCTGCGATCACATGACTCAAGATCAGCTGCTTCCCTGTTGCCATCAGATCTTTGAATGGACCTATCTTATATTAAGTTGATAAAAGCAAAATACTGCAGATGCTGGAATCGGAAACAAAAACAGAAAATGCTGGAAAATCTCAGCAAGTCTGACAGCGTCTGTCCGGAGCGAGTAGACATGATGTGGAGATGTCGGCGTTGGACTGGGGTAAACACAGTAAGAAGTCTAACAACACCAGGTTAAAGTCCAACAGGTTTATTTGGTAGCAAAAGCAAGGGAGCGAATAGAGCCAATATTTCGAGTCTGGATGGCCCTTCCCTCTGACGAAGAGTCATCCAGACTCGAAACATTGGTTCTATTCTCTCCCCACAGATGCTCAGTCCTGCTAAGATTTTCCAGCATTATATGTTAGCTTTATCCACACCTTAGCTATAACTGTAACATTACTTTCTGCACCCTCTCCTTTCCTTCTCCCCCATGTACTCTATGAACGGTATGTTTTGTTGGTGTAGGGCGCAAGAAACAATTCTTTTCACTGTATCCCAATACATTTGACAACAATAAATCAATCAAAATGTCTTCTTCAGTGCTACACGACTGGAAAAGGTTGGTGGGGATGACGCTGCAGTTCCTAAGTCAGTCCTTCCGGCCTGCAGGTGGCGCAGGAAAGCGAGGGCGAGTCTGAGAAAGGGACAGGGGAGGGGCGGAGCAATAGGGCATCACGTGTCAGAGATGCCGATGTGGTGACGTCAGACGCGGGAGGGGGGGAAAGAGGGCGTCACCTGTCAGAGGAGGAGGCGGCGGGTGTGCGAGATGCCAATGTGGTGACGTCAGACGCGGGAGGGGAAGAGAAAGAGGACGTCACGTGTCAGAGGCGGGTCCCGCGCTGTGCGCGAGAGAAGCCGATGTGGTGACGTCGGGCGCGAGGAGAGGGGCAAACGGCCGGCGATCGCGCCCGTTCAAATCGGTCGCCAACCGCCTCCCAGCGCGTGAGCGCGCGCCGCGAGAACGCGGGGGGTTTACGTCGGTGCGTGCGCGCACCCGTTTTCTCTCTGGCTCGCGCTCCCTCTCCTTTCCCCCTCACACACACACACTCACAGCCAGAGGGACGGCGCCGAGCTGCTGAGGCGGCCCGAATCCATGTAACTTATTTATGGTTCTATTTTAACCCTCCCCTCTCATCATTCTTCCTTCCCCTCCCCCCCTCAGCCCTACCTCTGGTAATTTAAAGATAAGCAGCGGCGGCCGGCGCAATTATGGACAATAAGGCGTTCACCAAGGAGCTGGACGATTGGATCGAGCAGCTGAACGAGTGCAAGCAACTCAACGAGAACCAAGTGCGGACCCTGTGCGAGAAGGTCAGTGGGATGGGGATGGGAAAGGAAATGGATAAGGCCTCTTTCGAGAACTGCTGCCGTCGGCAGTGTGTGTGGGAGGGAGGGCTGCGAGCCGACAGGTCGCGGTTACCCTGCCAGATAGTGTGCCAAGGCGAGGGGTCGGCCGAAGCGCCGCCGGTTCCGGCTGCCAAATAGTGGGACGGCATCAACGCTGCTCCCTTGGCCGCGCCCCCGCCTCGCGGGGTGGCCGACTTCCGGTCTGCCGCCACTTCCGGCCAGAGGGGAGGGGAGACTGACACACCTAGTACCATACCTGCCTCTTCCATTGCATTCACTTGCTACGTGTAAACCTTCCATGCTTTTCTTAAATCTTTATTAGCCTTTCAGAGAGGCTATTCGGCCCATCAAGTCCATGCCAGCTCAATCCCATTCTGCCCCTCTGCTCATGCCAAAGTCTTGAAGACCAACTTGACTTTCCAATAATGTTTATCTCTTCCTTGGAATCATAAGATAGTGTTGTAGAGAAGCGGAGTTCTGGACGAAAGGTCATCCAGACTCGAAACATTGGTTCTATTATCTCCCCACAGTTACTGTCAGACGTGCTGAGATTTACCAGCATTTTATGTTTTTGTTTCAGATTCCAGCATCCACAGTATTTTGCTTTCATAATACAGAAACCGGCCTTTTGAGCCATAGTGCTGACTCATTGAACAATCTATCCCATTGCCCTGAAAAAGAATATAGATCCATCTCCTCATTGTTACTATTTATACTTGCGTTGCCCACTAAAATTGGAGCATTCTAAATCATTACTTGCTGCGTATATTTCTGTTCATTTTGCTTCTGAATCTTTTGGCAAGTGGAATATCTCTATTCAGTCTCCCTTTAACTTTTTGTTCAGGGAAGAATAATCCCAGTTTTTCTGCTCTTTTTAAATGTGTACTTTTTCAATCCCAATACTGTTCTGGTAAACCTCCTCTGTACCTTCTCCCGGGCCTTGGCATCCTTAAAGTGTGGTGCCCAGAATTGGACAAAATGCTGGATCTGAAGCCGAACCAGTGATTTAATGGTTTAAAGGTTTACACTGAAGCAAAATACTTTAAATGCTGGCATTCTGAAATGAAAATTGGAACTGTTAGAAATACGGAGCCGGTCAGGTGGCATCTCTGGAGAGCGAACAAGAGTTAACTTTTCAGGTTGATGACTTTTGCTGTCTTTTGCGCCGTAATTTCTTCAAAATAAAGTGCACAATATTTGCTCAATTCTTAGAGAAATATGCTTAACACAAATTGTTGGTATAAAGTCAATTTGTTGATCTAACAATTGATTTGAGTTTTGCTACAAACTGTTATAATCGAGAATTTTAGTTGTAGTTGCTATATTTAGCAATATGAATCAATGCTTCTTTCTTCTTGGGATTGAAATTCTAATAATGGAATGGAATTATTACATCTTAGAAGCTCAAATTACTCTAGCTTTTCTAGTTTCTATTAAGCTCAATGGAATTTTTTTAGAGGTCATTTGCTTCTGAAGCCACAATTGTTGTTTTATTTTTAATTTCTTTTCTATCCATTGAATCACTCATCCATTCATAGGTGAAAATGCTTTGTAACAATAAACCTGACTATAAGCTACAACTATGAAGAGAGAGATGGAGGACCAAAATGTTAGTTGGATTCTGATGATAAATTGTCAAATATGTGTAGCTTTGTGGCATAGGTGCACATCAGTGAGGACTAAGTTGTGATATCCCATACCAAATCCTTGGCAAGGGACTCCGTCCAATTAATCTGGGCTGGAATCAGATCCAGGGGTGAAAGCTCGGACGTTTTAGCCAGATTGCATATTCTCAAAAACCTGTTGTCCAAGTGCTGTCTGTTAGAAACAGCCAAAGTAGATTTCCCAGTTACTAGGAAATGCAAGTATTCATGCTAATGTTGAAAAGAACATGTTTTAGCAATGGACAGTAGGATGGTCTCGGGATTCTACTAGATATTTATGTTGGAAATATCTGCTTTATTCCATTTGCTTTCCTGGCTATGCACTTTTGCAAATCCATCTTTGTACCTTCAATTAGAGGCAGCGCAGAGACTGGAGATTAGCCATTTGAATAAGCCCATGCCTCTGCTTCATTGTTCTTGTTTTATCTTTTAATGCACTGATTCAATAACTAAATGTGCTTTGGTCAAGACAAATTGTATTGTTATTCAGCAATGTGCAAAACTCTCCTCTTACTATGTCAAATGTTTAAAGTATTTCGGTGTTCTGGCTAAATTGTTTACTGTCCATAGCCAAGTCAATGGCTATACAACCATCCAACCCTTTGCAGTACTATACTAGGAGTTCTGTTGGTGATGCTGTTCTTAAATCCCTATCATCTGAGAAGGCATCAGATGGTACAGTTGTGCTTGATCGTAGACAACGAGCAGAAAAATTAATCCCCATCTCTTTGGCCTCTGAGATGAGTCTCCTCTCTCTTGTTGAAAAATTACAGGTGCAAATTATCACTCTATGGTGCAGTGACATATAGTAATGTGTCTGTTTTTGGTCTGAGAAAGGACTACAGTTTGAAGTAAAGGGCCTGGTGACGTCACTGCCAGATAGGCTTTTTTGTGTCACAGATGCTTAATCTTAATCCATATTTCTGCAGACATTTATTTTGACGTATCTTTTCTCACTTATTGTCCCATGTTTTGAGATATTTATCCAAATAATCTGCAGTCAAAAAACAGTTCAAAAGTAGAATTCATGCAATGGGCACAGTAAATTCTCATTGCACTTGTCAATTATCCAGGATGTGTTATGGTATAGTACTGCAGGACATGGTTGCCTGTTTTTTGATCTTTAGAGAATGTGTTTAGAGCCAATATTTGTAATCAGGAGTAACTAGTGAGAAGCCAATATTTCTGAAGAAAAAGGCTTTTTCTTATTTGTGACCTTTTTTAGTAGGAAAATACTTAATCCATTCAGGAGACTGTAACTGAATATAACTTACCAGTTTAGTACCAGAAAAGAAAACTCACTAAGAGTACAACGCAATACAGTTCTAATGGCATCACATTATATTGGATATTTCTAGATGTTGAAATTTGCTTTGTTGACTGACCCAGATAACTGTTAAGCCAGAAGGCACTGTTTCTTGCTGTGTTCTTGATATAGGGGAGGAGAGAAACTGTATAACCGAATAAAGAATATGAGAAGGGATGATGATACAGGCACTGGAGCAGATCACAATTATTAGTGTCTCCCTGTTTCTTTAACTCCTAACTACAGCTGCTTTAACTTGCCACTCAGTAAAATCTAGCTTGAGATGTATACATGCAGCAGAACCATGCTGATTTGAAGAATATATCATTGTGTGTCAGCACAAAAATTTGAATATTTTGCTTTGAACCTTTTTGATTTTGGTTTGATTATATTTTAGAATTGCTGCATTCCATTCCAAACAAAAAACAAGTTTAGTCAACTCTAGAGCTTTGCCACCCATAATAATGAGTTGCTGCAAAACCTGTAATTTTATCAGTCGTTTTTAAACAGCTATTTAAAGCTGAACACAAAGTGAAGTAGCAATTTTAGATTTGGTAATTACAGGGCTGGTAAGTCATTGCATTGCCAACCACTATGTGGTCCTTTTTATTTGATCCATTCAGGACACAGTTTGAAATCGTCCCTCACTTCTTGCCTGAAACCTGGACAAACAGCCTTTCTTAAAAACAAGTCATGGCCAGCTGGAAGCCTTTAGAGTAACCTGGTTTCATTAAATCCTGGGTAAAATCAGGCAGCCAAATGGACTGTTAATTTGTTTACGTTTTTCAGGAAACATGGTTTGCTTGTGTCATTAATTGACAGAACTGTTCGGTTTATTCCATGGAGCTGAATGTCTGTTATAGCTGAAAGTAGAGTTCACATGACCCAGGAACATCTAGAGTGGAGTGTCCTACCTGGCAGGAAGAGCTGGAAAGATGATGCTGGGTGGTGACCAACTGTTTTTTCTAAAAGCAATGAACATAGAACAGTACAGCACAGAACAGGCCCTTCGGCCCACGATGTTGTGCCGAGCTTTATCTGAAACCAAGATCAAGCTATCCCACTCCCTATCATCCTGGTGTGCTCCATGTGCCTATCCAATAACCGCTTAAATGTTCCTAAAGTGTCTGACTCCACTATCACTGCAGGCAGTCCATTCCACACCCCAACCACTCTCTGCGTAAAGAACCTACCTCTGATAGCCTTCCTATATCTCCCACCATGAACCCTATAGTTATGCCCCCTTGTAATAGCTCCATCCACCCGAGGAAATAGTCTTTGAACGTTCACTCTATCTATCCCCTTCATCATTTTATAAACCTCTATTAAGTCTCCCCTCAGCCTCCTCCGCTCCAGAGAGAACAGCCCTAGCTCCCTCAACCTTTCCTCATAAGACCTACCCTCCAAACCAGGCAGCATCCTGGTAAATCTCCTCTGCACTCTTTCCAGCGCTTCCACATCCTTCTTATAGTGAGGTGACCAGAACTGCACACAATATTCCAAATGTGGTCTCACCAAGGTCCTGTACAGTTGCAGCATAACCCCACGGCTCTTAAACTCCACCCCCCTGTTATTAAAAGCTAACACACTATAGGCCTTCTTCACAGAAGGGAAGAAGGCCTATAATGGGAGGTGAACAGGCCATGCAGACTGAATGGTGGCCCCAATTCTGCCAGCTGAACCTGACAGTATCCTTAAATAAAGTTGTTTATTCTAAAACTGGAATGAGCAAACATTTGAGATTTTGCACAGTCTAGTTAAACACCCTTGCCTGGTGCTGTTGCTGTGGTGATACCAGTATTTTTATATTTCAACATGTTATGCAAGCATATGTTCACAGCAAATTAAGATACTGAATACATCACTTGAGGCAACAGTAGAATTATAGATTCATGTCATATGAGGTATATATCACAAAGACTAGGCTATGTTTTCTACAGAGCTTCTAGTCTTATTTCCTGTTCATCTCTGGTGCAATAGCCTGGTTGGAATGGCTCAAAGCCATTTTAACAATTAAGTTGCTTAGGAATGAATCCAGAGTTGTGCAGAGAGTTTTGAGTATTAAGGGGGTTGGTGAAAATGGAGGCCAATAGTGCAATATATCTATTTGGCTATACTCAAACGGATCCTGTTATCAATCAGGTAGATCTCAACTATTTGTAGTTTAATTCGTGTTGATAGAGAAGAACCTGAGAAAATTTATTCCCTGTGAAAAATTCTCATTCAATCTGGGATAAACTCCACCTCAGAAGGATGACATCTTGCCTCTCCCTTAAAAGTAGTTTCCAGAAATGAGAGCACAGCTTGATGAACCTTAAATAGCATTGGTGAACATTTTGAGGTCTGTAGAATTTTTTGTTTAAAAGTTGGGAGTTAAAATTACTAATTGACTTCCATGCCTCTGGGCTAGTTGCTGGAAAGGTTGGCCAACGCTCGGTTCTGATACATTCCAGTGATTCCTGGATAGCTATGTCTGTGGATTTGGGTGAGGGCTGGATCATAGACTAGACTAAATTCACAGAGTTCAAGTGGACTGCCAATGCTCATTGTATAAACTCTTGCATGAAAAATGATAATCAGCTGGTGGCTAACCTGTGTATCATGCCCCAAGAAAGTAAGACCTGGATTGTCCAGGAGGGGTTAATTTTATTATTAGGCACATTTGCTGTTTCTGTACTTGGGAATGGGGGTTGGGGAATTAGCTCTTGGTGTCCTACCCCATCATTGATTGTAGCCCAGGGTGAGAACGTATTTTCTACATTGTCAATACCTTTTATCATCATGTATACCTCAATTCGATCTTTAATTGTTCTAAACTCCAGAGAGTGTAGGCCTAAACTGTTCAATCTCAATCAGAGGTTTTTAAATTCAAAGCCATGTAACTTAATGTAATTCGGTGAGGGCAGAGGTTGCGGGTGAGTGGAAGACGATATGAGCAGTAGGATTTTTGATAGTCCAAAGATGTGCGGGTTAGGTGAATTAGTGTCAGGGGGTCTAGCTAGGGTAAATGCATGGGGTTGTGGGGATGGGGCCAGGGTGGGATTGTGATTGGTGCAGACTCGATGGGCTGAACGGTCTCCTTTTGCATTGTAGGATTCTATGATTCTGTAGTCTTAAGCTTACTAAGGGTGGCTAATGGGAAACCTGCTAACAGAACATTAGAATAATCAAATCTAAGGTGGTAAATGAGGGTTTTAGCAGCAGATGTGGATGTTATGGAGGTGGTCTTTGTAACAAAATGGATTTGGGAATGGACACACAGCCCAAGGATAAATAGGAAGTGTCAGTTACAAACAATTTTGTTAAGCCTATAACATTGTAATCGGTGGTAGGCTGGAATTGGGAGCATGGGTATGAATTTTGTTTGGAACGAAGAACAATGGATTTGGTTTAATAACTGCTTAGCTGGAGACTATTGTAGTTCATCTGAAACTGGATGTCAGGCAAGCTCTCTACTATGCTGTCAATGCTTTATTCAGCTGATCCATTAAGAGTGCAATGTTCTTAGTTCATGACCTCAAAATGCCTCTGTCCCTGTGAATACCAGCAAGAGGTTACGTGCAATCTAAATGCAGTTAACTGATGTCATTCAGGGGCAAATGGCCTCTGTGTTGCCCGTATTTTACTCTAATGTGTGGGCATAGCACAAAATTTCAGGCCCGGATGCTTCACTGAAATCTGAGTTACATATGGGTAATATAAAGGTCATTATGTTTGTAAATAAAGTAATGTATTTATGTAGTACAGTGGTTAGGACAATAGCCTTTCAGCTCTGGATGCTGGTTTGAAATCCAATTTTGGATGTTGGGCTGGAATCCCTTTGGTCTGCTGATACCGCGAGTCCAACGATTGCGCTAAGATTGGCGTAACTTGGACTCCTTTAGCCCATCGAGTCTTCTCTGTCATTTTATTCATGACCGCTTTTTGATTCCAATTCCCTGTCATTTCAGTCTTGAGTGGTGACCTTGGTGTAAATGATAACCAGTATAGAAAACTAACTCCAGGACATTTTAAGTTAACTGAGATGACAAGACTAGGACACAAGTTCACGAGTAAACTTCTAATTTAAGACTAACATAAAGAATATTTTCTGGCTGAATGATCAGCATATGTATTGGATGTAGAAAAGAACATTAATCTGCATTATCTAATAGTTGTACACTGTCTTTATGGATGAGTGAACTTAGTGCCATTCATCTATATCTGTCTCAGGAAATGAGTTAGAGCACCCGTCAGCCTAAACCACCAATCATAGAATCCCTACAATGCAGATAGAGGCTATTCAATCCATCGTTTCTTCTAGAAGCCACAGGACGTCTGTTTTTGGAAATGGCAAAATGCAACCATTTTCCCAGAAGCCATACTTTTCTGGCAACCCAAGGGGCAACACAACAGATGAGACAAGCTCACTAGCCAGCCCTTGCATACCTCTTAATTGCACCTTAGCAGAATACTATCATAAAAGCGATCATAAGAACATCCTATATTCCCAAATTGTTTTTAAAATCCAGTGCAGGTTTCAGAATGGCTATTTGTTGTCCACTGCTGATTTGAGGCAGTTAAACGGGATTGTAGTTATTTTATCCAGCTAATTTATTGCAGAAATTACAACATTGAATCATCAAACTATTGTCTTTGTTAACTATAGCTTATGTTGGATGACAAGATGCTGTTTTTGTCATTCCTACCAGCTATACTCCTGAGTGCTAAAAAGAATGTGCCACCAATCACACTTTTTTTGTTTTTAAAAAGGTTGCTTGTTTACTAGATTTCAAAAAGGGTGAAATATGAACGTACAAATTAGGAGTAGACCACCTGGCTCCTTGAGCCTGCTCCGCCGTTCAATAAGATCATGGCTGATCTGATTGTAACCTCAACTCCACATTACCATCTACCCCCAATAACCTTTCACCCCCTTGCTAGTCATGTGTCCATTTAGTTCTCCTTAAAAATATTCAAAGACTCTGTTTACATGGCCTTTTGAGGAAGAACCTTTCAAATCTCGTGACCTTGAGAGAAAGAAATTCTCCTTGTTTCTGTATTAAATGGGCAACCTCTTATTTTTAAACAGTGACCCCACAGGAGGAACCACCCTCTCCACACCCACCCTGTCAAAACCCCTCCGGATCAAAGTCGCCCCTTACTCTCCCCAACTACAGCAGACACAAACCTCACCTGTCTAACCTTTCCTCATAAGACAATCCTCCATTCTGGTAATGGTCTTGTAAACCTTCACTGAACTGGTAAGGAGACCAATACCTTGCACAGTAATCCAGATGTGATCTCACCAGTGCCATGTATAACTAAAGCACAACCTCTTTTCTTTTGTATTTAATTCCACTCGCAAAAATAATGGCATCCATACTAACGTTTTGTGACACGTGCAGTAGGACACTGAGATTCCTCTGCATCACAATCTTGCAATCTCTCACCATTTAGGTAATAAGGTTTTTTATTTTTCCTGCCAAAATGGGCAATTTTACATTTTCCCGCATTGTACTCCATTTGCCAGATTTTTGTCCACTCACTTAATCCATCTATACCCCTTTGTAGTCTCCTTATGTCCTCTTCACAACTTAATTTCCTACTTATTATGGTATCATCAGCAAATTTAGCAACTTTGGCCCCTTCTTCCAAGTCATTTATATAAACTGAGAAGTTGAGGCCCCAGCACTGATCCCTGTGGCACACCATTTGTTATATCTTGTTGACCAAAAATGAGCCATGAATGGCTCCTTTCTGTTTCCTGTCAGCTAGCCAATCTTCTATCCATGTCTATATGTTACTCCCTATACCACAATTTTTTCTGCAATAACCTTTGATATGGAGCACTTTATCAAATACCTTCTGGAAATTTAAGTACAATGCGTCCACTGGTTCCCAAAGAATGCTATTTAGTTAAACATGATTTCCCACTCTCAAAACTATGTTGACTTTGTCTGATTATTGTTTTTAACATTTTCCCTATGACAGATGTGAAGGTAACTGGCCCGTAGTTTCCTGCTTTCTGTCTTACTTTCTGAATAAAGGACTTATATTTGCTATTTTCCAATCCAGTGGCACCTTCCCCAAATCTAGGGAAGTTTTGGAAAATTAAAACTAATGCATCAACCATTTCACTAGCCACTTCTTTTAAGACCCGAGGCTAAAGTCCATCAGCACCCAGAGACTTGTCAACCCGCAGCTTCGACAATTTACTCAGTACTTGGTGATTTCTAATTTTCTTGAATTTCTCCCTTCCACAGCTATTTCTGGGATGTTACTGGTATTCTTTAAAATGAAGACTAATGCAAAATACCTGTTCAATTCATTTGCCAGCTCTTTATTTCCATTATTAATTATCCAGACTCACTTTCTATGGGACTCATTTTAACTCGCTTTAACTTTAAAAAAAATATCTATAGAAACTTTTACTATCTTTCTATATTTCCAGCTAGATTTCTCCTGTACTCTTTTTTTTTTCCTCTTATTATTCTTTTAGTCACTCTTGGCTTTTGAAAAATATTATGTCCAATCTTCTGACTTACCATCCATTCTTTCACAATTGTCAGCTTTTTCTTTAAGTTTGATACTATCTAACACTTTCAGTTAACCACGGATAGTGGGTCCTCCCTTAGAATTTTTCTTTCTCATTGGAATGTATCTCTGTCCCTTTAAATACATTGAGTGTGGTTTTCTAAGCTCTGATTGGAATAATAAGTTAGTTTGTGGTTCTTTAAGAAATGCTGGAAGAATTATTTGTGTGGTAAAATAATTATCTTTAACATAAGACTTTGATAACTCATAGTAAAATTCCTTCTCTCCACTTCCGTAGGCTAAAGAAATTCTTACAAAAGAGTCGAATGTACAGGAGGTGCGATGTCCTGTCACAGTGTGTGGTGATGTCCATGGACAGTTTCATGATCTCATGGAATTGTTCAGAATTGGGGGCAAATCCCCAGATACCAATTACCTTTTCATGGGAGATTACGTTGACAGAGGTTATTACTCTGTTGAAACTGTCACACTACTCGTAGCATTAAAGGTATGATATTTTTCCATACTGGAGTAGATTGACTTATGTTATACATTTTGCACTTGGTGACATTTCCCTAGTCAAAGCTTACCTGTCAAAGTCTCTCAGATTTGTGTGAAGTATGAATAAAACTTGCTCAGATTCAGTTTTACCTTGTTCTAACATATAGCTACTGGAAATAAGGCTGAAAATTAATTTATTTTCTTTAAACACAGGTTCGTTATCGGGAACGCATCACAATATTGCGAGGGAACCATGAAAGCAGACAGATCACACAGGTATATGGGTTTTACGATGAATGCCTAAGGAAATATGGAAATGCCAGTGTTTGGAAGTACTTCACAGATCTGTTCGATTATCTCCCTTTGACAGCCTTAGTGGATGGTCAAGTAAGTAAAATATGATCTCATTTATTTCATGAAGTAGGTTTCCTGTATTCTAAGCCTACTCAATGGTCTGGCTTGAGGCTTTTATCCTGAGAGTGCTGTGATTATCTGATGTGTTTTTGTCGTACAGTCAATATCATGTCAAATATAAAAGTCTCTGTCTGCATAATTTCAATGGCATACATTTACAAGGGAGTCTGGAAATCTGCACAAAGGTTAAGTGCTTTCTGTCCTTGTTAATTAACCATTGGAGCCAGTTTGGTACATGTGTCTGGTTTACTGATCTCTTAAAATGCTTCTTAAATGTTAAATGCTATATTTTATCCTCACCATTTTTAATAGAATAAATGGTTATTGACTCTTCTGTTGTATCTAGTGATAAAACAATACAAACACACATACAAACATATGAGTTAGGAATAGGAAGAGGTCATTTGGCCCCTTTGAGCCAGCTCCACCATTCAGTAGGATTATGGCTGATCTGACTGTTACCTCAACTTCACATTTCGCCTACACTGGATACCCTTTGACTCCCTCATAACTGTGTAACTAATTCCTAGAAATGGAGCAGATGATTGCTTTCACAAATGTTGTAAGCCATTTTATTTGCTTTTCGAGCAGGTGAATTTATCATGGATT
The DNA here is from genome assembly GCF_964213995.1 of Mustelus asterias. Taxonomy (NCBI): domain Eukaryota; kingdom Metazoa; phylum Chordata; class Chondrichthyes; order Carcharhiniformes; family Triakidae; genus Mustelus; species Mustelus asterias. The sequence continues at coordinate 13,432,178 of NC_135801.1, read as the reverse complement.
CCTTATCATTTAGATTTGTGTAGAACATTTAACCTAGACCCTTCAAGACACTTTTTGTAGAAGCTTAATCAGACAAATAGGTGCGCAGCCAAAGAAGGAGATACTGGAAAGGATGGGTTTTAAGAACTGTACTTTCGGACGAAGGAAGAAGTTGTTTAAGGAGAGAATTCCAAAGCATGGGTCTGGATAGCTGAAGATGTGACCACTAATGTAGAGGTTGCACAGGAGACCAGCATCTCTGGAGTGGGGAGGAGAGGAAGCATGGTCATTGGTTGCAGAGCGGGGAAAGCCCATAAAGCGAGTTAAAGCCTTCGATCTGAATTTTAAATTAAGGCAATGTAGGTTGCAAGGTGATGGATGAGTCAGCAGGATTTGGTGTTGGACAGTATATGGACAGCAAAGTCTTTTCTTCCAGAGTTCAAAAATTGGAAGGTGGATAATGGAGCGTTGGAATATTTGAATCAAGGTGATCGCTTCAGTAGAATATGAGCAGAAGAAAGTGATGTGATAGAGGTGGAGGTAGGTGCCTTAATTGGGAGGCATTTAAACATGGTGTGGTGACAAAGATTTGGGAGGTGACATTCAAGTAGTGGACAACAAAATAACCAGTGCTGTGTCCTGAATTGGTAGGTTTATGTGCACAATTGCATTCAACTAGAGGTTCTCCTGAATGTCATCTAGGCTTAGAGCTATCTCTGGAGACAGACAGCGCCTAACTCCCATTTCCATTTTAGTGAATAAATCAGCCCATAAGCTAGACTTTTCCAGGAACTTGCTTACATATGTTTCCTCTTGTGTTCTTATAAGTGCTTTAAATCCAGGAAGGATTAAAAAGCTCAGTTTTAAAGACAAGCTGTTGATTTTCAAAATTTATTTCAAACTTTCAACCAAAATTAATGAAGTGGGTAGAGTTTGGGAGGAGCAATCCATTCCACAATCTTCAAAGGAAATTATGGCTGTGTGTAGTATATTTGTATTTTGAAAGGTTTTATGTTATAGCTTTGGAATTTTTCAATGTACCCATTTCACATAAATACAATGCTGTGTTCCCCTATTGATGATTTGGTGTCCACAGATTTTCTGTCTGCATGGTGGCCTCTCTCCATCCATAGATACATTGGATCATATTCGAGCCTTGGATCGTCTACAGGAGGTGCCTCACGAGGTGAGTTCCCTGCTGTGCTGTTTGGGTGCCATTGGTGCTATAGGTTTTCTTTCAAAGTGGCTTTATTTTTGATTTGATTTATTGTTACATGTATTGGGATACAGTTAAAAACTATTGTTTCTTGTGCATTATACAGACAAAATATCCCATTCATAGAGTACGTAGGGGAGAAGGAGAGGGTGCAGAATATTAAGTTGCAGTCATGGATAGGGTGTAGAGCAAATCAACTTAATATATGGTAGGTTCATTCAAAAGTCTGATGATAGCAGGGAAGAAGCTGTTCTTGAGACAGTTAGTATGTGTTCTCAGACTTTTGTATCTTTTTCCCGATGGAAGAAGCTGGAAGAGTGTGTGGGGTCCTTTATTATGCTGGCTGCTTTTCCGAGGCAGCAGAAAGTGTAGACAGTCAATGGATGGGAGGTTGGTTTAGAACATAGAAAAAATACAGCACAAACAGGCCCTTTGGCCCACAAGTTGCGCCAGTCATGTCCCTACCTACCTTGGCTTTTATATAAAGGCTTACCTATAACCCTCAATCCTATTAGTTTGTGTGATCTACTGGGTAAAGTTCACAATGCTTTGTACTTTCTTGTGGTCTTGGTCAGAGTAGGAGCCATACCAAGCTGTGATACATCCGGAAAGGATGATAGAAATTAGTGAGAGTCATAGAGTCGAATTTCCTTAGCCTCCTGAGAAAATAGAGGCATTGGTGGTGGGCTTTCTTCTCCACAGCGTCGCCGTGGATGGACCAGGATCGATTGTTGGTGATCTGAACACCGAGAAACTTGAAGCTCTCTGCCATTTTCACTTCATCCCTGTTGATGTTTTCAGGGGCATGTCCTCCACTCCGCTTCCTGAACTCCATTATTATCTCCGTTTTACTGACATTGAGGGAGAGATTATTGTCAGTGGTGGAAGAATTTGAAACGTCAGACCCTTTGGGTTGAGGAGTGGTTAATAAATTATTCACCCTCATTGCTTTTGGCCCAACAGCATTCAGTTGTAATAGATGGCAACATTCACTTTTATAGTCAGTGCAGTCAGGAATGCTGCAAAGTGTGTCAGCTGCTATACAATGTTCTATTTTCTATTGTTCTCTCTGGGAAGGTAAACTTTAAAAGCTTGTATCTGTTTCACTTTCAGCAGTTAATTGAATTAGGCAATGTTCAATTTTTCTGCTATTTAAAGTCCTGTAAGCTATTTGTTTGGATGAATTTCAGTTCTCTTCATAACTTTGACAGTAGTTGACAACCTCGAGGCCTGTGACTTGTAAAGAAAACAAGCCAATTTTCTTTACCTTTTCTCATAATGTAACTTCCTGATATTTAGGTCATCCTTGTAACTTGCCTCTACATTTTCAAAGGCAACCATCTTCCTTGAGGGTCTGACCAATATTTTGCCCAGCAGCACCAAGACCGCTCTTTTTTTTGATGTAAACATCAGTAAAAATAACTAGGTACTTTATTGACCTTGTTTTGATACAGCTAAGCATAGAGATAAGTGCATTAATGTCTACACTATTCCTGACACATTCACCATAATTCTTGATGAGTAAACTGCGACTATTTCATTTATATGTTTGATTCCTTGTTGTGATTACCTGAACTTCTTTGTATTGAATTATATCTGCATTTGTGAGCTCAGTCACCTAAAAAAAAAAGTTGAATTGCGATGTCCAAACATATAAATTAGGAGCTGGAGTAGGCCTTTTGGTCCCTTGAGCCTGCTCTGCCATTTGATAAGATCATGATTGCTGATCTGATTGTGGCCTCAGTTCTACTTTCCTGACTATCGTTTTGGCTCCCTTATCAATAAAGAATCAATTTAACTCCAATTGAAAAATATTCAATGACCCTACCTCCATGGTTCTCCGGGGAGGAGAATTCCACAGAATAACCACCCTCTGAATGAAAAAGTTCTCTGTCTCCATCTTAAGTGAGAGACCCTTTAATTTTTAAACTGTCCTCTCGTCTAGCCTCTCTCATAAGGGGGAACATCCTTTCAGCATCCACCCAATAAAATCACCTCTTGTTTTTCTAAATCCCAGTAAATACAGGCCCAACCTGTCCCGTCTTTACTCATAAGAAAACCCTTGCTTCCTCAGAATCAGTCGTGAATCTTCTCTGAACTGCTAATGCAGTTGTATCCTTTCTTGTGAAAGGAGACCAAAACTGTTCAGTGCTCCACATGTGATCTCACCAACTCCCTGTACAGCTGTAACAAAATTTCCCAACTTTTATATTCCAGTCCCCTTGCAATAAACAGCAAAACACTTACCTTCCTAATTACTTTCTGTACCTGCATACTAACCTTTTGTGATTCATGTACCAGAACACCCTGTCCCTCTATACCTGTGAAGCATTTGCAACAATCTTAAGCCAGAGGTGCCAAGTGGATGATCCATCTCAACCTCATCAGGAGATCTTCAGCCAATTCAATTCTCTCCTGGTGATGCACAGTGGAAGGCACGCGATACTGTAAAGGCTATGGGCCCTGACAATATTCCAGCAATAGTACTGAAGACTTGTGCTCCTGAGGTTGCCACGCCCCTAGTCAAGCTGTTCCAGGACAGCTACTACACTGGCATTTACCTGGAAATGTGGAAAATTGTCCAGGTATGTCCTGTACACACAAAGCAGGCCAAATCCAACTCGGCCAATTACTGCCTCATTAGTCCACTCTCGATCATCAGTTAAGTGGTGGGAGGAGTCGGCAACAATTCTATTAAGCAGTATTTGCAGAACAGTAACCTGTTCAGTGACACTCAGTTTGGCTTCTGCCAGTGTCACTCAGCTCCTGACCTCATTACAACCTTGGTTCAAACATGGGCAAGCCAGCTAAACTCTAGAGGTGAGGCAAAAGTGACTGCCCTTGACATCAAGGCAATATTTGACTGCGTATGACATCAAGGAGCCCTAGAAAAACTGGTGTCAGTGGGAATCAGTGAAAACTCTCCACTGGTTGAGAGTCATACCTAGCACAAAGGAAGATGGTTGTGATTGTTGGAGGTCAACCATCTCAGTTCCAGGACATCAGTGACCTTCCTTTCATTATAAGTCAGAAGTGGAGATGCTTGCTGATTGTACAATGTGCATCATTTGCAATTCCAAAGATTATGAAGCAGTCCATGTCCAAATTCAGCAAGGCTTGGACGATATCCAGGCATGAGCAGAGAAATGGCAAATAACATTCGTACCACATGAGAGAATCTAACCATCGCACCTTGACATTCAATGGCATTACTGTTGTTGAATCCGCCACTATCAACATCCTGGGGATTACCATTGGTCAGAAACTGAACTGGACTAGCCATATAAATACTGTGGCTACAAGAGAAGGTCAGAGGCTAGGAATCCTGTGGCAAGTAACTCCCCTCCTGACCACATTCCCACCCCCTCAAAAAAGAATCCACATCTACAAGGCACAAGTCAGGAGTGTAATGGAATACTCTCCCCTTGCCTGGATGAGTAAAGCTCCAACAACACTGAAGAAGCTTGACAGCATCCAGGACAAAGCAACCGCTTGATTGGCATTCCCTCCATCACTGACGCATAGTGGCAGCAGTGCGTACTATCTACAAGATGTGCTGCAGGAACTCACCAAGACTCCTCAGAGCACTTTCCAAATCTACAACCACCACCATCTAAAAAGACAAGGGCAGCAGACACGTGGGAAGATTGCCATCTGCAAGTTCTCCAGGCCACACCATACGGACTTGGAATTATACCGCACCAGATGAATTGCAGCAGTTTAAGAAGGCAGCTCATCACCACCACCTTGACAGCAATTAGGGATAGGTAATAAATGTTGGTCTCGCCAGCAACACCCACATGCCATGAACGAATATTGTTTTAAAAGCTCGTAATTCTGCAATGTTCTCCACTTCTACTGCTTTCCTATTCTTCCAAAGTGGGCAAGTACACATTGCCCCACACCCCATTTGCTAATTTTTTTATCCATTCACTTAACCTATCTAAAATCTTTTGTGGATGCTCAGTCCTCCTCACAACTTATTTTCCTACCTATTTTTGTGCCATCAGCAAATTTAACAACTATACCTTTGGTTCATTCATCCAAGTCATTGATATAGATTGTAAATAGTTCAGGCTGCAGCACTGATCCTGTGGCACACCACTCGTCACATCTTACCCACCTGCTTTTTATTTAACAAACCTTATTAACCTTCATCAAATACCTTTTGGAAATCCATGTATACTACATCTACAGGTTCTCAATCTGTGCTACTTCATCAAATAACTATCAAATTACTGAAACATGATTTCCCTTTTGCAAACTTGGCCTGAATGCCGTGCTAATTCAATATTCGATTCTAGCATATGACAGATATTAGGTTCACTTTTTTATTCTTGTATTGCTGGTTAGGCCAGTATTTATACTGCTCTTCCCTAATTGCTCTTGAGAAGGTGGTGGTGAGCTGCATTCTCAAACTCTTGCAGTCCATGTGGTGTAAGTATATCCACAGAATGGTTAGAGAGGGAGTCCAGGGTCTACTATTGAGAAAAGGTGGCCCTCATCTCCTTATCAGTGCTGGTACTTCTGTTCCTACTTTTTTCCCTTTGGTGTTTTTTTTTGTTAACTTTCCATTCGTTATATTCCATTCCTCCCTCCTTTCCTGAAAGCATTGACTCATGTTGCCATGAACTTGTGTGTGTACTGTGCAATACTTCCCCAAATGGCCATTATAGACATGTGATTGATCTAGCTTTTCACCATAACACCATACCGGCCAAAGCAGCTAACTTGTGTTCAATGGCCATGCATGATGCCCATACTCTTCCAGCAGCTTATTGTATAGAGGTCACTAGATGTAAGAGTGACAGTCTCACTAACTCAGAGACACTATATGGCTCACTACCTGTGCCTTTACCAACTGAGCAGTCAAAGAGCTTTAAAATTAATTGTTTTCAGCTTGTCACTGGTGATGTGAAAATTGCTTTGAGTGTTTTACGCGAAATGTAATCTGAACTGTCTTGCATTTAACTTGAGCTGCATTTAACTTTATCTTACTTGCTGTTTAAAGATACAGGCTTAAAATTGTTAGTTTATTAGCAGCTTGCTCAGTGAAGAACAAATATGTGTATTGTGATCAAGGATTTGATTTATTGTCATGTATTACAGTGAAAAGTATTGTTTCTTGCGTGCTATACAGACAAAGCATACCATTCATAGAGATGGAAACAAGAGAGTGCAGAATGTAGGGGTACAGTCATTGCTAGGGTGTAGAGAAAGATCAACTTAATGCAAGGTAGGTCCATCCAAAAGTCTGACAGCCCCAGGGAAGAAGCTGTTCTTGAGTCGGTTGGTACATGACTTCAGACTTTTGTATCTTTTTCCCAACGGAAGAAGGTGGAAGAGAGAATGTCCGGGGTACGTGGGATCCCTAATTATGCTGGCTGCTTTGCTGAGGCAGTGGGAAGTGTAGACAGAGTCAATGGATGGGAGGCTGGTTTGTGTGATGGATTGGGCTACATGCATGACCTTTTGTAGTTTCTTGCAGTCTTGGGCAGAGCAGGAGCCATACAAAGCTGTGATACAACCAGAAAGAATGCTTTCTATGGTGCATCTGTAAAAGTTGGTGAGAGTCGTAGCTGACATGCCAAATTTCCTTAGTCTTCTGAGAAAGTAGAGGCGTTGATGGGCTTTTTAAACTAGCGTCCGCATGGAGGGACCAGGGTAGGTTGTTGGTGATCTGGACACCTACGTGTATTGTGCTCAGTAATTTATTAAGACTATAGCTGTACGAATCCTGTAACTTTCTGTTCAATCAGGGTCCAATGTGTGATCTGTTGTGGTCGGATCCTGATGACCGTGGCGGTTGGGGGATTTCTCCACGAGGTGCTGGCTACACTTTTGGACAAGATATTTCTGAAACATTTAACCATGCAAATGGACTCACTCTGGTGTCTCGAGCTCATCAGCTTGTAATGGAGGTAAGGGAAAATATATTTAAACTACAATTGCATTCATTTAAATGGGGTATGTAACGACTCAATCTGTAGCTCCAAGACTTAAGTAGGTTAACATTATGTTTATATAGTTTTCCCCTCCAACCTCTGGTTTGAAAAATGCTTTCCAGGACAGGCCTATTTCAGTTTGGCCTTGTTCTAAAACTGTGTAAAGTGGAAACTGATAATTGCCCTGGTAATTTAACTACAGCTAATCTAGCTTTGTATCAAAACTGAAATTATAGGAATTGTGTCAACCAGGCATCAAACCACTATTTTTAAAAAGAGCACAGTTATATTTGGCTGATAAAGGTAAGTATGTTCAATAGTTTCTTTTTTTATCCTGGCCTTCTGAATGTTATGTTTTAGAATTAACTTGTGTTCATCTAACACTTATGTGAGCTCACAATAGATACATAGTTCTGTACAAGCTGCTGAAAAATCATTAAAGTAGAAAAAATAACTTGATGTTGTGGTCATATCATCAACCAGAGAGCCCATGGTGCATAAAATTACAATCACCTGTATGCTAAAGTTTGTGGATTCTGTATATCTTATAATCATCCCCGTGTCTGCGTGGGTTTCCTCTGGTTTCCTCCCACAATCCAAAGATGTGTGGGTTAGGTTGATTGGCCATACTAAATTGTCCCTTAGTGTCAGGGGGACTAGCAGGGTAAATGCATGGGGTTATGGGGATAGGACCTGGGTGGGATTGTGGTCGGTGCAGACTCGATGGGCCAAATGGCCTCCTTCTGCACTGTAGGGATTCTATGATCCCTTAATCCAGGCTGTCCATGAAATGCAAGAATATGAAGATGTGCATTTTTTAAAAGTTAAAATAGTTGGTGGTTTCAATAGTCCTAACTCGAGATTAGATTAAGTTAATTTGGTTAGTATTGATTTTGCGCAGATTATATGATCTTTGTAGAGACTGGTAATTTTAAAAAGCAAATACCAATTCCAAGTTATTAACTGAATAAAGCCACCTAACAAAGGAAAAGGAAGCATCTTTTACTGATTAAAAACAAGCGCTATTAACTTAATACGTATTCTGTAAGAAATTATACTTGAAACCAAAATTTCAAACAGAACTCTCCCCGCGCTACTTTTAATTTCAACCGAAAACCCCTTTCTATGTTGCAGTTTCTTGAGTGTATTCAGATCTCCTTGAATCCAACTCATGTATGTCTCTGCTCTCAAGGATTTACTGTGGGTTTTTCTCCGGTTTCCAGTTATCTTCTGAGGTGAGGGGTCTCTTGGGGATTCTCTCACTAGCGTTCAGCTAGGTGAATCCTCCAGCCCTATTTCGACACTGCACAAATCTGAATTTCCCCAACCTGAGCATGGGACTCGCTTGTATTCTTGAATGGTTACTCCAAATCAGAAACATCCTTGGTTCCTGGTGGCCCTCTGCCCCTTGTTCTGTCAATTGATAGATCCTCACAACAACAATAAAACTTCCTAACCCCTACAGCCTATCTCCATAGTAAGTGACACAGCCCCCTGTTCCCAGGTAGAAATGAAATTATCTTAAAACGTGTCCTTTGATATGAAACGTATAAAAGGATACTCGAAAACCTTCCTTTGTTCAGCAGGTGCTTTCAAATCTATCTTTGATCTGGGGAAATGACATGAATGTTTTAAATCTCTTGGTTTGCACCTTAACTTCAAACTTTCTCCTAAAATGTCTACACATAGCCTGTGCCCTCAAAGGATATTCCACCAGAGAGGCCATTATAATCCTAAGTGTGAATGTCCCTCTGTACCATGTCTGTTCATAAGATATAGGAGCTGAATTAGGCTGTTTGGCCCATCCAGTCTTCTACACCACTCAATCATGGCTGATATGCTCCTCATCCCCAATTTGCTGCCTTCTCCCCATAACACTTTAACCCATTACCAATTAAAAATCTAACTCCCCCTTAAATTTACTCACTGTCCCAACATCCACCGCACTTTTGAGGTAGCGAATTCTACAGATTCACAACCCTTTGGGAGAAGTAGTTTCTCCTCAACTCTGTTTTAAATTTGCTACCCCTTATCCTAAGACTATGACCCCTCATCCTAGAATGCCCCACAAGAGGAAGCACCCGCTCCACGTCTACTTTATCCATACCGTTTATCATCTTGTGTACCTCAATTTGATCTCCCCTCATTCTTCTAAGTTCCAGAGAGTATAGGTATAAACTGTTCAATCTCTCTTCCTATGACAAACCCCTCATTTCTGGAATCAATTTAGTGAACCTCCTCTGAACTGCCTCCAATGTCTCTACATCCTTTGTCAAATAAGGGGACCAAAACGGTGCACAATACTCCAGGTGCAGTCTGACCAATACAATAAGCCTTCCCTTTTGATCTGTAACTCCAGGCCTATCTAATTAGCCATCCAGTCCAAGCTTTTTTGCATCTACCCTACATTTAAACATGACAGTTTCCAAAATAAAAAGTAATCCTACAATGTATTGTAACACAGGAAATGGCTTCTTTCATTAGACAGCAGAACCAGGTGGCATTATTGAACCATATGGATTCTTCATGGACTGTATAACCTGTGTTGATACTGGTTCTGCTGTTGAACAATTGTCAAATCTAAATGTGAACTTGTTTAATAATTTAAACCATGGAGCAAAGCAGTTGAGTTTTAGGAGAGAAAAATATGCTTCCTTTAGATTTTTAAAAAGGTTTTTTAATAAACTCTATTTCTTGCACAAGGTGCATAATGCAAAACATTGGTTAAGACCAAGAAATCCATCTGTGTACTGCTATTGTAGTGCCTATGTATGGGAAAAGTAAGCTGCATCTGTCCGGTAATAGCAAACTATTTTCAATACATGGAGCTCCTTCTAACCATGAGGCAATTACAAATGTTCTCATAATGCATTTAGATAAATTAGATGGCTTATTTAGGTTCAGTACCATTTAAAAGTGGTACCCTATTTGAAACTGGTATTTTATGGAAAGTTAGCCAAATTGTTGTGAAAGAAACTTATAGCCTGTCTAGTCCTTCTCTCATACTTTATATACATAACCTAGTTTGGTAAACATACAAAGAGTTATCATGGGACTCTTAAGGATCCACTTAATAAGTCCCAATATTGTAACTGAAGAGCTTTGGTGAGATAGTGCTTAATGGGGGATATTATTGCATCAATTTCTATGAAGAGTAATGATGTTATTTTGCAAGATGTTTAAGATCTTCCAATTGTTTGATTCCAGGGATACAACTGGTGCCATGATCGAAATGTGGTAACGATATTCAGTGCTCCAAATTATTGTTATCGCTGTGGTAACCAAGCTGCTATAATGGAGCTAGATGACACACTGAAGTATTCCTTGTAAGTATAATGGAATCTAAGTTTATGATGCGTTGTTTCAGACAGCAATCATGTTTTTTGTATAAAACTTGTCCAGTTTAAACTAAAGGCTAAAAATTGTTTGGGTTGAAGGTGGGAAATTTAAGTTCTCCTCTTTCAGCGCTAGATTTAACATGTTGATACGATAAAATAGATCCCACTTTTATAACTGATAACTGGAACAACCCCATGAGTTGTGTAAATAGTGCAAAGCATCAAGTAAAGATGGGCACAGTGGTCCAAGGATGTGGCCCAGTCATGGGAAAGTAACTTCTTCAGTGTGATGCAGGTTCATAATGTTCAGTCAACACCAGACATGCCCAGGACTTAACCTGAGAGGGAGGGACAGAATGCATTGCATCATCTTTTAGTTTTGTGGCACCACTAAGCAACTAATGACAGAGTAATTTAAGAGGAACGTTGAAATAATTTGCCTCTTGTGCTTTTGACTAGAGAGACTGTAGTGAAACGAGGTGCATAAATGCTGAATACAAATCCTTCCTTCTCTCTTCCTCTCTCTCTCCCTTCGCTTTTCTTCTCTCCAAAAGATTCATTAATCCAACTGCTATCCATTTATTAACAAAGATGGCTGACTTCCACTAGATTGCAGTTCCCCAGATGTTGGTTGTCTGCTGTACCTTGCTCAGGTGTTTGTTAGAGTGCTCTGGCTAATCTCTGACTACTGAAGCCAAATGGTTCATCCATCCTGCTGCTCCAGCACAAATCAGCAACTCAGTGCTTTTTAGATCAGATGGCCAGTCTGTGTCTTCATTTCTTTAATGGCAATTTTTGAATAACTCTGCATATTTCAAATGTTTGTCTTTGTCTCGTGACTTGAAATCTTGTGAAGGGAAATCCACCCATTGGTCTAATTTAGGGCTATTGACACTTGCAGTTTGTAAATATATTATCAAATGAGGTTTAGAGTCATCGAGATATAGCATAGAAAAAGGTCCTTAGGCCCATCGCGTCCATGCTGATCAAAGACAAGCTACGCAACTATTGTAATCCCATTTACCAGCACTTGACCCAATTAAGGTTCATGGCACTAATTTAATTATGAAATAATAATGTAAGTGCTCTGACTGACTTCTCTGTCCTCGTACCTAAAATTTCTTGAAGCTGCTGAGCATCTTCTGGCCAGGAGGTCTAGTCTATAAGGTGCTGTTGTGTTCAAGTGAAATAATTAATAGTATCTTTACTAATTCCCAGCTATTTAAACTTCGATGTTTTAACATAGTTAGGATTGACTTCTAGAATGTTGCTACAACACAATATATAACTTAAAATAGACCGCTTGGGTTGTTTGATTTTCTTTTCAGTACACCACCTTTCTTGCTGGCCCTGGACTATTTTAGAAATCCTCCTTGTTTTATTAACATTATACATTTGTGACTTTAGTTATAGAATTGCTTTCTTTTCTTGTAAGATGATCTTCCCTTTATTATTTTGGTAAGTTGAATGTTGCAGACTGACCCAAGTCAAGATTTCATTGCAGAACTTTCTTGACTGGAGAATTGAATATAAAATAGTCACCTAATTTTCAACTTTCATTGAAACTAATGAGTGAAACAGGTGCAATATTAAGTAACCTTTCAGGACTGGCAAAAGCACTTTAGAAGAGAAACAGATGTTTGCTGATATGGCTTTTTTTTAAATGGATCCCTTATTATTGTTATAAAGCCTGTATGATGCAAGATAGTAAGTTTGTACCTTGATGCCTTTTTGGTGTTCTTTGGTTCATGTATTAAGTGCAACTCCTTTTCCCCTCAGCCTTCAGTTTGATCCAGCACCTCGCCGTGGGGAGCCTCATGTCACTCGCCGTACTCCAGACTATTTCCTGTAAAGAGTTCTTAATTGTACACTACAACCACGCCAGCAGGTCACCTGCTACAGAAAAAGCAACAATAATTTAAATGTTTTTCTAAAATTACTTCTGTCACAACTTAATAGCATTAACATGGACCAAATGTGCCATACTGAAGGCAGTCCTATGCCTGGAGCATTGAGCACAATTTAATAGTGATTATTATCTTTGTTTTGTTTCAATATGGAAAATATGGTATTCAATCCCAACAGTCAGATTTTGCCTGCTGTTATTTGTCATTTTATTTTGCCCAGAGACTGTGAAATATTGATGTACAAATACTATAATAAACAGGTCCAAATGCAACAGTCATGACATTTTTAGTTGTAGTTTTAACAGGCATGTATTGCTTTCCAGTCCTTTTGTTTCGTTTTCAGTAAGAGGCGCTCGACACCTGATCTGAATGTATGCTATGAACAATTGAAGGGGACTCGCAACGCCCCTTCTGGAGTGTTCGAGAAAATGTCCCTTTTCAATGTTTGAATCACTGTTCTGTGTTACTGTACTTTTTTCTGTATATATTTGACATAAAAGTGCTTGCAACTTAACTTGGTGTATTTGAACAATAAACTACTTCAAATAATCAGTCACTGGGTTTCCGTAAGATAATTTAGGTAATGAAAAGTTGTAGTTTATCTCCAATTGAACTTAAATCACAGTTGTTATGAGCAAATATGCGCAAACATTCTGAAGTCTTGTTTAATTTTTTCACTTAGATTTTCTTCTTCCTCTAATAAAATACAAAACTTGAACCTTGGACTGGTTAGTGTGGTCTTATCCATTCTTTCCCAGACATTTTACATCTTGATACCTGCAATCTTTTTTTTTAAATCATTGATTGCTTCCAGAACTTCTCCAATTGTTTCAATTTCTGCCCCTTTCAAACTTTTGAGGATTTCTGAATTGGGAATCAATGTTAGGGGGTGGTCTGTTATGAAATTTATCACTTTCTAACCTGTGTGTATTTGTTTTACAAAAACGCTTCAATGTTATTAATTGCAGCAAAAGTAGTATAAAACACGATTTTGCAGTTGTCTTCTAGCTGGTTAATAGTCTGCATCAACAGTCAAATCAATTAATCAGTCTTGATTCAGTGTTGAAATACCAGGCGAAACATTTTTTTTCTTATTTAAAGATTATCCAGAGTTAAAGTTGCACATGGCACACTTTGAATGTTAGGGGTTTATTGTCATTCAGGTTGATCATTAAAATATTTGTCTCAATTATAAAGTACACAATGTTAGAGATGCCATAAAAGGGTTAAATTATGAGGCATCAGCTTGAGGGATAATCTAATTGAGATGTTTAAAATAAACTCAACAGGGGAGATACAGAAAAACTTGAGTCCGCAACAAGAAGGTACAATCTTTAAAAAAAAATCTTAATAGCACCAATGTATTTCTACTACCAAAAGAGAAAATGCTGAAAAATCTCAGCAGGTCTGGCAGCATCTGTAAGGAGAGAAAAGAGCTGATGTTGAGTCCAGATGACGCTGAGATTTTCCAGTGTTTTCTCTTTTGGTTTCAGATTCCAGCAGCTGCAGTAATTTGCTTTTATCCAGTGAATTTCTACTACTACACAAACAGAAGCTGGAAAAACTCAGCATCTATCAGGAGAGAAACACAGTTAACATTCCGAGTCATGGAGCCTTTTCAGTTCCAATGAAGAGTGCAGGACTCGGAACGTAAACTGTGTTCCTTTCCTGATGGCCGCAGGTCTTGCATTTAATGCATTTCTACTGTCTGGTTTCGGTGAGGCAAAGGTAGTGAGGTGCTTTCAAATTTTTAGAAGGCTGCTGGACTCGTAAGCAATTGAATCCAGGGTGGGTGATTGCATAGATGGGGAGAGGGGTTACAAAACATGTTGTTTTTATTGTGACGCAAATGGGAATGTAATGAGTGCAAGAGGTTAAGGAGGAATTATTTTACACAGAGGATCGTTAGAACTTGGATCACTTTGTTTGCGAGAGTAGTGTCAAATTGAGAGAAAAATTGAAGCCGAGGAAGATGGAGAAGTATGGGGAAAGCATGAAGCAGTGAGATTAGTTTTGGATCAGCTCTAACAACTGGCCATCACTGGTCTCTATTCGCTGCAGTAACTTTGTGGCCCTGGAGCAGATATTGGAATTCAAGAAAGGTTCCTCTACTGGGAGATCCTGGCCTCGATGTTTAGGTGTACTGAAGAAAATGGCCTTCAGGTGCAATCAGGCCATTAGCAGCCAAAGAATCACCATGATGGCAAGAAGGGAAAGTTATTTAAAGTTTTTACAAGATAAAGAATTAGGCATGGCAGCCCCCGCCCTGCTCCTGTCTGTTGGATTTCAACTCATTTGTCAATTAACAAATTCCCAACAGTGTGCGGGGCCAGAAAATCAACAACGTCTGGTGTGCGTGCATTCAACCTTGAAGCCAATTACACCATTACAAAATTGGAAGCATAACTTGACTAGGTCTGTTAAGCATTCCTAGCCAGAGCATGCAAGATGTGAACACAATCACAAATGAGGCTTGAACAGCAATGAATTTAATATGATTAAAGCATTGAAGAATGTAGTCTCAAAGTTCCATGTGCCTCCAGCCCATTGTAGCTCAATCAACATTTGGTTCGTGTTGGGTGGAACTTTTCCAACCCTTCATCCCCTCTTCTGTCAATAATCCACATTTTAACTTGAGGGATCCAGTTACAACCTAAAGAGGAACAGTTGGTGACCATATTTAAAATGGGACCTTATGTTGGCCTTGAGCGTGAATGTAAAATAAAGTCCACAGATAACAGCTTCTCTTCATTTTCTTCAACTCACAAAACTCAAAATGCCAAAAGGCTCACGGGTACTCTCGATTGTAAATGGGAAAATATTGCCATTGCTTGCAAGGGTCCCTTCCTGTTTACATCATGCTCTAAGAGCCTCTATTGCCCCACCCCAACCTTCATCCACCCCCTGCACAGGAAACCTGTGCCATTTAATTACTGAGGTGTTAATCAGATCAGATGAAGCCCTTCAGTCACTGTAGTAATGAAGGAAACCAAACTTTAAAATGTGCTACATTGGCTGTAAGGTGTTTGGAGTATCCTGAAGTTGTGAAGTGATCTATATAAGGAAATTTGGCATGTCCACTACAACTCTCACCAACTGGTACAGATGCACCATAGAAAGCATTCTTTCTGACTTGTGTGGCTTCTACTCTGTCCCAGACAGCAATAAACTACAAAGGATCATGAATGAAGCCCAGTCCATCACTCAAACCAGCCTCCCATCCATTGACACTGTCTACTCTTCCCACTGCCTCAGAAAAGCAGCCAGCATAATCAAGGATCCCACGCACCCCGGACATGCTCTCTTCCACCTTCTTCCATCAGGAAAAATATACAAAAGTCGTGAGTACCAACCGACTCAAGAACAGCTTCTTCCATGCTGCCATCAGACTTTTGAACGGACCTACCTCACAATCTTTCTCTACACCCTAGCTATGACTGTAACACTATATTCTACACTTCTTCGGTACGGTATGCTTTGTCTGTATAGTATGCAAGAAATATTATGTTTCACTATACTAGTGCGTGTGACAATCAAAAATAAGATTTTTTGTGAATACTGTTAAATATTTCATAAACCACTAAGGGATTTCCTGTGAGATCTGATGTGAAACTGGGACTCTTGATGCTTTATAAATTCATAAGTGCAAACCAAAATCAAGAACCCAACCAATACTGTGTGGATTTCTGATCTCCATATTAAAGGATGTAAAAGCACTGGGGAAGACGCAAACAAGATTTACAAGGCTGTTAACTGAACTGAGAGGTGAAAACTAGGGAAAGGCTGAACAGGCTGGGTCTCTTTTACTGGAAAATAGGACAGAAGTCTCACAACACCAGGTTAAAGTCCAACAGGTTTATTTGGTAGCACAAGCTTTCGGAGCACTGCTCCTTCATCAGGTGAGGAGCAGCGCTCCGAAAGCTTGTGCTACCAAATAAACCTGTTGGACTTTAACCTGGTGTTGTGAGACTTCATACTGTGCTTAGCCCAGTCCAATGCTGGCATCTCTACATCATAAAAAATAGAAGACTGCGTCTTGGGGGGGGGGGTTGGAGGGAGGGTGGGGTGGTGGTGAGCGGTACGGAGTTAACATAAGTCTTCAAAATTATGAAGGACACAGATAAAGTAGATAATTACACTTGGGAGTATAATTGTAGGGATGGTAAATATAAAATGGTAAGTAATAAATCCAAAAAGGAATTCATGAAAAACTTATTTGCCTAGAGAGTGGTTAGAATCTGGACCTCTTTACCCCATGAAGTTATTAAGGCTATTATCATAGCTACATTTACCGGACATTATGAAGAAGAAAGGAATAGGAGAATATGCTGATAGTTTTAAATGAAGTATGTTGGGAGGGGATTGGTGTGGAACAAAAACATTGACATAGACTGGTTGAACCAAATTGCCTCTTTCTGTGTTGTGCCTGGTTGCTATTAATGAAAATGTCACAAGGGTGTCCAAATTGTTTATGAGCTACATAATTCTGTGTACGTACACGATGCATTGCAGCAACCCGCCAAAGCTTCTTTAACTGTTCTCAACTCCGCAACCACCACGCCATCTGGAAGTATAAAGGCTGGTGTCAGGGGGATTAGCAGGGTAAATATGTGGGGTTATGGGAATAGGACCTGGATGGGATGGTGGTCGGTGCAGAATCGATGGGCCGAATGGCCTCCTTCTGCACCGTAGGGATTCTATGATTCTATGCAGGTGCCTAAGAATAGCAACACCTACCAAGCTTTCCTTCAAGTCACACACCATCTTCATTTTTTTTCCTATGTTGTGGGAAGACATTTACCACACAAATTGCAGTGGTACAAGAAGTAAGCCCACCAACACCATCTCAGGTAAATAGAAGCAAAATATTGCTGGCGACCTTAAATAAAACAGGAAGTGCTGGAAAAATTCAGCCAGTCCAGCAGCATCTGTGGTGAAAGAAACAGAGTTAACATATCGAGTCCAGTATGACTCCTCTTCAGAACCATCTTCCCAAGGATAGTTAGGGATGGGTAATTAACACCAGCCATATCCTGAGAGTCAATTTTTAAAAATAATCTCATTGCTTTTTATGAAACCTTGCTGTGTGGAAACACACATACAAGGGCAGGGTGTACAACACAGCGTGAGTGCATTTTCCACCTAGATAGAGATTTCAGATCCAGTAAAGTAAAAGTTTATTTATTAGTCACAAGTGAGGCTTACATTAACACTGCAATGAAGTTACTGTGAAATTCCCCTAGTTGCTATAGTCTGGTGCCTGTTCGGGTCAAGGCACCTAACCGGCACATCTTTCAGAAGGTGGGAGGGAACCGGAGCACCCGGAGGAAACCCACACAGACATAGGCAGAACGTGCAAACTCCACACAGACAGTGACCCAAGCCAGGAATTGAACCCAAGTCCCTGGTGCTGTGAAGCAGCTGTGCTAACCACTGTGCTGCTGTGCCGCCCCCACTCTGTAGACTATGTTTTTATATGTTGCGTGCAAATTTTTTGAAATGTAGCTCATAAACAATTTGGACACCCTTGTGACATTTTAATTGATTGCAACCAGGCACAGAAAGACCCTTAGACTGGTGTCACATAAATGGACAGGTCTAAGACCATGAATACATCTGTGCACACAGAGCTGGTAAGTAAGCAGTACAGCAGCAATTAACGGAGAGGCTGAACATTGCTATTTAAAGATCAAAAGCTCCAAAGCCAGTTTTATGACTCAAATACAAATACGTCACAGGCTAGGGCAGAGACTTGATGCCTTGGTGGTCATTGATTTAGAAATGCAACTTGACATTAAAGTGCAAATCCATATTATTCACTGCGCTCACTGTAAATCATTAACCTTTTGACTAAAAATCCATCCAGCCTTCATCTTTTTTTGTAATGCAATTGCTGCTGCATGGTACAGAATATACTTATCGACTATATTTAATGGGCTTCAGGATTCCTCAAAAGGCAGAAAGATTTTTTCTAATTTATCTCTGAATCTGAATTCAGGTTAAGTGAAGCTTTGTGTGATGTCTGCTGCTCGCTGAGGCAGGCACAGTAAGAAGTCTCACAACACCAGGTTATAGTCCAACAGGTTTATTTGGATTCACGAGCTTTCAGAGTGCTGCTCCTTCATCAGGTGAGTCTGAGGCTGAGGCAGAGTCAACTCTCAACGAATGAAAGCGGGAATGCTGGAAACACCCAGCAGGCCAGGGGCTATACATGTGGAGAGAAGGAGTTAGATTTAATGCCTGAAAAACTGTCAAGTACCAGTTTGATCGCAAGAATGTGCTCAGCCTTGTGTGAGCGGCACAGTGGTTAGAGCTGCTGCCTCACAGTGCTAGGGACCCAGGTTTGATTCCCGGCTTGGGTCACTGTGCAGAGTCTGCACTTTCTCGTCGTGTCTGCATGGATTTCCTCCAGGTGCTGCGGTTTCTTCCCACAGTCCAAAAGATGTGCTGGTTAAGCGCATTGGCCATGCTACATTCTCCCTCAGTGCACCTGAACAGGCGCCAGAGTGTGGTGACTAGGGGATTTTCACAATAACTTCATTGCAGTGTTAAGGCAAGGATAGATAAATTTTTGAACAGTGAAGGAATTGAGGGTTATGGTGAGCGGGCAGGTAAGTGGAGCTGAGTCCACGAAAAAATCAGCCATGATCTTACTGAATGGCGGAGCAAGCTCGAGGGGCCAGATGGCCTACTCCTGCTCCAAGTTCTTATGTTCTTAGTGTACACTAATAAATAAACTTTAAGAACTTAAATATTAAGTTTGCTAACCTCATCTGGGGTGGTGGTGGTGGGGCTATATAACACCTCAGCATCCGTCAGCTGGGACGGCAATTTACATCATTCAGGATTCCTGCTCCTGATAACAGTCCAGTGATTCCTGCTGGAAAGTGAAGGTTTGTGGAATGAAGATTCAACAGGATTCTTTTACATCTGAACAGAATTGAAAAGCCTCCCATTGACTTTTCCTTTGCATTGTCTGCAGCGGTAGCCAAGAGATTAATCGTTTAATCTGGGGTCTCCAGGACAATTGGGGGAGGGTAGACAGTGCTGGGATGTCCAAGGAAAGGATCCTAGTCTTAACTCAAGAATGCATTTGGTTGTCAGGAATGAAATTAAGAAAGACTTCCAACATGCACAATGCGGTGGGATTTCGGAATTCTTCCCCGCAACATCAGTTGATGCCGGGTTAATTGTTGATTTTAAATCTGAGATCGTTAGGTTTTTGTTAACCAAAGTGATTTGGGACAAAATATATGGAATTAGGTCACAGATCAGCCATCACTCAGTGAGTGACAGACAGAACAGCCTCGAGGAGCTAAATAACTTTCTCCTGTTCCATGAACTCAGACTAGAGAAGTGATTTTAGTGTTTCTGTTAACAGTTTAACCACTTGACAGTGGTATGTTTATAGTCCAGCATGATTAATCTTGTACCTTTTTTTATACATAGAGGGTTGTTAGGATATAGAGCGTCTTACCAAAAATAACAATACGGCTGAAAAAAGAAACATACTGTTGAAGCTTTTCATCTTGCGCTCACAGGGGCAGATTTGCAAGAATACCAAATCTCAAAGGGAACAACAATTTATACTGCATGAGCAGGGAACGTTGTCTGGTTGGCAAGTGGACTCTGATTAGTCCAGGCATTGCCAAGAAGAATGCACCAGGGAACAGTCAACTGCCAAGCCTGTATTTAAATTCAAGCCAAGCAAGTCGACTGTGATTTGTCAAAGCATTGTCATGGGAATGAACCAGCGGATGGCTGTCCCCCAAGCTTTTCTTTAGTTGGCAGTTAACTGTTCCCTAGTGCATTCTTGCAAATCTGTCCTAATGAGTGCATGACCGAAAGCTTCATCAGCATGTCTCTTTTTTTCAGCAATACTCAAGTTCTGTAAAAACAATAACAAACAACATTCGTGAGGGAACAATGATGAAGAAATAGTTCAATAAATCTAAGTCTGGATTATACACAACTTGGAAGTACTGGGGTCCCCACGGTGAAATTTATTTTCTATACACAATGACCATGTTTCAAATATCCTTAATTGACAGATATCCTGAGATCATGAAAGTGCTGTGTGAATTAAAGTTCTTTATTTATTTTTCTTCTTTTTTTATAGTTCTCAAGGACAGAATAATCTGGGCACAGTCAACGGACAGCAACAACAATTTTCAATGGGCTGACTGGTTTTTGTCAAATTTCATTAATCGAATCTCCTGCCTAAAGCCAGTGGCAAGGTCAGAAGGTAGCGATGTGACAAAGTGTCAATTGCAGACAGCAAGGCTTTTCAGTTCCCATTACTTACCATGAGAAGCCGTCTATAGAAGGCAAATAGTGGTTATTATTCGACACTACCACAGGAGTCAATTACAAAGGCAGTGCCTATGAGATGGCTGTTTTGGGAAGTTCAACAGGTTCCTCAATAAACCTTGTTAATCCTCTGTGTTTGTGAAATCAAGCCTTTGGCTCAGTAACTGGGTTCACTAAAGATAGTAAGAAGTCTCACAACACCAGGTTAAAGTCCAACAGGTTTATTTGGTAGCAAAATCCACTAGCTTTCGGAGCGCTGCTCCTTTGTCAGGCAAGTCGTGCCTGGGCTTGCAAAATCTCACTAACTGTCCTGTCTGGAGACAATACACATCTCTTTAACCTGTGCTTAACGCTCTCTCCACTCACATTGTCTGTACCTTTAAGACTTGATTACCTGTAAAGATTCGCATTCCAACCATTATTTTGTAAATTGAGTTTGTGTCTTTATATGCCCTGTTTGTGAGCAGAGCTCCCACTTACCTGACAAAGGAGCAGCGCTCCGAAAGCTAGTGGATTTTGCTACCAAATAAACCTGTTGGACTTTAACCTGGTGTTGTGAGACTTCTTACTGTATTTACCCCAGTCCAACGCCGGCATCTCCACATCATGTTCACCAAAGATATCAGGGTAGAGTCACGAAGGGAGAATGGAATTGAAAAATGCACAGTTGAAACTTGCTGTGAATTCATAGGCTGCTGTCTAATTTATATTTGTTTTTTTATTTATTAGTGTTACAAATAGGCTTGCATTAACATTGCAATGAAGTTACTGTGAAAATCCCCTAGTCGTCACACTCTTGCACCTGTTCGGGTACACTGAGGGAGAATTTAGCACGGCCAAAGTATCTAATCAGCATGTCTTTCCAACTGTGGGAGGAAACAGGAACACCCGGAGGAAACCCATGCAGACATGGGGAGAACGTGCAAACTCCATACTCCAGACACTGATCCAAGCTGGGAATTGAACTTGGGTCCCTGGCACTATGAGGCAGCAGTGCTAACCACTGTGCCACCGTGCCACCCCTTATCCCCTAATCATTAGCACCCGAATATTTTTTAATTTCAGCCTGCCAGCAATATGTTAGCTTCAGTCTGTTAGATGAACAAAATGAGGAGACTTAACAGTGAAGTTAAATGAGGTTTAATAAATCATGGATTAATTATTTAGAATGGACAACTCATGTTATCACAAACATACCTATTGTAAACGGTGCACTCTGCATATTCTTCATTGCACTGGATCCCAATAGACTATGAATTTTAGTTTTCCAGTTTTATTGACCTCATTAGCTGCTCATAAATTCTGTAAGATCCTACAATTCTTAGCTAAGGTTTTTAAAATTAGGTCTTCAGAATGTAGATCAAACATTTGGTAACAATTTGGACAATAATGTGCAAACGTGCACAATAATGGATGTTTGCTGTTTGCTCAATCACAGAGAATTAGGAAAGAAATGAAGAGGTAGTATGTACACAACAACAACATGGGGAGGCGATTCTCCCAGCCCGCTGCGGGCCAGGAGACTCAAGCGGAGGCCATTTCGCGGGCTCCCCGCTGGGCGCCACAGTCTCTGCCAGAATCTGGCAGCCAGGTTTCTGGTGCCTCAGCTCCGCACCAGAAATCGGCGTGGAGCTGCAAATTATAACTTTAATCTATTTAATATCCCATTAGTGGACCCAGTTATGAAGTCTCCAGACCCACTAGCCTCTCCACCACCCCTCTGGGGCAATCAGTGGGGGGGTCCCGCTGTCACTTTGCACTTGGGATCGCAAGCAGAAGGAGGGAGGCCAGCGATTGGGGCTGGGCATCGGGGCTGGGGGCGGGGGGATCGGCCAGAGGGGTCGGGACTGCGGGGGTAGTATGGGAGGATCAGGGCTGTCGGGGATGGGGGTGAGGGGGGGTGTGCAGATCGAGGTTTGCTGGATGGGGGCCAACGATTGTGTTGTGGGGGGTGTTGGTGAGGCAGATTGAGCTGGCCAGCGATCGGGAAGCCGGCAATGCGGAGCCACTGCGCATGCGCCAATCTCGGCACTGACAGATTGGCGCATGCGCCGTGGCCCACTCAGCACTATGCTGCCGGCCTCTCTCGTGGGAAAGGCCCCGCCCACTAATTTTTAGCGTAATTCACGCTAGTGCACTCTGCAGTGCACAGAGTGAGGGGGATTCATTTTAAACTCCCGCTGAAGAAACCAACGGGATTTACTCCAGTTTTTACGCAAATTTGGCACCTGGAATTTTTTTTGGGAGAATCCCACCCCTTATGTTTCTAGGACTTCCCTAAGTGTTATACAACTGATGGTTTGCTTTTGAAATGTGATAACTGTTGTTATGTAGGCAAACGCCATAGGCAAATAATACACAAGATTCCACAGGTTGGACCCTGAGACAATTTTGGCATCATGGTTGAGGGAAATATGTTGGTGAGAAAACGGTGGCACAGTGGTTAGCTTGCTGCCTCACAGTGCCAGGGGCATACACAATCTCTGATTACTTTCCCCCCAAAAAATATACTTTATTCTTCAATTTGTAAAAGTACATTACAAAACATTTCAACTTCAAAATTACAGACAGTGCCATAATACTGAACTGGTCTCCACGCAGTAAGTTCCACTCTTATGTGCCTGTATACAATTATAATTTTCTTTGTGTTTACAATATACATTCCATGTCAGGCATGCAGCGTGGGGGAAAAACCTTTCAAATCCAAAAATTACAAAAAATGCAATAGAATTTAACTTTCCTTCATACAGCATAGTCCTCTCTGAGGTGCCTCAATAGAATTTCTAACTCTGGTATGCACAGAGTACATTCAGTGTCAGGAGTTCAACACAGTTTCCAGTCCCTTTGCACTTGGGATCGCAAGCAGAAGGAGGGAGGCCAGCGATTGGGGCTGGGCATCGGGGCTGGGGGCGAGGGGATCGGCCAGAGGGGTTGGGACTGCGGGAGTAGTAGGGGAGGATCAGGGCTGTCGGGGATGGCCTCCCTCCTTCTGCTTGCGATCCCAAGTGCAAAGGGACTGGAAACTGTGTTGAACTCCTGACACTGAATGTACTCTGTGCATACCAGAGTTAGAAATTCTATTGAGGCACCTCAGAGAGGACTATGCTGTATGAGGCACCCCCGACAGCCCTGATCCTCCCATACTACCCCCGCAGTCCTGACCCCTCTGGCCAATCCCCCTGCCTCCAGCCCCGATGCTCAGCCCCAATCGCTGGCCTCCCTCCTTCTGCTTGCGATCCCAAGTGCAAAGTGACAACGGGACCCCCCACTGATTGCCCCACAGGGGTGGTGGAGAGGTTAGTGGGTCTGGAGACTTCATAACTGGGTCCGCTAATGGGATATTGTCTGCATGGGTTCCCTCTGGGTGCTCCGGTTTCCTCCCACAGTCCAAATATGTGCGGGTTAGGTTGATTGGCCATGATAAATTGCCCCTTAATTTCAAGGGATTAGGAGGGTAAATATGTGGGGTTTATGGGGATAGGACAGGACCTAGGTAGGATTGTTGTCAGTGCAGGCTTAATGGGCCAAGTGGCCTCATTCTGCACTTAGATGCTATGATTCTAGAACATTTTTCACATCGACTGGAAAAACTAGACAGGGCCTCAGTTTAAGGTGTTATCCAAAAGATGGCATCTCTGACAAGTCACTGCACTCAAACTAATGTAACTTATTAGTATTTAAACTGAATACATTAACTGGGGATATATCTGAAGTCTAAGGCCTTTGAGCCATTGTACACCAAGGGACTGGAAACTGTGTTGAACTCCTGACACTGAATGTACTCTGTGCATACCAGAGTTAGAAATTCTATTGAGGCACCTCAGAGACGACTATGCTGTATGAAGGAAAGTTAAATTCTATTGCATTTTTTGTAATTTTTGGATTTGAAAGGTTTTTCCCCCATGCTGCATGCCTGACATGGAATGTATATTGTAAACACAAAGAAAATTATAATTGTATAGAGGCACGCAAGAGTGGAACTCACTGCATGGAGACCAGTTCAGTTTTATGGCACTGTCTGTAATTTTGAAGTTGAAATGTTTTGTAATGTACTTTCACAAATTGAAGAATAAAGTATATTTTTTGTGGGGGAAAGTAGTCAGAGATTGTGTATGTCCACTTGAAGCTAGACCCAGGTGCTGAATTGCCTCGTGGCAGGCGTAGTCTGTACCACACAAATATAAATCATGTTATCTTTGATAATAAATACCAACAGAAACGGCTATACTGTGGAAATATTGTGCCCTCAAAATAAATTGTTTGCCTTCTTTCTCTGTCAAAACAAAATGTGTGATGAAGGCTGTGGGGAGATCATATGCAGGGCTATAGCGGATTATCAGAAGATCGTGAAAGATAGCATTCAGCCAATGGGTTATAATGACTCCTTTAAAAGTGAGTATATAAAATTTTTGAACATAAGTCTTTCCCTCACACTCATAGTCTCAGCTGCGTGACTCAGTGTCAAAGTCATGGTATGTTCCCCAGTATTAATGGCTGCATTGCTGCTCTTGGCTTTCAAGTTAGGTCATAAAGGACTCGCAGGATAGAACATTAACCCATTCGGGGTGCAACTCTCCTAATGTTCTCCGCAAAGCAGAAATGGCTGGGTTTAATCATGTGTACTTATCACTTTACAAACACAAAGGGATCAATTTTAACTCTTTGTAAGTGAATTTGAACTCTTCTTGAGTTAAAATGTCATACTGTACAGTCAACTTAATATCCAACTATCCCTTATTAACCAAAAGAGAAAATGCTGGAAAATCTCAGCAGGCCTGACAGCATCTGTAAGGAGAGAAAAGAGCTGACATTTCGCGCCCAGATGACCCTTTGTCAAAGCTTTGACAAAGGGTCATCTGGACTCGAAACGTCAGCTCTTTTCTTTCCTTACAGATGCTGCCAGACATGCTGAGATTTTCCAACCTTTTCTCTTTTGGTTTCAGATTCCAGCATCCGCAGTAATTTGATTTTGTCCCTTATAAACCTTGGAGTAATCTCAGAGGGAGGGAGAAAGACAGAGAAAGGGAAGGAAATAAAGAGAGTGTATATTAACTTTGCCTTCATAAGATCGAGAACTAAAAATATCACTGTGGAAGCTGGCATTTAAAGGGAGGAACAACCAGTTATAAAATAAATATATGTCCAATGATACCAAAAAGACTTATTTTATATCTGACATTTTATGACAGAAAAATCACTTTGTTTACAAGTGCAATAATAATTGCATAGTTCACTCTCTGTTGTCTGGCCTATGAGGATGTTTAGTGGCACAAAATGAGTTCAACATTGCCTCTCATTGCTCAACACCATTCCTTCAATTAGTGGAGCGAAAAACAAAATATTAAATACTGAAAATACAGAGAAGACCAGTTAGAACTGGGAAGGGAAGCAGCAGCACAGAACAGCATTTATGTAGCATTTTTAACATCTCCAGATGCTTCACAGGCATGTAATCAGACAAATCACACAATGAAGGAGACATTAACACAGTTAAATTGTCATTGGCTGACTCTCAATTTGAGGATGACATCGGCGCAGGGTCACAAGTTCCTGCCAGAGCTCTTCATGTGACTAAACAGGCCGATTCTCGACCCCCAGAAGTTTGGACACATGGAGTAGGGTGTTCCACGAGGGAGAGGGATCTGCGATGCAGGATTTGCTTCCTTTTTTTCCTTCTCTGCTCTGCCTCATCATTTGGACATTGTGACTCAAAGTGTAATGCAGCTTGATGGACACGTTTCGTTATTTTCAATGATTGTTGGAAAGCTCCTCCTGGTCATTAATGTCAATGCTGTCACGATTCAAGGAGAGCTTTGGAGTGTCTTTGAAGCATTTTCTTTGCTCTCGACTGGAACATTGGCCAGTTGAGAGTTGGGGAAAGGGGATCTGGCGGGGAGATGCTTTTCAGCCATCTATATTCAGTGCCCAATCCATCGAAGTTGATTTTTCAGAAGCTGGCTTTATGGAGAGGAACATTTGTTCGATGCTATTTAATCCTGAGGATGCAGCGGAGGCTTTGCTGATGGAGTTTGTCTATTGTTCTTACATGTCATTGATACACAGGTCTCACTGCAGTACAGGAGTGTGGTGATGAAAACTACTCAGTACACTAGGCCTTTGTTGACTTGTGGAGGTCCTTGTTGTCATACAGTCACTACAGTAGTTTGTAGGTTGAGCTGGAGCAACTGATCCAGTATTGGATCTCTGCATCAATGTGGCCTTTTAAAAGAGGTGGCTGCCAATGTATGGGAAGTGCTCAATATATCCCTGTTCAAGTAAAGCATTCCAGATCCCAACAACTCTGTGAGAGGAAAATAAACCTCTCCCCTGCAGATCTTTTGCTAAGGATTTTAAATCTGTGACCTCTAGTTAGTGACCTACTTGCCAGTGGGAATATTTTTTGACTATTTACTCTATCAGAACCTCTCATCATCCTGCACCTCTATTACATCACCTTGTAATCTTCTCTGCTCTGAGGAGAAGAATCCTAATTTTGCCAACCCCTCCTCAAAACCAGCCTCCCATCCACTGACTCTGCCTCCACCACCCGCTATCTCGGAAAAGCAGCCGGCATAATCAAGGCCCCCATGAACCCTGGACATTCTCTCTTCCACCTTCTTCCATCGGGAAAAAGATACAAAAGTCTGAGATCACGTACCAACCGACTCAAGAACAGCTTCTTCCCTGCTGCCATCAGAATGACCATATATTAAGCTGGTCTTTCTCCACACCCAAGCTGTGACTGGAACACCATATCTGCACTCTCTTCTTTCCTTCTTTCCTATGAACGGTACATTTTGTCTGCATAGCGCACAAGATACAATACTTTTCACTATCCCAATATATGCAACAATAATAAATCAAAATCAAGTTCCCTTCTCAGACCTTTGTATTTTTTCTGAAGTTTGATCTAGAATTGTCAGGGAAACACCAGTTGAAGCCTAACCAGAAATTAAGAAATTTCTAGCACAACCTTTTTGTTTATATAATTCTATGCCTCCATTTAAAGATCCAACTTAACCGTAAATGCTTTTTTAACCACCTTATAAACTTGGTCTGCCAACTTTAAGGATTTGAGTATACACCAAGATCTCGCTGTTCTTTTTTTATACTTATTCGTTCATGGGGTGTGGGTGTTGCTGGTTAGACCAGCATTTATTGCCCTTGATAAGGTGGTGGTGAGCCACCTTCTGGAACCACTGCAGCCTACTTGTTATAGACATACCCGCAGTGCCGATAGGGAGGAAGTTTCTGCACCTTCTCCTTTCCTTCTCTATGAACGGTATGCTTTGTCTGTATAGCGCGCAAGAAATAATTCTTTTCACTGTATGTTAATACATGTGACAATAATAAATCAAATCAAATCAAAAATGTTTTAGCATTTTGACCCAGCTACGGTGAAGGAACAGCAATATATTTCCAAATCAGGATGGTGTGAAACTTGGAAGGGGAACTTGCATTTGGTGGTGTTTCAATGCAGCTGCTACTTTTGTCCTTCTAGGTGGTAGAGCTTGCGGGTTTGGAGGGTGCCTTGGTGAGTTGCTGCAGTGCATCTTGTAGATGGTACACTGTGCTGCCACTGTGCATCGATGGTGGAGGGAGATAATGTTGAAGGTGGCGGATGGGGTTCCAATCAAGTGAGCTACTTTGTTCTATATGATGTTGAACATCGTGTGTGTTACTGTAGCTGCACTTATCCTGGCAACTTCTCAGATTTATTCAAGGCAAACATTTGTGACAACGTTAAAATTGTGACATAGTAATGCAGTTCCTGCTTCCAGTCACTAGAGGACTGCCTCTCCCTTCAGCACACGGGAGATGTGCAGTGCCAAAAGAAAAAGCGAAAGAAAAATGTCAATTTGGAAAAATAATGATTTTAGGCTTTGGTGGCACTTGTTTGGAGAATGGTTCAACTGCTTAAATTACAGAAAATGCAAACAAAATAGAGATTGTAAGATCAAGTTTTAAAATGTATCCAGTATGTCTATTCTAATTTGAAATGTGTGTAAAATATTAAATGGTCATTAATCTCATGGAAATTGCATGGGAGGTGATAGTTTCATATAGAACAAGCTACTAGCTTATTAGCAGTATAACTCTCCTGTATTATCAATATAGTGACACTGACAGGGGGTGGCACGGTGGCACAGTGGTTAGCACTGCTGCCTCATAGCGCCAGGGACCCGGGTTCAATTCCAGCCTCGAGTCACTGTCTGTGTGGAGTTTGCACGTTCTCCCCATGTCTGCGTGGGTTTCCTCCGGGTGCTCCGGTTTCCTCCCACAGTGCAAAAGACGTGCTGGTTAGGTGCATTGGCCGTGCTAAATTCTCTCTCAGTGTACCTGAACAGGCGCCAGGGTGTGGCGAATAGGAGATTTTCACAGTAACTTCATTGCAGTGTTAATGTAAGCCTACTTGTGACTAATAAATAAACTTTACGTGTGTTCATATTATCATAAAGCTACACAGGTAGGGTTGGCAACTCTGGTTGGATGTATTCCAAATTGTTCAATTGCATGGCCTCCCACTTATCTGCCTCCCACACTTTAGCCATTGGCTGCCGAACATGTCCATCATGGCAGTAAAAGTAGCAGTGCCAATGAACCCAGTGATGGATAGAAAGAATGAACTTGTATTTTTGTGGTGCCTTTCAAAGTCTCACAATCTGGAAGTGCTTTGCAGCTAATTAACTACTTTGGAAGTGTGGTGATCATTGTAATGTAAGAAGCACGGTTGGAAATTTGCAAGATCCCACAAACTACAATTAAATAAATCACCAGACAGTGATTGAGGGATAAATCTTTTCCAGAACATGCTGCCCTTCTTCAAGTAATGTTATGAGATCTTCTACATCCACCTTAGGTGCAGGGAAAGATCCCTGCACTGGAGTAGGTCGGCTCACAACCCACTCTACATCCTCCTCACCTCGCCACAGTGAAAAACCGCACAGACCTCCTCAGAAGACAAACACGGGACACAGTGGACAGAGTATCCTTCGTCGTCCAGTACTTCCCAGGAGCGGAGAAGCTACGACATTTTCTCCAGAGCCTTCAACATGTCATCGATGAAGACGAACATCTCGCCAAGGCCATCCCCACACCTCCGCTACTTGCCTTCAAACAACCACTCAACCTCAAACAGACCTTTGTACGAAGCAAACTACCCAGTCTTCAGGAGAACAGTGACCACAACACCACACAACCCTGACACAACCTCTGCAAGACGTGCCGGATCATCGACGTGGATGCCATCATCTCACGTGAGAACACAATCCACCAGGTACACGGTACATACTCTTGTGACTCGGCCAACATTGTTTACCTGATACGCTGCAGGAAAGGATGTCCCGAGGCATGGTACATTGGCGAGACCATGCAGACGCTACGATAATGGATGAATGAACACCGCTCGACAATCACCAGGCAGGAGTGTTCCCTTCCTGTCGGGAAACATTTCAGCAGTCACGGGCTTTCAGCCTCTGATCTTCGGGTAAGTGTTCTCCAAGGCGGCCTTCATGACACACGACACGCAGAATCGCTGAGTAGAAACTGTGAGCCAAGTTCCGCATACATGAGGACGGCCTCAACCGGAATCCTGGGTTCATGTCACACTATCTGTAACCCCCACGACTTTCCTGGGCTTGCAAAATCTCACTAACTATCCTGGCTGGTGACAATTCATACCTCTTTAACCTGTGCTTAACTCTCTCTCCACTCACATTGTCTGCACCTGTAAAGACTTGATTACCTGTTAAGACTCGCATTCCAACCATTATCTTGTAATTGAGTTTGTACCTATATATGCCCTGTTTGTGAACCAAACTTTTCACTCACCTGATGAAGGGGCAATGCTCCAAAAGCTCGTGCTACCAAATAAACCTGTTGGACTTTAACCTGGTGTTGTGGGACTGGTGTTGTGAGGGCAGCACGGTAGCACAGTGGTTAGCACTTCTGCTTCACAGCTCCAGGGACCTGGGTTCGAATCCTGGCTTGGGTCACTGTCTGTGTGGAGTTTGCACATTCTCCCTATGTCTGCGTGGGTTTCCTCCGGGTGCTCTGGTTTCCTTCCACAGTCCAAAGATGTGCGGGCTAGGTTGATTGGCCATTCTAAATTGCCCCTTAGTGTCCTGGGATGCATAAATTAGAGGGATTAGTGGCTAAATATGTAGGGATATGGGGATAGGGCCCGGGTGGGATGGTGGTTGGTGCAGACCCGATGGGCCGAATGGCCTCTTTCTGCACTGTAGGATTCTCTGATACTTACTGCACTCTATATTTGACTTCAAGCTGAATGTAAGTGAGACCAGAGGGCTGAGGATGTCGGCAGTTTGTTCCTAGCCAGGTCTTTGGTGAAATAGATGTGAATTTCAGATTGCTGCATTACCTTCAGTTGCCCTCTGGTATTTCCTAGGGAGTTGATTCGGAGAGAGAGGTGATCGGGAGGCGACCTCTTTCATCTGTCTCACTGTCCACATTTTTCAGTGGAGCTGCAACCAGAAAATGCTGGAAAATCTCAGCAGGTCCAACAGCATCTGTGGAGAGAGAATAGAGCCAACATTTTGAGTCAAGAGTTCAGTCACATACGCCGGAATTCAACCGCCCCCGCCGCCACGGGAATCGGAGTGGGCGGGGGCGTACAATGGAAAGGTCCATTGACATTGGGCGGGATTTTCCGGTCTCGGGGTCGAGCGAGGTCGTAAAATCCCGTCCATAATGATTATCAATTACATCCAAGCCAAAGTCTCGTGCTTTTTAAAATCAAATCTATGCAGCAATGGAAACATTTTGTGAAAGTGGAAGGAAAAACCGAAACATTATTGACCAAAACCACAAGACCACAAGGCTAGAGCCCAAATTCTTAGCGAGATTGCAGCAACAGCCGCACAGAAACCAGGGCTTATATTTCAAGGTTTATCTCAATTAATCAAACCACAAAAAATACGACAGTTGCTGAGAAAGGGAAGATGATCATATGCATACCCAACAGAACTGTTCTAATTGTTTAGACACAGCTCACACAAAAGATGTCAGATCTGCAGCAGAAGGTCAGATACCACAATTTTGTCAGAAACTGTCACAGAACCGCAGATGATGCTAAGGAGCATATTTTAGAAAGCACAAAAAAGACTGTGCAAAGTACTTGACCAGATATGGCCATGCTTACTGAGGGGCCTCACTAAGAGCTGAGCTCTGCACCACATCTACAGCTGTTGGAAGCTGGCACTTGTGACAAAGATACAGAGCCAAAGATTCCATCAACTCATGGAACGGTCTGGGAAGGTTGTTGTGGAGAGTTTTATCTGCCATTTCCTGCACTGTCTTGAGTATATCAAGTTCCCCAATTCAAGCTTAGCAGAGTTCAGGTGAATTAGAAGCAGAAGTGACAACTTCCGCCAATTGTTGGGGCAGATTTCAATTGAAGGGTGCGCTCTTACACTTTTCATGGAAGTATAAGGGTGTAAGTTTGTACTTGGGGAAAGGAGTGAAGCTTAGGACGTTGGATCCACTGCATATTATACATCTCCCTCGATTTTCTATTCTGGTTGAGAGCATGATGGCGGGCTGATCCAATGTCATACATTTTACACTATTGGCCAAAGTCAAAATCAATCTACAAAGTGTCTTCAAAAGAGAGGGCACAAAGGCCAGCCCTTTAGCTTCATGTCTTCAATGAATTGATATTCTGAATACCTAGGTTTCAGATAAAGAGATAACTTGAGGGTTAATTTTACAAATTTGTGCCATGAGAGTATATTGGCAATTTGGGCAGAGATGTTAGGCAGACATCGGAGTAGGCAACTTTTAATGGCTTTGTCCAATAATTGATAGGAACATGGGAGCGAGAGTAGGCCATTCAGCCCATCAAGTCTATTCTGCAACTCAATTAGGTCATGGCTGATCAACGCCACTTTTCTGTGTTATCCCCATATCCCTTGATGTCATTAATATCCAGAAATCTATTGATTTCTCTCTTGAACATGATCAATGATTGAGTTCCCACAGCTTTCTGGGGTAGAAAATTCCAAAGACTCACCACCCTCTGAGTGAAGAAATTTCTCCTCATCTCAGTCTTAAGTGGTCTATCCTTATCCTAAGACTGCACTTCCTGGTACAAGACTGGCCAGTCAGGGGAACATCCTATCTACATCTACCACTGTCATGAAGAATTTTGTAAGTTTCAGTGAGAAAACCTTTCGTTCTTCAGAGATGTTCCACAAGGCTTGGGTTCTTAGTTCATACCTGTCCTGAGCAATGTCAATGACATTTTAATAGCTTGGCATAGACTGGGGCCTCATTCACAATTGTCCCCTGGTCTTCGCAAAGAGCTCCAGAACTTCTTCAAAGTCTAGAAGGCTCTAGATGAACTGGGCATGTCTGGAGTGAATACTGTCAACCTTATACAAATACTAATGAACTGAATGCCAGAAAAGTTCAAATAGATTAAAGAGTTGTCCCTTGAGATAACTTACCAAAGAAACTTGCCAGATACGAGACATATTCATGTCCTGGCCAACGAACCATCCAAGCTGAACTCAGTGAAGGGGGGATAAGAGCTGCCAGAGGTAATGGGAGTAGAGAAGGGAATAAACCAACAGACTCAAATGTCTCTGTATGATGAGTTCGACAGATACATTTATTGAGGAGGTGAAAGGGTGTAGTAATCAGGTACTTCACCAGGGATTAGAGGATTAAGAAGTCGGGTGATTCTCCCTCACACTTCTTTGATGCTGGATCTCTTCTACTGATTGCAGGAGTGGGGTGAAGGGGTTTGGGGCAGGTAGCTTGGACTGTGCTACTAAAGGTCCCAGTGGAACTATGGTCCAACAAAGGAGAAAGTTGTATATCAGGGGCTGGGTATGGGAAAAGAGAGGATAGAACAGAGATAGGAGACAAGACTGAACTCAAAGTGTCACAATTCCTATCTTTGGCCTCAAAAACACAGTGAAAATGGTGATACTGTTCATGGGGCGGCACAGTGGTTAGCACTGCTGTCTCACAGTGCCAGGGACCAGGGTTCAATTCTGGCCTTGGGTCATTGTCTGTGTGGAGTTTGCACATTCTCCCTGTGTCTGTGTGGGTTTCTTCCGGGTGCTCCGGTTTCCTCCCACAATCCAAAGATGTGCAGGTTAGGTGAATTGGCCAGGGTAAATTGACCCTATTGTCAGGGGATTAGCAGGCCAAATATGGGAATAAGGCCTGGATGGGATTGCGGTCAGTGCAGACTCGATGGGCCAAATGGCCTCCTTCTGCACTGTAAGGTTTTTATGAAACCTGCCATGCCATGTTTCATTTCAAAAAGAAAAAGCAATTAAAATCATTAACATTTCTGTGCTGATACAAACCTGGGTAAAGCTTTATTCTCAAACATTCCATAAAGAAGAACGCAAAAAAAGGAAAGACAGGCAGACAGACTATCTTGTATATAGTGGCTTTCACAATCTTAGGACGTAACCAAAGTTCTTTACAGACAATGAAATGCTTTTGAAGTGTAGTTATTGTTGCAAAGTAGGAAACATGTCCATTTGTGCACAGCATGCTCACACAAAGAGCAATCGCATAAAAGCTCAGATATATTTTCATGATGCAGGTTGAATGCTAAATTTTTTTATTCATTCATGGGACATGGGCGTTGCTGGCTGGCCAGCATTTATTACCCATCCCTAGTTGCCCTTGGAGGGCAGTTGAGAGTCAACCACATTGTGGCTCTGGAGTTACATGTAGGCCAGACCAGGTAAAGACGGCAGATTTCCTTCCCTAAAGGGCATTAGTGAACCAGATGGGTTTTTCCAGCAATGGTTTCACGGTCATCAATAGATTCTTAATTCCAGATATTTTTTATTGAATTCAAATTCTACCATTTGCCGTGGCGGGATTCGAACCAGGGTCCCCGGAACATTAGCTGAGTTCTGGATTAATAGTCTAGCGATAATACCACTAGGCCATCGTCTCCCCTGTCGACCAAGATACTACGTAACCCCTCTGTTCTTCTTCAAATAGTGCCATGTGTTATTTTATGTCTTATAAAGATTTCATATAGGCCCTAGGATTAAGGCCTCATCAGATAGGTGTCACCTCCAATAATACAAAGGAGTACAGAGTCAGACAATTAAAGCTAGTAACACAGAAACCATAGAATCCTACAGTGCAGAAGGAGGCCATTCGGCGCATTGAGTCTGCACTGACAACAATCCCATCCCAGGCCCTATCCCTATGACCCCACACATTTACCCCGCTAATCCCTCTAACCTACACATCCCGGGACACTATGGGCAATTTAGCATGGCCATTCAACCTAACCCGCATATCTTTGGGGTGTGGGAGGAAACCAGAGCACCCGGAGGAAACCCACGCAGACACGGGGAGAATGTGCAAACTCCGCACGGACAGTGACCCAAGGCGGGAATCAAACCCAGGTACCTGGCGCTGCGAGGCAGCAGTGCTAATCACTGTGCCACCGTACTGCCCTCAATATCAATAAATCAATAAATAAATCAAAATTAATAAATTAATTAAAGCTAATAATATAAAATACATTCTAAGAGAATGCTGAGCAGGCATTTGGGAAGAAAAACCATCATGGATGCAGATAGTGAACAGTGTATTCTATTCTTAAATTGTGGAGCTAGCCTTATGGAACAAAACGATCTTATCCGTCCTCTACATTCCTATATTCCTGTGTGTGCAATTCTTGCTACAGTTGGCAGGATGTTCCTGAAACCATCCTTTCATGTGGTTGTGAGGAACTTTTAATTCCCCAAATTACATGCCTTAATGATTTCATGGCTGAAATCCGAGCAATTCATATAACTTACTCTTGGATTTAATTCTGGTCAGTATCTGCAAAAGCTATTCTGGCCCAAAATATTTCCTTTAAAAAATAACTGACATGAAAGCAGCAACATTTTTAACCAAAGCGATGGACCACCTCGATTTGTAGAGAGGAAGCAAGGATAGATCTTCAAAAAATAAAAGCAAATACTGCAGATGCTGGAATCTGAAACCAAAAGAGAAAATGCTGGAAAATCTCAGCAGGTCTGACAACATCTGTAAGGAGAGAAAAGAGCTGACGTTTCGAGTCCAGATGACTCTGGGGGGGTGGGAATCATGAGATTTGCAGGGGGATGGGAACCAGAGTGCCAGAGCAGATAGTGGAGCAGAGGTAAAAAGACAGGTTAGTTCAAGCAAAATCACAAATGGAAGGGTAGAGTGTGGTGGAAATAATTTTTTGAGGTGTGTCTATTTCAATGCCAGGAGTATTGTGGGGAAGGCAGATGAGCTGAAGGCGTGGATAGACACATGGAAATATGACATTATAGCCATTAGTGAAACTTGGCTACAGGAGGGGCAGGACTGGCAGCTCAATGTTCCAGGGTTCCAATGTTTCAGGCGGGAGAGAGGCAGAGGGATAAAAGGTGGGGGGGGGTGGCATTGTTGGTCAGGGAAAATGTTACAGCGGTATTCAGGCAGGATAGATTAGGGAGCTTGTCTACAGAGGCCCTATGGGTGGAGCTGAGAAACGGGAAAGGTATGACCACGTTAATGGGCTTGTATTATAGACCACCCAATAGTCAGCGAGAATTGGAGGAGCAAATCAGCGGAGAGATAGCTGACAACTGCAAGAAACACAAAGTTGTGATAGTAGGGGATTTTAATTTTCCACATATAGATTGGGACTCGCATACTGTTAAAGGTTTAGACGGGGTAGAGTTTGTAAAATGTGTTCAGGAGAATTTTCTACATCAGTACAAAGAACAAAGAACAGTACAGCACAGGAAACAGGCCCTTCGGCCCTCCAAGCCTGTGCCGCTCCTTGGTCCAACTAGACCAATCGTTTGTATCCCTCCATTCCCAGGCTGCTCATGTGACTATCCAGGTAAGTCTTAAACGATGTCAGCGTGCCTGCCTCCACCACCCTACTTGGCAGCGCATTCCAGGCCCCCACCACCCTCTGTGTAAAAAACGTCCCTCTGATGTCTGAGTTATACTTCGCCCCTCTCAGCTTGAGCCCGTGACCCCTCGTGATCGTCACCTCCGACCTGGGAAAAAGCTTCCCACTGTTCACCCTAGTGCACTCGGGTAGTGCACTAGAAAGCTTTAGATTGGCTAAGAGGGAGTTGAAGAGCGAGCTTAGAAGGGCTAAAAGGGGACATGAGAAGACTTTGGCGGATAGGGTTAAAGAGAATCCTAAGGCGTTCTATAGGTATGTCAAGAACAGAAGGTTGGTTAGGGCAAGTTTAGGGCCAGTTATAGATGGCAGAGGGAAGTTATGTGTGGAACCGGAGGAGATTGGTGAAGCATTGAACCAATATTTCTCTTCGGTGTTCACGCAAGGGGACATGAATATAGCTGAGGAGGACACTGGGTTGCAAGGGAGTAGAATAGACAGTATTACAGTTGATAAGGAGGATGTGCAGGATATTCTGGAGGGTCTGAAAATAGATAAATCCCCTGGTCCGGATGGGATTTATCCAAGGATTCTCTGGGAGGCAAGAGAAGTGATTGCAGAGCCTCTGGCTCTGATCTTCAGGTCGTCGTTGGCCTCTGGTATAGTACCAGAAGATTGGAGGTTAGCGAATGTTGTCCCATTGTTTAAGAAGGGGAACAGAGACTTCCCCGGGAATTATAGACCGGTGAGTCTCACTTCTGTTGTCGGCAAGATGTTGGAAAAAATTATAAGGGATAGGATTTATAGTTATTTGGAGAGTAATGAATTGATAGGTGATAGTCAGCATGGTTTTGTGGCAGGTAGGTCGTGCCTTACTAACCTTATTGAGTTTTTTGAGAAAGTGACCAAGGAGGTGGATGGGGGCAAGGCAGTGGACGTGGTATATATGGATTTTAGTAAGGCGTTTGATAAGGTTCACCATGGTAGGCTTCTGCAGAAAATGCAGATGTATGGGATTGGGGGTGATCTAGGAAATTGGATCAGGAATTGGCTAGCGGATAGGAAACAGAGGGTGGTGGTTGATAGTAAATATTCATCATGGAGTGCGGTTACAAGTGGTGTACCTCAGGGATCTGTTTTGGGGCCACTGCTGTTTGTAATATTTATTAATTATCTGGATGAGGGTATAGTTGGGTGGATTAGCAAATTTGCTGATGACACCAAAGTCGGTGGTGTGGTAGACAGTGAGGAAGGGTGTCGTAGTTTGCAGGAAGACTTAGACAGGTTGCAAAGTTGGGCCGAGAGGTGGCGGATGGAGTTTAATGCGGAGAAGTGTGAGGTAATTCACTTTGGTAGGAATAACAGATGTGTTGAGTATAGGGCTAACGGGAGGACTTTGAATAGTGTGGAGGAGCAGAGGGATCTAGGTGTATGTGTGCATAGATCCCTGAAAGTTGGGAATCAAGTAGATAAGGTTGTTAAGAAGGCATATGGTGTCTTGGCGTTTATTGGTAGGGGGATTGAATTTAGGAGTCGTAGCGTTATGTTGCAACTGTACACAACTCTGGTGCGGCCGCACTTGGAGTACTGTGTGCAGTTCTGGTCCCCACATTACAGGAAGGATGTGGAGGCTTTGGAGAGGGTGCAGAGGAGGTTTACCAGGATGTTGCCTGGTATGGAGGGGAGATCCTATGAGGAGAGGCTGAGGGATTTGGGATTGTTTTCGCTGGAAAGGCGGCGGCTAAGAGGGGATCTTATTGAAACATATAAGATGATTAGAGGTTTAGATAGGGTGGATAGTGATAGCCTTTTTCCTCTGATGGAGAAATCCAGCACGAGGGGGCATGGCTTTAAATTGAGGGGGGGTAGTTATAGAACCGATGTCAGGGGTAGGTTCTTTACCCAGAGGGTGGTGAGGGATTGGAATGCCCTGCCAGCATCAGTAGTAAATGCGCCTAGTTTGGGGGCGTTTAAGAGATCCGTAGATAGGTTCATGGACGAAAAGAAATTGGTTTAGGTTGGAGGGTCACAGTTTTTTTTTAACTGGTCGGTGCAACATCGTGGGCCGAAGGGCCTGTTCTGCGCTGTAATGTTCTATGTTCTATGTTCTATCTATACCCTTCATAATCTTGTATACCTCTATTAGATCTCCCCTCATTCTCCGTCTTTCCAAGGAGAACAACCCCAGTCTACCCAATCTCTCCTCATAGCTAAGACCCTCCATACCAGGCAACATCCTGGTAAACCTTCTCTGCACTCTCTCCAATGCCTCCACGTCCTTCTGGTAGTGCGGCGACCAGAACTGGACGCAGTACTCCAAATGTGGCCTAACCAGCGTTCTATACAGCTGCATCATCAGACTCCAGCTTTTATACTCTATACCCCGTCCTATAAAGGCAAGCATACCATATGCCTTCTTCACCACCTTCTCCACCTGTGTTGCCACCTTCAAGGATTTGTGGACTTGCACACCTAGGTCCCTCTGTGTTTCTATACTCTTGATGACTCTGCCATTTATTGTATAACTCCTCCCTACATTATTTCTTCCAAAATGCATCACTTCGCATTTATCCGGATTAAATTCCATCTGCCACCTCTCCGCCCAATTTTCCAGCCTATCTATATCCTGCTGTATTGCCCGACAATGCTCTTCGCTATCCGCAATTCCAGCCATCTTCGTGTCATCCGCAAACTTGCTGATTTCACCAGTTACACCTTCTTCCAAATCATTTATATATATCACAAATAGCAGAGGTCCCAGTACAGAGCCCTGCGGAACACCACTGGTCACAGATCTCCAGCCGGAAAAAGACCCTTCGACCACTACCCTCTGTCTCCTATGGCCAAGCCAGTTCTCCACCCATCTAGCCACTTCTCCTTGTATCCCATGAGCCTTAACCTTCTTAACCAACCTGCCATGTGGGACTTTGTCAAATGCCTTACTGAAATCCATATAGACGACATCCACGGCCCTTCCTTCATCAACCGTTTTTGTCACTTCCTCAAAAAACTCCACCAAATTTGTAAGGCATGACCTCCCTCTTACAAAACCATGCTGTCTGTCACTAATGAGATTGTTCCGTTCTAAATGCACATACATCCTGTCTCTAAGAATCCTCTCCAACAACTTCCCTACCACAGACGTCAAGCTCACCGGCCTATAATTTCCTGGGTTATCCCTGCTACCCTTCTTAAACAACGGGACCACATTCGCTATCCTCCAATCCTCAGGGACCTCACCCGTGTCCAAAGAAGCGACAAAGATTTCCGTCAGAGGCCCAGCAATTTCACCTCTCGTCTCCCTGAGCAGTCGAGGATAGATGCCATCAGGCCCTGGGGCTTTGTCAGTTTTAATGTTCCCTAAAAAACCTAACACTTCCTCTCTTGTAATGGAGATTTTCTCTAACGGGTCAACACCTCCCTCCGAGACACTCCCGGTTAACACGCCCCTCTCCTTCGTGAATACCGATGCAAAATATTCATTTAGGATCTCCCCTATTCCCTTGGGTTCTAAGCATAATTCCCCTCCTTTGTCCCTGAGAGGTCCGATTTTCTCCCTGACAACTCTTTTGTTCCTAACGTATGAATAGAATGCCTTAGGATTCTCCTTAATCCTGCCTGCCAAGAACAAGAACATCTCGTGACCTCCAGTATATAGAGGTGCCAACTAGAGAGGATGCGATATTGGATCTCCTATTGGGAAATGAGTTAGGGCAGGTGATGGATGTGAGTGTGAGGGAACACTTTGGATCCAGTGATCATAATGCCATTAGTTTCAACCTGATCGTGGATAAGGATAGATCTGGTCCTCGGGTTGAAGTTCTGAACTGGAAAAAGGCCAAATTTGATGAAATGAGAAGGGATCTGGGAAGTGTGGATTGGCACAGGCTGTTCTCTGGTAAGGATGTAAATGGAAAGTGGGAGGCCTTCAAAGGAGAAATTTTGAGAGTGCAGAGTTTGTATGTTCCTGTCAGGATTAAAGGCAAAGTAAATAGGAATAAGGAACCTTGGTTCTCGAGGGAGATTGTAACACTGATTAAGAGGAAGAGAGAGTTGTATGAAATGTACAGGCAACAAGGAACACATCAGATGCTCGAGGAGTATAAAAAGTGCAAGAAGCTACTTAAGAGGGAAATCAGGAGGGCTAAAAGAAGACATGAGGTTGCTTTGGCAGACAGAGTGAAGGAAAATCCAAAGAGCTTCTATAGGTATGTTAGGAGCAAAAGGATAGTGAGGGATAAAATTGGTCCTCTTGAAGACCAGAGTGGTACACTGTGTATGGAACCAAAAGAGATGGGGGAGATACTAAATGGTTTTTTTGCATCCGTATTTACTGAGGAAACGGGCATGGAGTCTATGGAAATAGGGCAAACTGGTAGGGAGGCCATGGAACCTTTACAGATTAAAGGGGAGGAGGTGCTCGCTGTCTTGAGGCAAATCAGAGTGGATAAATCCCCAGGACCGGACAGGGTATTCCCACGGACCTTGAGGGAAGCTAGTGTTGAACTTGCAGGAGCCCTGGCAGACATATTTAAAATGTCAGTATTCACGGGGGAGGTGCCGGATGATTGGAGGGTGGCTCATGTTGTTCCGTTGTTTAAAAAAGGTTCCAAAAGAAATCCGGGAAATTATCGGCCAGTAAGTTTGACGTCGGTGGTGGGCAAGTTATTGGAAGGTGTGATAAGGGATAGGATCTACAAATATTTGGATAGACAGGGACTTATTAGGGAGAGTCAACATGGCTTTGTGCGTGGTAGGTCATGTTTGACCAATCTATTAGAGTTTTTCGAGGAGGTTACCAGGAAAGTGGATGAAGGGAAGGCGGTGGATGTTGTCTACCTGGATTTCAGCAAGGCCTTTGACAAGGTCCCTCATGGGAGGTTAGTTAGGAAGGTTCAGTCGCTAGGTATACATGGGGAGGTAGTAAATTGGATAAGACACTGGCTCAATGGAAGAAGCCAGAGAGTGGTTGTGGAGGATTGCTTCTCTGAGTGGAGGCCTGTGACTAGTGGTGTGCCGCAGGGATCGGTGTTGGGTCCATTGTTGTTTGTCATCTATATCAATGATCTGGATGATAATGTGGTAAATTGGATCAGCAAGTTTGCTGATGATACAAAGATTGGAGGTGTAGTGGACAGTGAGGAAGGTTTTCAAAGCTTGCAGAGGGATTTGGACCAACTAGAAAAATGGGCTGAAAAATGGCAAATGGAATTTAACGCAGACAAGTGTGAGATATTGCACTTTGGAAGGACAAACCAAAGAAGAACGT
This sequence comes from Mustelus asterias, assembly GCF_964213995.1. Lineage (NCBI taxonomy): Eukaryota > Metazoa > Chordata > Chondrichthyes > Carcharhiniformes > Triakidae > Mustelus > Mustelus asterias. The sequence continues at coordinate 13,390,331 of NC_135801.1, read as the reverse complement.
ACAGGGTAAATGGTAGGACTCTGAAGAGTGCAGTTGAACAGAGGGATCTGGGAATACAGGTACAGAATTCCCTAAAAGTGACGTCACAGGTGGATAGGGTCGTAAAGAGTGCCTTTGGTACATTGGCCTTTATAAATCGGAGTATCGAGTATAAAAGTTGGAGTGTTATGGTAAGGTTATATAAGGCATTGGTGAGGCCGAATTTGGAGTATTGTGTACAGTTTTGGTCATCTAGTTACAGGAAGGATGTAAATAAGGTTGAAAGAGTGCAGAGAAGGTTCACAAGGATGTTGCCGGGACTTGAGAAGCTGAGTTACAGAGAGAGATTGAATAGGTTGGGACTTTATTCCCTGGAGCGTAGAAGATTGAGGGGAGATTTGATAGAGGTGTATAAGATTTTGATGGGTATAGATAGAGTGAATGCAAGCAGGCTTTTTCCGCTGAGGCTAGGGGAGAAAAAAACCAGAGGGCATGGGTTAAGGGTGAAAGGAGAAAAGTTTAAAGGGAATATTAGGGGGGGGCTTCTTCACGCAGAGAGTGGTGGGAGTGTGGAATGAGCTGCCGGATAAAGTGGTAAATGCGGGGTCACTTTTAACATTTAAGAAAAACTTGGACGGGTTCATGGATGAGAGGGGTGTGGAGGGATATGGTCCAAGTGCAGGTCAGTGGGACTAGGCATAAAATTGTTCGGCACAGACAAGAAGGGCCAAAAGGCCTATTTCTGAGCTGTAATTTTCTATGGTTCTATGGTATATATACAGAGTAGAGAGAGAAAAACTGTTTGTGTTGGTGGAAGAATAATGAACCAGAACAGTTAAGGTGATTGGCAAAATAAGCAATGGCAACATGAGGATTTTTTTTTGAGCTGGGTGGTTAGGAGCGGGAGGCTGTGCTGGAGGCAGATTCAATCATGGCTTTCAAAAGGAAATTGGATAAACACCCAAAGAAAACATTTACAAGGTTCCTGAAGATTGGAAGGTAGCAAATATCACCCCACTATTTAAGAAGGAAGGGAGAGAAAAAACAGGGAACTACAGGCCTGTTAGCCTAACATCAGTGGTAGGGAAAATGCAGGAATCTATTATAAAGGATGTGATAAATAGCCACTTGGACAATCATGATCTGATTGGACATAATTAGCATGGATTTATGAATGAGATATCATGTTCGGTGAACTTGGAGTTTTCTGAAGAAGTTACTAACAAAATTGAGAAAGGAAGGGTTGATGGATTGTTATAATTCAGGTCAGAAACTCCAAAGTGTTTTATGAAGTCTGCCTGGATCATAAGTTTTGCATCTTGAAATTGGCTAGGGTGAGCATGAGACGTTTCACTTCAGGTATGATTCAAATGACCCTCTAGGGAGCTTTTATCAAACAAAGTTTATTTAAGAATACAGTTAACATGTATAGTAAGAAAATTAGCAATAACTTTTACCAATTACAAAGAAAAAAAACCATGATGTTGTATAAACCTTAACAGCTTAATATTATTCCAACCAAACAAATCCCATAAATAAAACCCTTAGCACAAGTTTAGCACAGAGAATACGAATGCTCACATGATGCTGGTTGGATGCTGCAGTTTTCTTGGTACACACACAGACAAGCTTGAAGTCAGGGCAGCAGGGAGAGACTAGCAAACCACCATCAGCAGAATTTTTGCTCCAGGAAGGCAAGAAGCCTTGCTTCCAGATAGCCAGCAGAATTTACAATACCAGGGAGAGAGTAACAAACACTACTTTTCAGTCTGATGACCAAAACCTTCTAAACTGAAACAGCAGCCAAAAACTGAAAATGAAAGAATTCCTGTCACCCGACCTATCAATCAGGGTCATAAAAAAATCCCAGAAAGTACCTGAGGCCCAGCGTAAAAATAAACAAAACCCCATTTACACCATTGAAGCAGTAATAAAAGGATTTAGCAGACAGCCTGGCAACAATAAAAAAACCAAAGCTACTTAACTGCAGAGAAAATGATTTAAAAAAAAACATTTCTTAAAGGCACACTAGCATCACAGGATGTAGTACATTTAGTCTTTCAGAATGTTTCTGATAAAGCCCCCCACAGGAGGTTAATTAGCAAAATAAAAGCACATGAGATAGGAATCAACATACTGTCATGTATTAAGGATTGGCTAACAGGCAGAAAACAGAGAAGGAATAAAAAGGTAATTCTTACGTTGGCAGTTTGTGGCTCGTGGGGGATCAGCAAGGATCAGTACTTGGGCCCCAGCTGTTCACAATACATATCAAGAATTTGTGTGGGGACCAAATGTAATATTTCTAAGTTATCAGATGATACAAAGCTAGGTGGGAATGTTTGATTTGATTTATTATTGTCACATGTATTAACACACAGTGAAAAGTATTGTTTCTTGTGCGCTATACAGCCAAAACACACTGTGCATAGAGAAGGAAACGAGAGTACAGAATGTACTATTACAGTCAGAGAAAGATCAACTTAATGCAAGGTAAGTCCATTAAAAGTCTGACAGCAGCAGGGAAGAAGCTGTTCTTGACTTGACTTCAGACTTTTGTATCTTTTTCCCGAAGGAAGAAGGTGGAAGAGAGTGTGTCCAGGGTGTCTGGGGTCTTTAATTATGCTGGCTGCTTTGCCGAGGCAGCGGGAAGCGTAGACAGAGTCAATGGATGGGAGGTTGGTTTGCGTGATGGATTGGGGTGCATTCACGTTCTTTTGTAGATCCTTGCGGTCTCGGGCAGAGCAAGAGCTATACCAAGCTGTGATACAACCAAAAAGAATGCTTTCTATGGTGCATCTGTAAAAGTTGGTGACAGTCATAGCTAACATGCCAAATTTCCTTAGTTTTCTGAGAAAGTAGAGTTGATGGGCTTTCTTAACTATAGTTTCAGCATGGGGGGACCAGGACAGGTTGTTGGCGATCTGGACACCTAAAAACTTGAAGCTCTCGACCCTTTCTACTTTGTCCCCGTTGATGTAGACAGGGGCACGTTCTCCTTTATGTGGTGCGAGGAAGATGTGAAGAGGCTACAGGAGGACTTGACAGATTTACTGAGTGTGCAAGAACATGGCAGATGAAATATAACGTGGAAAAATGTGAGATAATCCATTTTGGTAAAAGGAACAGATGTGTTGAGTTTTTTCTTAAATGGTAAGACATTAGAAAGTGTAGATGTACAAAGGGACCTGGGTGTCCTTGTCCTTAAGTCACTGAAGGCTAGCATGCAAGTGCAGCAAACTATTAGGAAGGCTAATAGAACATTAGGCATTATCGCAAGAGGATTTGAGTACAGGTCTTTCTTCAATTGTATAGGAGCTTGGTTAGGATACTCCTGTACTCCTAACCAAACTGATCTCCCAGTTAAAATAGTGGATTGGGCCACAATTATGTTAGTTTAGGGCAGGTGTCTTTGCTGCCTTCAAATTACAACAACCCCACTGCCTACCTTCACCAGTCAGAAGGAGTTAAAATCAGGCCTCATGGATCAACTTATGGCTCTACTCTGTATTACCTCCACCGCCACTTGAATGTCCCCTTTCTACATCTGTGACCAGAACTGGTCGAAAGATGTGCAAGTTAGGTGGACTGGCCATGGTAGATTACCTCTTAGTGTCCCAAGATAAATAGGTTAGGGGGATTAGTAGGATAAATGTGGGCTTACGAGTATAGGGCAGGGTAAGATCCTCTGTCAGAGAATTGGTGCAGACTCGATGGACCAAATGGTCTCCTTCTGCACTGCAGGGATTCTATGATTATTCAAGTTATAATTCTGACCAGATCTTGACTTCTTCAGGCTTGACTCTATTCTTTTGGCTTTGCAGTTCAGAATTATATTTGGTTTCACGGTTTGGTTCTCTGCAATGATACATTGAGTCTACCAATGCTCCTAAATCTCTTTCACAATCATCCATTTCAACAGCAACTCATAGAACATAGAAAAAATACAGCACAAACAGGCCCTTCGGCACACAAGTTGCGCCGGTCATGTCCCTACCTACCTAGGCTTATATATAGGCTTACCTATAACCCTCAATCCTATTAAGTCCCATGTACTCATCCAGAAGTCTCTTAAAAGACCCTATCGAGTTTGCCTCCACCACCACTGACGGCAGCCGATTCCACTCACCCACCACCCTCTGAGTGAAAAACTTACCCCTGACATCTCCTCTGTACCTACTCCCCAGCACCTTAAACCTGTGTCCTCTCGTAGCAACCATTTCAGCCCTGATAGAACATAGAAAAAATACATTGTGTGTTGCCAAATGTTTCCCCCAACATGCATTTGTGTAAGATAAGAACAAAATACATTGGCTCTGTCCTCCCTCCACAGATGCTGTCAGACATGCTGATTTTCTGTTTTGTTTGCATTTGACCACATTAAACTACAAGGCCCATTGATTAAAGTCTAAGCAAAAATATCTCCAGTGTTAATCAGACACTCTCTACCCAACCAGGGACAGCTGCCATTACCTCCTCCCCACCACAAAGGCGCACTTTTTACCAGCCGGCGGGGTCTTTAAACCGTTGTCCACGTGCGCTGGCCGCCCTATCCCCCGACTGCGCAGGTGTGCTGCGGAGCCCCTCTCCCTCCCTCTCTCCTCCAGCCGGCACGCGCGCGTCCCGTCCCAGTCCGCACATGTGCAGACTTTGACAACGCGACTCCGGGCGGGAAGGCGCGGCGCATGCGTCAAAGTCCCGGTCCGCACATCCGCAGACATTGACAACGCTCCTCCGGGCGGGAAAGCGTCGCGCACGCGCGCTCCACCAGAGAGCGGGGAGGGTGGTCCGGGCTAACTGCGCAGGTGCATTCCGGATAGCCACGCAGTTGGATCTGGAGTTTGTGAAACAATAACCGCCTGTAATTCAGCCGGGTGTTAAAGCAAAGGGAAATATCTCTGTGTTGATTTGGGTGGTTTGCCATGATGTAGGTTGGCTTTGTGGGGTGGGTCCAGCTCGCAGTCAAGCAGCCGCCATTGTTGGAGTGGCTGCTGAAGAGCCCTCGATGCCTGTTGGTGTCACCATGGCTGGCGAGGCCAGTGACCTTGTGTTACTGCCAGCTGCTGATTTCCTGAAACAGGTAAATGGAACCTGCCAACTTTAATCTGCACCCATGTGTTCCCTTCACTCATAATATGGTCACTAGGTTCAAGAGACAACGTTTGTAGCCTCAAAGCTGAATTGATGCAGTATGACTTTTTAAAAATCACATGTAAACTAAAGTTAAGGATGTTTAAAATGGTTATTTATTAATGTCACAAGTAGACTTACACTAACACTGCAATGAAGTTGTGTCAAATTGCTACAGCAAAGTCGAAATAGACTGCTATCTTCTTGAGAGCAATAAGGGATGGGCTGCAAATGCTGGCCATGCCAGTGATGTTCACATCCCATGAAAGAATAAAAAATATTGCAACATTGCATTTTGCAGATAGTACATAGGGACCACAATATGTGGTAACGGAGGGATTAGGCAAATAGCCTGATCAAATGAGCTGGTCTGTCCTGGATAGTATATCATGCATCAAATATTTTTGCAGCCAGAAGATAATATTGCAGTCCTTCATCTTCACTGGCAAGAACTTGCTATCGAAATACACTTCCATTACATAGATTGCAGCAGTTTGTGCAGTTGACAGTTCATAGCTTCTCTAAAACTATAGTGGATGGGAATAAATGCTAGCCTTGCCATTGAGGGACTAAAATGAAAAGAATATTCAGGCAAGGGGTGAGGATTCTATTACACCCCTGTCTTGAACCATATTCTTTACCATGATAATTGCAACAAAAGATAATATTTCAGCAGAAGTCTAAATGCAAATGACAAGGAAGGTTGAATTTGGAATCTTGACTGTGAAATGTTTCTAATTCACAGAATTGTTAGAGGGCAAAGGAGGCCACTTGGCCCATTGTGTTTGCCATGGCTCTCTGAACAATTCACCTGGTGCCATTCTCCTGGCTTCTCCCTATAACCCTGCAGTGTTCGTCATCAAATCATCTAATTTCCTCTTGAGTGTCTTAATTGAACCAGTCTCCAGTGCACTAAGTCAGTGCATCCCAGACCCTAACCACTCACTGTGAAAAAGTTTGTTCTTGTATCACTATTGCTTCTTTGACCAATTACCTTAAATCTTGTGCCCTATGGTTTTCGATCCTGCTGCCAATGGGAACTGTTTCCCACTATGAACTCTTTCCAGGCCCTTCATGATTTTGAACAGTTCTATCAAATCTCCTCAGCCACCTTTTCTTAACTAACTAATTTTACGACAAATCTATTCAGTTCCCAAAGTTTTATTTTACTGAAGTTATCGATGGGAGAGTTTTACTTGCATTGCTTTTTTCATTAAGTGATCAATTTATTCCATGGAAATTATTTAGCTGGATTGCTTTTAGTTTTAACACTGTTGATAATTGTATTCTTATGATGAAGAACTTTAGAAGAGAGGTATGAAATAAGTTTTTCCAATGTATTGTGTTTTAGTTTGGTCAGTTTTACCTTGGGTGTGTGGATATGTGTCCCTATTTTTACAATTTCAACTTAGAGAGTTTTCGTTGAGCCATTGTAAACTGCACAAAATGCACAATGGAAATGTTTAACTGCTCTATTTCATGACCATTGCTAAGTGAAGCTTCTGTTTTTTAAGTGGAGTCAGAGTGTATTGCGCAGTGACAGTGAAATAATGTCATCATTATAGATTGGGATAGCATGTTACTTGTGACAGTTGAAAAAAGACTGCTAATTGTAACAGTACTGACCTGAAAAATGGGACTTTATCAGGGCAGTACAGTTACAATCAGCAGTCTTTTTGCAGAGCGACACAGTGATTAGCACTACTGCCTCACATTCCTTGCTTGGATGACTGTGCGGAGTTTGCACGTTCTCCCCGTGCCTGCGTGGGTTTCCTGCAGGTTTCTTCCCCAAGTTCGAAAGACATGCTGGTTAGGTGCATTGGCCATGCTAAATTCTCCCTCAGTGTACCTGAACAGGCACCGGAGTGTGGCAAATAGGAGATTTTCACAGTAACTTCATTGCAAAGTTAATGGAAGCCTACTTGTGACACTAATAAATAAACTTTAAAAACTTTTTTGTTGTGACTAAATGTAAATGGCCTTTTTACAATGGTTCAGATTGAACTTAATTTTAACAATGTGGCTGAAATAAAATTATATCAAGGAAAAGTTTTGTTGTCTGTTGCGCCCAATTTCTACACCAAGTTAGCGAGGATCCAGTTACTCCACACTGCTGTCTGAGATAGGACTGTGGAACACAAAGTGGATCCACCAAAACCAGAGTTATACTGCAGCCTAGAAACAAATGCAAAGCTACGACTCCAAATGGCTTTTTGTTTTAACATGTAGTGTTATTGCAATCTGTTGCTTTTTTATATGAAACATTTTTTAAAAATCTCAAAAATAAAGTGCCCAGGGGATTCATTCAAACATTTTTATTAAAACCTCTTCTGAGCTCAAGTGATACACTTGGCCATGCCTCAGTTCACCTGCTGCTGAACTCCTCGTCCATGTTTTTGTCCAGACTTAATATTTCCAATACTGTCTTGGCCGGCCTGCCATCTTCCATCCGCTGTAAACTGAGCTCATCCAAAACTTTGGTGCCTGTAACTTAACTCCCACCAAATAAAATGATGAAGTGGATAGATAGAGTGAACGTTCAAAGACTATTTCCTTGGGTGGATGGAGCTATTACAAGGGGGCATAACTATAGGGTTCATGGTGGGAGATATAGGAAGGATATCAGAGGTAGGTTCTTTACGCAGAGAGTGGTTGGGGTGTGGAATGGACTGCCTGCGGTGATAGTGGAGTCAGACACTTTAGGAACATTTAAGCGGTTATTGGATAGGCACATGGAGCACAGCAGGATGATAGGGAGTGGGATAGCTTGATCTTGGTTTCAGATAAAGCTCGGCACAACATCGTGGGCCGAAGGGCCTGTTCTGTGCTGTACTGTTCTATGTTCTATTAAGGCCCATCGCTCCTGTGCTTTACATTTGCTTCTGCTCCAGTAGCATCTCCCATTTAAAATGATAATTCTTGTATTCCATGGCCTTGTCTCTCCCTATCTTTGTAACCTCTGCCAGCCTTCTGAGGACTCTGCATGCTTTCAGTTCCAATCTCAGTCCAGAGATGTGCGGGTTAGGTTCATTGGCCATGCTAAATTGACCCTAGTTTTGGGGGGATTGGCAGAGTAAATATGTGGGGTTACGGGGATAGGGTGGGATTTTTTGTCAGTGCAGGCTTAATGGGCTGAATGGCCTCCTTCTGTACTGTAGGGATTCTATGATTCCTGTGATTTACCAGTTTGTTTGCTCCGCTGTTGAAGGCCATGTCTTCAGCTGTCCATGTTCTAAGCTCTGGAATTCCCTCCCTTTAAGACGCACCTTAATAACTACCTCTTTGACCAAACTATTTTTTTTCACTTGACCTATTTATCTCATGTGGCTTAGTGTCAAATTTCATCTGCAAATGTTCTTGTGCAACAGTTTGAGATGTTTTACTGCATTAAAGGCATTATATCAATGCAAGTTGTTGCTGACGCAAGCCAGGCTCTTGAGTTGCTTGAATTTTGATTACATTCTGAAATCTTGATTTGTATGGAATATTGCTTCAAGGTATGACTAATATAAGATAGTATACATAAGGGTAAGGTATACATTTCTGTTTATTACAGGGTGATAAATGTTTGGAATAATTTGCAAAGCAAGATTGTTGCGCCAAAGATAACCCAGCTGCAGCTGAAGACCAGACAGGAGGACTTAGCGTTGAGCTTTGATAGGTTGGATCATCATGTCTTATGCATGACTGTTATGTGATTTTTCATTTTTTGCTTTTCTTGCTTTGTAGATTCCAGTCAAAGAGAATAAAGAATTAGCACAAGAGCATGAAGAGTTACATGTTAAATCATTTGACCAGAAAAATGGAAGACCCATATGGAGACCTAAAGTGGGTATGCTGCATTTCCTTGTTGGTGCTGCATCTTTTCTGTCAGTTTTGACATGTCTGATTAAACTTGTTTTATGTGAAGGCAAAGGGTTTTTTTCCCCCCCATTTGCAAATAACGTCTTATTCTTAACACCGAGGGGATTTTCACAGTAACTTCATTGCAGTGTTGATGTAAGCCTACTTATGACACTAATAAATAAACTTTAAACTATAAACTTATTCCTTATTTAAGTGCTCAGTTCTGGTTTTAGAACTTACAAAACCTTTCTTAATTAGATGAAAATCCAATTCCCCATCCTGGCAAATGTTAGACATTTGGCAGGCTTTAAGAGGTGAAATCTGAACATGACAATGAAGGGTTAGTTGCAAAATGAACACAGTCCAAGATGTATGTTCTCTAACCTGTTACACATATGAAATAATACAGGTGACACACTTCCAACTGCTCTGCTATTCAAACTAGGATAAATTAAAAGTTATGTTCACCTATAGTCTGTTTTACTGGAGTGAAAACGTATGCTGTGTCTGTGGTTGAGTTAAGCTTCCTTTTTTGGGTTATCTCTACTGCAGTGTAATAGAATTGCAGCTCCTGTAACTTATACTGGGAATGGAAAAAGCACTGGAAATTACTGCTTCATTGCTGAAAATCTTGGCATCTCTCACTTTCTCTTTCTCTGGTGCTTCCCCTGCCTCCCCCACAATTGGCAGACACAATGCGAGTTTATTAAGTCCTTTAAACAGCTTAAAGCCAGTTCTCGACTTGGAAAATAGATTTCAAATGCTTTCAAACTTATGGGAGGTGTGGATGATCTATTGCCAAACTGAACACAATACTGCAACCTGCTCCAACAGTTTCAGACACTAGCCTCTTCAATATCTGACGGACAAGGAAATAGAGGGCTATGCTGATAGAGTTAGATGAGAAAATATGGGAGGGCGGCACGGTAACACTGCTGCCTCATAGCACCAAGGACTCGGGTTCAATTCCGACCTCAGATGACTGTGCAAACTCTACATAGACATTCTCCCCGTGTCTGCGTGGGTTTCCTCCGGGTGCTCTGGTTTCCTCTGACAGTCCAAAGACAGTCCAGTTTCACTGGCTGTCTTGTCTGGAGACAATACACATCTTTTTAGCCTGTCTTGATGCTCTCTTCACTCCCATTGTTTTGTTTCTTAAAGACTTGATTAGTTGTAAGTATTCGCATTCCAACCATTATTCATGTAAATTGAGTCTGTGTCTTTATAAACTCTGTTTGTGAACAGAATTCCCACTCACCTGAAGAAGGGGCTTAGAGCTTTGAAAGCTTGTGTGGCTTTTGCTACCAAATAAACCTGTTGGACTTTAACCTGGTGTTGTTAAACTTCTTACAGTCCAAAGCTGTGCAGGTTAGGTTGATTGGCCATGCTAAATTGGCCCTTAGTGTCAGGGCCATGACATGCTTCTTAGTGTCATGCCAACACTATACTTAAAAAAGCCCTTCAACTTTCTCAGGAGGCTAATGAAATTTGGCATGTCCACTGCAACTCTCACCAACTTTTACAGATATACCTAGAAAGCATTCTTTCTGGTTGTGTCATAGCTTGGTATGGCTTCTGCTCTGCCCAAGACCACAAAAAAAATACAAAGGATCGCGAACGAAGCCCAGTCCATCATGCAAACCAGCCTCCTATCTATTGACTCTGTCCACACTTCCTGCTGCTTTGGAAAAGCAGCCAGCATAATCAAGGACCCCATGCATCTGGGACATTCTCTCTTCCACCTTCTTCCGTCGGGAAAAGGATACGAAAGACAGAGGACGTGTACCAACCGACTCAAGAACAGCTTCTTCCCTGCTGCCATCAGACCGTTGAATGGATCTACCTTGTATTAAGTTGATCTTTCTCTACACCCTGGCTATGACTGTAACACTACATTCTGCACCCTCTCCTTTCCTTCTCTATGAACGGTATGTTTTGTCTGAACAGTGCGCAAGAAACAATACTTTTCACTATATACCTATACGTGTGACATTTGTAAATGAAATCAAGGAGGATTGACAGGGTAAGTACATGGGGTTATGGGGATAGGGCCCACTTCCAGGGCTTGTCCTCATGCTGGCTCTGGACAGCCTCCGAATCAGTCGTCCAAGGAGCTCCCCCCAGTGGTTCCTCACCCCTTTCTCCAACACTGCCATCTGCTGCTCCAAATATCCATCTACTCCTGCCACTGCTCTGAGGTACTGCTTCCAGACCGTTTTGTCCACTCTCACGACTTCCATAATCCAGGGCCCCTCCTCTTAGCGGTGCCGACAATCTCTAATCCCAATGCCACCCATGCAAAAGATATGCCAACCTCCCATAGCTGTCACATTCCCAAGATAGCAGGATTAGTGCTTCCACGTACTGCACCTTGGAGATCTCACGTTCTGCCACTGCGGTTCAGCTACCCTCTCCCGTTAATTCTAGATGCCCTTGGAATTAACTCGGGAGTAATAGAAACACTTTGTAATGTGACACCTTGCTTACTGTCTTCCAAGAGATTGAGGGATGAATGGGTATTGTACTAATGGCTTGTCTTTAAACAAAAATATAAGAATATTCATAGTTTTAAACCCAAAGCTAGTGAACACAGTCACCATTCTGTAATTGAGCAATTTGGCAGGTGTGATAACTGTTGTCATTAACCTGTACAATCCATCATCTTTGTGCATTATTTGTCTGAAGTGTCACACAAAGAAACAGTTAGTTATGTACAGGAATGTACATAATCTATCAGCAATTAAAAATATTGTGTTTAACACCAAAGCCAGAATTATTAACCTCTGACTGAGTTCTGGTGCGCAAATAAATTAAGAACAATTAAACTTTACATCCTTGGGAGAAAATGTAGCTTCATCTTAGCAGCAGAATAATACATTGTGAAAAAATATAACACCCGTGCCCTTCTAAAATAGCACCCCTGCAATGTCACTCTTCTCTTGGTCTTACCTCATTTCCACTTCTTGTAGTTGCCCTTGTCCCATCCTTCATAGGAGGAATTCAAGGGCGACATGGTGGCACTGCTGCCTCACAGCGCCAGGGACCCGGGTTCGATTCTGGTCTCGCGTGACCGTGTGGCGTTTGCATGTTCTCCCCGTGTCTGCGTGGGTTTCCTCTGGGTGCTCTGGTTCCCTCCCACAGTCTAAAGATGTGCATGTTAGGTTGATTGGCCATGGTTAATTGACTCTTAATGTCAGGGGGATTAGCAGGGTAAATATATGGGGTTATAGGGATAGGGTCTGGGTGGGATTGTTGGTGCAGTCTCAAAGAGCCGAGTGGCCTTCTTCTGTACTGTAGGGATTCTATGATTCTATGAATTTTGGGGTGAGTAATGATTTTGGGAGTGTGTATTTGCTGCAGGTAATGGGGAAGCCTGCATTATTTAAAATCAGTAGTAATCCAGGAAAATGTCCTCTGAGAAGCGATGCTGCATACAGTATTTAGTCCTGTGAATGAAAATGAGGAATTGAGTTTCACTTTAAAAGAAAACAAATTTTTTTGGTTGCACACTCTTGATCTGATCCCCCTCTATGTTAACAGGAAGAATTGGGTCAGTGGTGCATTTGTCCGTGTGGACGTGTACCTGTTGTGTATATAGAAAATAAATAAAACTGATGGTGACACTGGTCTCAGATGCCTGAAGTGAGAGAAATGATTTAAAATTTGTCCTATAAACTGAGTGTTCAAATTTCTTTCGGGTGTCTGATCTTTCATATGAAGGTCGTTTTATTACGTAAACTGTTTTATTTCTACCAGTTGTCGTGGTAGACACGTGGGGCAGGATTTTCCGGCCACACTTGCCCCAAAGCCGGAAAATCCCACCCGAGGTCAACGGACCTTTGCATGGTCGGTGTCCTGTCCGCCAAGATTCCCGTGGCGGGTGGGACGGGAAAATTCCCCCATGCAATTCAACACTAGGCGGGAGTGGATGGGTTGTCTTATGAGGAAAGGTTGAAGTGGTTAAGTTTATATCCACTAAAGTTTAGAAGAATAAGAAGCAAGTTGACCCTTAAGATTTTGAGGGGTATTGTCAAGGTGGATGTGGAGAGGATGTTTCCTCTTGTTGATGAATCTAGAACTAGGGTTCACCTTTTAAAAATAAGGGGTCACTCATTGAAGACAGAGATGAGGAGACATTGTTTCTCCCAGAGGGTTGAGAGTCCTGGACACACTTTCTCAAAAGACAATGGAAGCTTGATCTTTCTCTACACCCCAACAATGACTGTACTGTAATACTACATTCTGCACTCTATCATTTCCGTCTCTATGAACGGTATGTTCTGCATAGCGCGCAAGAAACAATACTTTTCACTGTATACTAACACATGTGACAATAAATCAAATCAAGCACAGCCTTTGAATATTTTAAGGCAGAGGTAGATAGATTCTTGACTAACAAAGGGGTGAAAAGTTATCAGGGGTAGGCAAGAATGTGGGGTTGAGGTTACAGTCAGATCTTATTGAATGGCGGATTAGGCTTGAAGGGCCGAGTGGCCTACTTCTCCTAATTCGTATGTTTGTACGTCTTCCCTTCCTTCTCTTTTCATCCTTGTGGGTCTCTACTTTGGCTACTTAATTATAATAACCAACAAAATACTTGAATCTGTTGTGCTGAACTGGATCTGATGTCATGGCTTGTTCCATATGATGGCCACAAACAAATAAGCCTGCCTATGTTTTAATTTTAACTGATGGTAGGTTTAGAGATCTGACGGATTTGTAATGGTATCCCTCATTGCCTTGGTGAATAAAGTTAGCCATTTAAAGTCAACTGGTGGGCGGCACAGTGGCACTGTGGTTAGCACTGCTGCTTCAAAGCGCCAGGGACCCGTGTTCGATTCCCAGCTTGGGTCACTGTCTGCAGAATCTGCACGTTTTCCCCATGTCTGCATGGGTTTCCTCCGAGTGCTCCAGTTTCCTCCCAACAGTCCAAAGGACATGCTGGTTAGGTGCATTGGCCGTGCTAAATTCTCCCTCAGTGTACCCAAACAGGCGCTGGATTGTGGCGACTAGGGGATTTTCACAGTAACATCATTGCAGTGTTAATGTAAGCCTACTTGTGACACTAATAAATAAACTTAAACTTAACTTTGGGAGATTTGTCTTATTTCCATGCCTGTAACTGGTTTGAAAATGCCAGATGTACTTGCAATCATTACAGCAGCAAATGTCATTCCACCCCTCAAGGCTGGTTTTGACTGCAAATTCAAGAGGTAGAAGGCCAGTGTGGTAACTATGCCACTGGCATGAAAAAAAATATTGTTTCCTTGTCATGATCATGTTAATTCATTATTGTTTCTTTGTCATGGTAATTCACGTGTAATTTATTTCTGAATATGCAAAATGTTCATTTTTGATATCAGGGCAGGCAGAGAAGGAACAGAATACTACACTTGATTCCGATTTGCAGGATTTGAAACTGCAGAATAACTGCTGCATCTCCAGAGTAGAGGATGAAAATGAGCTGGAGGATGAAGATAGAGTTGATTATCACGATTATTTGGACAGTGACATGAGTGACTATGACATGTCACCACTCCCAGAGGCCATGCAAACACCTGGAATGAGTGCTGAGCTATCTTGTGAGAAAGAGGACTGGGAGGAAGAACTCAATGAAGCTTGTCCCTATGGTAATACATTCGACAGGGGTTTAAAGATTACATGTTCTTTCACAACTTCCGGTAGTTCACTCAAAAATTGTACACTGTACTTTCTGCCTGTGCACTTTCTTGCATGTACCTTTGTAATACTTGGCTGTTTGAGTGGAAATCCGATTTTAGCAACCATTTCACCACAGTGATTCTCAGTAGCTAGCTTTTTTATACTGGAGAATCCCATAGAATCCCTACAGTGCAAAAGGAGGCCATTTGGCCCTTCGAGTCTGTGCTGACTCTCCGAAGCATCTTACCCAGGCCCATCCACCACTTTTGCTAGCAGGCTATTGTATGGAACCTTCCGGAAATCCACATTGGGGCGGCACGGTGGCACAGTGGTTCGCGCTGCTGCCTCACAGTGCCAGGGACCTGGGTTCAATTCCGGCTCGGGTCACTGTCTGTGTGGAGTTTGCACATTCTCCGGGTCTTCCGGTTTCCTCCCACAGTCCAAAGATGTGTGGGTTAGGTGGATTGGCCTTGCTAAATTGACACTAGTATCAGGGGGATTAGCAGAGCAAATGTGTGGGGCTACAGGAATGGGGCCTGGGTGGGATTGTGGTCGGTGCAGGCTCGATGGGCCAAATGACCTCCTACTGCACTGTAGGGATTCTGTGATTCTGTGTTTCTAATAATTACAAATTAGGTAACTCCCCTATTAAAAATTGAACTGGATTAGATTAGTTAGACATGGTTTAGGCATTACAAGTTGACTCTCTGATCATTTATTTGCCCAAATATTCTGTCACCCCGAACCTAAAGACCTTGTAACTTCCCACAACAGAGGTTAGGCTAATAGGTCTATAATTTCCTGATTTCTCTCTCCCACCCTACTTATATAATGGAGTGACATTGGCAATATTTTAATCGAAGAAAACAATTCCTGAATATTCCAACAGGTATACGACAGCACGTTGGCACAGTGGTTGGCACTGATGCCTCCCAGCGCCAGGGACCCTGGTTCAAATCCGGCCTTGGGTGACTGTGTGGAGTTCTTCCCGTGTCTGCGTGGGTCTCCTCCGGGAGCTCCAGTTTCCTCCCACACTCCAAAGATGTGCAGGTTTGATTAATTGGCCATGCTAAATTACCCCTTAGTGTCAGGGGGATTAGCAGGGTAAATTAGCAGGGGTCACGGGGATAGGGCCTGGGTGGGATTGTTGTTGGTGCTGGCTTGATGGACCAAATGGCCTCCTCTGCAGGGATTCTATGATAATGTGTAAAGAAGCAGAAGCTGGGGCGGTAGAGGGAAAAGCAAATTATACCAACCTTGGATCCATTGCGTTGGTGGTTTTTGAGACCTTTATGTGCAGATTAGTTACTATCTTTGCTTGATTAACAGTGACACTGGTTGTAAAATACTTTGGGGCCACCTGAATATGTGTTTTAAGCGCTATACAAAAGCAAATTCTTTCTGGTTCAGAAAAGGTCCAAAAGACTGTTGAAAAATACGTGTCTCGTATTTACTTTGTAATTGAACTTTGTGGTTTCAGAAATGTTCAGTAAAATTTCCACTCGTAAGGTACTTTTAAGCCGCCAGCATCAGGTCCCTGTGGGAGACGGAAGAACGGGAACATTTAGGAGGATTATTGCCTTTGGGGCTGACAATTTATCTTTTAAGATACTCCCATTAGATTCCTGTCCAATGAATCGTCCAAAAAAAATTACTTCCAATGACTCCTCTTTTAACTACTTGTGATGTTTTTTTTTCCTTCCAGATGAAGATGACCTAGCCATAATTGTTAGACGTGGTTGTTGCGAAGTGCAGCTTGTTTGGCAGGATGGCGAGACTTACAACCCAAGCTGTGACCACGCTCCCTCACTAAGAGCAAATGTGGTGGAAATTCCCACTGTGCAGGGGCAGTTTGATGATGCTGATGAATAGGGTTTGGACATCTCACCCTGTTGGAAGAAAAAAAGGTGGATGCGCTTTGCAATTGGGAGTTATAAGTAAAATAATCATAGAATCCCTACAGTGCAGAAGGAGGCCATTCAGCCCATCGAGTCTGCACCGACAACAATCCCAACCAGACCCTATCCCCATACATCTTAAATAATCATAGAATCCCTACAGTTATGTTGTTCTCTTTAACTTCTCAAAGTCCTAGGAATGGACTGCTGTTCTTCACAATTCAATTCAGCTTATCAGGGTCACAGCAACCAAATTCATTTGCACAGTTTCTTTTGAAATTGCACAAGATCTTTCAGCGTGTAAAGTCACAATGGAGAAATAAGTGACATTATGCTTTGCTTAATATGAAGGTGCAGTTAGTCACTCAGAACGCAATGGGCTTTTAATTTAATTTTCCAAGGTTTTTAAAGACATTCTGTGATGTTTATTTTATTTTTCAATAATGTATGTTGAATCCCTACATGCCAGAATTTTAGAGATCAGTTCTTTTTTTCACGCTATAGAAGCAAGTTAATCTGTCATTAAAACTGACAGAGTGGAGACATTGAATAACTACCATTGCCTTAATATAGTGGATCAATATTTGCTTTTGAGATCTTCTCCACTCTTGTGTGCAAAGAAATGTTAGCTTGGTGCTTATTTGTTTATCATGGGCTGCATGTTCTTTAGAAAAACGTTCCACATTTGTTCCCTTCATCATTATTTTTATGTTTCATGATATCTTACACATTTGAGCTTTTGTAAAAATCTAGATAAGTGTGTTTGAATCTTTATGCAAATAATCAGTGTTGAATTGGTTGGTTGAGGGCGCTGTGGTAATCACATTGCCAGGAGCCTGGTCTGCATGGGAGGGTTCAAACACGACCAGCACATGGTGGTTAGAGCAGACAACAGGTTCAAAAGGCTGAGGGGCGCTGAGCTTGTTACACTGGCCCCTGGGGAACCATCTATAGATGGATATGGACATTCCAGTCGCATTACAAACCTCTAGAATGTTCTGATAAGACACAGTTTTTGTCAGGTGCTGCTTTTAAAAAATGGCACTTTGATGAAGAAAATAAATCCAGGAATGATAGGTTTGCTTGCTGCACTTGTTGGGGATGTCATGGTGGCACAATGGTTAGTGCTGCTGCCTCACAGCGCCAGGGATCTGGGTTCAATTCTGGCCTTGGGTCACTGAGTTTGCACGTTCTCCCCGTGTCTGCATGGGTTTCCTCCGACTGCTCCGGTTTCCTCCCACAATGCAAAGATGTGCGGGTTAGGTTTATTGGCCATGTGAAATTGACCCTAGTGTCAGGGGATTAGCAGGATAAATATGTGGGGTTACAGGAATAGGGCCTGAGTGGGTTCGTGACAGGTGTAGACTCGATGGGCCAAATGGCCTCCTTCTCTACTGTAGAGATTCTATGAATTAACTGATCTGGACCAGGACAGTTGGAGTTCCACAGCAACTGGGACTTTGGAGCTGGAAATTGGCCAGAGTAGCTGCTTCTGACCAGTAAGTCATGTCGGGAGTGACTTTGGTCTGAATTAGGCTTGAATGTAATTGCCCCTTTTGCAGTCAAATTTGTCAATATCACTGCTCGCTCTTCAGCCACTCTTTGGAAGAATGATCATCTGGGCAATGAACAGAAAGGTACCCATGGACCTTCCCTTGGCAATAAATAAAGGCCTCCAGGAGTAGAATGTTGATGAAGGAAGAAGAAAAACTGAAGTTGGCCAATTCATCATATTGATTGGTTTATTCCAATGTGACAGAGAGCCTTGGGACTTTCCCATCTCAATGTAGATCTTTTGGCTGGTATTTTACGACCTCGTTCGGGCGAGGCTTGTAAAATCCTGCCCGAGGCCAACGGAGAATTCCATTCTGTGAGCCTCACTCGCCCTGGAATTGGGGCGGGTGTGGCGGTAAAATTCCGGCCCTTGTGGTTGTTGGCAGCCATAACTTTAAAGGTGGAGGGATGAAGGTTTACATCTCCGTTGGAACTTTGATGGGCTTTCTTCCCTTTTTTTCCCCAGTATAATAACTATCCCCCATGTTCTCAAATTTGAATGTACATGCTGTGCTATCAGTCTGGTAGTTCACCTGAGCTATATTCGGTATTCATACCTGATAGCCTGTATCAATTCCTTTGTTCCCTTCACCCTTAATTACTTCCTCGCTTCTTCCAAAGAACCTACCACCTCCCTTTAATTTTTCTCCATTCTCCTTCCATCCATCATGCCAAACCCATCTAGCTCATAAATCCCAATTTGCTCTCTTGATTCCCCCTCTTCCCCAACCCCCCATAGGCTCCTGATTATCTCTGCATGGCCGCAATATTTGCCTGTCAATATCTTTTCTTTTCTTCGAAATGGATGTCACACTCCAACTCGGTTTCATATTGAGATCAGCATTATTATGTTGATATAATCTCTCAATCTCCACTGTCATTTCTTTTTTCTCACTCTAATTTTGTTTCGTTATCTGGTCTCTTTATTGCTGTTTGCAAATATAAGCCCCTGCAATAGGCTGGACAAAGACTTTCGATAAAGAATGTCCCCTCAACCGGATTGAATTTCAGTCCTTGAGTCACTCGCATACAAGGCTCCTGGCCTGTACTGGGGAGCACTGCTGAAACACGGAAGGGAATTCGCAGCAGCAGGGCTGAGACCTGCTCCAAACAAACAAGTAGGAAGCTTCTGCGAGAGACGTATTTCTAGGGTCTGTGTAGAATCCCTACAGTGCAGAAGGAGGCCATTAGGCCCATTGAGTCTGCGCCGACCACAATCCCACCCAGACCCTATTCCTGTAACCCCACATATTTACTCTGCTAATCCCTTAACACTAGGGTCAATTCAGCATGGCCAAACAACCTAACCCGCACATCTTTGGAGTGTGGGAGGAAACCAGAGCACCTGGAGGAAACCCATGCAGACACGGGGAGAACGTGCAAACTCCACACAGACAGTGACCCGAGGCTGGAATTGAACCCACACCCCTGGCGTGGCTAACCACTGTGCCACCCATAAGAGTGTAGGCTTGTGTTCTGATAGTTCTTCTCTGCTGGCACCTTTCGTTCATTCCCTTCACAGGTTTCTGAACACTGGGTGCTAGGTCTTAACAGTCGGTCCTTGTGTGCTACATCCTACTACCTTGAATGCCAAGAAATGTAACAAAGGTTATATTTCTGTCCTCTGTCCCAGATCTGCAGACAGTTATTGGCCAAGGCAAGGGCATAAGAGTTTAAGTCTCTTCTGATTTGCTGAAAAATCCAGACTATACTTGTCTGAATGATCACAGTATAGAAGGAGGCCATTTGGCCCATCATATCCTTTCTGGCTCTTTGATAAAGCTGTTCGATTAAAGCCATTGCCCTGCAAAGGTTTCCCTTTTTCTCTAATGTTGTTTCCTTTACTAGTTGCCTTGGTGATACAGTGGTTAGCACTGCTGCCTCACAGTGCTAGGGGCCCGGGTTCAATTCTTGTTTGGGTCACTGTCTCTGTGGAGTCTGCACATTCTCCCTGTATCTGCGTGGGTTTCCTCCGGGTGCTCTCACAGTCCAAAAGACATGGCTGGTTAGGTGCATTGGCCGTGCTAAATTCTCCCTCGGTGTACCCGAACAGGCATCGGAGTGTGGCGACTAGGGGATTTTCACAGTAACTTCATTGCAGTGTTAATGTAAGTCTTACTTGTGACCAATAAATAAACTTTAAACTTTTCAATTATCAGTGCGTAAAATAAACAAAGCAGTGGCTATACCGAGGTAAAGGTTAGAAAAGGCCAGGATTGAGGTTTAAGTCTGAAAAGTAACTTTTTCCTCTTGTATAATGTGTTTGTTTATCAAATTTTATTTCAACATTCCTTCAATTAATGTGGCAATTGTCCCCAATAAACTTAAATCTCCCAGTTGCTTCCTTGGTTTGCTGTAAACATTTTGCTGACTGGTTTATTTCCAATCTTAGGATTTGTAACATTCCAGTTTGAATTAAATGTTCAGCTGTGTCTTAGTCCTGTGTTCTATTGAGTGCCATTGGTGTTTAGATGGTGCCAAAACCAGTATAATTCGGGAATGTCAGTCAAACGGGTGGTATAGTGGTTAGCACTGCTGTCTCACAGCACCAGGGACCCGGGTTTGATTCCCGGCTTGGGTCACTGTCTGTGTGGAGTCTGTACATTCTCCCCGTGTCTGCGTGGGTTTCCTCCGGGTGCTCTGGTTTCTGCAGTCCGAAAGACGTGCTAGTTAGGTGCATTGGCCGTGCTAAATTCTCCCTCAGTGAACCTGAGCAGGCGCCAGAGTGTGGCAACTAGGGGATTTTCACAGTAATTTCATTGCAGTGTTAATGTAAGCCTACTTGTGACACTAATAAATAAACTTTAAAAAAACTCATTTTAAAGTCGGGGGTGCAGCAGTTTCAAAACTCAATTACTAAATTGAGCATTATTTCAAATATAAATAACAAACTTGTACCTATTATACACGTGTGTCAGTTAATGAGTTACAAAGTATTTTTGTCAGGATCAACAACTAAAATGTTGTAATCCAGCAACTTGCATTTGTGTTCCTTTTATTGTTCCTAGATAAAAAGTTGGACTGAGGCTGCATCTGGCCCCTTGGGTATACGAGATCCCATGGCACTGTTCAAAAAAGGCAGAGGTATTTCTATAGTGTCCTGAGTAATATTAATTCTCTGACTAACATAAATAAAAATGATTATCTGGACGTAAATGAGTTGAATCTGGCAACCAATTTGCATAGAGTGTTTCCCTAGGTTACTAAGTGACTCACTTAAGAAGTGCTTCTTTGGTGGCTACCCGTTTTACCGACACCACAACATTGACTCATTTTGCTGGATTTAGTAATCCCAGGGTACCCACCAGGATTCCAGGTACCAGGAGAAGCCCTGCTAGGGCACAAGAGTTGTGAATGCAGCAGGGGCAACTTTACTATGAGAAGAGGCAACGGGGGACAGTAAAGGAGATATGAGAGTCCAGAAGAAGGAAGGAAGGAGATGCAGTGTCTTGGCAGAAAGAGACTGAGGTCTGGAAAGATGGAGCAAAATTTGAGGGAATGTAGACCTAAATTAGGTCCTCTGCTTGCACCTTGGGGTGATTCCTGCTGCTAAATCAGGGCTACTATTACCCCTCAGCAGGCAGTCCTAAAGGTCAATGGCGAAAGGGATCAGCAGGAGCACAAGGGATTTGGAAGTCCCACATATATATGGAGCAGGGAGGGAGATTGGCACCAATGGTCCCCAAAAGGAGGGAAATCAAGTTTGGCTCCCATTGCCCCATTTTCCTGTTCTCATTACTAGCTTTCAACATGTTTGAAGTAAAATAGAGTCATTATGCCACGGAAGGGGGCCATTTAGCCAATCAAGCCCCTGCCAGCATTATGTAGAGTACTCCAATCAGTCCCTACCCCGGCTCTATCCCCAGAGCGCTGCAAGTTTATTCCTCACAAGTGCCTCTCAAATTTCCTTTTGAAATCATTGATATTAAATAAAAATTGAAATAAATAATAGAAGAATTGAGGCTTCCCAAAGAGAGAGAGACTAGATGTACTGTTACGTTTTCTTTCTTAAAAAAGCAAGTTGAACCATAAACACTTGATTCAGGAATGTAGTCACAAGTTGCTTCTTGTAATTAAATCGTCAACAGTTCAGTTGCCAAAGTATAATTGCTTCTTTCAGACTCTCACATGGACACATGTGATGACTGCTCAGATGACAGACTCTGAAACAGCTTGTGTAATATCTAGAAGAGTCAACTGGGTGACAGATCTCAACACAACGTCCCAGTGCTACTGCAATTTTGTTCCACAGATTTCCAATATCTTGCCAACTTTTTTGTTTAGAAACTTTAAGGGACATTAGCAACACTCAGCTGCCAGCCACGTGGACGATGTTTATTATCCACGCAATTTTGACAGACTGGTTCTTTATACCAAAGTTACCTGAAGTACAAGCTATTTTTTTGCTTCGAGTTAGTGCAAATAATGTATCATTTTAGCTCTATACCATTGATGGGGATTAACTCCTTTCTGCCTTCAGTTGCTTTAGCTTTGGTTGAAGTTCAGTGGTAACCCACTTAAAGGAGAACTGAATTTACACGAGCGAATTTACAACCCATAAGATATAGGAGCAGAAATAGGCCATTCGGTCCATTCCTATCCCTGAGTCTGCCCCGCAATTCAATCATGGCTGATATGACTCTCACCCCCATTCTCCTGCCTTCTCCCGATAACCCTTGATCCCCTTATTGATCAAGAACCTATCTATCTCTGTCTTAAAGACACTCAATGACCTGGTCTCCATAGCCCTCTGTGGTAATGAGTTCCACAGATTCACTACTCTCTGGCTGAAGAAATTCCTCCTCATCTCAGTTTTGAAGGAGCGTCCCTTCAGTCTGAGGTTGTGCCCTCTGGTTCTAGTCTCTCCCACTAGTGGAAACATCCTCTCCACGTCCACTCTATCTAGGCCTCTCAGTATTCTGTAAGTTTCAATAAGATACCCCCTCTTCCTTCTAAACTCCATCACGTATTGGCCCAGACTCCTCAACTGCTCCTCAGATGACAAACCCTTCATTGCTGGGATCATTCTTGTGAACTTTCTCTGGACCCCCTCCAGGGCCAGCACATCCTTCCTTAAGGTATGGATTTAATTTAAAAAATTTCGAACAGATTCTGCTTTTTGATACTTCATCCCAAACTTGATCATTACTAAAAATGTCACATCATTAATTTTTAATTGATCTTTACAAGCACATTACCCTCGCCGTGTAGATATGTACTCTCACGGGACCATTTTCAGGACTCAGTTGAGCTCATAAGAAATCCCCAAACAGAAAATGTTTATTCTTGGAGGTGATACTGTGCAGAGAATTGAACACAGGTCATTTTGGCAGAGAGAAGAGTCGCCTTAGGCGACTGAACAACTGTGTTGATTGAGTGTTGAAAGTAGTTTTTAAAAAAGTTTGAAGTTCATTTATTAGTATCACAAGTAGGCTTATGTTAACACTGCAGTGAAGTTACTGTGAAAATCTAGCTGCTACACTCCGGCGCCTGTTCGGGTACACAGAGAGAATTTAGCATGGCCAATGCGCCTAACCAGCACATCTTTCAGATTGGGGGAGGAAACCAGAGCACCCGGAAGATACCCACGCAGACATGGGGAGGACGTGCAGACTCCGCACAGACAGTGACCCAAGCTGGGAATCAAACCAGGATCCCTAGCGCTGTGAGGCAGCAGTGCGGACCACTGTGTCACCGTGCCAGCCAATGCTGCAAAAATGTTAGAAATCTGAACCAGAAACAAAACATTGGAAACAGTGAGTATACCAGGCATTGTATCTGTGGAGAGAACAGTTGAGCTAACATTTTGATTGCAAGTTCTTGGTTGTGACCAAATAAACAACATATTTTTTTAAGAAAAACAGCACCAGGGGCTGAGCCAAAAGCATATTGACTGATCTGTAAAGTGGGAGATGGTTAAAATGTCAGAAGTTATCTTACATGAGATAATAAGTGGCAGAATGAAATAAATCAGAAATAAGATGCTTAAAATTCTAGAACCTTGTATCACAGGAGGATCTCATTCAGCTCATTGTGGATTGATGGCTTTTGGAGCTAAATGGACTACCCAATTCTAATATTTAAAATGTTGAGTAAGCGGATAAAGGGAAGCAAGAAAAATCAGCAAAGTTGGATAGACTCCAATGACACTTAAGCTTGGTAGAAAAAAGGCAGGTCATAAACAAGTAGTTTTGATGCCCAGAAGGAAAATAAAGCAGTAAAATGGGGAATTTTTTTTTATTCATTCGTGGGACATGGGCGTCACTAGCTAGGCCAGCATTTATTGCCCATCCCTAGTTGCCCTTGAGTTGGTGAGCTGCCTTCTTGAATCGCTGCAGTCCATGTGCTGTGGGTTGACCCACAATGCTGTTCGGGAGGGAATTCCAGGATTTTGACCGAGCGACTGCGAAGGAATGTTAATATATTTCCAAGTCAGGATGGTGAGAGGCTTAGAGAGGGAAACTTGCAGGTGGTGGTGTTCCCATGTATCTGCTGCTCTTATCCTTCTAGATGGAAGTTGTCGTGGGTTTAGAAGATGCTGTCCAAGGATCTTTGGTGAATTGCTGCAGTGCATCTTGTAGATAGTACACACTGCTGCTACTGAGCGTTGGTGGTGGAGGGAGTGGATGTTTGTAGATGTGGTGCCGATCAAGCAGGCTGCTTTGTCCTGGATGGTGTCAAACTTCTTGAGTGTTGATGGAGCTGCACCCATCCAGGCAAGTGGAGAGTATTCCATCACACTCCTGACTTGAACCTTGTAGATGGTGGATAGGCTTTGGGGAGTCAGAGATGAGTTACTCACGGCAGTACTCCTAGCCTCAGAATAAGAATGCTGGTCTAAATTAGTCCTCTATACTTTAAAATGGAACACCAGTAAAACGGGGAAATAAGAATACTGGTCAAGACTATTTTTTTCCTTTTGGCTGGTGGGAGACAGTGCACAAAAGCACTAACCTGCTGCTTTCCTCCTCCTCCAGAAATGCCAGCACACCCATTCCACATTACAGCACGTCACGCTAGGGAGAGACTGTGAGCTTCAGTTTTAAGTCTGACATTAAAGTTTACATGAAGACATAATGGTGTCTTAGAACAATAATGTCCTGTTCTTTAGCTTTCTACCCTTTCAGTGAAGCTCTACAGGCATTCAGAGATGCAAGGACTGATGAGGGACAGTCAGCATGGCTTTGAGTGGAAAATCATGTCTCTCAAATTTAATTGAGTTTTTTTGAAGGGGTAACCAAGAAGGTAGATGAGGGCAGTGCAGTTGATGTTGTCTACATGGACTTTAGCAAGGCCTTTGACAAGGTACCGCATAGTAGGTTGTTGCAGAAAGTTAAATCTCATGGGATCCAGGGTGAGGTATCTAAATGGATACAAAATTGGCTTCTTGACAGAAGCCAGAGGGTGGTTGTAGAGAGTTGTTTTTCAAACTGGAGGCCTGTGACCAGCGGTGTGCCTCAGGGATCAGTGCTGGGCCCACTGTTATTTGTCATTTATATTAATGATTTGGATGAGAATATAGGGGGCATGGTTAGTAAGTTTGCAGATGACACCAAGATTGGTGGCATAGTGGACAGTGAAGAAGGTTATCTCCAATTGCAACGGGATCTTGATCAATTGGGCTAGTGGGCTGATGAATGGCAGATGGAGTTTAATTTAGACAAATGCGAGGTGATTCATTTTGGTCGATTGAACCAGGGCAGGACTTACTCAGTTAATGGTAGGGCGTTGGGGAGAGTTACAGAACAAAGAGATCTAGGGGTACATGTTCATAGCTCCTTGAAAGTGGAGTCACAGGCGGACAGAGTGGTGAAGAAGGCATTCGGCATGCTTGGTTTCATCGGTCAGGACATTGAATACAGGGAGTTGGAACGTCTTGTTGAAGTTGTACAAGACATTGGTAAGGCCACACTTGGAATACTGTGTGCAATTCTGGTCACCCTATTATGGAAAGGATATTATTAAACTAGAAAGAGTGCAGAAAAGATTTACTAGGATGCTACTGGGACTTGATGGATTGAGTTATAAGGAGAGGCTGAATAGACTGGGACTTTTCTCTCTGGAGCGTAGGAGGCTGGGGGTGACCTTATAGAGGTCTATAAAATAAGGAGGGGCATAGACAAGGTAGATAGTCAATATTTTTTCCCAAAGGTAGGGGAGTCTAAAACTAGAGGGCATAGGTGTAAGGTGAGAGGGGAGAGATACAAAAGTGTCCAGAGGGGCAATTTTTTCACACACAGGGTGGTGAGTGTCTGGAACAAGCTGCCAGAGGTAGTAGTAGAGGCGGGTACAATTTTATCTTTTAAAAAGCATTTAGATAGTTACATGGTACGATGGGTATAGAGGGATATGGGTCAAATGCGGGCAAATGGGATTAGTTTAGGTGTTTTTAAAAAAAAGGGCAGCATGGACAAGTTGGGCCGAAGGGCCTGTTTCCATGCTGTAAACCTCTATGACTCTATATATATTCTGCGATTGTAATGACAGCAAAACTATCAGAGTTTGCCATCAGCACGGCGGCACAGTGGTTAGCACTGCTGCCTCAGCGCCAGGGACCTGGGTTCAATTCCCAGCTTGGGTCACTATCTGTGCGGAGTTTGCACGTTCTCCCTGTGTCTGCATGGGTTTCCTCCAGGTGCTCCAGTTTCCTCCCACAGTCCGAAAGATATGCTGGTTAGGGTGCATTGGCCATGCTAAATTCTCCCTCAGTGTACCCAAACAGGCGCCTGAGTGCAGCTACTAGGAGATTTCACAGTAGCTTCATTGCAGTGTTAACGTAAGCCGACCTGTGACACGAATAAATAAACTTAAACTTAATTGCAACTGTGGAACTGGCAGCAACTTTTGCCTTCCACACATGCACAGTTATGCACCATCTGGAGTGACCAGGGTGAGGTTAGGGCCGGTCAAGGACAGTAGTGGGAACTTGTGTATGGAGTCAGTAGAGATAGGCGAGGTGATGAATGAATACTTTTCTTCAGTGTTCACCAAGGAGAGGGGCCATGTTTTTGAGGAAGAGAAGGTGTTACAGGCTAATAGGCTGGAGGAAATAGATGTTCGGAGGGAGGATGTCCTGGCAGTTTTGAATAAACTGAAGGTCGATAAGTCCCCTGGGCCTGATGAAATGTATCCTAGGATTCTTTGGGAAGCAAGAGATGAGATTGCAGAGCCTTTGGCTTTGATCTTTGGGTCCTCGCTGTCCACGGGGATGGTGCCAGAAGACTGGAGAATGGCGAATGTTGTTCCTCTGTTTAAGAAAGGGAATAGAAATGACCCTGGTAATTATAGACCGGTTAGTCTTACTTCGGTTGTTGGTAAATTGATGGGAAAGGTCCTTAGAGATGGGATTTACGACCATTTAGAAAGATGCGGATTAATCCGGGATAGTCAGCACGGATTCGTGAAGGGCAAGTCGTGCCTCACAAATTTGATTGAATTTTTTGAGGAGGTAACTAAGTGTGTTGATGAAGGTAGGGCAGTTGATGTCATATACATGGATTTTAGTAAGGCGTTTGATAAGGTCCCCCATGGTCGGCTTATGATGAAAGTGAGGAGGTGTGGGATAGAGGGAAAGTTGGCCGATTGGATAGGTAACTGGCTGTCTGATCGAAGACAGAGGGTGGTGGTCGATGGAAAATTTTCGGATTGGAGGCAGGTTGCTAGCGGAGTGCCGCAGGGATCAGTGCTTGGTCCTCTGCTCTTTGTGATTTTTATTAATGACTTAGAGGAGGGGGCTGAAGGGTGGATCAGTAAATTTGCTGATGACACCAAGATTGGTGGAGTAGTGGATGAGGTGGAGGGCTGTTGTAGGCTGCAAAGAGACATAGATAGGATGCAAAGCTGGGCTGAAAAATGGCAAATGGAGTTTAACCCTGATAAATGTGAGGTAATTCATTTTGGTAGGACTAATTTAAATGTGGATTACAGGGTCAAAGGTAGGGTTCTGAAAACTGTGGAGGAGCAGAGAGATCTTGGGGTCCATATCCACAGATCTCTGAAGGTTGCCACTCAAGTGGATAGAGCTGTGAAGAAGGCCTATAGGGTGTTAGCTTTTATTAACAGAGGGTTGGAGTTTAAGAGCCGTGGGGTTATGCTGCAACTGTACAGGACCTTGGTGAGACCACATTTGGAATATTGTGTGCAGTTCTGGTCACCTCACTATAAGAAGGATGTGGAAGCGCTGGAAAGAGTGCAGGGGAGATTTACCAGGATGCTGCCTGGTTTGGAGGGTAGGTCTTATGAGGAAAGGTTGAGGGAGCTAGGGCTGTTCTCTCTGGAGCGGAGGAGGCTGAGGGGAGACTTAATAGAGGTTTATAAAATGATGAAGGGGATAGATAGAGTGAACGTTCAAAGACTATTTCCTCGGGTGGATGGAGCTATTACAAGGGGGCATAACTATAGGGTTCGTGGTGGGAGATACAGGAAGGATATCAGAGGTAGGTTCTTTACGCAGAGAGTGGTTGGGGTGTGAAATGGACTGCCTGCAGTGATAGTGGAGTCAGACACTTTAGGAACATTTAAGTGGTTATTGGATAGGCACATGGAGCACACCAGGATGATGGGGAGTGGGATAGCTTGATCTTGGTTTCAGATAAAGCTCGGCACAACATCGTGGGCCGAAGGGCCTGTTCTGTGCTGTACTGTTCTATGTTTAGAAATTGAGATGAACTTCCACTTTTAACACCGACCTTGCTGTAAACCTCGCCGAATATGTTGTTGACTGAAGTGTAATTGGATTTTTAACAGCGTTCTAAGTTGAATGACCTAGCCCTGAGAAACAAAGTGTATATTAGTGGAATGTCAATTTTTTTCATTATAATTCCAAAGGTTTTTATTTTTTTAAGAAGTTTTAAATATTTCAGCTTCCACTTGAATTCCAAGTATATGTCCCAATACAAATTTTGTTCTCAGTGAAATTATTAAAGACTGAAAAGTAATCAGTGCATTTTACTTCCTTGTTTTCTGAGAGAATTCTTCAAAGTGATTGGCTGCCTATCCTACTTGATGATATCACTGTTGCTGGGTGCCAGAGATCTCCAATAGTTGGTACCTGAATCAAATTAACACGGGAAAGGTGAAACCCTTGGAAATTGAATCATTGAATCCCTACTATGCAGAAAGAGGCCATTGGGTCCATCAAGTCTGCACCAACTCTCCTACCCAGGTCCTTTCCCATAACCCCATGTATTTATCCTGCTAATCCCCCTAGTTTACACACATTGAGACACTATGGGACAATTTATCATGAGGTGGAGATGCCGGCGTTGGACTGGGGTAAGCACAGTAAGAAGTTTCTCAATACCAGGTTAAAGTCCAAAAGGTTTATTTGGTAGCAGAAGCCACAAGCTTTCAGAGCGCTGCCCCTTCATCAAGTGAGTGGGAGTTCTGTTCACAAACAGGGCATATAAAGACACAAACTCAATTTACAAAATAATGGTTGGAATGTGAGTCTTTACAGGTAATCAAGTCTTAAAGGTATAGACAATGTGAGTGGAGAGAGGGTTAAGCACGGGTTAAAGAGATGTGTATTGTCTCCAGCCAGGACAGTTAGTGAGATTTTGCAAGCCCAGGTAAGTCGTGGGGGTTACAGATATTCTGACATGAATCCAAGATCCCGGTTGAGGCCGTCCTCATGTGTGCGGAACTTGGCTATCAGTTTCTGCTCAGCGATTCTGTGTTGTGTGTTGTGAAGGCCGCCTTGGAGAACGCTTACCCGAAGATCAGAGGCTGAATGCCCGTGACTGCTGAAGTGTTCCCCAACAGGAAGGGAACACTCCTGCCTGGTGATTGTCGAGCGGTGTTCATTCATCCGTTGGGGAACACTTCAGCAGTCATGGGCATTCAGCCTCTGATCTTCGGGAAAGCATTCTCCAAGGCGGCCTTCACGACACACGACAACGCAGAATCGCTGAGCAGAAACTGATAGCCAAGTTTCGCACACATGAGGACGGCCTCAACCAGGATCTTGGGTGCATGTCACACTATCTGTAACCTCCACGACTTGCCTGGGCTTGCAAAATCTCACTAACTGTCCTGGCTGGAGACAATACACATCTCTTTAACCCGTGCTTAACCCTCTCACATTGTCTATACCTTTAAGACTTGATTACCTGTAAAGACTTGCATTCCAACCATTATTTTGAAAATTGAGTTGATGTCTTTATATGCCCTGTTTGTGAACAGTTCTCTCACTCACCTGATGAAGGAGCAGCGCTCTGAAAGCTTGTGGCTTGTGCTACCAAATAAACTTGTTGGACTTTAACCTGGTGTTGTGAGACTTCTTACAGTTTATCATGGCCAATCCATCTAACCCACACATTTTTAGACTGGGATGAAACCGGAGCACCTGGAGAAAACTCACGCAGACACGGGGAGAATGTCCAAACTTCACACAGACAGTCACCCAAGGCTGGAATCAAACCTGGGTCCCTGGCACTGTGAGGCAGCTGTGCTAATCACTGTGCTACAGATGACTAGCTCTTAGTGGGCAGCTTTCTGTGAGATCAGCAGTGAGCATTACAACCATTGCTGACAGCAAAACCCTGAACTATTGAGCGGTTCGAGTGGGTGTGGGATAGAATTGAAAGGGCAAGTGGCAGGGAACTTTGAGTCATACATGCAAAACTGTTCAGCAAAGCGATCACCAAAGTCTGGCCTTGGTCTATGCAGTGCATTAGGGAGGACATATTGTGAGCAGTGAACAGTATATAAACTGGATCTCCAGCACTGTGCTGGTAGGATCGTCTGCACCTTGGGTGTTGGCATGTACATGCAAAGGCCCTAATGGGTAAGCATTGCCTCTTTTGTCCATAACCAATATGATGGCTGTTGCACTTCTGACTGGAAGTTGAAGTGTGCTTCCTGTTTCCCATTATGGGACTATGGTAGCTGCATTTATCCCTTAATGGTGGCGCAGTGTCGCAGTGGTTAGCACTGCTGCCTCACAGCTCCATGGACATGGGTTCAATTCCAGCTTTGGGTGACTATCTGTGTGAAGTTTGCACGTTCTCCCCATGTCTGCGTGAGTTTCCTCCGGGTGCTCCAGTTTCCTCCCACACTCCAAAGATGTGCAGGTTAGGTGAATTGGCCATGCTAAATCAACCCTTAGTGTCCCAAGATGTGTAGGTTCGGGGGATTAGCCATAGTAAATGTGTGGGGTTACAGGGATAGGGCAGGGGGAGAGGGTTTGGGTAAGGTACTCTAAGTCTCACAACATCAGGTTAAAGTCCAACAGGTTTATTTGGAATCGTGAGCTTTCGGAGCGCTGCTCCTTCATCAGGTGAAGGGGCAGTGCTCCGAAAGCTCGTGATTCCAAATAAACCTGTTGGACTTTAACCTGGTGTTGTGAGACTTCCTACTGTGCCCACCCCAGTCCAACGCTGGCATTTCCACCAACGCTGGCATTTCCACATCATAAGATATTCTGTCAGAGAGTAGGTACAGCCTTGATGGGCCAAATGGCCTCTCCTGTACTGTAGGGATTCTATGTATTGCGTCAATCTATATCTTCATTCTATTTGTTGCATCTATTTGTGAGGTCTTTGAGTTAATATAGCTGCCACGTTTCTCTACAATTCAAAAAGTTCTTACACTTTTTTAAACTCTAAAATAGAAGAACTTTGCCATAGCTAGAGGTTTATTCCACATGTTGACCACTCTGTATAAAGAAAGAAAATGGTGATATCTGTCCCAAAATAACCTGTTACTGGATTGAACTTGTGTTCCCGGCTTCACTGTCTCAGCTTAACGCTGCCTGTTTGTGCCCCTGTAGGCATTTCATCAATTCATTTCTAGGAAATGTTTGTGCTGTCAAGGTGTGTGATGTCAGTGCTATTCTCGGTATCCAGGATCAAGCACAGGGTTCGATGCAGAGTGTTGCTCGCTGCACACTGCTCCCAAGTGTTTGCCTCAAATCCTGATTTCACAACAACACAGCAATGTAAATACATCTACTTTCAAAACCAGGCAGTCTTCGCTCCTTGAGTCTGTCAGTTTAGTGTTCACTTGTGTCAGAATTGTCGAAGGTTTTTGTGTTGTAGGCCTGTATGTATCAACGTTTGGTTACCGACTGGTGAATTCAACTGGTGAAAGAAAAGCCCTGTCAGTCTGGGCTTGAGGTGAGGGAATGATCTGCCCGCTGACTCATTTAGACACTCATTCCACCTCTCATGCAGCTTTAGTTCCATAGAATCCCTACCGTGCAGAAGGAGGCCATTCAGCCCATCTAGTCTGCACCAACTCTCTGACAGAGTATCTTACCCAGACTCGCCATGCGTCCTATACCCGTAACCGCACACGTTTACCATGGTTAATCCCCCTAACCTACACATCTTGGGATACTAAGGGACAAACCTAGCATAGCCAATCCACCTAACCTGCACATCTTTGATATGATTTGATTTATTATTGTCACGTGTATTGGGATACAGTGAAAAGTACTGTTTCTTGTGCGCCATACAGACAAAGCATACCGTTCATAGAGAAGGAAAGAAGAGAGTGCAGAATCATAGAATCCCTACAGTACAGAAGGCGGCCATTTGGCCCATCGAGTCTGTACCAACCACAATCCCACCCTGGCCTTATTCCCGTAACCCTTCATATTTATGCTGCTAATCCCCTGACACTAAGGGGAAATTTAGCATGGCCAATAAACCTAACCCCCACATCTTTGGAATGTGGGAGGAAACCGCAGCACCCGGAGGAAACCCACGCAGCCATAGGGAGAATGTGCAAACTCCACACGGACAGTGACCCGAGGCTGGAATTGAAACCAGGTCCCTGGCACAGTGAGGCGGCAGTGCTAACCACTGTGCTATGGGGGGAAAAAGTGCTGGAGATTTTAGTTTGATGAACTGGAGATGAGACCAGAGGATAGACACTCAGTTGCTTCATGATAGCCACAGTGGCAAATGGAAGTCATAAGATTCAGAACCAAATGCCAGGAGAATGTGGCGCGTCCTCTGTTGACAGTGTTTGGTTTATCGCAACGACCCACACGTAAGTGGGAAACAATCTCAGCAGAGACATGATGGATCACTCAGCCTCCTGCAGTGCCGTCTGATTTGTACAGGCATTGGTGTGGATTTGGTTGGGTGAACAACTGGTGGGGGCCATATCCTCAGCACAGAGACAGCTGGCATTTTGAGGCATTGACCTCTTTCACCTTAGGCTGGCAACATGCGGACCACGAAATCGTACTCAGCTGGACAATGGAGGAGTGCTGCCAGAGGAAGAGATTAGGTTATGCAGCGAGGTTATGTTGCAGCTATATAAGGTGCTGGTGAGGCCACACCTGGAGTATTGTGTACAGTTTTGATCTCTATTTGAGAAAGGATATACTGGCATTGGAGGGAGTGCAGAAGAGATTCACTAGGTTGATTCCGGCGTTGAGAAGTTTGGCTTATGAGGAGAGACTGAGTAGACTGGGGCTATACTCATTGGAATTCAGAAGAATGAGGGGAGATCTTATAGAAACATATAAGATTATGAAGGGAATAGATAAGATAGAAGCAGGGAAGTTGTTTCCACTGGCAGGTGAAACTAGAACTAGGGGAAGCAGATTTAGGACTGAGTTGAGGAGGAACTTCTTCACACAAAGGGTTGTGAATCTGTGGAATTCCCTACCCAGTGAAGCAGTTGAGGCTACCACATAGTTTTTAAGGCAAGGATAGATAAATTTTTGAACAGTAAAGGAATTAAGGGTTATGGTGAGCGGGCGGTTAAGTGGAGCTGAGTCCATGAAAAGATCAGCCATGATCTTATTGAATGGCGGAACAGGCTCGAGGGGCCAGATGGCCTACTCCTGCTCCTAGTTATTATGTTCTTAAGAGGGTATGGCCAGCCATGCCAAAGCTGGTTGAGAAGGATCACAATGGAAGTGCACCGCAGCCTGTCCCTTGCTGAGAGTTTGACACTGATACTAGGCTGATAGCTTGGTGTTGTGCAGAAAATACATTTTTTCACCAATTTTGTCTTTTATTACTTTGGACTGCACTTGAAAATGGGCCAGAAAAGCAATTATCTCCTAATAAAAGCTGAACTGTCTCTAATACTGCAGTCACATTGATTCAGATAAGCATAAGTGAAGGATATATGTTGACCCATTCACCGCAGTAAATGGCCGATGTGCCAGTTTGAAGTGTGACACAGTACGTTGGAATTTAACAAGTCATTATGACCCTTTGCAGGAATAGAGATAGCTTTGTGACTGAGTTTTGGGATGTGTTGTTGCTTTTTCTTTTGAGAAAAATTGAACTCTTGTAAATGAATTTATGAACATTAAACATTCATGTTTTTGAAGATACTGGGGATAAAGAAAGGCTCTCTGTGGTACAGCTCTGCCTTTGCCTGAAGTCAAATTTTAAACTCCCAACTTGTTTCTTAATCGGGAGCCTCTCACCAGCTACAGATGCAAAATAATTTGGATTCTGGAAACCTGAAATAAAAATTTGCATTTATATAGTGGTGGGAGATACAGGAAGGATATCAGAGGTAGGTTCTTTACGCAGAGAGTGGTTGGGGTGTGGAATGGGCTGCCTGCAGTGATAGTGGAGTCAGACACTTTAGGAACATTTAAGCAGTTATTGGATAGGCACATGGAGCACACCAGGATGATAGGGAGTGGGATAGCTTGATCTTGGTTTCAGATAAAGCTCGGCATAACATCGTGGGCCGAAGGGCCTGTTCTGTGCTGTACTGTTCTATGTTCTAAGCATCCACCAATCACCTCGAACCTCACCGGAGGGTCCAAGCGTAAACAGTGAAAAGAGAGCACAGAATCCAGAGTGCCCCACCCACACACCTCATCAAACACCCCCTACCAACCCTGTGGCAGAGTCTGCGGCTTCAGGATTGGACTGCTCACACCACCCCCGCGGACCCACCCCGCGGAACCCACCTCCCCAGAGTGGGAGCAAGTCACCCTCGACCCTGCGGGACGACCAAAGAAGAAGATCGTACAGCACTTTTCAAACCAGAACAAGGGAGGTCTCCCCAGTGTCCTGACCAGTATTCACTCCATAGCCGACTTCACTAAAACAAAACAGATTATCTGGTCAAAATAAAAACATTACCGCGGATGCTGGAATCTGAAACTAAAACAGTAAATGCTGGAAAATCTCAGCAGGTCTGACAGCATCTGTGGAGAGAGAACAGAGCCAACGTTTCGAGTCTGGATGACTCTTCATCACATTATCTGGTCAAGTGTTGTATTATTTATTGAAAATTTGTACAGATTGGCTCCTGTGTTTCCTGCGTTACAACAGTGACTACACTTGATTTGTTGTAAAGTGCCCTGTGATGGCCTCAGGATGTGAAAGGTGCTATATAAAGTCTTTCTTGCTGCGATATCAGTGGGTCCATTACATCCATTGACCACAGGAAATTGTTTTATAAACTGCATCAGATTTTGAGTCTTGGCTAATCACACATCAAATATTGTTGCTTATCCAGTCTTGCGACTCCTTTTCCCCCAAGTGACTTGAACCACTCTTTCCCCCCCCCCCCCCATTGGCAATGACGCATTCGACTGCCTAGCCTTCACTACCTGGCTCTCTGTCAAAAGCCCATCTGCCTCTCTATCCCTAGCTCCTCCTTTGAGATCCAGCTGGTCACCACCCCCCCCCCCCCCCCTTTCTCAGCTTGGTGTCCATTTCGCTTTGATCATACCGTCATGAAGCAACCTGAGACACTTTCCTACCTTAAAGGTGCAAGTAAGGCAGTTGTTGGATTGGGCAGTTGTGTTCTGCTATCTGACGAGCCACCAGTGAAGTAAACAGCACTTAGTGAATGCTCATCCCGATTTCTAATAACCGCGCTACAAGGCATTGAGACATCTGAAGGTTGTGATGACATTTTAATAAAGCACTCACTCAACATTCTAAGAGTTAGTGCACTCTAACACACAGCAGACTGTGTGTTCCCCTGCATGCAATATTTTATTGGCTCTTAAACTCTGACCTTCCAGTCAAATAAATTAGGATAAACATTTCGACATGTGATGCAAATACATAAACCTAGGAATTACTGTTCATGGTTTCAGAGGAACAAGATTTAACACATTCGGATAATTTCCCTCTGTCAACTGAATTAGTGGAAAAATGAACCTATTTCAAGGCAACAGTAATCATTCACATGTTACCTGTTCAGATACTAATCTTGTCGATGGTCTAATCTGGTTAGCACTGCTGCCTCACAGTGCCAGGGACCTGGGTTTGATTCTTGGCTCGGGTCACTGTCTGGGCAGAGTCTGCACGGTCTCCCCGTGTCCTGCGTGGGTTTCCTCCGGATGCTCCGGTTTTCTCCCACAGTCTGAAAGACGTGCTGGTTAGGTGCATTGACCCGAACGGGTGCCGGAGTGTGGCAACTAGGGGAATTTCACAGTAACTTCATTGCAGTGTTAATGTAAGCCTTACTTGTGACTAATAAATAAACTTTACTTTATCTGTAACCACACCATAACACCTCACATTCGTTGAAGAAGAATATGGGGGTGATTTTCAGCCTGAAGGTTTACACAAATATTTGACAACAAAGGTTTTCACAAACCTCGGAATTCATCCTTTTCCAATAAAATATTTAAATTGACTGCATTCTTCAGTAATCAGAGCAGTGAGGACATTCAATCCTATCAGTCACCAGGTGTACTTAATAAGTTGATCCAAAAGGATGTGGATGCTTTGGAGAGGGTGCAAAGAAGGTTTACCAGGATGTTGTCTGATCTGGAGAGTTTTAATAAGAAGTCTCACGACACCAGGTTAAAGTCCAACAGGTTTATTTGGAATCACGAGCTTTCAGAGCGCTGCTCAGCGCTCCGAAAACTCGTGATTCCAAATAAACCTGTTGGACTTTAATCTGGTGTCGTGAGACTTCTTACTGTGCCCACCCCAGGCCGGCATCTCCACATCAAGGAGGGTTTTAGATATGAGGAAAGGTTGGAAAAACTCAGATTGTTTTCACTGGAAAGAGGGAGGCTGAGGGGCGATCTGATAGAGGTCTACAAAATTATGAGAGGTATAATCATATACCATCCACCTTGAAATAGGTGGATAGTCAGAGGCTTTACCCAGGGTGGGAAGGTCAACTACAAGAGGGCCCAGGTTCAAGGTGAGAGGGAGAAAGTTTAGGGGAGATGTGCGGGGAAAGTTTTTCACATGGAAGGTGGTGGGTGCCTGGAACATACTCCCAGTGGAGATGTTGGAAGCAGGCGCATTAGCAATGTTCAAGGTGTACCTTGATAGACACATGAACAGTAGGTGAACAGAGGGATAGAAGCCCCGTATGGGCAATAAGTAGTGGGCTTAAATATGGATTAGGAATCTACACAGGCTTGGTGGGCCGAAGGGCCTGTTCCTGTGCTGTTTTGTTCTTTGTTCAAAATTTCAAGAGCAAAATGAATGTTGCAGAGACTGAGGAAGCCTTGAGTCCAGAAGAGGTACTGTCTGAGCTGGTTGGCAATCAGCCCACCAAAGGGCATCACCCTCCCATCCAATAAAAAGTCTACACAAAAGAAAACAGGCTTGGAGAAATGACGAGGAGAGTCAACATTATGCCCAGCCACAGAAGAACTTGGCAAGAGGTCCAAAAAGAATTTGATAATGTCAAGTTGACAAGTTAAGACAAGATAGTATTCAGGCATCAGGCAACACGAGCACTGGGAGAGGCTCACTGCAAGACTTTACAATACTGAATAAGCAATGTCTCAAAAATAGCCAACTGTCCAATTTAATAATTGCATTTGAGAAAAATCATATGGTTCACAAGTCAACAGAGTGCTGCTGTCATTGAAATCCAAAAATATATATATATATATATATATATTGCTAAAAGGCCTCTGGTATATTGAAAAACAGCACGAAGTTAGCAAACTAAATCGTACTTTGGACTGTTCTGTGTTTGTTTTAATCTTACTTTTGACAGGGTGATTAACTATCGTTGATTGGAATCGAGTTCTTTTTTTCAAGCCTACATTAGTCTTGCTGTACAAGACACTGGATACCAGCCCATAGTATCACAAAGTCAAACTAGCTGCCAGAATTTGTTTTGAGCAAGGGGTCAGTGAGGGCACGCCCTCCACCCTGGAAGCCCTGGATGAATCTGTATCTGGGGTCACCATTGCAGATGTCAGAGCAGTTTCCTTGAAGGTCAACCCACGGAAAGCGACTGGCCCAGATGGGGTACCCGGACGAGCACTCAGATCCTGCACAGATCAGCTGGCGGGGGTATTCGCAGACATCTTCAACCTCTCTTTACAACAATCTGAGGTCCCCATCTCCTTCAAGAAGACAACCATAGTCTCGGTACCTAAGAAAAACCAAGCAGCGTGCCTTAATGACTATCGGCCGGTAGCTCTGACATTCATCATTATGAAGTGCTTCGAAAGGTTAGTCATGGCACAAAGCAATTCCAGCTTCCTAGACTACCTGGATCCACTACAGTTTGCCGACCGCCGCATCAGGTCCACAGCAGATGCCATTTCCCTGGCCCTGCACTCAACCCTGGAACACCTAGATAACAAAGACACCTATGTCAGACTCCTATTTATTGACTAGAGCTCAGCCTTCAACACTATTATTCCCACGAAACTCATCTACAAACTCCATGGCCTGGGTCTCGGCACCTCCCTCTGTGACTGGACCCTGAACTTCCTAACTCACAGACCACAATCAGTAAGGATAGGCAACAACACCTCCTCCACAATTATCCTCAACACCGGTGCCACAAGTCTGTGTTCTCAGCTCCATACCAAACTCTTTATTCACCTAGAACCGTGTGGGCAAATTCTCCTCCAATTCGATTTTCAAGTTTGCTGACGACATCACTGTAGTGGGTTGGATCTCAAACAATGACGAGACAGAGTATCGGAATGAGATCGAAAAGCTGGTGAACTGGTGCGGCAACAATAATCTCTCCCTCAATGTCAACAAAACGAAGGAGATTGCCATCGACTTCAGGAAGCGCAAAGGAGAACATGCTCCTGTCTTCATCAATGGGGACGAAGTAGAAAGGGTCGAGAACTTCAAATTTGTAGGTGTCCAGATCACCAACAACCTATCCTGGTACCCCCATGCCGACATTATAGTTAAGAAAGCTCACCAACGCCTCTACTTTCTCAGAAGACTAAGGAAATTTGGCATGTCAGCTACGACTTTCACCAACTTTTACAGATGCAGCATAGAAAGCATTCTTTCTGGTTGTATCATAGCTGGGTATGGCTCCTGCTCTGCCGAAGACCGCAAGGAACTACAAAATGTGGTGAATGTAGCCCAATCCATCACGCAAACCAGCCTCCTATCCATTGACTCTGTCTACACTTCCCACTGCCTTGGCAAAGCAGCCAGCATTATTAAGGGCCCCACGCAACCCGGACATTCTCTCTTCCATCTTCTTCCTTCGGGAAAAAGATACAAAAGTCTGACGTCACGTAGCAACTGACTCAAGAACAGCTTCTTCCCTGCTGCTGTTAGACTTTTGAATGGACCTACCTTGCATTAAGTTGATCTTTCTCCATACCCTAGCTATGACTGTAAACTACATTCTGCACTCTCTCGTTTCCTTCTCTATGAACAGTATGTTTTGTCTGTATAGCTCACAAGAAACAATACTTTTCACTGTATGTTAATACATGTGACAATAATAAATCAAATCAAATCAAAAATCAAATCAAATCAAATCAATGTCCTGGCCAGCTCATTGATGGAGGTTTAGGGTACTTTCTCTTGAACAATGAAGGACGGGAGGGAAACAGATCAACTTAAGCCAATTTTGCACATCCCTGAGCTTCTGGCTCAAGTGAATCTACTTCGTAGCCAATTAAAATTTACTTAAAAAAAAAATTTGCTCAGTTTGAACATAATAGTGCGTAACCAATGCCAATTTTGGAAGTTACACCGAAGTTTGTCTCCCCTATTGGCACATGGAACCCAGAGATCTTGTGAACTATTAATATAATTAATAGTCAAGGGGAGGTGATGGCCTAGTGGTATTATCATTAAACTATTAATCCAGAAACTCAGCTAATGTTCTGGGGACCCAGGTTCAAATCCCACTACAGCAATTTGAATTCAATTTTAAAAATCTGGAATTAAGAATCTACTGATGACCATGAAACCATTGTCAACTGTTAGAAAAACCCATCTGGTTCACTAATGTACTTTAGGGAAGGAGATCTGCTGTCCTTACCCGGTCTGGCCTATATGTGACTCCAGAGCTACAGCAATGTGGTTGACTCTCAACTGCCTCCAAGGGCAACTAGGGTTGGGTAATAAATGATGGCCAGTGTCCCACGAATGAATTAAAAAAGACTCATTTTTATGAGAATTTATTTGGATGAAAGAACCTTTCTATGTGACTCAGTGACGATATGTTGGGTCCATTTCTTGTCTGTTTAATATTGCTTCCTCGACATTCTACTATATACTCAATTCCTTAATGGTCTGTTCAGGTATTGGGGAAGAAATAACTTAAACCTCTGACTGTTATGATGTGGAGATGCTGGCCTTGGACTGGGATGGGCACACCTGATGAAAGAGCAGCGCTCCGAAAGCTCATGATTCCAAATAAACCTGTTGGACTTTAACCGGGTGTTGTGAGACTTCTTACTCTGACTGTTTAGCACAGATATCAATTCAAACTTCGCAATTCCTGGTTAAGTAGCAGCTGTGATGTGGCATTGGGGAATGATGTAACAGAGCGGGGTTTAGAAATATATCACAAATTGAGAACATCTGCTGCAAGATATTCGTAAGGTAAAAGTTTCCAGTGATGGAGAACCAAGGTTTGACAGCTCAAACCAGGACTCTTCTGGGCTCAAGAGAATATAGCCTCAGGTTGGAAACCTGGCCTCATAAATTTACCCCTTTAGGCATGGTATCATTCTGTGCCGTAACCCACTCCGGAGCCATTACATCCTGTGGTGTGATACCTAGAACTGAATGATGTACTCCTGATGCAGTGGTGAGCACTGCTGCCTCACAGCGCCAGGGACCTGGGTTCGATTCCTGGCTTGGGTCACTGTCTGTGTGGAGTTTGCACGTTCTGCCTGTGTCTGTGTGGGTTTCCTCCGGGTGCTCCGGTTTCCTCCCACAGTCTGAAAGACGTACTGGTTAGGTGCATTGGCCATGCTAAATTCTCCTTCATTGTCCCTGAACAGGCACCGGAGTGTGGAGACTAGAGGATTTACAGTGACTTCATTGCAGTGTTAATGTAAACCTACTTGCAACATTAATAAATGAATAAATAAACTGATGCAGTTTAATCAGCGCTTTATACAACCTGACATACCTTCTTGCCTGCATCACCAGATAAACCCATTTTATTTGCATATATACTGCTGTGTTGCGCACTGTTCTAATTTCTTAAATATTTAAAATTATTATATTCAATCTGGCCATTCCAAATTTGTCAACGTGAATGATCCGATGGCGTAATAAGAGTAATCAAGTTAGAATCTGCATGTTGCATTATTTGTAATGAATACAATTGATAAAAACAACCTTGGAGCGGGAGGGAGGATATGAGATTTTGATAGAATGTTCCTATAGAGAAGATTTGAGGGGGAAAAAAGTTATTTTTAAATGTTAGATTTTTAAAACAAAATGTATTCCTGCAACTTTTTGTTTAGGTAATGTTACTGTAGATGTTGAACTAAGTTTTTGATATTGTTTCCCGAGTATAGACTATGGCTGGAATTTTATTGCCCCGCCTGCCACGGGAATCAGAGCGGGCAATGGGCGGACAATGGGAAGGTCCGTTGACCTCAGGCGGGATTTTACGATTTTGGGATGAGCGAGACTGTAAAATCCCGCCCGATAAGTCATGGGTTTGTTCACCTATTCCAGCAATCAGTCATAAAATTCACACCCATTGTGTCGGTAGCTTTCTGGTCTCTTCCGGGTTGTGAACTCAAAAGTGATTTTAAAAAGAAGTGCTGGAGAAGGAGAAACAGGCTGCCAGGTCCACAAGAAGAAAATGGGACCAACAAAATCTGGCCACGTACAGAAGGAAAATCCAAGAGGTCATAGATAACAGGGAGGCGATGGCCTGGTGGTATTATCACTAGACTATTAATCTAGAAACTCAGCTAATGTTCTGGAGACCCGGGTTCAAATCCCGCCACGGCAGATGGTAGAATTTGAATTCAATAAATCATAGAAATCATTGAATCCTACAGTGGAGGCCATTCAGCCCATCAAGTCTGCACCAACCACAATCCCACCCAGGCCCTATCCCCATAACCCCATGCATTTACCCCAGCTAGTCACCCTGACACTAACGGCCAATCCACCTAACCCACACATCTTTGGACTGTGGGAGGAAATCGGAGCACCCGGAGAAAACCCAAAGGGAGAATGTGCAAACTCCACACAGACAGTGACCCGAGCTGGGAATTGAACCCGGGTCCCTGGCGCTGTGAGGCAGCAGTGCTAACCACTGTGGCACCGTGCCACCCATAAACAAAAAAATCTGGAATTAAGAATCTATTGATGACCATGAAATCATTGTTGATTGTCGGAAAAACCCATCTGGTTCACTAATTCCCTTTAGGGAAGGAAATCTGCCGTCCTTACCTGTTCTGACCTACATGCGGCTCCAGAGCCACAGCAATGTGGTTGACTCTCAACTGCCCTCTGGAATGGCCAAGCAAGCTACTTTCTTCACCACCTTCTCAAGGGTAACTAGGGATGGGCAATAAACGCTGGCCAGCCAGTGATGCCCATGTCCCACGAATGAATAAAAAAAAAATGTTTAAACCAATATGATGACGTCCTGATGTGGGAAGCATGGTAGATTAATTATTTTACATCTATTTCAAAGATATTTAACTAATCATTTAACTGATGAGGAATTGTGTGAAAAGAATAAATATCCATTCATATCTTAAGAAGCGTCTTGTGATATATTCTGAGTTATTCTTTCTTAGAGGTAGAAATTGGGCAGTACAGGATTTGGTTTTGAACCTTGTGAGAGCGAGCGATATTGGTGTGTCTGAGAGAAAGTCTAAAGCAAAATCTTAAACCTGAGGTGCAAACACAAAAGCGCCTTGTCTCAATTCTTCACAGAATTCACAGCTCATAGTCCACATGGCCCAACTGTCGGTGTTTATACTCCACACAAGCTTCTTCCCGCCCTACTGCCTTCATTTCGTACTCCATTGTATATGCATCAAGCCTCCCTCTAACCCCTTTGCTTTGACAAAGGGTCGTCTGGACTCAAAACGTCAGCTCTTTTCTCTCCTTACGGATGCTGCCAGACCTGCTGAGATTTTCCAGCATTTTCTCTTTTGGTTTCAGATTCCAGCATCGGCAGTAATTTGCTTTTAAGCCTCCCACTAAACCTGCCAGTACACCAGTTAAGAACTAGGACAAGTCTTGGGTCTTTGTCGACAGAGATATAAAGGAAGGTTCCTCAGAGAAAGGGAAAAGAGAGAGGGCAGTTCAACTCTGACCACCCTGTGGCAGCAAGCTCAGCAGCAGCATCTCTGAACACCCTAGACCTTGCCACATTGTACGCTAGTCAAGGAGTGTCTACAAAACATTAGGAGCCAATTTATCTTCGTTTTACTGTTTTCAAGCTGATATGACCTTTTGTTCTCATCATCAGGCCCAATCCTTCAGTCCATTTACCAAAGGCTGGCCAAAAGCAACAGTTCAAAACTGCTGACACATAACAATAGAGCTTTTATGTTTTGCAATCTGTCGGTCTTCATAACCATCCAGGTTTGCTGAGCTACGTCTGTTACAGAGCTGCAGGGCAGCCACAATGCAGAGGCAAAACCATTAATAAAATGTTACTCTTAATCGTAGTCTTTTTTTAGCTTTGCTGAACCTATGAGTGATGGCCAGCCCATCTGTTTCTAATCGTCTCCAACACTCGACAGCTTACATGTTTCACTTTTGGACCCTGAGCCCCAGGAGCATCAAGCCAACTTTTAAACTGCTCTTGCTATTTGGTTGATGCTGGCGAGAGGCAGACTAGTAGAATTCCATTAAAATGACCACATGGGGAGGAAATACCACCTAGAAAAGAATACTGGATAGAATATTAATTAACTCTTAACAGAGTGAGTAGAGACATTAAGGGAAATTATTTATGCAACAGGTTGGATCTTGTGCAGCAGGGAATGTTTGAAACTGCGCTCATTGCATCTTTCAGTGGAAAGTTGGATAAATATTTGAAGCGTAAAGATCAAGGAGGTATAATGGAATTAGTTTTGGTTCTGAAGTTGGCTTCATTTAACGTGTGCCTTTTTTTAAAGAATGCTTTCAACATCTGCTGACGTCTGTGACCTAAAAT
Organism: Mustelus asterias; assembly: GCF_964213995.1. NCBI lineage: Eukaryota > Metazoa > Chordata > Chondrichthyes > Carcharhiniformes > Triakidae > Mustelus > Mustelus asterias. The sequence goes on along the minus strand of NC_135801.1, from coordinate 13,345,971 downwards.
GTCACAGCTATGAGGCAATTTCAGCTGGACCATGTGTGTTTTATGTGTGTCTGGCCGCACTGGCTCAAATTCAGTCTTCAAGAAAAAGGTCCAAATCTTTCTGGTTGGATGTTCTTCTTGAGCCGCCTAGACTTTAGCTCGCTCTCTCTCTTTCCAACTCTCATTTTCCGCATGAATGGACAAAGTTGGCATCAACATCTAGAAACATCGTGGCCACTTATATCCTCATCCTTTTCCAGACACTCTTCTGACATGAACCTCAATGCCACAAGCATGTCTTGGCTAATTTAAATGTTCTGCAAGATGATTACAGTGGCAGAAGATCAAGACACAAAACACGTTGAATTGGAAAGTAACTTTTAACACAGCCTGGAGAGAATGTGGGCGAGAATTTACGGGCTCGCTCGACCCGAGACCAGAAAATCCATGGATCAATGGATCTTCCCATTGTCCGCCTCTCACCCACTCCGATTCCCGTGGCGGGCGGGGCGGTAGAATTCCAGCGTATATGTTTTTTGTGGTGTAGTTATAGTGTTGACCATTGCATGAGAAATAGGGATTTGTAGGGGCATTATGAAAGTAGAACATATCTGTCCCCAAAAAACCCTCATCTTTCTTGCTGTTGTTTTAACCACACTTCATAGGGTGCTTGCCAATGGAGGACAAGGTTCATTTCCACTGCCACTGACGGTAAATGTCTTCAGCTCAATAAGTAACACAGCGTCAGTGAGCTGGTACAGTCAAATTTCCCCACAGGATAATGATGCCTTTTTCCAAGAATTATTTTGACACATTGTCAGAAATCTGTGCAGTCTTACTGACTTGTAACCTGAAAAAGGGTTTAATTAGTTCATTACTGATTACATGAATTTAATTAAGGATTACACAAAATCTATAGCAGCAAAAATTGCTGAATTCAAAATTGCAATTCAGGTGCAATGATATTACATTACGGTATGATATGGGGAGGCACGTACATATTCCAGCTTCTTTTTTAAAAAATAAATGATTCCTTCCTTCATATTAAAAAGCCAATGTGCAGAGTGGACAGGGCAACCCCTCAATCCACCTCCTTGCTTGCATAAAAAACAAATTCAAATTCAAGATGAATCCAACTCATGGTCCCCGCAAGAGGGACATACAAGATCTAAGCCGACAAGAAAAGGCATTGCACCCCATCTTGGGTTTGATCTGACTCTTGATCTTAGCCAAAAGGCTGAGAAGCTTAATGGCCACCTCCGCAATGAGGTGATAGAATGTCCAGATGAATTAATGAATCCTGGGTTGACAATTGACTGAAGGGGATGGGTATTTGAATTCTGTTTGTGGTTGCCAAGTATCTCAGATTCTGCTGCCAACAGTTTGCCAACTAAGCAAGTGTTTAAGGATATTTGGCAGGAATTTTACCTGAGGCAGCTTTCCCCTCACCCCCACTCAGTTGCAGTAACTCTGGCGTGAGATCAGTGTGAATCCTGTTCATTTGCTAATCTGGGAATGTCTGTCAGTCTTACGCCAGTGTTAGACTAGGTTCTGAAGGGAATTTTGGTGGCTGGTCTTAAATTCACAAGGGCTCCTCCTGTAGGATATCTGTGAAATCATTTTCACTCGGGTATCATTACGGTTATACTGTCAGGAACAAGATGAGAGGTCACACAACACCAGATTATAGTCCTGTAGTCTTTCACCTGACGAAGGAGCAGCGCTCCGAAAGCTTATGATTTCAAATAAACCCGTTGGACTATAACCTGGTGTCGTATGACCTCTCATCTTGTCCACCTCAGTCCAACACTGGCATCTCCACAACACTATCAAGAGCAGTCAGTGAACTGCGGGACTGTCGGTACAAATCACTAACATGGGCGGCACGGTAGCACAGTGGTTAGCACTGCTGCTTCACAGCTCCAGGGACCTGGGTTCGATTCCCGGCTTGGGTCACTGGCTGTGTGGAGTTTGCACATTCTCCCCATGTCTGCGTGGGTTTCCTCCGGGTGCTCCGGTTTCCTCCGACAGTCCAAAGATGTGCGGGTTAGGTTGATTGGCTATGCTAAAATTGCCCCTTAGTGTCCTGGGATGCGTAGGTTAGAGGGATTAGTGGGTAAATATGTAGGGATATGGGGATAGGGCCTGGGTGGGATTGTGGTCGGTGCAGACTCGATGGGCCGAATGGCCTCTTTCTGTGCTGTAGGGTTTCTAAGATTCTAAGATGGGTCTCACTCTATCTGAGCAGGTGACAACGTGGATGGAGGCAGGACTGGCTGAGTAAAGGAATCTTTCGCTCATTGTAAAAATAGCTGCTTGCATGGTAGCGTTGCCTGGGATCAGTGGCAGCATTCTGTTTGCTTTAATTGGAAGGTTGTGGATGGAAGCCCCATTTCAGAGATTTGACTGCATAATCTGGGGTGACACTTCAGTGCATTATGTAGGGAGTGCTGCACTGTTGGAGGTGCCCTCTTGTGGGTCAGATACTGAATTGAGGATCTATCTTTTCAGGTGGAAAAATCTCACAGCATAATTCAAGAGTAGAGAGTTTCTTAGTCAACTTTTAACTCTTCATCACAAACAGATTATCTGGTCATTATCATATAAACGCCCACCTAAAAATATTGACTGCACTTCAAACTATTGAATTGGCAGTGAAGCACTGTGGGAGGTGCTGGGCTCAAAAGAGGCTCAAATAATCAGTGCCTTCATGCAAGCAAGGTGGGTATAAGCAATACTTAGGCTGAGACAAGTAAATAAGGTGGGCTGTAACATTGTCACACCTACTCACCAATGATCAGACTTGCCACATCTATTTGTTCTATAGATATAACCCATCGCTGAATTTCTGAGATTGTCCAGTACTCAGCCGGCTCATCTATTCCCTGCATCAAATTACTTATACTCAGAATTGAAATCAGGCTCAAGAGAAAAGGCAGCACTCCTTTGACAAAGAAAATGGATAGGAAAGACTTGCATTTATATAAATGACATCTTTCGTGACCACTAAATGTTCAAAGAGCTTTAAGCCATTAAGTACATCTCAATTGTAGCCACCATACTAACTTAGGAAATGTGGCAGCCAGTTTGTGCACAGCAAGCCCCCATTAACAGCAATGTGATAATGAATTAATAATCTGCTTTTGTGATGTTGACTGAGGGATAAATATTGGCCAGGACACCAAGGAGAACTCTCCTGCTCATCTTCCACATCGCGCTTTGGAATTTTCTACATCAAACTGAGAGGGCAGATAGGGCTCCTGTTTCACATCTAGTCCAAAAGACAACACAGCACTCCCTCAGTACTGCACAGGAGTATCAGACAGGATCGGTGTGTTTAATTCTTGAAGGAGGACTTGAACCTACGGCCTTCTGACTCAGAGGGCAAGAGTGTACCACTTCCGCCACAGCTGGCACACACGAAAACATACAACGAATAATGGGATCAAACTCAATTTTCAAGTGTGACCATAAATAAATTATACACCTACTTATTTGGAGTAAAACAGAAAATGCTGGAAATCTCAGCAGGTCTGACAGCATCTGTGGAGAGAGAATAGAGCCAATGTTTCGCGTCTGGATGACCCTCCGTCAGAGTTAGACTCGAAAGGTTGGCTCTGCTCTCTCTCCACAGATGCTGTCAGACCTGCTGAGATTTTCCAGCATTTTCTGTTTTAGTTTCGGATTCCAGCATCCGCAGTGTTTTGCTTTTATATTGGGTAGGCTGGAGTTGGTTGTTTCCCTTAGATCAGAGGAGGCTGAGGGGATGACCTATTTGAGGTGTACAAAATTGTGAGGAACTGAGAGGGGGTAGACAGGAATAACCTGTTTCCCCTAGCTGAGGGGATCATTGATTTAAGGTGATTGGTGCAAGGACTAGAGGGGGACAGGAGGACAAAGGGTGGTGGGTATCTGAGATTCTCTGTCTGAAATGGTGGCTGAGGCACAAACTCTCAGTCATTTAAAAGCTGTCTGGATCTGTACCTGAAGTACTGTAACCGACAAGGCTACAGACCAGGTGCTGTAAAGAGGGATTAAAATGAGTAGCTAGTTTCTTTTTTTTCTCTCTTTTTTGGCCGGCACAGACACGATGGACCGAATGACCTCTTTCTATGGTGAAGCTTTTCTGTGTTGTATTTTCCTGTTCTGGTTTACCTACCATTTAAATGTTAGCTTGGTTCAGCGCTAACACTCTCAATTCATGGTGAGATGCTGCACCCCAGAGATCTGAGCACTTAATCCAGGCTGGCATTTTAGTGCAGTACTGGAGGAATACTGCACTGACATCTTTTGGAAGAGACGCAAAGCCAAGGCTGAGTCTGGCCCCCATTAGATGGACCTAAACGATCGCAGGGTGCAACTGAAAAAAGATCGGGGAGTCCTCCCAAGGTTCCGGCCAAATGTTCTGCCTCATTCAACATCATTAAAACAAATAAACTGTATTTTTTAACTCATTCTGTGTTGATGGGATCTTGCTGTGTACAAACTTATTTGCTGATACTGCAATAGTGACTGAACTTCACGAGCAGGATTCTACGGCCTCGCTCATCATGAAACCATAAAATCGCACCCGAGATCAATGGACCTCCCCATAGTCCGCCCCTCGTCCGCTCCGATTCCCGTGGCGGGCGTGGCGGTAAACTTCCGCCGCATATTTACTTTTTTGTCTTTCCTACAACTTGAGTGTTTAGAATTTACTGTGTAAATGTACGTTCTTTCATTCATTTCTGTAGGTGTTTTCAAATTTAGACAAATAAATATATAGACCGGGATTTTCCTGTCTCTCCCGTCGCGGGAATTGTAGAGGGCACGGGGGGGGGGAGGGTACCATGCGAAGGTCCATTGACCTCGGGCGGGATTTTCCAGTTTTGGGGCGAGCGAGGCTGGAAAATCCCACCCATAGACGTGTAAATGCATTCATATGACATTAAAAACACAGTTTGAGACTGTTGTTCAGTAAGTTAACAACATAGCATTGCGATTAAGTAAAAATTCTTTTTTTTTCATTTTATGCAATGCAGAATCCTATTATTAACCTGTAGAAGAAATTACTGCAAGATCCAGTTAATCATGTAAAATTCAGAAGGCTTCTGGAGAAGGGACAGATATTGCAAGCTTAAAACTGGGACTTTGCAGGCCAGTTGTTGCAATAAGTGACGCATCTTGCTCACAAAGGCCCAGTTCCAAACTTGCTGTTGACGCATCCATCAACTGGTGACAGATTTTCTCACTAGATACACTTCAGGTGTTCTCAATTGCAGTCTTCTTAACCTGTTATTAACAAATACTGTTAGAATACTTAAGTTTTAAATTTATTTATAAATATCACAAATAGGCTTACATTAACACTGCAATGAAGTTACTGTGAAAATCCCCGAGTCGTCACACTCCGGCGCCTGTTCAGGTACACCGAGGGAGAATTTAGCACGGCCAATGCACCTAACCAGCACGTCTTTCGGACTGTGTGAGGAAACCGGAGCAGCCGGAAGAAACCCACGCAGACACGGGGAGAACGTGCGGACTCCGCACAGTGACCCAAGGCAGGAATCAAACCCGGGTCCTTGGCGCTGTGAGGCAGCAGTGCTAACCACTGTGCCACTGTGCCGTCCAGTGCTGGCTCAGGCATCTCCAAGTAAATTCTGCTTCTTTCTCCCCCCGTTTCATGGTCGACCAAGCAGTTATGAGAAGAAGCAGTCAGATTATATATTCAGTGAGGTTTTCACAGTGTCTGGTCTGAGAAGGGAATGCTTATTTACTTCAGGGAATGGTGGGGAAGTGTTAGGAGGATTAGTCGGCTGATTTAAAAAAAAATTAGATCATGGGACATGGGTGTCGCTGGCTGGCCAGCATTTATTGCCCTTCCCCAGTTGCCTTTGGAAGGCCTTTTCAGAGGGCAGTTGAGAATCAACCACATTGTTGTGGCTCTGGAGTCACATGTAGGCCAGACCAGGTAAGGACGGCAGATTTCCTTCCCTAAAGGACATTAGTGAACCTGATGGGTTTTTCTGACAATCGACAATGGTTTCATCAGTAGATTCTTAATTCCAGATACTTTTTAATTGCATTCAAATTCCACCGCCTGCCGTGGCGGGATTCGAACCCGGGTCCCCAGAACGTTGGCTGAGTTTCCGGATTAATAGTCTAGCGATAATACCACGAGGCCATCGCCTCCCCCTAAACCTGTTTGGACCATGTCGTGAATGCTCTCCTGTGGCTCTGGAGTGGGACTTGAACCCAGAGCTTCTGGTTCAGAGGCAGGGGTGGTACCCACTACGCCACAAGACCAATTACCGCGAGGAGGATTAAACATTAGCTCAAGTTTTAAAAGCATACTCAAGGCATACTTAAAGTATTTGTGTTCGAGAGACTTGATTATTCACATTGCCTCCCACTTTCCATCATGACATAGAATAAAAGCAGCTGATTAAAGGAATAAACTTGACAAAAAAAAACACAGCTCAGTGCCAGGATATGAGACAATAAGACAGATTAGAATGAATCCACTGTATTGAGGACTATGACAAAATGCAGCCAACCTTGATAGCCATCACTGACAAATAAATGGCATTTATCAACCAGTTCAGTGGGAACAATCAATTGATAAAAGTGTGGAACATAACTGTGGAAGGAAATGTATTAGAATTGTAACCCTGACAAAGAGATCAATAATGAATAATGACACCATCACTGGGATTTTATGGCTTCACTCATCCGGAAATCGTAAAATCCTGCCCGAGGTCAACGGGCCTTCCCATGGTTCGCCCCTCGCCCGCACCAATTCCTGTGGTGGGAGGCGCAGTAAACTTCCAGCTCATTTAGTTTACTTACATGCCAAAGCACTCATTGTGGTGGCCTACAGTTGGAAAGAATGCACCAGCTATGGTATCTCTGTCCAACTGCTATTATTGATCACTTTCTCCAGAATGTGGACTATTGGACGGGTGAAGCGGGGTTATATTTAGAAGGCAATTGCATGATGTTTTCCTTAATCTCCGTCAAAAACACAGAAGCGGTGCCAAGTTTTTGCAAGATTCCAGGAAGTGATTTTGAGATTATTCATTAGCTACTTGTATCTTCATTCAGTTTAATTCTAGATGGGTCACATGGGTTCTTGATGTGTCATGCAAGATGGACCAGGCCATAGTCTTTTTGTCAATGCTTTCAACAATTTTACAGATGCACCAATGAAAACATTCTTTCTGGTTGTATCAGAGCTTGGTATGGTTCCTGCTCTGCCCAATCAACAACAAAAGTCGTGAATGTAGCCCAATCCATCACGCAAACCATCCTCCTATCCATTGACTCTGTCTACACTTCCCACTGAATCGGCAAAACAACCAGCATAATTAAGGACCCCACGCACACCGGACATTCTCTCTTCCACCTTCTTCCGTCGGGTAAAAGATACAAAAGTCTGAGGTCATGTACCAACTGACTCAAGAACAGCTTCTTCCCTGTTGCCATCAGACTTTTGAATGGACTTACCTTGCATTAAGTTGATCTTTCTCCACACCCTAGCTATGACTATAACACTACATTCTGCACCCTCTCATTTCCTTCTCTATTTGTCTGTATAGTGCGCAAGAAACAATACTTTTCACTGTATACTAATACATGTGATAATAATAAATCAAATCAAAATCCGTGAAGAGGGGTTGTTTTTGGCTAAATATCTCAAAGATGAAGATTGTATACATCCAAAAGACTCAGGGATAATAAATATGGAGAAAATATTTGGCAGGAAAAGCCAAGTGAGTTTGGGTAGCCTGTCCCATCCATTTGTAATGATTGATTCTCACATCCAGAGGCCCTGTTCACCGTTGCTGTCGTATTCCCCGAAAGAGCCGGAAAAACAGATCACAAACCCAACGCCAATTAGGAGAAAGCAAATCTTGAAAGATCTTTCCAATCCTGCCAGTCAATCAAACCTCGCCCTGGAGACTGCATTGACTATAACATGACACCCACTTCTTGTGTGGCGCAGTCTCCAACTCCAAGCAGGAGCTCTGTCTTGTAGGCTACAATCCTATCGAGTAGGGACGTTCATTGATGGAGAAGTCAGGTGCAGCACAGTCATGCGGAGACTGGTGAGGGCAAATCGAATCGCCATTCTGCTCAGTTGCTGATCTCAGCCACGCTGCTGTAACGAAGCACTGAGCAGAGACTAGGAGATGATCATTAATGAGAGGAGACATTGCGACACAGGAGAAGCATTATCCTGCCATGGGGAGGATCCAGTGCACATCCTTCTGTGGACGATATCCAGATTTCACAAGGCTGACATTTGAAAGGAGATGCCACTTGAGTAACAATGTTTTCTCCAGATATTCTAGCATGTGACAAGCTGCACTTTCTGGTAAACACGACTGTTCAACTGATTATTGTTCCAAATAGCACAGAAACTGAGCTTAGAAGAGTCAGATCTGTGGCAGCACACACTGTGGTTTTTAGCAGGTTTCAGAGTAAGAGCTTCCTCCCTGTGTTATCACTGATGATTCATTACCTGTGGCGAGCTGAGTGCTGCACTCATTCTAGTTTGTGATACTAAATCATGAGGTTCTGAAAATTGTGTATCGGCATATCTGGCATGAATCGACTACATCGTTTTGGCGTCTTGAAAAGTCTGCGATTTTGCCTGTATTATTTTAATTCTTTAACCGTACTGGGATCACATTTCTCTTTGATTCAGTCAAATTCAAAGCAACAAGCAAAGCCCTATAAAATGGTAAACTGGGGGGGAAGTTTCCTGTTTGTAGTCAGCTGCTATTTATTGCAAAAAATAAATGCCAAAGAATTCAACTCCTACAGGAACCAAAAATGAAAGTATTCAGCTCAAAAAAATTAGCAAGCATTCTTTGGGATGTGAGTGTGACTGGCAACACCAGCATTCATTGTCCGTCCCCATTTACCCTGAGAAGATGGTGATGGACCTTTGTTTTGAACTGCTCTGCAATGCACTGGCTGTAAAGTGCTCTGGGATGTCCTGAGGGATGAAAGGCGCTATATAAATGCCAGTTCTTTCCTTTAGGATGGTTGAAGTACAATCTTGGGGTGGGGTCGGTGGTGGGGGGAGTTGGGGAGGGGGGGACAGATTCGCTTTGCAGGTGGGTTTGGGGCAAGTAGCAGTAACGGGGAGTGGCGATTGGCTGCTTGATTCAGCATTCCAAACCAAGTTTCTACTCCATTGACTTCAGCACAAATCAAATTTATACCACTTGGAGTTCTCATTATCACACAAAGCATTGCTCTTTGCCGTTGCATTTCATGGTGTGATCAGAGTGTGCCCCTTTGACAGTGGAAAGCCCACCAATGCCTCCACTTTCTCAGAAGACTAAGGAAATTTGGCATGTCAGCTACGACTCTCATTACCTTTTACAGATGCACCATAGAAAGCATTCTTTCTGGTTGTATCACAGCTTGGTATGGCTCCTGCACTGCCCAAGACCACAAGGAACTACAAAGCTTCGTGAATGTAGCCCAGTCCATCACGCAAACCAGCCTCCCATCCATTGACTCTGTCTACACTTCTCGCTACCTCTGCAAAGCAGCCAGCATAATTAAGGACCCCACGCACCCTGGACATTCTCTCTTCCACCTTCTTCTGTCGGAAAAAAGATACAAATGTCCGAGGTCACATACCAACCGACTCAAGAACAGCTTCTTCCCTGCTGCCATCAGACTTTTGAATGGACTTACCTCGCATTAAGTTGATCTTTCTTGACACCCTAGCTATGACTGTAACACTACATTCTGCACTCTCTCCTTTCCTTCTCTGAATGGTATGGTTTGTCTATATAGCCTCAAGAAACAATACTTTTCACTGTATGTTAATACATGTGACAAGAATAAATCAAATCAAATCAGTGTTGCCTTTTAAAAATGCTTGTGCCCAACTATCGGTCTATGGAATAAGAAACAAGGAACTGAGATTCTCCCTGTACTATTTTAATTCTTTAACGGTACTGGGATCACATTTCTCTTTGACTCAGTCACATTCAAAGCAATGAGCAAAGCCCTAATTATGCTAAAACGGTAAACTAGGGGGGGAATTTTCCCATCCCGCCTGCCATGAGAATTGTAGCAGGCGGGGTGGGGGAGCGACCATGCAAAGGTCCGTTTACCTCAGGTGGGATTTTCCGGTTTCGGGGCGAGCGCAGCGGGAAGGTCCCACCCTAGGTGTTTCAACTGTGAGGGACTAAGGCTTCATCCTGTGTATCTTTCTGAGTAAAATATATGAAGATGTGCTCATTGCTATTGCATTTCATACCCCATGCTGGCCAACAGGAGTGTGTTAAGACAAAAAGCCCCACAAACTTCCTTTCAATTCTTAAATGTTAAGTCATTCAACAACCTCGGGGACCCAGTCTGCTGGAAACTCTGTACCAACACCCAAAAGGCAATTTCTTTCCTGCATGCCACTCTCGTCACGTAAAGTCAACGTCACCGCAAAAGCGAATTATACCTCATCAGTTTCCAGCTCACCGCCCTTAGTGAACAATTGCCTCATTGGACTTTGATTTGGGACTCTGGAACCCACACAAAACAATATTTGCTTTCTCTGCGGTCACTGCACTGTACATCTTTCTTTTCTCTATCCCTCTTTTACTGTATGAGTGCACAGGAGGCAATGTGGCCACCCTCTTCCCGCATTTTGAGTGTGAGTAAATAAACCAACCCTCTGAGTTAATCCTGTCTCAAGTTTGCGGAGGGGTTATCAATATAAAACCGGGTCACACCAAAACCAAAGGGTTGGGATGTATGCCACCACTTGAGAGGGAACAAATCAAAACACCTTCCTGTTTACGGGCGGGTGAGAAGACAAATTAGTGCTGCTTAAATATTTCTGCCTGTAACAGAATTAATTTTCAATATAAAGCGTAGGATCGCGGATCAGGGGGCAGCACGGTGGCACAGTGGATGGCACTGCTGCCTCACAGCGCCAGGGACCCGGGTTCAATTCCGGCCTCGGGTCACTGTCTGTGTTGAGTTTGCACATTCTCCCTGTGTCTACGTGGGTTTCCTCCGGGTGCTCCAGTTTCCTCCCAGAGTCCAAAGATGTGCGGGTTATGTTGATTGGCCATGCTAAATTAACCCTAGTGTCAGGGGGATTAGCAGGGTAAATGTGTGGGATCACGGGAAGAGGGCTGGGGTGGGATGTGGTCGGTACAGACTCGATGGACCAAATGGCCTCCTTCTGTACTGTAGGGATTCTATGATCAAAGTGCAGCTAGCCATTGGCCACCAGCAGGATCTTTCAGTCCCGCCGATGCCTACGGCGTTTTGTGTGGCTCGCCTATCCCACCACCGGGGAACTTGAGTGAGCGGGGGGGGGGGGGGGGGGGGGGGCGCCTTTGACAGGACTGGAAGATCCTGTCGACAGAAAGGGCTGGAAAATTCTTCCCTCTGCCCTTAGTTTTAGTGAGACCTTTGTGGTATAGATTCAGATTGGTCGTTGGTGCTGTGATCAAAATGAATGGGCGACACAGGGGCACAGTGGTTAGCACTGCTGCCTCACAGCGCCAGGGACCCAGGTTCAATTTTGGCCTTCTCTGTGTGGAGTTTGCACATTCTCCCCGTCTCTGTGTGGGCTTTCCGGGTGCTCCGGTTTCCTCCCACACTCCAAAATGTGCGGGTTAGGTTGACTGGCCACGTGAAATTGCCCCTTAGTGTCAGGGGGACTAGAGGAGTAAATATGTGGGGTTACGGGGTTGGGGTTGGGTGGGATTGGTGTCGGTGCAGGCGCGATGGGCTGAATGGCCTCCTTCTGCACTGCAGGGATTCTATGAACTCAGAGATAAATATGCTGTACTACGGGGATAGAACTTGGGTGGGATTATTGTTGGAGAGTTGGTGCAAGCTCGATGGGCTAAATGGCATCCTTCTGCACTGCAAGGATTCTATGAATGGCGGAGCAGGCTTGAAGGGCTGAATGGCTTACTCCTGCTTTGAGTTTCTATGGGGCAGCACGGTGGTTAGCACTGCTGCTTCACAGTGCCAGGGACCCAGAATCGATTCCCGGGTTGGGTCACTGTCTGTGCGGAGTTTGCACGCTCTCCCCGTGTCTGCGGGGGTTTCCTCCGGGTGCTCCGGTTTCCTCCCACATTCTGAAAGACGTGCTGATTAGGTGCATTGACCTGAACAGGCACTGGACTGTGGCAACTAGGGGAATTTCACAGTAACTTCATTGCAGTGTTAATGTAAGCCTTACTTGTGACTAATATATAAACTTTAACTAAAAAAGCTGACAATCAATTGATGGAATAGGTAATTAGGCAGGGTTTAAAACAGGCCATTGATTCGCTGTCACCTGGTTTGCCCCATCGTCTGAGATTAATTTATCTTACTTCGCCAGCTGACGTCAACTTCAATTGATATTTCCTTATCAGGTGAGTGCGCTCGAGAGAGTTTCCTGGTATTCTTTCTGGCACAATTCCTTCTCGGGAAAAAATGGAATCTGCAGTCTCACTGGGTAGTATTAACGGCGTCAACAACTGTGCAACAAATCTAAAAAGTGTGAAGGGTCTGGGGAAGCTCATTCACACTCTGTCATACTGATTTAAACGAAATGTTCTGAATGCAAAAACTCAAAATATTCATGTCTACCAACCTCCCTCACGTTTGGCAGGAATGCCATATGGGAAGTGTATGGATTTTGCGAGAGATTCCTGACATTTTTCTTACCTTGTCTCCCGAAAGGCAAAAATATTCCCATGCTCTTCAATAAAGGGAAAAGGCCCTAAAGCCACTAACTACTAAAATCAGGTTGAAACTGTTTTGTTCACTTTTGAGGAAGGACCTGTATTAGAAAAGCTATGAAAAAGATCCACCTGAACTTACCTCATAAGATGTTCAGGTAGAATCATAGAATCCCTACAGTGCAGAAGGAGGCCAGTCGGCCCATCGAGTCTGTACCGACCACAATCCCACCCAGGCCCTATCCCCATAACCCCACACGTTTACCCTGCTAATCCCCCTGACACTAAGGGGCAATTTAACATGGCCAATCAACCTAACTCACACATCTTTGGATAGTGGGAGGAAACCGGAATGCCCTGGAGGAAACCCACACAGACACAGGGAGAACGTGCAAACTCCACACAGTGACCCGAGGCCGGAATTGAACCTGGGTCCCTAGCATTGTGAAACAACAATGCTAACCACTGTGCCACCGTGTCATCATTCAATTGGCTTGCAAGTGAAAAAGAGTAATTCCTGACTTAATTCCGAGTTCTAAATTTTAAAATGATGTCCACCTTGTTCAGGGGAAGGCGGGATCAGGATATTGAATTCGATGATCAGCCATGATCAAAATGAATGGTGGAGCAGGCTCGAAGGGCCGAATGGCTTCTATTTTCTATATTTCGATGGTTCTATGACTCCATCACCAGAAGAAATGGTTTCTCTTATCATTTTAAACACCTCAAGTACATCACCCTACCACAATCCAAATTCAAAGGAAATGCAACACAACTTTATGCAACTTGTCCTCATAATTTTGCTATTATCCTGGTACATTTACACTGTAGCCCCCGAAGACTATGAAGCACCAATTTTTCAAAAAATGTTTACTCCATCCTTAAAGTTACAAAGCCAATTCTCAGAGTGGGCCGGGCAAACCCGAATCCATTCCTTGCTTGCTCCAAAAGAGAAATCCCAATTGAAGTCAATTCATGGTCCCCACAAGAGAGACAAGCAAGATCCAAGCTGACAAGATGAAGCATTGCACCCCATCTAGGGCTTGATCTAAAGCTTGATCTCAGCCAAAAGGCTGCTGTGAAGCACCAGCATGAAAGGACTTATTTTACAGAACACCGACTGTCTCACTTTACGCGGTGTCCTGTAACAACTTGCCAAGCTTGATACCTTTCTAACTTCAGGTAGTTACTGAGTTTCCCCTTAAGAGTGTCTGTTTAATTTGCTATAACTACTCCATTGGTAGTGAGCTCCCACCACTCTTGAGTAAAGAAGTTCAGGCACCTTAACATCAAATGCAATAGATAAAATAGTCCCAGATTGTGGCATCTACAAGGATGTGCAGCCCAAGGACATGCATCAGAATTACTGAAGGGAAAATTAGAACGCACTAAACTCTGTGATGTCTACCATAAAGAAATACGGTAGTGTTTTTATAGCAACATCAACACCAGCAAGCTACACAAACTTGACTTGATCATATCTCCCTAATCCTTCTTAATTTCTAAACCAACATTAAGAAATTCTCTGCCTAATACTGTTGTGAACAAACAAAAATGACAGGGAGGAAAAGACCTATTGCTCCATTCTCCTGCCCCATATCCACGATGGCCGGAGTATCTCAGCACAAGTTACACCCGATCGCACCATCCCCCACTCCCTTGCCCCCACTAGCCCCCGCCACCCCCCCTCCCCCCCGCCACCCCCCTCCCCCCCACCCCTTGCAACCATATAATCTGGGAGAAGCAAAAATCCCAGGGCCGATAAGAGGAAAAGAACTTTCTCCACACGGATCACGGTGATTCAAGAATACAACGATGTCAATGAAACTAGGAGTGGGTAATTAGTGACCTTGCCCGTGTCACCCATCTCTCAACAACACACTTTTAAAAATCACAGAATTAATAATAGAATTAATAGCACAGAAACAGGCCATTCAGCCCAATAGGTCTGTGCTAGTGCTTATGCTCTACATGAGCATCTTTCCACTTTACTTCAACTCACACGTATGTATCTACCCCTTTCTAATCTTGTATTTTTCAAGCTTTCCCACTGTGTCATTCGCTTCAGCCACTCCATAAAGGATCTGAGGGTCCTTGAGAAGGCGCAGAGGAGATTTACCAGAATGTGCCAGGAGATGAGGGATTTTAGCTCCAAGGTTAGGTTGGAGAAGCTAATGAGCAAATTGGTTTGAGAGGAACTGTGATGGAGGTGTACAAAGGTATGGCAGGTTAAGGTTAGATACACCAAAGAAAAGCTGTCCCTGTTGGTTGATGATTTGGAGTTGCCGGCGTTGGATTGGGGTAGGCACAATAAGTAGTCTCACAACACCAGATTAAAGTCCAACAGGTTTATTTGGTAGCACGAGCTTTTGAAGCGCTGCTCCTTCACCTGAAGAAGGAGCAGTGCTCTGAAAACTCATGCTATCAAATAAACCTGTTGGACTTTAACCTGGGGTTGTGAGACTACTTACTGTTGGTTGATGGTACAAGGATGAGGGGGACACAGATTTAAGGTTTTGGGCAAGAGATGCAGGCGGAATGTGGGAAAGAACTTTTAAAGCAATGAGTAGCAAAGGTCTGGAACTTGCTGCTTATGAGGGTGGTGGAATCAAAGGCGATGAATGATTTCCAATGAAAACTGAATGGTCACTTGAGAGGAATAAATTTGCAGGGCTACAAAGGTAAAGCAGGAGAATGGGGCTGAGTGGATTGCACTATAGAGAGCTAGCATGGATTTGATGGGCTGAAGGATCACTTCTGTCTCATAGTAACTCTAGGATGGGATTTTGCAATCTTGGGGCATAGCGGAATGGTAAATTCAATTCAACCCTTTTCTAAAGGCTTTAAGCTGGGACACATCGATTGTCCCAGTGTGGAAGCATAGAAACAGCAGGAAGTTATTCTGTCCCTTCAAGCCTATTCTACCATTCCACTAGAGCATGATTGATCTGTGTCTTAACTCCATTTTCTCCCTATCCCTTATTAAAATCCTTATAATTATCCAGCGGCAACTACTTTTTGAAGCAGTTTCAGATTTCACTACTCTCTGTGTGGTCCGATCAACTTCAGCTGCTTTATAAATGACTGTATTACACCAGAAGTGGGGATGTCCACGAGCAATTGCCCAGTGTTCAGTCTAATGTGCAATTCTTCAGATAGTTGGGATATCTGTGCACATGTGCAAGGCCGAGATAATGTTTAGACTTGGGTTGAAAATTGGCAAGAATCGTTCAGGACACATACACTTTTCATCCTCAACTGGAGAGAATCTAATCTTATTTATTTGTTTATTGGTCACCAGTAAGCTTATATTCACACTGCAATGAAGTTACTGTGAAAATCCCCTAGTCACCACACTCCGGCGCCTGTTCGGGCACATTGAGGGAGAATTTAGTATGGCCAACGCACCCAAGTAGCATGTCTTTCTAGGGGAATTTCACAGTAACTTGATTGCAGCTTGTGACAATAAATAAACTTTACTTTAACTTTCAGACTGTGGGAGGAAACCAGAGCACCTGGAGGAAACCCACGCAGACACGGGGAGAATGTGCAAACTCCACACAGACTGTGACCCAAGCCGGGAATCGAACCCGGGTCCCTGGAGCTGTGAGGCAGCACCACTGTGCCACCGTACCGCCCATAATCACCTTCCCTTCAACATCATACAGTTGCTGAATCTCCCATCAACATCCTGGATGTTACCTTTGAGCAGAAACTGAACTGGACCAACCATATAAATACTGTGGCTACGAGAGCAGAATGAGAGGCTGGGAATTCTGCAGAGTGTAACTCATTTCCTGACTCCTGTCCCCCAGCTATAAGGCATAAGTCATCAGTGTGAAGGAAAACTCTTCATTTGCCTGGCTGAGCGCAACTCCAACAATATTCAAAAAGGATGCTCGACTCCAGCCTGGCCAGAGCAGCTGTTTGATAAGCGCCCTGTTCACCAACTTAAACATTTTCTCCCCGATCACCGTTGCACAGTGGGTACCATCTACAAGGTGTACTTCAGCAACTTGCCCCGACTCCTTTGACAGCACCTTTCTAACCTGTGACCAGACTCACTCAGAAGGACAAGGGCAGCAAGCACATGGGAACGCCACCACCTTCAAGTTCCCTTCCACGTCGCACATAATCCTGACTTGGAACTATGTTGCCGTCCCTTCACTGTTGCTGAAGCAAAATCCTAGAACTCTCTCCCTAACAGCACCGCGGGTGTACCTACGCTCTTTGGACTGCAGCGGTTCGAGAAGGCAGCCAATCACCACCTTCTCGAGGGCTGTTAGGGATGGGCAACAGGCCTAGCCAGTGACTCCCATGAATAAATATTTTTTTAAAAAATGCTTCCTACCATCGCCCTAGCGGCTTAGCTCCTCGAGGCTTTTTACAGAATGTCAGGGAGGGAATTTACTGGGAAGTTTGGGAACTTCCTCAGACATGCTTCCTTGACATGGGGCGGTGACTGGGGGATGAGAGGGTAAGGTTGGGGGTGGGGGTAGTAGCGGGTGAGTTGGGCAGAAGATCCACCCTTGGCTCTCCCCTCCCTACTTAAAGGGACAATGAAAATTGGTGCAATCCCAATGTAACCTCAAATTCCTGGTTCCCTCGAGTGGAAATCATGCCCTCCCCCTCTTCAGCCATCAGCAACTGGGTAAAGAAATAAACAGCCTCTGCTATTATTATGTAGTTTGTTAAAATTCCAGCTACTCAACCGCAGATTTAATCGTGGATTTCAAAAGAGAACTGGATAATTATCTGAATGGAAAATAATTAGGGAACCGTGGTGAAAAGGCGGGGCAGTGGGACTAGCCCCTAGCAAAGAGCCAGTATGGACCCAATGGGGCAAATGGTCTCCTTCTGTGCTGTAACCATTCTACAATTCCATGGAGAGGGTGCAGAGAAGATTTACAGAGCTGGTACCAGGAATGCAGGTGTATACATATATCAGGAAAGGATTAGCTGGGTCAGGTGTCTTATTTCTTGAACAAAGAAGCCTGAGCGATGATCTAATCGAGGTATTTTAAATTATGAAAGGTTTTAAAAGAATGGATAGAGAGAAACTTTTTCCCTTTTTATAGGCTCAATTATAGCGAGTTATGCTAGCCACACATTATAAAGCTATAGAACTTGCAATGTTACTAGAACAACTCAATTAAATAGAATTGCATAAATTACAACAGAGAAGCGGGCCATTTGGCCCAATCAGCCCATGCTGGTGTTTATGTTCCACCCACCATTCCGAATCTGAATCCAGCATCGTAATCCTGTACTTTCTTCTCCGTCATATGTCTGTTCAGCATCGTCTTATCTGCACTATTCACTTTAGCCACTCCCTGTGGCAACCATTCTCACCATTCTTTGGATGAAGAAGTTATTTTTCTGAATCCTCTATTGGATTTCTTGGTGATTATCTTATATTGAGATAGCCTCCAGGTCTGGTTGTCCCCACAAGATGAAATATTCTCTCTGTATCCACTCTATCAGAACCTTTCATCATTTAAAATACCTCAGTTAGATTATCGCTCAGATTTCTTGTTTCATGAAGGAAGAGACCAGACCCAGCTCATCCTTTCCTGATTTATATATACCCACCCATTTCTAGTATCAATCAGCTCTGTAAATCTTCTTTGCACCCTCTCCATTGAATTGTAGAATGGTCACAGCTCAGAAGGAGACCATTCGCCCCATTGGGTGGGAATCTCCAGCCCCGTTCGCCCCGAAATTGGAAAATCCTGACTGACATCAATGGACTGGTGGCACAGTGGTTAGCACTGCTGCCTCACAGCGCCAGAGACCCGGGTTCGATTCCCAGCTTGGGTCACTGTCTGTGTGAAGTTTGTACATTCTCCCCGTGTCTGCGTGGGTTTCCTCCGGGTGCTCCAGTTTCCCCCCACACTCCAAAGATGTGAGGGTTAGGTTGATTGGCCATGCTAAATTAACCCTAGTGTCAGGTGGATTAGCAGGGTAAATATGCGGGGTTACGGGAATAGGGCCTGGATGGGATTGTGGTCGGTGCAGACTCAATGGGCTGAATGGCCTCCTTCTGCACTGTAGGGATTCTATGACTTCAATGATTCTATGACCTCTCCACAGTCCGCCCCTCGCCTGCTACGATCCCGTGGCGGGCGGAACGGGAAAACTTGCCCCATTGTGACCATCCTGGTTCTTTGCAAGAGGCACTTAGCTAGTAACACTCACCCCCACCTTTTCACCAGAGCCCTGCACTTTTTCCCCGTTAAGATAATTATCCAATTCTTTTCTGAAATCCGTGATTAAATCTGCAGTTGAGTAGCTGGAATTTTAACAAACGATATGGTCCATGCTGTTCACGGCATTTCACAGACGTTATAAGATTCACTTAAAACGTGGACCTAAATCACTGTGGTTACCCAATCAGTATGAACACTTCGATACTGTGAGAGGCATCAGTTAGGGTCAGCGTTTTGAATATGAATAAAACTTAAACTTAGTACGAAAAGATATTTAAAACAAACAGATACCCTGGAGGGATTTCATCAAATTAATCAAAGTTCTGCAATCCTTCTAGAAGCTTCTAACACCACTTTCACTTTTTGATTAAATTACCAGTTGGCAACATTCCCAAATATCCATTATTCCTTATGTTGTTGTTCCACCTCGTAAAAACTCAATAAATGGTGAAAGCATTCTGGTTTATTTTAAGAGGAAAGCCGTGTAGCTATTACGTGTAACTGCGGCTCTATTGAAGCTTATTCAGCCGGGTCGCTGGATTCAATCCACGTGTGATTTGAGGTACATCACTACAGCTGCTCTGGCCCTCCAGTTAGGACCTGGATTTTTCCCTTGCCTTATAATAGGATGGAGCGACGCGAGCTGAACATCTTCAGGAGATGTCTCTCAGAGTCGTGTTCGCCTCAGGCGGCCACTGACTTTCGAACAAGAGGGCCAACGGGAGTGATATCTCGGTGGGTGGCGCTGACTCCAATGGGCAGTACAGTCCGTGATTCCCACTTGGCGTGCTCCCGCTGTGGAGAGGTGATGCAGGACTGATCTTTGAGTTGGTGACCATTAGAAGCAGCAGGCTGCACACTCTCTCTCTCTCTCTTGTTATCTCTTGGCAAAGACCCTGAGGGAAGAAGGCCAGGAGGGAGGAAAGGAGGGAGGGAGGAGAGCTTTAAAGGAAAGCAGAAAAATACATTTTAAAAAGAGGGACAAAGAAGACGAAATCACCAATGATTTATACCCTTTGCGTAAGAAGTAAGTGCAAATAAATCACACTGCACTGCTCATGAGACAGCAAAGCAAATGCTTACAATAGTACGGCTTTAAAATTCCAGGACGCTTCATGACCTACTTCAGCTGTGGTTTTAAAACAGTGAGAAATCCAATCTTTCGCAGACGCTGCGCCCACTCATGATGATGTTGTACACCCCACAGTTTGATGGTTGTAGCCAACATGCCAACTCATGGAACAGGCACTGGGTGGGGGGGAACAGCGACTCTCGGTCCTTTTCCTCTCCAAGTCTTTTCCCTTGTAACAGTTTGGCTTGTGTGAGCAGTCAGTGTCACTCCTTCCCCATTTCATTTTCATATTCTTGGACCTCCTTTTAATTTCAGCACATTGTTTTTATACCCTAAATAAATCGTTGCAGGACCCACCCACCTTGCTGTGAGCCAGCCCTCCCAGATTGAATTACAGACTCCAACCACCCCTCTACCCCATCCCTTCCAAATCAATCACCTGACCCTTAGGATAGAAAACTGCCAAAAATACATTTACACTGGACAGCTTACAGCGAAGCAAGGCTTGTAAACTTTAGTTTGACTTTTAGAATGATTTCAGAAAGGGAAACTGCCGTTGAACAAGAAGTGAGAAATCCGCTTATGTGTTCTTGTACAAACAAACTTGTGCTCACAAGTACTTTGACAGCAAATGGACTGGGGTTTTAGGCCAAGCTAATACTGGCTCCAGCTCTAACATTAACTGTGTGTTGCTACTTTGGAACCCATTACACTTTGGGTTGCCAACACCTCCAACGATTGACTGGAGTTTCCAGGAATTTGTAATTAATCTCCGGGACACTGCGGAGAGCTGTCCAGTTGAGGATTGTTCAATTGGGGAATGGTTGGTATTGCTGTTCCATTGGCTGGGAAAGATGGTTCACAATTAGGATGGGCGACCAATGGTGGGAGGGGAGAGCTGGAGGCAAGAAGTCATGTTTTTACTTCAAATGAGAAGAGAAAATGCTGGAAATATTTGGCACATCAGGCTGTGGAGAGAGGCATGAGGTGGAGATGCCAGCGTTGGACAGGGGTGGGCACAGTAAGAGGTCTCACTGACTCACCTGATGAAGGAGCAGTGCTCCGAAAGCTTGTGGTTCCAAATAAACCTATTGGACTTCAACCTGGTGTTGTGAGACTTCTTGCTGTGGAGGGAGAAGGAGAGTTGGCATTTCATCAGAATCGGAAAAAGTTGGAGATGTCATGGGTTGTAATTAAGTGCAGAGGCAGGGAAAGGCTGTGCCTGTGAGGTGGATTCCTGGGAAATTCCAAGTATGGGGCAATGAGACTGGTTGGTGGAAGTGCCAATTTTATGATCCCCCTTCTCCAAAGAGGCATCCCACCAACTGATCCTTTCCAGCTCTAATCCATCAAAATCTTATAATATTTATAAATATGAACCCTGATGCTTACCAGCTATTTGTTCTACTTTGACTCCTGTTTAAACAAATCTCCTGCCAATTTTTCACATTTGGCCAACTTTCTAATTAAGGGAGTCTCAGTAACACCATGACAACAATCATCGATTGTTGTAAAAACCTACCTGGTTCACGAATGTCCTTTAGAGAAGGAAATCTGTCGTCCTTACCCGGTTTGGCCGACATGTGACTCCAAAGCTACAGCAATGTGGTTGACTCTCAACTGCCTGCTGATATAGTAAGAAGTCTCACAACATCACGAACTTTCGGAGCACTGCTCCTTCATCAGGTGAGTCAAGGAGTGAAGGAATGAAGGAGTGGCGCTCCGAAAGCTCGTGATACCAAATAAACCTGTTGGACTTTAACCTGTGAGACTTCTTACTGTGCCCACCCCAGTCCAACGCTGGCATCTCCACATCATGGCCCTCTGATATGGCCGAGCAAGCCACTCAGTTTGAAGTCAATTAGGGTTGGACCACAAACGTTGGCCTCGCCGGTGATGCCCCACAGCTTATCAAGGAATAAAGGAAAAAAAAATGCTTCAGCTCTTGGCACTGCTTTGGGCATTCTATTGTACAGAAAATTATTTATTGTAAACGTAATAGAGGTGGAGGGAGGTTAGGACCCACCCCCTACATTGGCAAGAGAGGATCAGGGGACAGGTTATATCGACAAATAAGCCAATTCAATCTCTTATCAGTATATCCCAATTCATTCCCAATACACTAGCCTCTTGTCTATTTATGGCAGGTTAGGGGTTGTCCAACTGACCCATGGGAGAATCAGGGCAATAGTTATAATATTTAAAGGAGACACCATGTTCTGACTCTGACAGTCATTTGAATGTAACAAGACCATAAGACAAAGGAGCAGAATTAGGCCACTCGGCCATCGAGTCTGCTCTACCATTCAATCATGGCTGATATTTTTTTCATCCCCATCCTCCTGCCTTTTCCCCATAACCCCTGATTAATCAAGAACCTATCTATCTCTGTCTTAAAGACACTCAATGACCTGGCCTCCACAGCCTTCTGAGGCAAAGAGTTCCACACATTCACCACTCTCTGACTGAAAGAAATTCCTCCTCATAATGACCTGATCTTCCAGGACTCCTGACAGCTGAAGGGAGGTAGGAACAGCCAGACTGAGCAGGCTTTGTCTCACACCTCTTGTGAAGCAGCAGGAGTAGGAGTGCTCACCACTCCCACCATCCTGGGCCCTGAGGCAAACCTTTTGGTTGCAATCGTCTGAACCAACCAGCAAATTCGTTCCGATCCCCCCTTACTCTCCCGATTGAAGGGCTAACTCCCACCAATCCCCAATGTATCCCAGGTGCCAAGGCCCATCGCCAGTGGTTTCCACACCCCCCCCCCCCCCCCTCCCCCCCCCCTCCCCCCATCGCCCAACCGCTGCTGTGGCATTCCAACACTGGCTTTCCCCCATGGATTCCACAGAATCACAGAATTTATACAGTGCAGAAGAAGGCCATTCGGCCTATTGTCGATGCAAGGGTTCTCCGACTTAGCATTTCACCTAGTGCCATTCTCCTGCCTTCTCTCCATAATCCTGCGCAGTATTTCCTCGGAAATAATTATCTCATTCTCTCGTGAGTGTTTTCATTGTCTCCACTAGGCACTCGGGCAGTGTATTTCAGACTGTAATCACTTGCTGTATGAAAAAGGTATTTCTCACATCGATGTGAATCAGAGTAAAAAATGTGATCCCGACCACTGTACCTTTGAAAGATCTATCCAATTATCCAATAATGTGTGGCAGTGGTTAGCGCTGCTGCCTCAAAGTGCCAGGGACCCAGGTTCGATTCCCGGCTTGAGTCACTGTCTGTGCAGAGTCTGCACGTTCTCCCTGTGTCTGTGTGGGTTTCCTCCGGGTGCTCCGGTTTCCTCCCACTGTCCAAAAGACGAGCTGGTTAGGGTGCATTGGCCATGCTAAATTCTCCCTCAGTGTACCCGAACAGGCGCCGGAGTGCGGCAGCTGGGGGATTTTCACAATAACTTAATTGCAGTGTTAATGTAAGCCGACTTGTGACACTAATAAAAACAAATAAACTTTAAACAATTAGTCCCACTTATCCCGTTCTCTTCCGGTTGTTCTGCAACTGTTCCCTTGTTAAATATATATTTCAGGGCTACCATTGACTATACATCCTTTCAAGAAATGTCTTCAAGATCATTTGATTCTAGTATTTAATTTGATTATTATCTTTAGGCTTGGAATTTATAAATAGTATTTTTTCTATTTAAAAACTTGAAATGGCTTCATTGCAAAATTTGTTTGGAATGTAACATTTGCATACAGATGATCCCTTGGTGATTATCTCATATTGATAATAAAACAAAATTCCAATCTTTCTAGGATTTTGAATTGCACTGATTATCGGAAAATGTATAAAGCTGAGAATTAAGACTTGATATTAAGTGGCAATATCATGAAACATATTAAACAGCAAACTGGAGGTACGATAAGGAGATTAAATGACAAAAGGGAGGATGATGCAAGGCCAAAGGAATTGGCAATGGGGCCAGCAAAGGAACAAAAAATGGGTTGAGTGGAGGCGTAAATGGCAAAAGCAGATATCAGGCAGGATTTTAGGCCCTTGCTCATCCGGAAACCGTAAAATCCCGCCCGAGGTCAATGGAACTTCCCATGCTCCGCCCCTCGCCCGCTCCGATTCCCGTGGGGCAGTAAAATTCCGGCCCTCATCTCCAACAGTTAGAATCATAGAATCCATACAGTGCAGAAGGAGGTCATTCGGCCCATCGAGTCTGCAACGCCAACAATCCCACCCAGGCCCTACCCCTGTAACCCCACATATTTATCCCACTAATCCCTCCAACCTATGCATCCTGGGACACTAAGGGGCAATTTATCACAACCATTCAACCTAACCCGTACATCTTTGGAATGTGGGAGGAAACCTTAGCACCCGGAGGAAACCCACGCAGACAGGAGAGAATGTGCAAACTCCGCACAGACAGTGACCTAAGCTGGGAATCGAACCCGGGTCCCTGGAGCTGTGAGGCATCAGTGCTAACCACTGTGCTACCGTGCCCGAAGACTTAAGAGTCGAAAAAATAAAATGGGGAAGTGGTTATGATATGGAATTGATTTTTTCTCATTCATTTGTGGGATATGGGTGTCGCTGGTTGGCCAGCATTTATTGCCCATTCCTAATTGCCCTTAAAGGGCAGTTGAAAGTCAACCACATTGCTGTGGCTCTGGAGTCATGGCAGATTTCCTGCCCTAAAGGACACTGGCGAACCAGATGGGTTTTTCCAACAATCGACAATGGTTTCACGGTTATCGGTAGATTCTTAATCCAGATATTTTTTTATTGAATACAAATTCCACCATCTGCCATGGCGGGATTCGAACCCGGGTCCCCAGAACATTAACTGAGTTTCTGGATTAATAGTCTAGTGATAATACCACTAGGCCATTGCCTCTGCTGCTGAACCTAATGTTGAGCTTGGAAGGCTGTAAAATGCCTAATTGAAAAATGAGATGCCGTTCCTTTAGCTCTCGTGGAGTCTCAGTGGAACAGTGCCAGAGGGTGTGGACAGAGAAGTTAGTGAGGGGGTGGAGCAAAGGAATAAAATGATGGGCAACTGCAAGATAGAGGTCCATGCTTGCAGACTGAATGGAGGTATTCCACAAAGCGGTCAGCTAACCTACGCTTGGGCTTCCCAATGCAGAGGAGACCGCATCGTGAGTACAGAATCATAGAATCCCTACAGTGCAGAAGAAGGCCATTCGGCCCATCGAGTCTGCACCGACCACAATCCCGCCAAAGCCCTATCCTCGTAACCCCATATATTTACCTGCTAACCCCCTCTAACAGTAGGGTCAATTTACAAACAAAGAACAATACAGCACAGGAACAGGCCCTTCGGCCCTCCAAGCCCGCGCCGCTCCCCGGTCCAGGATTGAATCCTGAATCCAGGATCCCAGCCCAATTTTCCAGCCTATCTACATACCAATATCCTATCCACCGAGCTGTCCCTCACAGCTACGATGCTTTGTTCGTTACAACCTATTAACTCACCCCCACCCCCCCATTCCAGACCATGTGATCTCCAGGGAGAGGCGAAAACCCAGAGTGAAAAACCCCAGGGCCAATATGGGGAAAAAAAATCTGGGAAATTCCTCTCCGACCCCCTGAGGCGATCGAAACGAGTCCAGGAGATCACAATGGCCCTGATCGGAAAATGCTTCCCAACCCTAGTCATTTCCACTTCCACGAACACCATATGAATTCCCTGCCCCCGAGACAGGTTCCCAACTATCCGCAGTCTCGCTCTGTACTGGCACCAGCAAGATGATCATAGAATGAAGCCTTGAAACGAGAAACAAGGAACAATTAGCCCACGCCGCTCCCTGGTCCAAACTAGACCACTCTTTTGTATCCCTCCATTCCCACTCCGTTCATATAGCTGTCTAGATAAGTCTTAAACGTTCCCAGTGTGTCCGCCTCCACCACCTTGCCCGGCAACACATTCCAGGCCCCCACGACCCTCTGTGTGAAATATGTCCTTCTGATATCTGTGTTAAACCTCCCCCCCTTCACCTTGAACCTATGACCCCTCGTGAACGTCACCACCGACCCGGGGAAAAGCTTCCCACCGTTCACCCTATCTATGCCTTTCATAATTTTATACACCTCTATTAAGTCTCCCCTCATCCTCCGTCTTTCCAAGGAGAACAACCCCAGTTTCCCCAATCTCTCCTCATAACCAAGCCCCTCCATACCAGGCAACATCCTGGTAAACCTCCTCTGTACTCTCTCCAAAGCCTCCACGTCCTTCTGGTAGTGTGGCGACCAGAACTGGACGCAGTATTCCAAATGCGGCCGAACCAACGTTCTATACATCTGCAACATCAGACCCCAACTTTTATACTCTATGCCCCGTCCTATAAAGGCAAGCATGCCATATGCCTTCTTCACCACCTTCTCCACCTGTGACGTCACCTTCAAAGATCTGTGGACTTGCACACCCAGGTCCCTCTGCGTCTCTACACCCTTTATGGTTCTTCCATTTATCGTGTAGCTCCTCCCTACATTATTCCCACCAAAATGCATCACTTCGCATTTATCAGGATTGAACTCCATCTGCCATTTCCTTGCCCAAATTTCCAGCCTATCTATATCCTTCTGTAGCCTCTGACAATGTTCCTCACTATCTGCAAGTCCTGCCAGTTTTGTGTCGTCCGCAAACTTACTGATCACCCCAGTTACTCCTTCTTCCAGATCATTTATATAAATCACAAACAGCAGAGGTCCCAATACAGAGCCCTGCGGTACACCACTAGTCACAGGCCTCCAGCCGGAAAAAGACCCTTCCACTACCACCCTCTGTCTTCTATGACCAAGCCAGTTCTCCACCCATCTAGCCACCTCCCCCTTTATCCCATGGGATCCAACCTTTTTCACTAGCCTACCATGAGGGACTTTGTCAAACGCTTTACTAAAGTCCATATAGACAACATCCACGGCCCTTCCTTCATCAACCATTTTGGTCACTTCTTCAAAAAACACCACCAGGTTAGTGAGGCATGACCTCCCTCTCACAAAACCATGTTGACTATCGTTAATGAGTTTATTCCTTTCTAAATGCGCATACATCCTATCTCTAAGAATCTTCTCCAACAACTTCCTCACCACGGACGTCAAGCTCACCGGCCTATAATTACCCGGGTTATCCTTCCTACCCTTCTTAAATAACGGGACCACATTGGCTATCCTCCAATCCTCTGGGACCTCACCTGTGTCCAGTGACGAGACAAAGATTTGCATCAGAGGCCCAACGATTTCACCTCTCGTCTCCCTGAGCAGCCTTGGATAGATTCCATCAGGCCCCGGGGATTTGTCAGTCTTTATATTCTCTAACAAACCTAACACTTCCTCCTTTGTAATGGAGATTTTCTCCAACGGTTCAACACTCCCCTCCGAGACACTCCCAGTCAACACATCCCTCTCCTTTGTGAATACCGACGCAAAGTATTCATTTAGGATCTCCCCTACTTCTTTGGGCTCCAAGCATAAGTCCCCACTTTTGTCCCTGAGAGGTCCGATTTTTTCCCTAACAACCCTTTTGTTCCTAACGTATGAATAAAATGCCTTGGGATTCTCCTTAATCCTGTCTGCCAAGAACATTTCGTGACCCCTTTTTGCTCTTCTAATTCCCCGTTTGAGTATTTTCCTACTTTCATTGTACTCCTCCAGAGCTCCCTCCGTTTTTAGCTGCTTGGACCTAACATACGCCTCTCTTTTCCTTTTGACCAGTCCCTCAATTTCCCTGGTTATCCACGGTTCTCTAATCCTACCCTTCCTATCCTTCTTTTTTACAGGCACATGCTTGTCCTGTAGCCCTAACAACCGTTCCTTAAAAGACTGTCACATACCAGATGTGGATTTACCCTCAAACAGCCTCTCCCAATCAAGAGCTGCCAATTTCTGCCTGATCCCAATAAAGTTAGCCTTCCCCCAATCCAACACCTTACCCTTGGGACACCACTCATCCTTTTCCATCACTATCCTAAAGCTAACAGAATTGTGGTCACTATTTGCCACATGTTCCCCAACCAAAACTTTGAAGACCTGACCGGGCTCATTCCCCAGTACCAGGTCCAGTATAGCCCCCTCTCTAGTTGGGCTGTCCACATATTGTTCCAACGAACCCTCCTGTACACATTTTACAAATTCCTCCCCATTCAGAGTCCCTGCCCTCAGCGATTTCCAGTCTATACCAGGGAAATTGAAGTCTCCCACTACAACAACCCTATATTTCCTGCACCTATCCAGTATCTCCTGACATATCCATTCTTCCACTTCCCTTGGGCTGTTGGGGGGCCTGTAGTACACCCCCAACATAGTGACTGCGCCTTTCCTGTTTCTAAGCTCCACCCAGAGTGACTCGCTACACGACTCCTCCGAATTGTCCTCCCTCTGCACCGCTGTAAAATGCTCTCCAACCAATACCGCTACTCCCCATGATTTAGCATGGCCAATCAACCTAACCTGCACATCTTTGGAGTGTGGGAGGAAACCGGAGCACCCGGAGGAATCCCACGCAGATATGGGGAGAATGTGCAAACTCCACACGGACAGTGACCCGAGGCCGGAATTGAACCTGGGTCGCTGGCGCTGTGAGGCAGCAGTGCTAACCACTGTGCCACCCTGCTGCCCCTGTAGTGAATGATAGAAATTCAATTTCAAATCATGGCCCCCAAGAAACAATACTTACCACTGTATACCAATACATGTGACAATAATAAATCAAATCAAAAATCACTTCCCCAACCCCCTAATCATCTGATTATATTTCAATACTACAGGTATCCTGCTTGATTGTGAAGGTAAAGTCTACATTTTAAATATTGAAAATGATCTGGGTCAGTGTGAGGGAAAGGCTTTCTGCCCCAGCAGCAAACTCAGTTGAGTTGACTCCCCATTTGGAAGTGTCGAGACTTCAAATGTGGCCGATTGTGCACAGCCACATTCAAACACTTGACACCTCAGAGGAAGCCTCCAGTAAGAGTATAGACTGGTCCTCTGAGTGGCAACCTGTCCTGCAAAACTGCCTTGCAGAGCCAAAGAATCATAGAATCCTACAGTGCAGAAGGAGGCCATTGCACCCATCGGGTCTGCCCCGACTGCAATCCCACCGAGGACACATCGCCCTAACCCCATGCATTTACCCTAGCTAGTCGTCCTGACACTAAGGGGCAATTTAGCATGGCCAATCCACCTAACGCACACACCATCGGAGTGTGGGAGGAAACCGGAGCACCCGGAGGAAACCCACGCAGCCGCGGGGGAGAACGTGTAAACTCCGCACAGACAATGACCCATGCCAGGAATTGAACCCAGGTCCCTGGCGCTGTGAGGCAGCAGTGATAACCACTATGCCAACATGCCGCCACGCTGAAGGCATTTTCGATATTTCTTCCCAACAACCCATCTCCAAAACCTCCTCAACGTCAGGAAGAATAAACCCTGCAGATACACCACAGACACAGACCATTCGGCCCATCTGGTTCAACCCGACAGTTATGCTCCACATGAGCCTCCTCCCACTCTATTTCATCTCATGCTACCAGTGTATCCCTCTGAACCTTTCTCCCTCATGTAGTTGTCCAGCTACTCCTTAGATGCCTCTGTACTATTCACCTCAGCCACCTTCTGTGGGAGCGAGTTCCACATTCTCAAAACTCTCTGGGTAAAGAAATTTCTCCTGAATTCCCTATTGGTTTATTACTGGTTATCCTATTCTGACCTCTAGTTTTAGATCTTACAACTATAGAATGCCTACAGTGCAGAAGGAGGCCATTCGGCCCATCAAGTCTGTACCGATCACAATCTCCACCAGGCCCTATTCCCGTAACCCCACACATTAACCCTGCTAACCCCCTGACACTAGGGTCAATTTAGCATGGCCAATCCACCTAACCTGCACATCTTTGGACTGTGGGATTCCCACAGGTGAAAACATTTTCATTACACCTACCTTATCAAACCCTTTCGGCATCTTAAAAATCTCTACCAGAGGCTCCACAATTGGAGATACACTGCACTGATCTGGCAGTGTAACTCGGCACCATTAGATTCATACACAGCTGCTGTGCAGAGAATGAACAAGTTCAACAGAGTTCACTATCTCTCCCCGACATCTCCCGGCCTCCACCTTACTCTACCACTTATTCATTAAGAGCTCTCCATGTGCCTCGATCTCGGGAGGCACATCAGGAATGTGCTTTCCAGCATTGACTTTGGGGTTAGGAAGTGAGAACCTCATTTGTACGGAGCCAGTGTTCACCCACAGCACTTTGGTCATCTTGGACACTCCCTACCAATTGCTGCGGAACACAAAGACAATACTCTGTCACTCCTGCCTTCTTTGTCCCCTTTTTGCAAAGAAGTTGGTACAAACAACTCCTGACAGAATGAATATTCACCCACCTTTGGGTGCCCAGGCTGCTCTTCCCAGCCTCAACCCTTGCCCCAGTAAGGCCATATCTCCCCTTCTGGAGGCCTGTGAGGTCAGGACTCTATTAGCCTGGAGGAATGGGATATCTTTGTCCCTGACCTTGCCCCCCCAACATCACTGGCCCTGTAAGAGATTACGGGATTTGTTACCTGAGTATTTGGCTGCTGGCAATCTTCCATTCCTTTTTTCCAAGATGGTGCCGGAGTGAGGCGACATTTTGCAAGCTGTGCCCAGCATAGCTTCTAATTCTATCGTTCACTCTTGTTCTATGCTTCTAAAAATTCATTCTAACTCTTTTAAACTTTCTAACCATCCTTTAATTCAATCTGTTGCATTAAGTTGATCTTCCTCTATACCTTAGCAATGTCTGTAACACTACATTCTGCACTCTCTCCTTTTCTTCTCTATGAACGGTATGCTTTGTCTGTACAGCGCGCAAGAAACAATACTTTTCACTGAATGCTAATACATGTGACAATAATAAATCTAATCAAATCGTGAGACCTATAGCAGGAATCTAGTGGGACAACTGAAGGAATGAATGGGCCTCAATGGGGCTTCCATTCTTGTAACGTCATGCACAT
Source organism: Mustelus asterias (assembly GCF_964213995.1). Classification (NCBI taxonomy): domain Eukaryota; kingdom Metazoa; phylum Chordata; class Chondrichthyes; order Carcharhiniformes; family Triakidae; genus Mustelus; species Mustelus asterias. Next base: position 13,315,030 of record NC_135801.1, on the reverse strand, counting down.
GTCCATATTAAATTTCCATCGTTTTATCCAAAACATCTTTCTGGTCCTTTCAGAGGCCTCTTTGCTGCCTCATCGAAGTATTTCCGTGGCTGGCCTCTGACAATCAGTGAACTGGAGATGGTCTTGTTCTCTGGGCTTGAAACAGTAGAATATAGTTTTGACTCCCGTTCAGAAACTGTGTCAGGCCTGAGTCAGTCAGTGGCATTCTCACTTCTGACTCACAAGGAGTTGGGTTCAAGTTACACTCCAGGTCTTGAGTACAACAGCTGATATCCCTACGTGCAGCACCGAGGGGGTGCTGCACTGTCAGAGGTGTCAGCTTTTGGATGAGACGTTAAACCAAGGCCCCTATTTATCTGCTTGGATGGATGTAAAGGGAGACTTATCCCCAGTATCCTGGTCAATATTTATTCCTTAATCAACACCACAAAAAGCTTGTCAGCATCATCATGTTTGATGCCTCTGGGAATTCGCTGCTGTGCACAATATGGGTGCTGTGTTTCATGAAATAGAATCATACAGTGCAGAAGGAGGCCATTTGGCGCATCGAGACTGCACCGTCTACAACCCTACCCAGCCCCTATGCCTGTAGCCCCACATATTTACCCTGTTAGCCCCCATGACACTAAGGGGCAATTTACCACGGCCAATCAACCTAACCCACACATCTTTGGAGAAAACCGGAGCACCCGGAGGAAACCCATGCAGACATGGGGAGAATGTACAAACTCCGCACAGACAGCGACCCAAGCCAGGAATCGAACCCGGGTCCCTGGCACTGTGAGGCAGCAGTGCTAACCACTGTGCCACCGTGCCGCCCCATTTCTGACATTCTGATTGTATTTTCATTTGAGATGCCTGCTGGCTGTGGAAAGTACTGCATAAATGCAATTCTTTCTTTTCATTCCTATTATTGTTTTGTCAAGACTTTGGTTAAAGTGTGCCATCTGGTGGTATCTGCATCATCTGCTTGCTGCAAGGGGTGATGATTCAATGAACCTCTTCAATGGACAGCATGAGGAAGATCTTCATGTCGTATTGCATTTCACACTCTTTTTAAATACCACATTTAAATGAAAATAAAGATACTTTTGCTGGCTTGTCTTGTCTGATGTTACTTTAGTCTCCAAGGCAGAAGGTGCCAACGTGAAAACCAGGATTTGAGCACGCAATCTAAGGTTAATACCTCAGTGCAGTACTGAAGGAGAGTTGTGTTTTTGGAATCATAGAATCCCTTGAGTGTAGGAGGAGGTCATTTGGCCCTTCGAGTCTGCACTGACAACAATCCCACCCAGGCCCTATCCCGGTAACCCCACATATTTACCCTGCTAATCCCTCTAACCTACTCACCCCAGGACACTAAGGAGTTGCTATCCACCCTGATGAAGTACTTAGCTATCAACCAACTTCACCAGACAAATAATCTGGTCACTTACCTCATTGCTGTTCTTTGCACCTTCCTTTTTTTCATTTGTTCATGGGATGTGGGAGTCGCTGACTGGGCCGACACTTATTGTCCATCCCTAAGAGTATTTTAAGAGTCAACCACATTGCTGTGGGTTTGGAGCCACATGTAGGCCAGACCAAGTAAGGATGGCAGATTTCCTTCCCTAAAGGACATTAGTGAAATGATGGGTTTCTAAAACAATCATTAGACTTTTAATTACAGATTTTTTTTGCACAATTGGCCCCTCTGTTTGTCTACAGGGGCAACAATTCAAAGAAATTCATGAACTGTGAAATTCTTTATGGCGTCCTGAGGAATGTCTGTTCTTCCGGAATTGTAAGACGGGGAGTTGTTTAGTTGTAGCTTTACATGCTCCCCTTGGTGAATTGTGTGGAGTGTTAGAAGGATTCATAGGCTGATTAACAACCTTTTTGGCTGTCTTGTGAACTGTGGCATCTTCCAGGTCCTGGACTCACAATTGAATCTGGAGCCTTCTGGCTCAAAAGTAGGAGCCATACCATCTGGGCCACCAAGCCTCCAGAGTTGGGGAGATCAAAGCCTGTAGCTGTGAAAAATATATTTATTTTCATTGCTGTTTTCATGCTGAATAGAATCGATTGTCATCTCTATTATTTGTCAATTTTCCTATGTAGATGAGAGGTTTGCAGTATATTAACAAAGCGATCCCTCCCAAAGTGGCAATTAATGTCAGCTTTGGCAGAAAATCGACAGCTAAACTGGACAGTGGTTTTCTGAATCTCTGCACAAGCCTACCCTATGATCAATTGTTCCATCCTCTTCCACTTCTGTGGTCTCCCACTTGCCTGGCCGGCTCAATAAAACTTAAATTGAAATTTTACTTGGTGGATTCAGCCAACAAGTAGATGGCTCATCTGGGGCAGCATCTGAGTCCTTTTTTAATACAATGTTGTTCATGGCTTCGGGATGTTCCAAAGTATTTCACAACTGATGAATGACGGCACAGTAGCACAGTGGTTAGCACTGCTGCTTCACAGCTCCAGGGTCCTGGGTTCGATTCCCGGCTCGGGTCACTGTCTGTGTGGAGTTTGCACATTCTCCTCGTGTCTGCGTGGGTTTCCTCCGGGTGCTCCGGTTTCCTCCCACAGTCCAAAGATGTGTGGGTTAGGTTGATTGGCCAGGTTAAAAATTGCCCCTTAGAGTCCTGGGATGTGTAGGTTAGAGGGATTAGCGGGTAAAAATATGTGGGGGTGGGGCCTGGGTGGGATTGTGGTCGGTGCAGACTCGATGGGCCGAGTGGCCTCCTTCTGCACTGTAGGGTTTCTATGATTCTATGACCTTTGGAGGGCAATCGATGTTGTAATGTGTCTCTGTTTTGCAATATTGTTAAAATAACTGCCACTCCAGAGACCCCAGCGTATAATCCTTGGCTGACACCCTTATATAGTACTGACAGAGCCTTGCACTGAAGGAGCACTGTCTTTCCAATGAAATGTTATGCAGAAGCCCAGTTTGCTCTCTCAGGTGAATGCAGAAAGGCCCCATAAGTTCATAAGACGTAGGAGCGGAGATAGGCCATTTGGCCCATCAGGTCTGCTCCATCATTCAATGAGATCATGACTGATTTGGTATGATAATCCTCAACTCCACTTTCCCGCCTTATCCCCATAACCTTTGATTCCCTCACTGACTAAAAATCTGTCTAACCCCGTGATGCTATTTTGAAGACGTTGTCTCTGGTGTCCTAGCCAATATTTTTCCCTCGGTCAACATCTGGGGGCACAGTGGCACAGTGGTTAGCACTGCTGCTTCACAGTGCCAGGGACCCCGGTTCGATTCCTGGCTTGGGTCACTATCTGTGTGGAGTTTGCACATTCTCCCCATGTCTGAATGGGTTTCCTCCGTGTGCTCTGGTTTCCTCCCACATTCTGAAAGATGTGCTGGTTAGGTGCATTGACACCGGACTGTGGCAACTAGGGGAATTTCACAGTAATTTCATTGCAGTGTTAATGTAAGCCGACTTGTGACACTAATACTTAAACTTATATACATAAAAACAGGATATCTAGTCATTTAGTTCATGACTGTCTAGGGAGCTCGCACATGACAAATTGAGTTGCCCGCTTTACAATATCGATTGCTCTCTAACGGTCATTCATCGGCTGTGATGTACTTTGGAACATCCCGAAGCCATGAACGACATTGTATTAAAAAAGAACTTTTTCTCTACAGATGCTGCCAAGCCTTGATGAGCATTTACAAATTTTCTGTTTTTATATGATGAAAAGTTATTTGCCTCAACCAAAGTGATCAAACTTGCTCTGACCAAGACTGCTAGAAACTACAAAAGGTTGTGAATGTAGCCCAGTCCATCATGCAAACCAGTCTACCATCCATTGACTCTGTCTACATTTCCTCCTGCCTTGGAAAAGCAGCCAGCATAATCAAGGACCCTATGCACCCCGGACATTCTCTCTTCCACCTTCTTCCATCAGGAAAATGATGCAAAAGCCTGAGAACACATACCAACTGACTCAAGAATGGCTTCTTCCCTGTGCCATCGGCTTTTGAATGGACCTACCATATATTAAGCTATTTTTCTCTACATCCTAGCTGTGACTGTAAGACTATATTCTGCACTCTCTTCTTTCCTTCTCCTCTGTGTACTGTATGAATGGTATGTTTCGTCTGTATAGCGTGCAAAAAACAATACTTTTTTGATTTGATTTGGTTTATTATTGTCACATGTATTAGCATACAGTGAAAAGTATTGCTTCTTGCATGCTATACAGACAAAGCATACCGTTCATAGAGAAGGAAATGAGAGAATGCAGAATGTAGTTTTACAGTCATAGCTAGGGTGCAGAGAAAGATCAACTTAATGCAAGGTAGATCCTAAGGATTGCCAAATCTGTAACAGATTGAATTAAAGCATTGTTAGGGAGTTTAAAAGTTTTAGAAGCATAGAACGAGAGTAAAAGATAGAATTAGAAGGTATGCTGGGCACAGCCTGCAAGAAGTCGCCTCACTGCGGCGCCATCTTGGAATACTTTTCACTGTGTCCCAATCCATGTCACAATAATAAATCAAATCAAAAAATCAAATCAACAGCGATTGCACTTCAAACGTCATTCATCGACTGTAAGGCACTTTGGGACATCCCGAGGCCGTGAACAACATTGTATTAACAAAAAGCTTTCCCTCTCTACAGATGCCGCCTGTGATAACCCCCATGACTTGCATGGGGAATCACTGATTGACCTCCCTGTAGGACACATACCAAGCACCCTGGGGATTGGTAATTAATCAATCAGATGGAGCTCGTATACCAAGCCCTGTATAAAGCAGGCCCCTGAGTGGGTCAATTATTCCATTGGCCCGGTTGGGGCCAGTTGTGTTTCCCCACAGGCTTGTGGTTTCTGCTTTACTTGATTTGGTTCAACAAAAGCACTGTTCTTTTACAGCTGACTCTTGTTATTATATTGCCAAGCCTTGCTGAATATTTCCAAATTTTTTTGTTTTTATAAGATTAAGAAGTTCTTTGCCTCAATCGAACTGTAAAATAAAATGTCATCCAACTGTGGGTACATTGCAAAATGTTTTCCTTTCCCTGTCTTGAAGGTGATATAATAATTCTTGTCCAACTATTGTGAAGAAATTTCCTGCAGTACACGGGGTGACATTGTGGCACAATGGTTAGCACTGCTGCCTCACAGTGCCAGGGACCTGGGTTCGATTCACGGCTTGAGTCACTGTCTGTGCGGAGTCTGCACGTCCTCCCCGCGCCTGTGTGGGTTTCCTCCCACAGTCCGAAAGGTTAGGTGCACTGGCTATGCTAAACTCTCCCTCGGTGTATTTTGATTTGATTTATTATTGTCACATGTACTAGTATACAGTGAAAAGTATTGTTCCCTGTGCGCTATACAAAGCATACTGTTCATAGAGAAAGAAATGAGAGTGTGCAGAATGTAGTGTTACAGTCATAGCTAGGGTGTAGAGAAAAATCAACTTCTGAACAGGCGCCGGAGTGTGGCGACTAGGGGATTTTCACAGTAACTTAATTGTGGTGTTAATGTAAGCCTACTTGTGACATTAATAAATAAGCTTAAACTGACAGTGATCCCAAGCCGGGAATTGAGCCAGGGTCCTGGCACTGTGAGGCAGCAGTGCTAACCACTGTGCCACCCCCCACTCCTTTCTGATCTACTATATACTCTACAAATGATGTTTTGTCTGTATAGCGCGCAAGAAACACTGCTTTTCACTATATCCCAATACATGTGACAATAATAACTCAAATCAAAGTGTAAAATTAAATGCCATCCCAATGGGCACTGTCTAAGCATTGCAAAACGTTTTTTTCTTTCTTGAGGGAGATTCTTGTCCATCTACTGTGGGGACCTTGTCCATGGTACATAGGCTGGAGACACTCATCAGCTCAGCCAGCACCTGCGCAGATGTCAACCTTCCAGCCCAGCGGAGGTGCACCATGGGGGTTGTAGTTCGCGCACGCGCCGACGGGACTACAATACCCAGAGTGCATAGCGGGGGCGTGGTGACGCCACTGCCTCCGCCGCGACACACACACACATCAGACCGCGCCGCCTCCGGAAAACCGGCCAGACGTCTGATCGGTAAGTCGTCGGCGGCGGTCGCCGCAATCTGGCGGCGAAAGCGCGTGGCCGGTGTCTCATTTTAACCTTTAGAATGAGCGGGGTAAAAAAAATAAATCGGCCTGCGCAGGCTGGATGGACCCCACCGCCTTAGTCGTCCATTTAAATTCCCTGATCCGCAACTTCAACTGGCTTTAGCCAAAGAGATGTCCGCCTAATTTTTCATTTATGTTTGCAATTGTGCGGGCAGAATGGAGTGAATTTATCCCCACCCCTGTTAACATCGATTTAATTTAACACTCCGAGTCAGGCAGATGAGCGGAAGGCAATGCTTATCCCCCCGGGGGGGGTAGAGGGGGGTCCTAGCGTTGCGCGGCAGGGCCTGTGAGGTCAGTTGCGGTGACGTCAGGCGGCTCTATAAATAGCGGCGGGTGCGGACAGCGGCGGGTCAGTGAGAGCCGGAGCCGCCGGGAGAAGTTGGTGCTGCCGGTACTATGACTGCATGGTGGTGGGGCGGGCCGAGATACGTCACAATGGAGGGGGGTCGCCATGGCGCCGGTAGCCTTGGGAACGTCCCGCGCCGCGTTCCAGCCGCTTCACCTGGCGCCCCGCGCGTGCTGCATGCCCACCTGTCCCCGGGGGAGGCCTGAGCAGCTGGCCTCTGCCGCCCCAAGGTGTGACCTGTCGTCCCCCCAACCGGCTACTAACCCAAACCCCAGGGGGGTCCCAGTACGCTGCCCCGTGGGTTTATTAGACTTGCTGCTAGGTTTTGCTGTCGTTTCTGTCTCCCTCCCCCTCACACCTGATGATTGCCTTTAGAGTTGACGATTGCTTCCCCACCCCCATAACAACCCTATTTTTTTTTGCCCATCAGATGGGCAATCCTTGCACTCAGCTGGAAGCTGCTCCACACACTCACTCCCTCACTATAAAAATGGAAGGAGATCCTTTCCTCCTTTTTGATTTTTCTGTCTGCTCTTCCTCCCTCCAGTGAATTCAGCTGCAGAGTTTTCCCTACCCCCTATCTGGAACTGTAACACCATTCTGCACCCTCTCCTAAGTTTTCTAAATTAAGTTTTTTTTTCCAAAAGTTTATTTGTCGCAAGTAGGCTTGCATTAATAATGTGATGATAAAATCCCCTAGTCGCCACACTCCGTCGCCTGTTCGGGTACACCTGAGGGAGAATTTAGCACGGCCAATGCATCTAACCAGCACGTCTTTCAAACTGTGGGAGCACCCGGAGGAAACCCCACGCAGACACGGGGAAATATGCAAACTCCACACAGTGACCCAAGCCGGGAATGGAACTTGGCTCCCTGGCATTGTGAGGCAGCAGTGCTAAGCACTGTGCTGTTAATTTGTTGGATCTTGGAGATGCCAACCACAGAGATGAAAGCAAAGATTAGTTTTAGTTTAATTTGGGAATTGAACCTGCGTCCTTGGTGCTTTGGGGCAGCAGGTTAACTACTGTGCCACCATATGTACTCTATGCTTTGTCTGTGTCACAGAATCCCTACAGTGCAGAAGGAGGCCATTTAGCCCATTGAGCCTGCACCAACAACAATCCCACCCAGGCCCTATCCCTTAATTGCCCTGATACTAAGGGTCAGTTTACCATGGCCAATCCACCTCACCTTGTACCGTGTGCGAGGAACAGTACTTTTCACTGAATGCTAATACATGTGACATTAAATTTGACAGTAGAGCCAATTTAAGAAAAGGTGGTGTACTCGGGGAAAAGGCTGAGATTGTGCATCTTTCTTGAGGATTTCTGTCTGTATTTTTGCTTGCTCCCAAACATGCATAGATACTGATATCTTAATAGTTGCTAGCAGCACCCTTCTTAACCACAATGACCATTCACGTTTAAGAGGCGTCTGGACAAATACATGAATAGGATAGGAATAGAGGGATATGGTCCCCAGAAGGGTAGGGGGTTTTGGTTCAGTCGGGCAGCGTGGTCAGTGCAGGCTTGGCGGGTTGAAGGGCCTGTTCCTGTGCTGTAATTTTCTTTGTTCTTTATTCTTTTTGTCTGACATCTTTGTCAAGTTCACCCCCACCTCTTCCTAACAATGTAATTCTCATCCTATTTTCAGTTCCATTGAACTCCGCTGAAGGGTCATCCAGACTCAAAACATTAGCTGTATTCTTTCTCCACAGATGCTGTCATACCTGTGAGATTTTCCAGCATTTTCTATTTTTGATTCCAATTCTAGTATCTGCAGTCATTTGCTTTTAGCCATAGATACTTTTGGTGCAAATATTTGTCATAGAAGGGGTGTCTGAGAAAAGATATGAGATTTGGAGAGTTTCCGGGAGATATAAAGGGAATTGAGCGCTGAAAGCAATGGTGGGGTGGAGTTCCTGACGGCCTGACCAAATGATTGACTACTTCTGAGTGCGAGAGATAAAGGAGAGATAGAAGACCTTGAAGTTTAAAGAAAGTACTATTGGATGTTACTTGGGTAGGAGCTTTGAACTAATTGGAGTGCGTGGGTGGGGATGGGTGATGTGGGAAGATGAGTTCCGTAATGTTGCAGAAAGTGCAGACTCGGGTATTTACAATATTTTGTTTCTTCTAGAAAATGCCTGCAATTAAGCTACAAAGCTCGGATGGAGAGATCTTTGAGGTTGATGTTGAAATAGCAAAGCAATCCATCACCATCAAAACCATGTTGGAAGGTACATTGACTGAAGAACTGAGATAGCAGTAATGTTTTACAAACTGTCCTGCTTACCAGCTTGGTTAAGTGCTTGGCTTGTACTGTCTTGCTGCTAATAATGTTGGCATGAGGGTGAAAACCTCTGCATGTTCCGGAAAACTTGTGTGATGGCTTGTATGGTGTGTCACTCATTATCTAGGTGAAGGATTGATTCTCATTCACCAGATTGTGGTCAGTATATTTGTGACTAGCCTATGCCCTCATTGTCATTGAATCATTCAAGACTGGGATGGGGAATAATTTGATGTTGGGGTGTAAAAGGCGCTTTAATGGATCCTCCATTGACAGACTTCTTACCATAGACTTGGAAATGTGGAGTCAGCAGCTGTTCCTTCACTGCCATTATTGTGCCCTGGTGCAAGTTAATTGTTACCCTCTCCACTCCTTGAAGTTGCCATCACCAAAATTCTCCGCAAATATTTTCTCTCTGGCTGCTGTGGTGGTTATTCCCCTCAGCCATGTACCAGTAAAGATTGTGAATGCACGGTTATCTCTTTAACCTGTATAAGTGTCGTAACTATTTTACTGAAGTTTTAAATTTTGTACATGCAAAAGTACCAGCACTAGTTGGAGGTTTTGATGTATTTTTGTTTACTCTTAATTTTGCTAATTGCTTGCGTTCCTGTGATACTTTTTGTGTGCTTTGAGCTGACAGAAAGTGCTCCCTGCTGGTGCTGACACAATGCTGAATGTAGCAGAGGATTAACTAGCTGCAGTGCCATTGCGGGATACTATTGATAGATATGGCAGAGATCCAGTCCTAGTAATGTGACAGTGCAGTAAATAAGCTGGCAACAACCTGACTAATCCTGCAGCAAGTTCCTTTTTTTTTCAGATCCAAGAGTGATACGAAAGTCAGGTTATGAAAATTGTCATTGAGCTTCAAGCACTGTCTTTTTCCTGAGATGATAGTCCCTCTGGCAGAGTGCAATTACACATTTTGGCATTATCGTGTGAATTAATATTGGTTCTATTATGTGTTTTGAGGAATGTGATTTTGCTGCAAGTGGACGACAAGTTTTCCCTGTGTGTACCATGGTACTTGTGTCTAGGTAGCAAGGTATTTTACACACCCAGAAGCAGTCGCCCAAATGGGAAGAGGTGACACATCTAACATGGTGAAAACACATTGTGATGAAATTGTTTAGTCGGTTGGCTCAGACAGTGACACCCATTTATTTTGCAACATTCTTTAAAATGCACAGATCTAGGTATGGATGATGAAGGCGATGATGATCCAGTACCTCTCCCAAATGTGAATGCTGCAATTCTGAAAAAGGTAAGGTGGCAAAATCTTAACAAATCTCTGTCCTGAGGGTATTGAAAATAAGAACATAAGAAATAGGAGCAGGAGTAGGCCATCTAGCCCCTCGAGCCTGCCCCGCCATTCAATAAGATCATGGCTGATCTGATAGTGGTTTAGTTCCACTTACCCGCCCGCTCCCCATAACCCTTAATTCCCTCATCGATCAGAAATCTATCTACCTGCGACTTAAACATATTTAACGAGGTAGCCTCCACTGCTTCAATGGGCAGAGATTCACTACCTTCTGAGAGAAGAAGTTCCTCCTCAACTCTGTTCTAAACTGACTCTCCCTTATTTTGTGTGTCCTCTAGTTCTTGTTTCCTTTCTAAGTGGAAAGAATCTCTCTGCCTCTATCCTGTCTAGTCCCTTCATTATCTTGTATGTCTCTATAAGATCTCCCCTCAGCCTTCTAAACTCCAACGAGTACAGGCCCAATCTACTCAATCTCTCCTCATAAGCTAAGCCCCTCATCTCCGGTATCAACCTGGTGAACCTTCTCTGTACTCCCTCCAAGGCCAATATATCCTTCCGCAAATAAGGGGACCAAAATTGCACACAGTACTCCAGTTGCAACACAAAAACTGCCTTTTGGCTCATCGTGCCTGTACTGGCCACCAATCACCTGTCTATTCTAATCCCATTTTCCAGCACTTGATTCGTGGCCTTGTATGCAATAACGTTTCATCTACATGCTTCTTAAATATCGAGGGTTCCTGCCTCTACCAGTCTTTCAGGTAGTGAGTTTCAGATTCCCACCACCCTCTGGGTGAAAATGTTATTGCTCAAAATCCCCTACCCCTTTACCTTAAATCTGTGCTCCCTTGTTATTGATCCCTCCACTAAGGGGCAACATTCCTTCCTATCTATCTCCCTCATAATTTTGTCGATCTTGGTCAGGTTCCCCCCTCTGCTTTCGATGCATGTTTGTTGCTTCTGGTGGAATTGTTAGCTCTCTTGCCTCTGAATCGGGTGGTTGGAGATTCTGGTCCCAATCCAGAGATTTGTGCCACGTAATCAAAGCTAACATTTTGCTTGCAGTACTGAGGAAGTACTGCATTGATGAAGGTACCCACTTTGATGTGATCAATAAGCTAAGCTCCTGTCTGCCCTACAAATCGTCACAAATAAAATCCTGTGGGCACTTTTCAAAGAGCTGATTCTCCCTGGGTGTCCTGGCCAACATTTACCTTGGATTAAAATGGATGGTCAGATCATTATCTGATAGCTGTGTAAGAGATTGCTGTGTGTAAATTGGCTGTTAACTTTGCATTGCAGCCATGATATTTCAATAGCAATAGTACTTGCTGTAAAGTGGGTTGTGATGATCCCTGTATAAGAGTCTTTTGAATAAAAGCAGTTATTGTATCTTAAAGTTTATTTATTAGTTACAAGTAAGGCTTACATTAGCACTGCAATGAAGTTGCTGTGAAATTCTCCTAGGTGCCACACTCTGGTGCCTGTTTGGGTTAATGCACCTAACCAGCATGTCTTTCAGACTGGGAGGAAACCGGAGCACCCGGAGGAAACCCACGGGGAGAATGTACAAACTCTAAACGGACAGTGACCCAAGCCGGGGAATTTGCAAACTCCACACAGTGACCCAAGCCGGGAATCGAACCTGGGTCCCTGGCACTGTAATGCAGCAGTGCTAAGCACTGTGCCGCTCCTGTACTGCTAACCCCCATTTTTGTTGGGATATATGAATGTATAATGGGTTCAAACACAGTCCTTGTCCTTGCTGATGTAGAGACTAAATTCAATCTCGATTGTTTGTGGGGGGGTGAATTTCTGCTTTGCCAGTTTGTTGAGTAAATGTGTTTAAATTCTAATGGGTTTGGCACGGGCACTGTGTACAGATGAGCAGCTTGAAGGTTGTGGTTTTTTTTTTTGCTAGGTGATTCAGTGGTGCACACATCACCGAGATGATCCTCCCCCACCAGAGGATGATGAAAACAAAGAAAAGCGAACTGATGACATACCTGTGTGGGATCAAGAGTTTCTGAAAGTCGACCAGGGTACTCTGTTTGAATTAATTCTGGTCAGTATCGTCCATCCAATTGCTTAAATGTTGGCATTGTTTCATGTTGCATATGTGATTGAGTGAATTACTAGGCAGCATAAGTTTAAGGTGCGAGGGGCGGCAAGGTTTGAAGGAGATGTGCGAGGCAAGTTTTTTGTACACAGGGTGGTGGGTGCCTGGAACTCGTTGCTAGGGGAGGTAGTGGAAGCAGATACGATAGTGAGTTTTAAGGGGCATCTTGACAAATACATGAATAGGATGGGAATAGAGGGATATGGTCCCCGGAAGGGTAGGGCATTTTGGTTCAAACAGGCAGCATGGTCGGTGAGGGCTTCATAGAAAGAAATCATAGAAACCCTACAGTACAGAAAGAGGCCATTCGGCCCATCGAGTCTGCACCGACCATAATCCCACCCAGGCCCTACGCCCATATCCCTACATATTTTACCCGCTAATCCCTCTAATATACGCATCCCAGGGGCAATTTTAGCATGGCCAATCAACCTAACCTGCACATCTTTGGACTGTGGGAGGAAACCGGAGCACCCGGAGGAAACCCACGCAGACACGAGGAGAATGTGCAAACTCCACACAGACAGTGACCCAAGCCGGGAATCGAACCCAGGTCCCTGGAGCTGTGAAGCAGCAGTGCTAACCACTGTGCTACCATGCCGCCCAAGGCTTGAAGGGCCTGTTCCTGTGCTGTAATTTTCTTTGTTCTTTTGAGTTTCTTTGGACGTGCATTGTGTATGAAACTCTATCCTGCAATGTAATTAAGGTGCTTTATGCAAGTTCTATTTTTTTTTTGAGGGTGAGGGTATGGAACTTGCTAGCACATGGAGTGTTTCACTTGTATTTATGAGGGAGTCTGGATAGATGAAGCATCAGTTATAAGATGCAATGAGGTAAGGAGGAAGCAGCGCGATCAAAATATTGCAAACGTGGTTCTGTTGAGCCGAATGGCCTGTTTGACGTGTAAAACTTATTGTTAATGGTCATCTGCCATTTTGAGCTGTTCTTGGGCATTGCCTTCAAGAAGTAATCACAAGTACAGTATTTAAGTTTTGTTTTAAAAAAGGGTTCGGGTTGCTTTGGGCCCATGAGTTTGGTTTTGAACAGTAATTTTGAATTCAAGAGTCAGGTGCACCATCTCCAGCAGTAAGGTAGGGCCAGCACATAGGCCACTGGTTTATTGTTTTTGATAGCGCAGTGTTCTGTAACCACAGTACTGTGGTGTGAGGCCTTAAAAATATGTTTGTTAAAACCTTGTGTAACTGGAGTGAATTACTTTAGGTTGAGGGTACTTGAAACAACAATCCAAATGCATGGTATTAAATGTAGTAACGGTTGCACGTAGCCACTGAAATTTGGTGGATTGAGAACAATTTACTGTCTAATATAGTCATCGTTTGACGTGTCAATATGTGAGCTTCTTGGAGCACCAACCAGCCTGCTCTGATGGCATGGTTGCACCCAGGCAGCCCTACCTCAGTGTGTTAAAGCAGAAGAGTACATCTTGATGAGCGCGGATTCTTGTTTCAGTAGTTTGGCTTTAATGCGATTTCTCTTTCTTTTAAAATAGGCTGCAAACTACCTTGATATCAAGGGCCTTCTAGATGTAACTTGTAAAACAGTGGCAAACATGATTAAAGGAAAAACCCCTGAAGAAATTCGCAAAACATTCAACATCAAGAATGATTTTACTGAGGAAGAGGAAGCACAGGTACTGCTGGCTGCCTTTGTAAAAACACTTGCAAGAAACCCTAAAGGAGCTTATAATTTCTCTGCTTGAGTTGTCTTGTTTTGAATGATTGTGTGTGTTTTAAGCTGATGTCTCTGGAGGAGGAGAGTGGGGCAAGTTTTTTTTTTCTTTTCCCCCTTTTTTTTCTAAGGAACATGCAAATATTGGTGACTTGTGTATTAGTTTAAATGTTGAGTCCAGCTTAGACTGGGATGCAAGATATCTTTGTTCACTCTCAGCCTAATACTCAGTGGTCCGGAGTCCATGGCACAAACAAAATATGACTACTTGTATGATGGACACCAGTTCAGGCTGGGGAGTATATGGGTGCTGGACACTTTTCCACTTGTGCAGTAGAGTTAACATTTTGAGAGCAGTGTCTCTACGTAAAGTTCATGCTACTCTTTTTATTGATCCCCCACCAAAGCAAATCTCATTCTATGGATTGTTTTAAATCTTTCTTGATGTAGGTGTTGCTGCATCAGCATTTGTTTCCTGTCCCTAATTGCCCATGAACCGAGTAGCTTGCTAGGCCATTTCAGAGGGTGTTTGAGAGTCTGCCACATTGCTGTCGGTTTGGACTCTCATGTAGACCAGACCAGATAAGGACGGCAGATTTCCTTCCCAAAGATGTGTGAGGTTAAGTTTGGCCATGCTAAATTGACCCTAGTGTTTGGGGGGGGGGGGGGGGGGGGAGGAATTAGCAGTGTGGGGTTGCGGGAATGAGGCCTGGGTGGGATTGTGGTCGGGGCAGACTCGATGGGCCGCCTTCTGCACTGTAGGAAATCTGTGATTCTCGGGTAGGTAGGTTTTCACAATTGGGGGATTGTTCCATGATTACCATTATGGCTTTCACTTCCAGAATTATTGTTTAAATTTAAATTCCACCTGCTGCTTTAGTGGGACCTGAATCCATGTTCCCAGAGAATTAGGCTGGGTGTCTGAAATATTAGTCCAGTGACACTCCCACTACACTGCCATTTGTCACTGTCTAACTGAATAGTTTTGTGCTCTGTAAGCAGAGTGTGCTTTATTATGTGAATACTATTTAATGTCCTTTGCAGGGTCAGCATTGGGTTTTTTCATTTTCTGTGTGACGATCTTAATTTGAAGAAATAATTATCTGCCCAATCTAAGTACTGTATATCCTCTAACTGGCCTGACACATTTGGATCATAGCGGGAGTCAGGTTGGACTGTGCACCAAGGAATATGCACATGAGCAGCCTTGCCCCTAAAATGTGCAAGCTCGCTTTCTGAACATGTACTGCTGCTGCTTTGCAACCACTTTGCAGCTGAAGTGGACTGGAGCTCTGAGGAGGGCGGAGGTGAAAGAGCAAGGATCGGAAACGGGATGTCCTTTTTTAAAGGAGGTTTAATTGTGTGTACTTTTGCCCCCAGGTACGGAAGGAGAATCAATGGTGTGAAGAGAAGTGATCCAGCAGGAAACGTGTGCAGCTCAATGGAAAATCTCTTGCTTGCACAATTTATTAATCACTAATAGCCTGTGATACTTTGAAATATAGTGTCAAGATAACCTTGCGTAAACATTTGTAATAGTGTTAATTTTGAGCTTAATGCCTGCTTCCTGAAACCTATTCCCTCTTTAGTGAGTCGAAGTGTCCAGCATATTTATTACTTCGCCGTGTCTGAATTTTTTTTCATCGCTCGTTAGAATGAAAGTTGTGTAAAGAACGGCAGTATGGCAGCAATTATGATTTGAATTTTTTTTTAAGTATCTTTGTAATTAAAGTTTACTTTTTTTATTGTGGTCTGTTGGGTTTAAAAAAAACAATTACTGTCTGGTCCACAGTTCATCTCTAATTGAATACATAGCATCATCGCTACTGGTATATAGATTTTTACTTGGGACTGTGGAAACTGATTATAATAAAAACCCAACAGAATGCAAAATACCCTTGATTGGTGAACAGTCAGTGATGTTTCAAGATACATTCCTGCTACATCAACAATGAATTGTTTCCATTCTTATCCAACTTAATATTTACTGTACACAGCTGATGCTGGTAGAAAAATGTCCTACAATCAGATGAAGACAGTATGAGGTTAGTACTGGTTTAAATAAAAGACCTCTGCTGAAAGCATTGATGATGGGAGGTGTGTATTCTGTTGGGGGAGGGGAATGTCAATCATGATGACCGTTGTTTGCCGCTGAAGCTTGAAAAGATCCTGGATCCAAACTCAATACTGACTTCTGGTATTAACTTGAATTTCTGTCGAGTATCAAGGTGGCAAACTTGTGTTGTGGTGATGTAGAACTGGGTAGTTTATGGGTAGTGTACTTGCTGTAAAAATTGGTGCTCGCATTTTTTTCCCCTTTGCTCGCTCTTGCGGTGTGGGCACCCCTGGCAAGACCATAAGACATAGGAGCAGGATTAGGCCACTCGGCCCATCAGGTCTGCTCTGCCATTCAATCATGGCTGATATTTTTCTCATCCTCCATTCTCCTGCCTTTTTCCCCATAACCCCTGATCCCCTTATTAATCAAGAACCCATCTATCTCTGTCTTAAAGACACTCAGTGACCTGGCCTCCACAGTCTTCTGCGGCACAGAGTTCCACAGATTCACACTCTGGTTGAAGAAATTTCTCCTCGTCTGTTTTAAAGGATCGTCCCTGAGGTTGTGCCCTCTGGTTCTCGTTTTCTCTACAAGTGAAAACATCCTCTCCACGTCCACTCTATCCAGGCCTTGCAGTATCCTGTAAGTTTCAATAAGATCCCCCCTCATCCTTCTAAACTCCCAACGTTTACAGACCCAGAGTCCTCAACCATTCCTCGTTCCAGGGATCATTCTTGTGAACCTCCTCTGGACCCTTTCGAAGCACATATACTTCCTTAGATACAGGGCCCAAAACTGCCCACAATACTCCAAGTGGAGTCTGACCAGATTATATAGCCTCAGAAGTACATCCCTGTTCTTGTATTCTTGCCCTTGAACTGAGTGGCTGGTGAGGATGTTCCAGAGGGCAGTTGAGTTGCCCATGTTGTTTGTCTGGAATCACATGCAGGCCAGACCTGGTGTGCTGATCTTAAAGGACACCAGTGACCCAGATGGGTTTTTACAACAGTAGTTGTCACAGTGAACATCACCTGAGACTAGTTTTATAATTCTAGATTTGTTGAGTTTAAATTCCACCAGCTGCCATGATGGGATTTCACCCATGTTGCTGGAGCATTAGCCTATGGATTATCAGTGCAGTGACATTAACATGATGCTGCCATCTCCTCCCTTTTGGTGTTTTGGAAGTAGGTCAATGCATAAAAATTTTGTTACCTAATTGCTAAAGCATTAGCTGGAACTGAACATTTTTCCATCAGATCAGCAAACCATTTAACAAAAATAATGTGGTTACAATAAATATTTATTTTCAAGAGTGCATTTTCCCATCAGTCCTGAACTGAATGATCTCCAAAGAAAAGTTCTCATTCCCTACACCTCATTTTCCTCCTTTTTAAGACTTCCCCTTCAAATCTATCTTTGGCCAGTGGTTAGCACTGCTGCCTTAGCGCCTGGGACTTGGGTTCAATTCCCGGCTTGGGCCACTGGATGGAGTTTACACATTCTCCCCATGTCTGTGGGTTTCCTCCCAGTCCAAAGATGTGTGGGTTAGATGGATTGACCATGCTAAATTGCTCCTTAGTGTCAGGGGGACTAGCTAGGGTAAATGCATGAGGTTATGAGGATAGGGCCTTGGTGGAATAGTGGTTGGTGTAGACCAGATGGGCCGAATGGCCTCCTACACTAGGATTCTATGATTTAGCCTGACATCATGTGTGTTTCTTTGGAAAATTTAGAATGTGGGTCATTTGTTAATGATGCTATTTACATGAGCTGCTGAGAAGCAGCTTAAGTAATCATCCTCACTTCAGGTGTTGAACTGGGCTTCCTTTGAGTTGGTCCACGGATATGGTCTGTCGAAGTACTTGGCTTACTGTTGCCTTCTGCAGTGTAGCTGACCAGGAAGTGCTCTGCTATTTATCACCTGTCATCAGGCATACTGAAAGGATTGGCAGGTTGCTAATCGATCTGTTTGGCCAAATTACAAATAACACCTGTGGCCACCCTGAAGTGGGAATTGAATCTGCAACTTCTGGCCCAGAAGTTCACTGTGACGAGACTTCCCAGCTGAAGGAGTAACGGCAATGAATTTCCAAAACCTAGTTTGGACAGTTTTGGAGAAGAAGATTTTTGGCACAGATACAAGGGCCAGGCTATATATTCATTAAAAAGTAGCAATTGTATCTTGGGTACAGGGACCACCATGATTGTTTGAACAGGTGAAGGAATACACACATTTAAGTATGTTGTTGCTTGAGGGATGTGATGTTGTACGTTGGGCTGCATTCTTAACAGGTAGAGGTAAACGGGGAAGTATTTAAATAAGCATTTGATAAGACACAACATCCCCTACAAGGTAACTTGTTAAGTAATCCTAAACCATAAGTGATGCGAGTAACAGTAAATGAAAAGGCTTGAGCATATGTAAGGAAAAGTGGGAGCACTATTAAAAGTCATTTGATCTGAACACTAAGGCTCTACTAAGTAGGTATTATGTAAAAATAAGATTTTCTAATTTACATGGCAGCTACTGATAGCAGTTCCAGAGCAGAATATGCTACAATGATTATGAAAAGGATATAAATATACAGTAATAACTGGAGCATTAAAACCTTTGGGGTTGGTATATTAAACGTTTGTTGATGAACGAGTATTTTCACTTAGCTTTCCAAGTTTTGAGTAAGTAGTTCTCTCTCATGGCAGCAATATGACATGCCTTAGCAGAGTGCATGTTTTTAATTTAAGGTAACAGAGCCTACTATTGGGGGTTAACATTTCTCCATTCCAGTTGATACATTTGATGTTCATGACAGAAGTTCAACAGGGAGGACGTGTTTCGAAAAGAGGGACACGTGGGATCATAATAATGGATGAGTTGATTTGGCTGGTTTTAGGCTGGGTGCAAACTTGTGCAAGTGGCGAAAACAGACAGGACTGCTGTCTGGATCAGGAAGGACATGTTTAGTGCCATAGTGGAGTTAGCAGATAAATAAGGGTTTAAAGTTTATTTATTAGTGTTACAAGTAGGTTTACGTTAACACTGGCTCCAATGCACCCCTCCCCGCAGACATCTTCAATCTCTTTTTACAACAACTTGAGGTTCCTACTGCTTCAAGAAGATGACCATCATTCCAGTACCAAAGAAAATCCAGGCAGTGTGCCTTAATGACTATCAGCTGGTGGCTCTGATATCCATTATTATGAAGTGCTTCAGAAGGTTAGTCATGGCATAAATCAATTCCTGCCTCACAGACTGCCTGGATCCACTACAGTTTGTATATCACCGCAACAGGTCACAGCAGATGCTGTCTCCCTCGCCCTACACTCAACCCTGAAACATCTAGATAACAAAGACTCCTATTCATAGACTACAGTTCAACCTTTAACACCATTATCCCTATGAGACTCATCTCCAAACGTCGTGGGCTGGTGTTCGGCTCCTCCCTCTGCAACTGGATCCTGAACTTCCTAACACACAGACCTCAATCAGTAAGTATAGGCAACAACACGTCCATGATGGTGTACAAAATTATGAAGGATATAGATAGGGTGAACAGTGGGAAGCTTTTTCCCAGGTCGGAGGTGACGATCACGAGGGGTCGCGGGCTCAAGGCGAGAGGGGTGAGGTATAGCTCAGATATCAGAGGGATGTTTTTTTACACAGAGAGCGGTGGGGGCTTGGAATGCGCTGCCAAGTAGGGTGGTGGAAGCAGACACGTTGGCATTGTTTAAGACTTACCTGCATAGTCACGTGAGCAGTCTGGGAATGGAGGGATACAAACGAATGGTCTAGTTGGACCAATGAGCGGCACAGGCTTGGAGGGCCAAAGGGCCTGTTTCCTGTGCTGTACTGTTCTTTGTTCTTTGATCATCCTCAACACCAGTGCCCCTCAGCCCCTTACTATACTCTGGTCAAATTCCCCTCCAACTCGATTTTCAAGTTTGCTGATGACACCATCGTTGTGGGTTGGATCTCAAACAATGATGAGACACCATACAGGAAAGAGCTAGTGAATCTGGTGAACTGCTGCAACAGCAACAATCTCTCAATGTCAACAAAATGAAGGAAATTGTCATCGACTTCAGAAAGTGTGGAGGACATGCCCCTGTCTACATCAACGGGGACGAAGTAGAAATGGTCGAGAGTTTCATGTTTTTAGGTGTCCAGATCACCAACAACCTGTCCTGGTCCCTCCATGCTATAGTTAAGAAAGCCCACCAATGCCTCTACTTTCTCAGGAGACTAAGGAAATTTGGCATATTCACTACAACTCTCAACTTCTACAGATGCACCATAGAAAGCATTCTTTCCTGTTGTATCACAGCTTGGTATGGCTCCTGCTCTGTCCAAAACTGCAATAAACTATAAAGGGTCATGAACAAAGCCCAAGCCATCACTCAAACCAGCCTCCCATCCATTGACACCGTCTACACTTCCCGCTGTCTCAGAAAAGAGGTCAACATTCTCAAGAGCCGCATGAATACTCTCTTCCACCAGGAAAAAAGATACAAAAGTCTGAGTACATGTACCAACCGACTCAAAAACAGCTTCCCTGCTACCATCAGACTTTTGAATGGACCTATCTCGCATTAAGTTGATCTTTCTCTACATCCTAACTATGACTGTGACACTACATTCTACACTCTCCCTTCCATATGTATGGTATGGTATGCTTTGTATAGCGCATAAGGAACAATACTTTTCACTAATGGTGAGAAACATCTAGGAAAAAAGCATAATCTAATTGGATAGGATATTTTCAACTAAGAAATGAAACTAGTCGTAATTGTAAACCAATGATTGAGATCATTTGGGTACAAGCTGGGCACATTCTCCAACGAAACAGATAATGCAGCAAAAACTGAACAAACAACAATTAATGGTGAGGTTTAACAAATAATTAGGTTCGCCAGTTCAGAAGTAAATAGAGTTGTATCTCTGTAGTGTAGTGGTGATTTGTGTTTGCTTAACATGCAGAAGGTCCCTGGTTTGAAATTGGACCAAAACATATGCTCATCAGAATGTGAGGAAATGTTCAAAAGTAAATCAAACTGGAGAATAATCAAAAGGGCACAGTCAGCACCCAGTGAATTTCCTATCCCAACTATATAGATGTCTTGTGGGTGCAGTGAAGAGTGTCTCTGCCTCTGAGTTGGAAGCTGGCCATGCCCAGGTTACCCATGACTTCCTGGAATATTTGTGACGTGAAATTTGAATGCTGATCTGACTGGATCTCAGTGGCTAGACCATACCAAGAACTGCGTTCACTCTCCCACCACTATGTTGGCAGATATGATTCTCAGGGGAATGACTTCCCCTGGAAGCCAGCTACTGGTAGCCACCTTTTGTTTTGGGTAGGGCCGCCACCCAGTCCATTCACACCCTTGCCGGATGGTTCTCTGAAAGCCTGCAGGGGAACCGTAGATGCAGTTCTTTAATTGCAGGCTGGGGCTTTCCCACCACCTGACAGGTATGGCAAGTTCTACAAAATCTTGCCACATTCTTGTGAGGGTGTGGCCGGTAAAAATGTTGCCTGATGCAGGGCTGGGTTTTTTGCTTACCAGTATGTGCCAGTCCATGTGCTAGCTTTAATATTCCCCCATGGTACCTCGGCAGCACCACTACCTGGCGTATTGGTGGCCACTCATTGTTTTTAGGTCTGTGAGGGTGTTTCTTCTTCCTCACCAGCACTAAGGAAGTCTTACTCCTCCTCAGCGTTCTCTGGCCTGCTGAAAGAAGTCTCAGATAACCAGAGGATAGGGTCACATGTCTGAAGTGCCACTTCATACTGACACTATAGTTAAGAAAGCCCACCAATGCCTCGACTTTCTCAGAAGACTAAGGAAATTTGGCATGTCAGCTACGACTCTCACCAACTTTTACAGATGCACCATAGAAAGCATTCTTTCTGGTTGTATCACAGCTTGGTATGGCTCCTGCTCTACCCAAGACTGCAAGAAACTACAAAAAGTCGTAAATGAAGTCCAGTCCATCACGCAAACCAGCCTCCCATCCATTGACTCTGTCTACACTTCCCGTTGCCTCGACAAAGCAGCCAGGGTAATCAAGAACCTCACGCACCCCGGACATTCTCTCTTCCATCTTCTTCTGTCAGGAAAAAGATACAAAAGTCTGAGGTCACGGACCAACCGACTCAAGAACTGCTGCTGTCAGACTTTTGAATGGACATGCCTCGCATTAAGTTGATCTTTCTTTACACCCTAGCTATGACTGTAACACTACATTCTGCACTCTCGCGTTTCCTTCTCTATGAACGGTATGCTTAGTATAGCGTGCAAGAAACAATACTTATCACTCTATGAAAATACATGTGACAATAATAAATCAAATCAAATCAGCCTCTTCTGACAGTGTCTGGTCAGAGACTGGGTTATCATACAGTCAGGGAAAGTGTCAGGCACGTCCTCCTACTGCCCATTCTGTCTCCTTGACCTTGGTCAGCTTCTCTCGGATTACCACAGATGCTGTCACTTTTGATCCCGCCAGGCCCTTGCCAAGGTTGGTCCTAGCCACAGGAATTCTGGGAGCTCCACTGGTCGCTGGTCCTGACACAAGATTGCACTCTCAAATGCACCTGATATAAAGGGATGGCCATGTACTCTTCCTCAGTACCAACACCTTGGCATTTACGGCACAAACTGGTGGAAAAGTCTGTGCCTTTTCCCAGTTTGGATGGCCTGTGCATCCCTCAGTATCACTATAGACTTACCTAACTTGGGGGGTGGGGTGGGGTGGGGTGGGGTGGGGGGGGATATGTGACCATTCTTTCTTCTGATGCAATATCCTTGTAACTCTCGGGGATTTAAAAAAAACTCACCCTCACTATGTGTGTCTTTGGGGATTTTCTTCCACAGTCAGAGCCGTAGCTTTGCTCCCTATCTGACTCCCATTTCCCGTGCGGTGTATGTGAGTGCCAACAAATCTCATGGACTTTTCCTGTAACCTCCAAACAGCACGGTGTCCTACCTTGAGGCAGTTAAAACACACAGGCTTCCTGGCCTCACTTCTTAGACCTCACTCCTCATCTTAGAATCCTTCTGACCTGAGGAGTGTCCCCTGTGTTTCCAGCTGCCTCCTCTCTCCCGTGGGTGCTCAGTTTCCTATGACCCCCATCTCCTAGCCATCTCTGTTGGTTGGTAGTGAGGCGAGAAGGGTTTCCGTTGGGGTGAGCGTTTGTGGATAAGCTCATGATCATCAATCAGGTTTGCTGCCTGTCTGGCCCCAGTTGCCCTGTTTCTCTATATGATGTGGAGATGCCGGCATTGGACTGGGGTGGGCACAGTAAGAAGTTCTTACTGTTCTTTTTACTATTCCTCTGTATGAGTTCTTATCTGGAAGAGTATCGGGTTTTTGGGTTCCTCAAGGAGAATTATTTCACAAGGGTTTTCGTCGGTGGTCTCAACTTTAAGCACCTGAACCCACTGGTCAAAAGTGAACTGCTTAAGCTATTCAAACTCCAGACCACTTCTTGGACATGTGTTCTGGATTGTGGTGAGTGCCCACACAAAGTGGCCACTTGTTATTCCTATAAAGTTGACCACATCAACAAAGACCAATGATGCTCTCCAGAGTGTGTTCACTACTTTTGGATTGCCGGAGCAGATCGTGTCTGACAACGGCACACAGTTCACACTGTGAATTTCAAACATTCCTGAAAAACAATGGGATCAAGCAGATTCTTATCGCACCTTACCACCCATCCTCAAATGTCAAAGTGAAGCGTTTTGTCCAGATCCTAAATGGCCATATTAAAGGAGAGGATGTGAACAGATTGGCAGTTGAGTCAGAAGAACCTTTAGATGACGTATTGTAAAAGGTAACACAGCACAGTGGCACAGTGGTTGGCACGGCTGCTTCGCAGCGCCAGGGACCCAGGTTTGATTCCAGCCTTGGGTCACTTGTTTGTGTGGAGTTTGCATTTTCTCCCTATGTCTGCGTAAGTTTCCTCCCACAGTCCAAAGATTGGCAGGTTAGGTTGGTTGGCTATGCTAAATTGACCCTTAGTGTCAGGGGGATTAGCAAGGTAAATGTGTGGGGTTACAGGAGTAGGGCCTGGGTGGGATTGTGGTTGATACAGACTCGCTGGGCCAAGTAGCCTCCTTCTGTACTGCAGGGATTCTATTGTACGTAAAGTTGCCATGGTCCCAGGTGACTATAGGTTGGTGGTGATTTAACCTGAGGATCACCACACTTCAGGCGAGGGGCAAGGTTGAGAAGGCGGGGCCTTCAGGAATAACCTCCGCCAGGACGGGAATTGTACCCGCGCAGTTGGTGTCTACATCACAATCCAGTCTCGCCAACTGATCTAAACTGGCCTGAATGTATCATAATACTCCACATTCAACAACAGGCATTATCTGCTGTTGCTGTATTTGTCGTTTCCGGATTTGACAGGAACAATTGTTTCAAGGTAACTTGATCAGAAAAGGTCACGGGACACAAGTAAACCAGCTTGTGAATCTAATCTGGATCAGTCTGTTCAGATCAGAAATTACTGTGGAACACCAAAGTAGCTCCTGGGAAGAACCATCAAACATCAAGGTCCATTGACCTATGATATTGGATCTTCCTATGGAATCTGGAAGAGACACACCAACCAGATTAGAGAAATCAAATCCAACGAACCAAATATCCAGGGATCTTCAGACACAGTGGAAGATTTCTCGGAAACACGCGCCTCAGTTGGTGAAACCTGACTTGGTTCAACTGACAAACCTGTAGCTCGACTGTTGAACAGAAACAAGTTGGACAGTGGAACCTTCCATTTCCAAGCAAACTGAGATACCGAAGCCAACACTCCAAAGCGAATTTGCAAATCACCTGACCGATTTGTTCCTTGCTAAATAGAATCATAGAATCCTACAGTGCAGAAGGAGGCCATTTGGCCCATCGAGTCTGCACCAACCACAATCCCACCCAGGCCCTATCCCCATACCTTTACCCTAGCTAGTCCCCCTGACACTAAGGGGCAATTTAGCATGGTCAATCCATCTAACCTACACATCTTTGGACTGTGGAAGGAAACCGGAGCACCCGGAGGAAACCCACACAGACATGGGGAGAATGTGCAAATTCCACTCAAGACAGTGAAGGGGAAGGCGATGTGATGTTTGTGGCTAAAGTTTATGCTTTTGTAATGGAACAATTTAGTTAAAATGTGCTATATAAAAACCTGCCAGTAGGGTGTGCTAAAAACAAGATCCCTGATGTATCCTTAAATAATTAAAAAGGCTTCTGGTTTTTCATGGTAAGTTCAGAAGCAGATGCGTCTGGTGTGTGTGTGTTCTTAATTGTTTAGAAGTGATGAAACACTTCAACACCCAAGAAAACCCTTTGCAGTTTTTAAATTGCTTTCGAAGGAACAATTTACTTTCCCCAAATTCTCTTGTCAGTCTGTGGGAACATTTCTGGACACGATCCCCCCGCCCCTTCTCAATTTTGTTACGACCAATTGAGGTGTGGACTGGCTCCCCTCTATTCAACCTCCCCGTTTCATCATAACAAAGGCTTAAGTTTCTTTTTCACAAGATGCGCCTTTTCCAAATCAGAATGTATTTAACTATTTAAGCTGTGAGCAATAAGGAGCCAATCAAACATGGTTTTCTTGAGTCAAAGACTTAACTACCAACCCAAGAAAAATAAAGAAACATGACATCAAGCATTTGGCCCTTATCCCCTTCAGGCTCACACACAGGCTTCAGAAAAGGGGAGAGTTAGAGTCCAATAAAAAAGGTAAAAGAGTATATGGTTAAATATCTTTTGATTGTCCTTAAAGCATAGATTTTAAGTGCTGCGGCCAATTTTGGTTACTGGTTTCTTGGATACAGTCAGATGTTGCGATTATTACAAGATCTCGGTTCGTTGGCGGCTTCCTGGTAGAGTTGACTTCTCAAATGGGGCAATACACATATTCCAAAAGAGAGAGCAGCCTTCAGCCTGCTGAAGACTTTCTTGACACAGCCTTTTGTCACTTGCAATCTCTTTCAAGTAGCTGGGCAGCCTTGCCTAGAAATACTTCACCCATTGTGTACCTCCAAGGGGTTTTGGTTGTGACTGTTTGGAGCAGCCATTGCTTCAATATCCAGTCATTTGCATTTTAATGCTCCTTTCTTACGAGTTTCGACGGGTGGCTGGATTATAGGAAATGTCTCTCTACCTCCCCCCCTCCCCCCGCGCGGGTCATTTGTTTCTCATCCTCACTTTAGCATTGGCCTTACATTTTAATCACTTTGCTGTCTCAGTTCAAATTGCACAATTTCCAGTCAAAGTTGAAAAATTGTATTTTCAAAAATAAAGGGCCGTAGCCTCATGTCTTTGATAATTCCCACAACATGGAGCTCCAAGAAGCTGTCACAAACCCTCCAACATAAGGATACATCCGGGACAAAAATTTATTTTCTTGACCATTCTTACCTGTTTGATTGTCCCACACCCTACATGAAGATTGAAGCCCCAGAATTACCACATTTGTTACAAGATCCAATAACTTCTTGTTTAATGCTCTGTCCATGCATTGGGGAGAGCGGGGGAGGAATGTGGGGGGGGGGGGGGGTGGGGGGAGTATGGGGCCTGTAAACTACTCCCACCAGTTCTGACTCTTGCTATTTCTAATTTCCACCCATACTGATTCAACTTCATGATCCTCAGAGGCCAGATCATTTCTCACTAATGTCCTTTACTGTCGGGGCTTCCCTTCCTCTTTTGCCATTGCCTATCTTTCTGAAATAACGTGTGCCCTGGAATATTTATTTCTCAACCTTGATCAACTTGTAACCAGTCTCTTTGCTGAAGGTCATTGCACTGTGGGTTGAATCCGCCTTTGGGTAGAGAACTGAAGAAGAATGTCAATTAGACCGTCTCTCTGCCCCATCTTTTCCCACTCAGGTCTAAGTGTGTAGCAAGCCAGCACAGCAGGCAGATCTAGTTTGGCTGTTCCTTGCCAGCTCTGGCAAGATCAGGTAAGCCTGATCAGGACTGGTTTTCTGCCAAAACTGCCCACTTCTTTAAGTCCAGCCTGACCTCAAATTTTCTCCATAGCCTATCCCTTTATTCCCATCTTCAACAAGAAGCTCTGACTTTTTTTAAATGACATATTGAGACCACCTATCTGTTCAGTTGCCTCCACTGCTTCCCAAAAACACAATTCCTTCCACTCCTTCCTGCCCTGGAATCACAGAATCTCTACAGTTCAGGCAGCTATTCGGCCCATCGAGTCTGCACCAACCATAATCCCACCCAGGCCCTATCCCCATGCATTTACCCTAGCTAATCCCCCTGACACTTAAGTGGCAATTTAGCATGGCCAATCCACCTAACCCGCACATCTTTGGACTTTGGGAGGAAACCCACGCAGACACGGGGAGAATGTGCAGACTCCACACAGTGACCCGAGGCCGGAATTGAACCCAGGTCCCTGGCGCTGTGAGGCAGCAGTGCTAACCACTGTGCCACCTTGCTGCCCCTATCTGATCTCTATAACATCTCAACCATCAGGGTCGACTTCCCTTTTCTCTGTGACCCCCATTCCCACTAAACTGTTGGAAGGATGGCAGGAAGAAACACGTACAGAGGACAAATACAAGCTTGATGCTGTTCAGCTGGATGGTTCGTTTCTGTTCTGTGGATACTTTTGTATGATTGGGAAGCGTACAAAGTAGCAGGCACAGAATCTTTATCCATCTCCCACATGGCTTGAACTGCAAGTCCATGGAACACATCTGCTCTACACCCTCTGCAATCTTATCCCCACAATGTTTCATGTCACAGTAGTTTACTTACCTCTTGCTATGTTGGTCTGGTTAAGGGTAATAACAGTGAGATGTCTCACAACACCAGGTTAAAGTTGGTTAAAGTCCAACAGGTTTATTTGGTAGCAAATACCATAAGCTCTGTTTGTGAACAGAATTCCCACTCACCTGAAGAAGGGGCTTAGAGCTCCGAAAGCTTGTGTGACTTTTGCTACCAAATAAACCTGTTGGACTTTAACCTGGTGTTGTTAAACTTCTTACTGTGTTTAATGTTCCCTCCACCCACATTATCTGTACCTTTAAGACCTGGCTGGCTGTAGAGATTTGCATTCTAATTAGTATTCTGTAACTTGATTTCTGTGTCTGTGCACTGTTGGAGAACAGATTTCCACTCCATCTGACGAAGGGGCAGTGCTCCGAAAGCTTATGGTATTTGCTACCAAATAAACCTGTTGGACTTTAACCTGGTGTTGTGAGACTTC
Organism: Mustelus asterias; assembly: GCF_964213995.1. Lineage (NCBI taxonomy): Eukaryota > Metazoa > Chordata > Chondrichthyes > Carcharhiniformes > Triakidae > Mustelus > Mustelus asterias. The sequence continues at coordinate 13,286,870 of NC_135801.1, read as the reverse complement.
TTACTGTGCTTACCCCAGTCCAACGCCGGCATCTCCACATTAAGGGTAATAACACATATGCCTCTAATTGGAAGCTAGACAGTATTTGAGGGAGAAAAGATTAGCTGGATATATTGACAGGGTTAGATGAAGTTGAGGGAAGGTTTCTGTAGAGAATGAACACTGGAGCACAGGTGTCCTGGGTGGAAAAGGTGGTTTCTGTGATGTAAGGTGATTGCTTTCTCTCAACTGGTATGTAACCATGAGTTCATAGCAGATAACTTTAAGCTGATGGGGAGGGGGAATTGTAGCAGATTAAGGCTGGACTGTTCTCAAGATTGTGCATGTGTGTGTGAGGGAAGGGTGGGGATATCTGCAGGAGCAGAGGGTGTCAAACTGGCACACGAGAAGCAGACAGCAATGGAGGGAGCTCCGCTAACTGCAATGAATTCAAAAGGGTGGCAGTGGTTAGCACTGCTGCCTCAGCACGAGGGACCCAGGCTCGATTCCACCCTCGGGTGACTGTGTGGAGTTTGCATGTTCTCCCCATGTTTGCGTGGGTTTCCTCCCACAGTAAAGATGTGCAGGTTAGGGGGGGGGGGGGGGGGGGGTAAATACGTGGGGTTATGGGGAAAGGGCTTGGGTCAGATGCTCTGTCGGAGTCGGTACGGACTCAATTGGCCGCCTCCTGCACTATGATTCTTGTGCACACCCCCATTCCAGGGTACCTGGCTAAGACAGCTGTGCACAGAATCTGAAGGCAGTCCCCACACTGTCGTCACTCATCACAGGTAGCCAGCGACATCAGAAAAACAGTGCTAACAGTTCGTCACTACTGTAGACATCAATTACAGAAGCACCACCTGCAACAAACGGAGTGCTCCAACTACCTTGTGTGGATTAGTGTTCATTGATTTAGAAGCTTGTCTGATTTTAGCCAAAGTCAGAACATAGAACAGTACAGCACAGAACAGGCCCTTCGGCCCACGATGTTGTGCCGAGCTTTATCTGAAACCAAGATCAAGCTATCCCACTCCCTATCATCCTGCTGCGCTCCATGTGCCTATCCAATAACCGCTTAAATGTTCCTAAAGTGTCTAACTCCACTATCACTGCAGGCAGTCCATTCCACACCCCAACTACTCTCTGCGTAAAGAACCTACCTCTGATATCCTTCCTATATCTCCCACCACGAACCCTATAGTTATGCCCCCTTGTAATAGCTCCATCCACCCGAGGAAATAGTCTTTGAACGTTCACTCTATCTATCCCCATCATCATTTTATAAACCTCTATTAAGTCTCCCCTCAGCCTCCTCCGCTCCAGAGAGAACAGCCCTAGCTCCCTCAACCTTTCCTCATAAGACCTACCCTCCAAACCAGGCAGCATCCTGGTAAATCTCCTCTGCACTCTTTCCAGCGCTTCCACATCCTTCTTATAGTGAGGTGACCAGAACTGCACACAATATTCCAAATGTGGTCTCACCAAGGTCCTGTACAGTTGCAGCATAACCCCACGGCTCTTAAACTCCAACCCTCTGTTAATAAAAGCTAACACACTATAGGCCTTCTTCACAGCTCTATCCACTTGAGTGGCAACCTTTAGAGATCTGTGGATATGGACCCCAAGATCTCTCTGCTCCTCCACAGTCTTCAGAACCCTACCTTTGACCCTGTAATCCACATTTAAATTAGTCCTACCAAAATGAATCACCTCACATTTATCAGGGTTAAACTCCATTTGCCATTTTTCAGCCCAGCTTTGCATCCTATCTATGTCTCTTTGCAGCCTACAACAGCCCTCCACCTCATCCACTACTCCACTAATCTTGGTGTCATCAGCAAATTTACTGATCCACCCTTCAGCCCCCTCCTCTAAGTCATTAATAAAAATCACAAAGAGCAAAGGACCAAGCACTGATCCCTGTGGCACTCCGCTAGCAACCTGCCTCCAATCCGAAAATTTTCCATCCACCACCACCCTCTGTCTTCGATCAGACAGCCAGTTACCTATCCAATCGGCCAACTTTCCCTCTATCCCACACCTCCTCACTTTCATAAGCCGACCATGGGGGACCTTATCAAACGCCTTACTAAAATCCATGTATATGACATCAACTGCCCTACCTTCATCAACACACTTAGTTACCTCCTCAAAAAATTCAATCAAATTTGTGAGGCACGACTTGCCCTTCACGAATCCGTGCTGACTATCCCGGATTAATCCGCATCTTTCTAAATGGTCGTAAATCCCATCTCTAAGGACCTTTTCCATCAATTTACCAACCACCGAAGTAAGACTAACCGGTCTATAATTACCATGGTCATTTCTATTCCCTTTCTTAAACAGAGGAACAACATTCGTCATTCTCCAGTCCTCTGGCACCATCCCCGTGGACAGCGAGGACCCAAAGATCAAAGCCAAAGGCTCTGCAATCTCATCCCTTGCCTCCCAAAGAATCCTAGGATATATTTAATCAGGACCAGGGGACTTATCGACCTTCAGTTTATTCAAAACTGTCAGGACATCCTCCCTCCGAACATCTATTTCCTCCAGCCTATTAGCCTGTAACACCTTCTCTTCCTCAAAAACATGGTCCCTCTCCTTGGTGAACACTGAAGAAAAGTATTCATTCATCACCTCGCCTATCTCTACTGACTCCATACACAAGTTCCCACTATGTCAGGTCCTCAAACAGTCTGGAGCATCATCCCTATCCTCAACACCACCGTGTAATCATCTGGGAAGCAAAGTAACAAGAACTCAGGGCCAATAAACAGAAATAAATTTCCAAGGACTGCTGTGACTCAAGGGGAAGGTCCAAAATCATCATCTTAAAATGAATTATGACCAACCAGATTATATAGCTATTGGAAACTCTGCACACATTTTGGGCGCAGCTTAAGTTTGCACTCAGAAGCCGATATCCACCAACTGTTAACCTGACAATGTGGAGATTTTGGTATTGCGCTGCCCAATTCTATGTTACAGGTGATGTGGGTTCTCCAGTTACTTCATGCTGGCAGAGATTTTGCAAACTGCTTTCCACACAGGGAACCCGGGCTGATTGCGACCCCCAATTATCCACACTTTGTAGGGCAAAGAAATATTCTCCAACGGACAAGTTCCAATTAGTTTTTTACTTCCATGTTTATACAAAATTATTAGACGGTTCACTTCGATTTCTGGCTTTGTGCTTGGGCCTTCAGCACCTTGACCACTATCTTCTGCTCCTCAATAAGGAACGCACGCTTAATTCTGAAAAGAAAAAGAAAATGTACATCAATCCAAGGTTTGGAACAATAGCAGGGTGTTATAGTGGGAATAGAATCTTGGCTAGTCACATTTTCCATGTGCCTGTAAGTGATCTGCTCCTCTGAATCACCAATTAGCAACAGGACCTGAAGGTCCCCTGGCATATTCTGGTCACAAGTCACTCACTATAGGAAGGCCACACATCAGGCTGTATGTTGGCCTTCCCACAAACTTACTCTGTGGGTTGGAGTGGAGCTTACTGCGGCAGCACACAGACCATTCCTGATTTTCATAGAATCCTACAGTGCAGAAAGAGGCCATTCGGCCCATCGAGTCTGCACCAACCACAATCCCACCCAGGCCCTATCCACATATTTACCCACTAACCTACGCATCCCGGGACACTAAGGGGCAATTTAGAATGGCCAATCAACCTAGCCCGCACATCTTTGGACTGTGGGAGGAAACCAGAGCACCCGGAGGAAACCCATTGGGATTTTGACACACGAGAGGCATCTCCAGAACCACTGTGCAATTTACAGTCAGGTTGGCCACCCAGACTATTTGGCCCCTTGAGTCTGCTCCGCCATTCATGGTCGATATGCCTTCACTCCACTTTCCTACCCACCCACCGTCACCCTCAAAACTCTGTCCAATTCTGCCTTGAACATATTCAATGAGCTGGACTCCACTGCTCTCCGGGAAAGAGAATTCGAAAGACCAACAACACCGGGTGAAGAAATTCCTCCTCAACTCCGTCTTAAATGGAAGACTCCTTATTTTTAAACAGTGCCCCATGTTCTAGGTTCCTCTACGAGGGAGAAACATCTTCCCAATCAAGCCCACTTTTGATTTTATACTTTTCAATAAGATCATTCCTGAATCTTCTAAACTCCAATGAGTATGGGCCCAAATTACTCAATCTTTCCTCATAAAACAAATCAACTATAGTGAGTCTTTTCTGAACTGCCCCCAATACAAGTACCCTTACCTAAATAAGGAGACCACTGGAGTATACAATGCTCTAGCTGTGGTCTCACCAATGGCCTACATGATTGTAGCAAAAATTCCCCACATTTACACTTCATCCCCTTTGCAATAGTGGCTAATTTTTAAAGTTTAAGTTTATTTATTAGTGACACAAGTAGGCTTACATTAACACTGCAATGAAGTTACTGTGAAAATCCCGTAGTTGCCACAATCTAATGCCTGTTCGGGTACACGGAGGGAGAATTTAGCATCGCCAATGCGCCTAACCAGCAGGTCTTTTGGACTGTGGGAGGAAACCAGAGCACCTGGAGAACGTGCAGACTCCGCACAGACGGCGACTCGAGGCCAGGAATCGAAGCTGGGTCCCTGGCGCTGTGAGGCAGCAGTGCTAACCGCTGTGCTGCCCTGCTCCATACCTGCACACTTTCTGTGAAATCAACACTCACGGCAGTTTGGGGACCTGCCAGGAGCATCTGGTTAGGTAGTCCTCTCCTGCCCCCTCATTGATCAATGGTCCAACAATTGTTCATCTTTTATCAACTGCCTTAACAAGCCAACTACACACAATGTAGTCTGATTGTGCTGCAGCAGCTGTCGAAAACGTTGAAGATGCCCCTCACATTTCCCCCCACCCAGGGTCATCACCATGCCACACCTTTCCCCCGGCTCCCGCAGCAAACTCAGCTGGTGCACTATTCCCCTTCGACCCAGGGCTGCTCGAGGGCCTGCATGGAACTTACTCAATCACCGTCAGACTAAATACACATAAAGGCCCAACACTCTATCCTTGGGATTACTTGCTGTGGACAGAACTGTTCAATAAATCAATCCCAAACAGTATTAGGAAGAAGTGGGTTTTGAAGGTTACCTGTCACGTACACACTTGGCACACATGGATCCACCATAAGCTCGACTGACATGCTTCTTGGTCTTTGACAATCTCATTAGAACCTTGGGTCTAACAGCTCGAATCTACACAAGTTCAAGAGGAATTGGTTAGTGTCTATTTTTGGTCAACAGTTCAGATACAAAATGGCCATATTCAGCACCAAAAATGAACAACACTTCACTGTTATATCAACCTGCAAAAACTGTTAAAAACCAACCTGACCCATGTAGAACGCTGGAAGACATTTGGCCAAAATTCAAAGTAGGCTCTCCTAGCCACATACTTCAAACACAGCTAGGAACTGCATGACCCAGGGGACCAAACTGAGCTTTTCATCTCAGTTCAAAGCCAAGTCAGCCTCAGGGTGTCCTGTGGCTACAAGGGTCCCATGTGAAATGAGTCTGATTAGTCTTGATCCAGCACATAGATAGCACGGGTCTTGCATCAAAAACTGCCTTTAATTGGAAGTTTCACCCGGCTAATGATGGTTGGCAAGGACATGAAAAAGGGGCTCCATTAGTGCAGTATGGGTGCTCTTCAGAGGTTAGAGCAGAGTGAAGGGAGCTGCAGTTTACCTCTAACTCTGCTGTACTAGGAATACATGACATCAGAAGACTGCGTGCCTGATGTAGGAAGTTCTCCGGAATTGATCTCACTTACTCCAAACACAAGGATTAAATAAACCAGAACAAATGTACGAAGATAAAAGTTCAATGCTGAAGCTTTTTAAAAAATGTATTCCAAGATATGGGAATTACTGGCAAGCCACGCCAGGTGTTAACTATGCAGGGTGGTACTGGAGCCCTGTGTTAGCCAGACTGGGTAAAGCCAGCCCTTCCCTAAGGGCATTAATGAAGGAGCCAGGTTTTAACAACAGTCCAGTAACATTTATTTTGCTTGTTATGGCAAGATTTGGTGGCTGCGTCAACATTAGGCGATCCTGTGTCAGATATAGAACCCTACAGCGCAGAAGGAGGCCATTTGGCCCATCGAGTCTGCATCGGCCACAATCCCACCCAGACCCTATCCCCGTAACACCATGCATTTACCCAAGCTAGTCCCCCAGACACTAAGGGGCAATTTAACATGGCCAATCCACCTAACCCACACATCTTTGGACTGTGGGAGTACAGGTCTGTAAAGGTCCTTTTAATCTGGTGTTGGTACCTAGATTGAAATTAGGCTCGTTACCAGATATGCACTTCCTTCAGACTCTAGGGAGTTACAGTTCATTTGGAATCTGGGTTGCTGTGAGCAACGTGCATGTTGCAGTTTGGAGCTTATAGATAGTGATGGCAGAGACTTCCACTTTCAGTCCATCACTCGGCTGTCCAGGAATCTCTCCCTGCCATTGGTGTGTGTTGGAAGAATTTAAAAGTTGTCACTGTTATGCCACACTATGAACACCCCTTCCATGGCCATCAAGACCGAGAGCGGGATTCAAACCCAGAGCTCCTGGCTCCGAGACAGGGACTCCGCCACAAGACCTCTTATCAATGTACATGACTTCAAATTCGATTTTCAAGTTTGCTGACGATATCACCGTCGTGGGTTGGATCTCAAAACAATGATGAGACAGAGTTCAGGAATGAGATAGAGAATCTGGTGAACTGGTGCGGCAACAATAATCTCTCCCTCAATGTCAACAAAACGAAGGAGATTGTCATCGACTTCAGGAAGCGCAAAGGAGAACATGCCCCTGTCTACGTCAATGGGGACGAAGTAGAAAGGGTCGAGAGCTTCAAGTTTTTAGGTGTCCAGATCACCAACAACCTTCCTGGTCCCCCCCCCATGCCGACTCTATAGTTAAGAAAGCCCACCAATGCCTACTTTCTCAGAAGACTAAGGAAATTTGGCATGTCAGCTTCAACTCCCACCAACTTTAACAGATGCACCATAGAGAGCATTCTTTCTGGTTGTATCATAGCTTGGTATGGTTCCTGCTCTGCCCAAGACCGCAAGGAACTACAAAAGGTTGTGAATGTAGCCCGATCCATTACACAAACCAGCCTCCCATCCGTTGACTCTGTCTACACTTCCCGCTGCCTCGGCAAAGCAGCCAGTATAATTAAAGACTCAAACATTCTCTCTTCCACCTTCTTCCGTCAGGAAAAAGATACAAAAGTCTGAGGTCACGTACCAACTAACTCAAAAACAGCTTCTTCCCTGCTGCTGTCAGACTTTTGAATGGACCTATCTCGCACTATGTTGATCTTCCTCTACACCCTAGCTATGACTGTAACACTACATTCCGCACTCTCTTGCCTCCTGCTCTATGAACGGTATGCTTTGTCTGCATACCACGTAAGAAACAATACTTTTCACTGTATGTTAATACATGTGACAATAATAAATCAATTCAAAAATACAGCCAGGCCATTTGGGCAGGAACTAGACTCATCGGCAAAGATTTCAATTACGATGGATCTTTTGAGCCAGATGTCATTATTTTTGGACAAATTGAAGCATCCAGATTACTTATAAATCTCATTCATGGCGGGCGGCACAGTGGCGCAACGGTTAGCGCTGCTACCTTTCAGCGCCAGGGACCTGGGTTCAATTCCCGGCTTGGGTCACTGTCTGTGTGGAGTTTGCACGTTCTCCCCGTAACTGTGCGGGTTTCCTCCCACAGTCTGAAAGGCGTGCTGGTTAGGTGCATTGACCCGAACAGGGGCCGGAGCGTGGTGACTCGGGGAATTTCACAGTAACTTCATTGCAGTGTTAATGTAAGCCTTACTTGTGACTAATAAATAAACTTTTAAAAACTTTTTTCTTCAAAGTGCCATTCACACCTAAACGTGCATCATTAATTCAAATCTCCAGTTTAATTTGCAGCTTGGCATGCAATAAAAAATGGGGACAAGTCAGAAGGTGATGGAATGATCTCACAATTCAACCCAAAAACAATGGTTTAACAAGCTCGCCATCACAAATCACTCCTGCAAAAAGTACTGAGACTTCTCTCCAACTCAACTCAGAAGAACATGTCAAAGTTGAGGTTTAACATATTGAGTTCACTCAAATAATGAGGCCAGACTCGTGCATCGAGGGGCATCCTTCACCCAAACCTGTTTTATCCTTGATTCTATGCACACTGCTGCTAATCTTCACTAGTCAGCCCACTTCTGTCAAATAGTCTGCCACCCATCCCCACGACGGTTCCACTCCAATCATAAAGACAGAATATATCACCGTCAACAATAAATGCAAATAGCAGAAAAATCTATGGGGTGTCTGTGTAAAGATCAATTCTCCAACATAGTCAAAAGATACAGAACTGGATTAAACTTCTAAACCTGCAACACGAGGCAAACTCCAGCTTTCTCACTGAACAGGTCCAAAGATTTTACGAAGACGGAGGCCGTTCAGCACATTATCTGTGCCACTTTTTTGCTGCAACAATCCTAAACTCCCACCTGATATCCCCATGCCTTCCTCTGCTTGGATACTTAACGAAGGAGTGGGTGGCAGAGGTTAGCACTGCTGTCTCACAGTGCCAAGGACCCGGGTTCAATTCCCGGCTTGGGTCACTGTCTGTGCGGAGTCTGCACATTCACTCCGTGTCTGTGTGGGTTTTCTCTGGGTGCTCCGGTTTCCCCCCCACGGTCCAAAGATGTGCGGGCTAGGTGGATTGGCCAAGCTAAATTGTCCCTTGGTGTCAAGGGGGACTAGATAAGGTAAATGTATTGGGTTATGGTGATAGGGCCTGGGTGGGATTGTGGTCGGTGCAGACTCAATGGGCCAAATGGCCTCCTTCTGCTCTGTAGGGTGCGATGATTCACTGGCCTCTGCCTCAACCACAGGGTAAAGCCTTTCATGGCCCTTCCCTAGACTCAGGGATTATCTAATGAGAAAAGATTGAGCAGGTTGGATCTATACTCATTGGAGTTTCGAAAAATGAGAGACAGTCTTACTGAAACACACAAATCTTGAGGGGACAAGAATCGGTAGATGCAGAGAGGATATTTCTTCTTCTGAGGGCACCTGGAACTAGGGGACACAGTTTCAAAATAAGGGTTTTCCTTTTTAAGATGGAGAGGAGGAGGAATTTCTTCTCGCAAAGAGATTTAGTTAGTCTTTGGAATTCTCTCCCCCAACGAATAGTGCTGGTAGGGTCATTGAATGCTGAGGCTTTATAAGGCTCTGGTGATACCACACTTGGAATATTGTGAACATGTGTGCTGGCCTTGGAGAGGGTCAGAGGAGGTTCACGAGAATGATCCCAGGAATGGAAAGCTTGTCACATGAGGAGCATCTGAGCACTGTGGGTCTGTACTCGATGGAGTTTAGAATGATAAGGGGGGGGGATCTCATTGAAACTTACAGAACACTGAAAGGCCTGGATAGAGTGGACGTGGGGAAGATGTTTCCATTAGTCGGAGAGACTAGCATCCGAGGGCACAGCCTCAGAATAAAGGGACGACCCTTTAGAACCGAGAGGAGGAGGAATTTCTTCAGCCAGAGGATGGTGAATCTATGGAGTTCATTGCCACAGAGGGCTCTGGAGGCCAGGTCATTGAGTATATTTAAGACAGAGATAGATTGGTTCTTGATTGGTAAGGGGATCCAAGGTTACAGGGAAAAGGCGGGAGAACGGGATTGAGAAACGTATCACCCATGATTGAATGCCAGAGCAGACTTGATGGGCCGAATGGCCTGATTCTGCTCCTATATCTTAGGGTCTAATATACTCAAGGCTGGGTTTGACAGATTTTTGATTGATGGGACGTGGTGCTAGAAGATTCCGCAGGGGTGATTGAGGAGGCTTCAATAGAGGATATGATCAGGGACTCCTGATAGCGCAGTACAATCAGCAACTTTTGTACATCCTTCTGAAGATGAAACTGTTTACAAGTACACTTCAGAAGTAAACAAGTCCCGTATTTCAATGCACCAGTTTACTTTTTTTCCACGTTTCTAGTTTATTTATTAGTGTCACAAGTAGGCTCTCATTAACACTGCAATGAAGTTACTGTGAAAATCCCCTAGTCACCATCCTCCTGGTGCCTGTTCAGGTACACTGAGGGAGAATTTAATGAATGCACCTAACCAGCATATCTTTAGACTGTGGGAGGAAACCAAAGCACCCAGAGGAAACCCACGCAAGCACAGGGAGAACGTGCAGACTCTGTACAGACAGTGACCCAAGCCGGGAATTGAACCTGGGTCCCTAGTGCTGTGAAGCAGCAGTGCTAACCACTGTGCCCCTCTTGGAAATCAAAGAACAAATTGGGAAAGTTAATGAAATATTTGAGCAGCTCAGAGATTTTTATTTTTCAGTTAAATTATCAGCTACATCCTTGAAGAAAGTATAGAGGTTTTCTGTTGATCCAGCAAAACCACTCCCTCTTCAATGACTTTTGCCCCGCCAGCTAGTGAAAAGGGTTGGGGGAAAGGAAGGTTGTGGAGGACGGGGGAGAGGTCAAGGTGGTGAATTTGGAGGGTGAGGCAGTGTTTCAGAGGAGGCAGGGATGGAGAAAGGAGAACGCAGTTTTAGAGGTGGAGGAGGAAGGTGAAATTGCAAACATTTGAAGATTGGGTAGCAACCTGCAAAGTTTACTGTTTTCACTCTTATCCTGCCAGACATGAACTGCATCAAATTTAAGTTTTTTAAAATCAAATTTTATTGCAAAAAAACGATTTAGGAAAGGTGCTTGATGGCCAGCACAGGCATGATGGGCTGAATGGCCTCTTTATGTGTTGTATGACTCCATGGGAGTCAAGAGTTATGGGAAAGGCAGGGAAAGCAGAGTTAAAAGTCACACCAGGTCAGCCTGATCCTACTGACTGATAGAGCAGGCTCGAAGGACCGATTAGCCCATTATTGCTCCACTTTTTAATGGTCTGAGAAGAATCCCTTAACCCCAATCTTCAGAGAGAGAATTTTAACTCAAAGGCCCGCATCATAGACTCCCAACCAGAGAAAAATGTATTTTCCTATTCATAATCAAAACTCTTTGTAACTTAAAAGAAGAAATATCTCCTCTTGCTGTTCCATTGGAGATAATTAGAACACCTCAACAGATGATCAGATCAGGAAACTAGAAATAACTTGCACATTTTTCAAGATGAGGCAGTATAAACATACTCCTGTCCCAGACTGCAACTACCGAGTAGGCACCCTGCAATGCCTCGATGTCAAATGAGATTTCAGAAACTTATATTAGAAATTACAAGTTGCTCTGAACCAAAACTCCTACTGTATGCATCAAATTAACTACTTACACCGCGGAGTCGTCCAGGACAGATGCCACATGCGGACTTTGGTGCTTTGCCGACCTTTTTGGTATACAGGAAGACGATGCGGTTCCCGGGTGTGCGAGACCTTCACAATTAAGGAAAAGGTAATTGTTACTTTTCAAAAAATTAAACAGCAAGATCACCTAAGGGAACAAGACAATATCAAATGCCAAAAGGACTAAATTTGCAGAGCTTATATGCCCTTGAATATGGAAGATTATGGGATAATCAGATTGAGGTGTCTAAGGGCTGCACGGTGGCTCAGTGGTTAGCACTGCTGCATCATAGCGCCAGGGACCCAGGTCACCTGTGTGTGGAGTTTGCATGTTCTCCCAGTGTCTACATGGGTTTCCTCTGGGTGCTCCGAAGATGTGCGGGTTAGGTTGATTGGCCATGCTAAATTGACCCTTAGTGTCAAGGGGATTAGTAGAGTAAATAGGAGGGGTTAAGGGGATAGGGCCTGGGTGGAATTGTGGTTGTAGACTCGATGGGCCAAATGGCCTCTTTCTGCACTGTAGGGATTCTATGAAGTTGATTAAAGGGGTTCACGGTCTCTCTGTAACTTTCCTCTGCTGCAAGAGGCCAGACTAAAGAGAAGAACCTTATAATTAGAGCCAGACTGTTCAGGATGCACTGTATACTAAGAGTACTAGTAATCTAGAACTCTTCTCACCCAAAGACGGTCAGGTTGGGAATCAACTGAAAACTTTAAAAATGAGTTTGGTAGATTTCAGTTAGGTAAGCACATTAAGCATTTCAGAACCTCAGCAGGTAGGTGGAACTAAGATACAGACGGATCACGATCTAACAGAATGGCAGGATAGGTTTGAGGGGCAGAATGGCCTCCTCCTGTTTCTACGTGGAGGACTTACAATCTTTTCTTGTTGGAGGCGGTGTTGTAGGACAACCTACGGCGGTATGTCAGGCGCTGAACCATCTTTTAAAGCTGGAATTAAAGGAGAGAAAACAGTCACAAATACCATTTAAATATAGTTTTAGGATAATGCCTTGCAGTTCAGGAATTTTGTCAACAGATGCAACCCACTGTTTAACTCTGGAGCAAAAACATAATTCATTGACTTGGTTGTTGAAAAGTAACCTTGGTTTAAAAACCTAAGAAATGGGATATCAGCAAATATCTGACGAAGGGTCATCTAGACTCGAAACGTTGGCTCTATTATCTCTCGATGTGGAGATGCCGGCGTTGGACTGGGGTAAACACAGTAAGAAGTTCAACAACACCAGGTTAAAGTCCAACAGGTTTATTTGGTAGCAAACTTCTTACCCTATTATCTCTCCACAGATGCCATCAAACCTGCTGAGATTTTCCAGCATTTTCTGTTTTTCTTTCAGATTCAATGCCTTAGGAAACCCAGCACAGTTACACAAATCAACTTCACCCATCCCGCCAATATTCCCTGCATGCTAGCAAAGTTAAAAACACAACAGAAACTCTGATCCTACTTGGCTCAAACTGCAATCAATACCAATGGAAACAGTGGAGAGAATGTCAAAGAGGTTGATTCCTGATGTTTAGAAGACCAGAGAAACCTGGGCTGCTCTGCCTTGTCATACAGTCCCTACAGTACAGAAGGCGGCCATTCAGCCCATCGAGCCTGCACCAACAACGATCCCACCCTATAACCCCACATATTTACCCTATTAACCCCCCTGAAACCAAGGTCAATTTAACATGGCCAATCAGCCTAACCTGTACATCTTTGGACTGTGGGAGGAAATCCACGCAGACACGGGGAGAACTCTACACTGACAGTGACCCACGCCGGGAATCGAATCTGGGTCCCTGGCGCTGTGAGGCAGCAATGCTAACCACTGTGCCACCAGGCCGCCCGTGTCCTCACAGAGATACACAAGATGCACATTCAATAGCAGCCGTCAAAAGAGAAAAGGCAGCAACTGCATTCTAAATCTTTTTAATGTAATAAAATGTCTCAACACACGAGTGTTTTCAGACACCATTTCATTTTGAGCCATTTGAGATGTTAAGGCAGATGACCAAAACCTTGGACGATGGCATTGCTGCAACTGCCTCAGTACTCAACGCCGACTACCGAAAAGCCTCACAGCACCATGGACCTGGGTTCAATTCCTGCTTGGGTCACTGTCTGTGTGGAGTTTGCATGTTCCCCGTGTCTGCGTGGGGTTCCTCAGATCCTCCCACAGCCTGAAAGACGTGCTGGTTAGGTGCACTGACCCGAACAGGCACCGGAATGCGGCGACTCAGGGAGTTTCACAGTAACTTCATTGCAGTGTTAATGTAAGCCTTACTTGTGACTAATAAATTAACTTTATTTTAAAATCTGAGTACGTAGCAAAACTGTTGCACAGCAGCTTTATACACAGCTGGTTCCTATAGATTGGATTATGCACTCGGGTCTCTGAAATGGGGCTCGAACTCACGGCCTTCTGACTCAGAGGCTTCCAGCCTTGTTACAGCCAACAGCTCAAGGAGTACCGAGGGAGCGCTGCACTGTCTGAGGAGCCCATTCTTTGGGTGGACCATTAAACCATCATTCTGGGCTTTCCCAGGTGGGCATGAAAGACTAAATGGGACTATACCTGAGAGCAGCTGAGAGCTCTTGTGTCCTGGTTCACATTTATCCTTCAAAGGGGCATTGCTGAAATAGATTAGCTGGTTTGGGTGGGATCTTGCTGTGTGCACATTTGGCTGCTGCTGTGTCCTACATTGTAACAGTGCCTACACTTCAGACATGTATTCCATTAGCTGGAAAGCTCTTTGGGATCAGGCCCAAGCCCCGGGTCGGCCCCTGCTCTCCACCCCCCGTTAGCGGCCTCGGCATCCAGGCTTCCCTCAGACCGGCTCCGATCCCTTCCCAGGCAGCCTCGGCCTCCATAAACACAAACACCCGGCAATATCCGGCCCGGAGAGGCCCTCTGCCTCGGCGGGATGAGAACCCGCGGGGCCCCGACCGATCGGGTGCCCGACAACCGCTGATGGCACCCGATTGTCCGTGAAACCGTCCGGCAACCCCCTTCAGCGCCATACCTGCACCCGGCCTCACCGGAAAAGGAAGGAGGAAGTAAAGGAGGGGCAAAGTTCAAGCGAAGCCACCAAGCGGATGTACGGAATGACGTGTTGCAGTGGAATCCTGATGGGTGGCGCCATGTTGTTGTACGGCCACTGCATTGGGTTGGCACATCTGGGGAACTGGTGGAGGCTCAAAGCTTTGATTTGATGTTTTAAGTTTCATTGTTTTTTGTTTCAGTTTATTTAATTTAGTTTATTAGGCTTAACTTACAAGAGTTGGAGGCTCAAAGCTGTTCTCTCACTTATTATTTTATATTGCAATCTATTTAAGTTTAAACACAAGTGGCTTAGTCCTATATGAACATCCCTACTTCCAACACAAACTGAATGAGGAGAGCAAGTCACTGTTCAATCTTTTAGATGAGACGTTAAACCGAAGATGCACTGTCCTCTCAGACACATAAACAATCCCCTTGCACTATTCGGAAGAGAAACAGGGTGGTGTGCCATGGGATCCAGACCTGAAATAAGTTTAAGGTTATCTATTAGTGTCACGAGTAAGCTTATATTAACACTGCAATGAAGTTACTGTGAAAATCCCCCCGTCACCACACTCCAGTGCCTGTTCGGGTACACTGAGGGAAAATTTAGCACGGCCAATGCACCTAACCAGCACATCTTTCAGACTGTGGGGTGGGGAAAAATGGAGCACCCGGAGGAAACCCACGCAGACGCGGGGAGAGAACATGCAGACTCCACACGTAGTGACCCAAGCCGGGAATTGAACCTGAGTCTTTGGCTGTGAGGCAGCAATGCTAACCACTCTACCACCAAGCCACCCCAGGCTCTGTCTCCCTGCTCAGTTGGGTATACAAGATCCATTGGCACTATTTTGGATTTCTCGCTGCTGTCCTCGCTGCCACATATTTGCCAACCAACACTGAAAACAGAATATCTGGCGGTCTATTTAATGGCTATTTGTTGGATATTTCTGTGCCCAAATTGGCAGCTGTGTTTCCTGTACTGCGACGGTGGCTACACTTCCAAAAGTATGGAGACACTTTGGGATGTCTCGAGGTCGTGAAAATTGATGCAAAAATGCAAGTCCTTCCTTCTTGTCTTTCCTAAAATTCAAAATCCAATGTTGCTGATAAAGGATCTTGCAAAAAGAGAAGTTGAATAAAGTGTTAAAAAATTATTGGCTATCAAATGTGCTTCTTCACCACCCTCTCCACCTGTGATGCCACCTTTAAGGATCTATGGACTTGTACACCCAGGTCCCTCTGTGTGTCTGTACTCCTGATGGCTCTGCCATTTATTGTATAACTCCCCCTTACATTAGATCTACTGAAATGCATTTATCTGGATTAAACTCCATCTGCCATTTCTCCGCCCAATGTTCCAGCCTATCTATATCCTGCTGTATTCTCTGACAATGTTCATCACTTTCTGCAACTCCAGCAATCTTTGTGTCGTCCGCAAACTTACTGATCACACCAGCTACATCTTCCTCCAAATCATTTATATATATCACAAACAGCAGAGGTCCCAGTACAGAGCCCTACGGAACTCCACTAGTCACAGACCTCCAACCGGAAAAAGACTCCTCCACTGCTACCCCCTGTCTTCTATGGCTAAGCCATAGTAAATGATTGAATGTCAGTTTTAGGGCTGAGAAATATAATTTTCAATTGTTTAATTGATATGTGTTTGATTGTGTTAGTTTGTTCACTGATCCATGTTTACTGGGTTGGATTGCTTAAGCCTGTAGGTGGAACTAGAGAGCTGAAGTAACTGACATCATACAGAAGGTCCAGAAAACATAAGTGTAGAAATCCTATAAGTGCTGAGATATCTTAAAGTACTGTAAATAAACCTGTTGTAGATTTAGAAGCAGTGCTATTTGTGCATTACTCTGAGATAAATCAGATATATAAAATGTACAGCAAACTGGCGAATGCATAACAGGAAGTAGTAGAGTGGGCCTGTTCTCAGATTAATGGACAATGACTGAGGCTTTTCAATTATTGCTTGGAACTTGCAAGCAAATAATTAAAAAGCAATAGCTTTCAATCATAAAAAGGAATATTCCAGTCTTAGATTTAGTTATTCTGTTCAGTGAACCTTTCGTTTAACTTAACATGGTCGTGGAAAGTGTTATAAAAGTGGGGGGAGGTGGGGGTGAAATGGACCAGTAACCCAGAGGCTCAGGCTCAAATCCCATCATCTGGAATGAAAAGTTAGTCAGAGTGGCCATGGTGGCTATCATTTTTTTGTTGTTGTTGTAAAAACCCATCTGGTTCACTAATATCCTTCAAGAAAGGAAATCTGCTGCCCTTACCTGGTCTGGCCAACATATGACTCCAGACCCGTAGAACATAACTGCTCTTAACAGTCTTAAATGCCCTCTGAAATGACCTAGCAAGCCTCTCAGTTATATCAAACCACTGCAAAGCCCAAAGGAACGAAACCAGAGGGGGCCACCTAGCATCGACCTGGGCACCAGGAACAACAACAACAGCAAACCCAACCCTGCCAAACCTGCAAAGTCCTCCTTACTCTCACACAAACTTGGGAGAGCTGCCCCACAGAATGGTCGAGCAGCAACCTGACATTCTCACAGAATCATTCCTTACAGGCAATAAGTCAGACACCACTATCACCATCTCCAGGAATGTCCTGTCCCACTGGCAGGACAGACCCATCAGGGGTGGCTGCTCAGTGGAATACAGTCGAGAGAGAGAGTTGCCCTCGGAGTCCTGAACATTGACTCTGGACTCTGTGAAATCTCATGGCGTCAGGTCAAATATGGCCAAGGGAATCGCTTGCTGATTACCGCCAACACACCAGCGACCCCCTCAGTTAATGAATCAGTGCTCCTCCATGTTGAACACCAATTGGAAGAAGAGTGGCTCAGTACATGACGTTTGAATGAGCTGCCCATGCGCCAAAGGGCTTAGCTTCTAGACTGGGTATGTGGCAGGTGATGAAGGAACCAACAAGAGTGAAAAACCTATTTACCCTGTCCTTACCAATCTCCATGTTTCAGATGCGTCTGTCCATGGCAGTATTGGTAGGAATGACCATTGCACAGTACCTGCAGGGTAAAGACCATCTCCAACAAGAAAGAATCCAACCATCTCCCATTGACATTCAATAGAATTACCATCACTGAATTCCCCACTACCAGTATCTTGTGGGTTGCCATGTGACCAAACACTGAACTGAACCAGCTAAAAAAATACTATGGCTATAAGAGCAGGACAGAGACTGGGAATTTTGTAGTGAGTAACTCACCTCTTGATTCCCCAAATCCTGCCCGTCATCTACAGAGCACAAATCAGGAGTGTGATGGAATACTCTCCACTTGCCTGGATGGATGCGGCTCCAACAACACTCAAAAAAAGCTTGACACCATCCAGGACAAAGCAGCCCACTTGATTGGCACCCCATCTGCCATCTTCAACATTCATTCCCTCCACCACTGTCTCACAGTAGCAGCAGTGTGTGCCATCTACAAGATGCACTACAGCAACTCACCAAGGCTCCCTCGACAGCACATCCCAAATCCGTTACCTCCACCATCTTGCAAGACAAGGGCAGCAGATGCATGGGAATGCTACCATTTGCAAGTTCCTCTCCAACTGACGTACCAGCTTGGTCTGGAACTATAACTGGATGAAAATCCTGGAACTCCCTCCCTGTACAGCACTGTGGGTGTACCTACACCACACGGATCGCAGAGGCTCAAGAAGGCGCAACCTTCCCAAGGGTAATTCGTCATAGAACATAGAAAAAATACAGCACAAACAGGCCCTTCGGCCCACAAGTTGCGCCGGTCATGTCCCTACCTACCTAGGCTTATATATAGGCTTATCTATAACCCTCAATCCTATTAAGTCCCATGTACTCATCCAGAAGTCTCTTAAAAGACCCTATCGGGTTTGCCTCCACCACCACTGACGGCAGCCGTTCCACTCACCCACCACCCTCTGAGTGGAAAACTTACCCCTGACATCTCCTCTGTACCTACTCCCCAGCACCTTAAACCTGTGTCCTCTCGTAGCAGCCATTTCAGCCCTGGGAAAAAAAATCCACCCGATCTATACCTCTCAACATCTTGTACACCTCTGTCAGGTCACCTCTCATCCTTATGGACAACAAGGATGGACAACAAATGCTGAATTTTACCAGTGACACCCACGTCTCGTGAAAGAATGAATTTAAAAATAAACTTTTAAAAAGGAGTGTAGTAAGGACTCTGATTTCTTATTAAAAATACAGTTCAGCGATATTAAAATATTAACCCAACCACTTCGTGGCTGCAGAAGAACACAGCACAAAGTTAATCTTTTTATATACATGGACATATTATTCCTTTGAGAATTAAATTTGACATAAAAAGAGAAAATAGCAAGATAGAAAAATCTTCAAAGCATTTTCATTCCTAATTAATGGGTGGCACAATAATAAATTAATTGGTCTCACTCTGCCACTGGCTGATAGATACGATTTCTATACATGTATGTCATAATTAAATTATGTCCTTTTTTGCATAACCACTTATATTCAATGTTATTAGTGTTGCTTATGGGGCATCAAGAGGAACTTTGCAGTTTCAGAGTTAGAGAGTAAGCAAGGTTTGTGGCAGAAAATACCTCAGTTTAAAACCCTTCTGTCCAAAGAAATTTCCTCTCACAGAATCCCGACAGTGCCGAAGGAGGCCATTCGTCCCATCGAGCCAGCAGCAACAGCAATCCCACCCAGGCCCTATCCCCCATATTTACCCTGCTAATACCCCAACAACTAAAGGACAATTCAGCACGGCCAATAAACCTAACGCGCACATCTTTGGAGCGCAGGAAGAAACCGGAGCACCCGGAGGAAACCCACGCAGACACGGGGGAGAACGTGCAAACTCCACACCGACAGTGACCCAAGGCCGGAATTGAACCCGGGCCCCTGGCGTTGTGAGGCAGCAGTGCTAACCACTGTGCCACCGTGCCACCTCATCCTCCCTCCTTTTATTCTTTTGCTGCCTGAGCTTTGTGCCTGTCTCTAATTTTGAAAACAATCTATCCTTATTTATTTGATCTGAAAGCCCTTTTAACCTTGAGGACCTTCCCTGTGGGTAACGGTGACTTGATCAAGGGTTATGAAATAATGATTGAACAGATTAGGGGGATTGAGGACCAGGCCTAAGTGGGTAGTAGCTTGTTCCCCTTTCCCCCATGGAACAGTTGACCCGTGAAACAGCCTGAGGGATTGAGCAGTAGATGGCAATTTGTTGAATTCCTTCAAGTGAGGAATAGACCTGCTCTTGGCTGGGCTGAGGTGAGCTTGTTAGACGATTAGTGATGATCGTGATGAATGGCGGAGCAGGCTCGAAGGGCCGGATGGCCTCCTCCTGCTCCTATCTTCTATGTTTCTATGACCTTCTAAAAAAAATGATGTGGAGATGCCCTATCATATTACTCAGCCTAGGGCGATCTCCATTGTCAATGGGAGGTTTGCGGGGGGTAGGGGGGAGGGGGGCACATGGCGGAAATGAATTTTTAAGCCCCCCTTTACCTCTGAGTTTTGATTCAGGTTAACATCCCTCCTCTCGAGATAGCGCAGAACTCTCAGTGAGTGGAAAGTCTATGAGCTGTGATGCATTCAGGTAAGCTGGATTGTCACATACCGCACCCATTGTACACCCAACTGGTCTATAACAGGTGAGTGAATAACATGTGAGTGAGTAACAAGCTGGTGTTTAAAGCAGAAGTGTGAAAAAGAGGAACGTGTTTAACACACAAGTTGGATTTCATCCTCCCGTTCTTGAGGCACAAGACATTGAATTCCATTTGCCTTGTTAATTTCCTATCTACCACCGTGGCACAGTGGTTAGCACTGCTGCCTCACAGGGACCCAGGTTCGATTCCCGGCTTGGGTCTCTGTCTCTATGGACTTTGCACATTCTCCCCGTGTCTGCGTGGGTTTCTTCCGGGTGCTCCGGTTTCCTCCCACAGTCCGAAAGACTGGTTCGGTGCATTGGCCATGCTAAATTCTCCTTCAGTGTACCCGAACAGGCGCCGGAGTATTGCGACTGGTGGATTTTCCAGTAACTTCACTGCGGTGTGAATGTAAGCCTACTTGTGACACTAATAAATAAACTTAAACCTCAATGTCTCATGCGTCCACCTAGAATCATATAGCGCAGAAGAGGCCCTTTGGCCCATCAAGTCTGCACTGACACATTAGAAACACCTGAACCCCCACCTAATCCCATCTGCCAGCACTTGCCCTACAGCTCTGAATGCTATGATGTGCCAAGTGCTCACCCAGGTACTTTCTAAAGGATGTGAGATCCTGTCTCCACCCCCCTCTCAGGCAGCGCATTCCAGACCCTCACCATCCTCTGGATAAAAATAGATTGTCCATCTCCTTCTTGTACCACTTAAGGTCCTTTTCCTTATTTGGATATGTTAACCATGAAGTGGAGATGTTGGCGTTGGACTGGGGTGGGCACAGTAAGAAGTCAGGCAACACCCAGGTTAAAGTCCAACAGATTTATTTGGAATCATGAAGGAGCAGCGCTCCGAAAGCTGGTGATTCCAAATAAACCTGTTGGATTTTAACCTGATGTGGAGATGCCGGCGTTGGACTGGGGTGAACACAGTAAGAAGTCTCACAACACCAGGTTAAAGTCCAACAGGTTTATTTGGTAGCAAATACCATAAGCTTTCGGAGCACTGCTTCTTCGTCAGATGGAGTGGAAATGTGTACATTTCCACTCCATTTGACGAAGGAGCAGTGCTCCGAAAGCTTATGGTATTTGCTACCAAATAAACCTGTTGGACTTTAACCTGGTGTTGTGAGACTTCTTACCGGATTTTAACCTGACATTGTGAGACTTCTTAGCGGACATGTTGATGCACAATGCAATGCAGTGCTGCTGAACCAGACCTGGCGAATATTTTTCTTTGAGTGGCGAAGGAGGGGAAAAAAGCCTGAAGAAGCCAAAGCGCAACCTTTGAATTGGGCTCCCAGCAGCCGGTTCGGGACACAAGGCCGCTCTAACGGAAAGAGGTTACGTGGAGTGGGGGTGACAAGGACGACAAAGAAACAGTTCTCCAGAGTGATGGTGGAAGCAATGACCAAGTCGATGAAGAGCGGGCATCAAAGACAAGTCACTTTTTAAGAAGTCTGAGAGGACCCGCATTAATTAGATTACAAAAATTCGCAGAGGAATCACGCTGGGGCAGCCAAGAGAAATAAGCAGTTGAAAAAGAAGAGCAATGTGCTTTGAAGCTCCATGCTAAGATGGCACCAGAAGCTAATTTTGCCTGACTGGGTGAAGTAATGAAACAGCTTGCGGTCACATCCCCAGATTGCTGAGGAAATCCAATAACTGTGATTACAACCCCCTACTGTTCGAGGTTGAAGGAAGAGTCGTATAATTGACCCTCTGTCTCCCAAGAGCATTTCATGCCCTGTAGGTGAAGGACTGATGGTGCTGAATTATTTAAGTTGTGTTGGATCTCGAGTGTTTGATGAAACGAAGGAGACGTTGCAAGAGCCTGGCTAAGATTCAGTCGCTTCAGACGGGAAGGGCTGAATATTTACCCGCGAGAGAGAGAGAGAGAGAGAGAAAAGCAGCATAGAAAGAAAAATCAACCTTGTACAGAATGTCAGTGAGTAGGTGACAAAGTCAGACCAGAAGGCCGCAGGTTTGATCGGCAGCCCTTGCTTGGTTAGTTCATCTCAGCCAGCTGAGGTGGAGATTGGGGCCACAGTGCCACCTGAACCAAAGCTGACAGGAGCTCTTTCGTTTTGAGTTGCTGTTATAGTTTAGAAGGGGATGGACATCAAACTGGAGACCTGCAAAACTCTGAACCTCCCTCCACCCTATCCTTACCCAGGCCTATCGCCAGGGAACCCAATTGCCCCCGACCTCCCCCTCCCCACCCCATCCCCCGGCAACCTCTCCCCATCCCCCACCCCTAAGGTGTCCAATACCCTCCCCTCCCCGGGACCCCTACCACTTACCTGGGCTCCATGTCCTGACAGTGAGTTCAGGGCAGGTCGCTGCAGTATTTCTTCTGGCCGATCTGATTGGCTGGCAGCTCTTCCAAGGCAGGTTTTCTGCCCGAGGAAGTCCCTCCTGCTGCCAATCAACACTGGTCAGAGCGTAAAATGGCCGCTGGCCTTTTGGAGTCAGTGGGGATGTGTTTCCATCGACTCTGCCCCCGACATCCAAAGAATTCAGGCCCATGAATACAATGCAGGTGCAGAGACTGGCTAGTGGAGCAAATAGTCGTTCATACATACGAACGAACGTGCCTTCTATTTGTTAGGGAAAGGAGAGTGGTTGGATCGTTTGTTCATAATGAAAAGGGGAATGTTTGGGTTTTGAAATGCAACTGTACGACATGTCCTATCTGGCTTGCTGTAGTCATGTGACTTCTGTCATGCGGGAACTCCTGTAATCTGCCATCTAGTTCAATAAAGACCGTTCACTTAGCCAGACACTGAAGAAACATTGCTGTCTTTGAACACAAAGCAGTAAGCAACAGCCTTTTGGTAACCAGGCTTCATTGCTAATGGAATGATAGTCAAGTTTCAATCTTTTCCAAGCCACCAGTCTGCTTCATCAGGAGAGTGCACTGGATGTGCCACAGATGCGCCAGTGTCTGCCTTCAGAAACCTTGGCTGGAATCCTCTGTTCCCCCCTGCTGGTGGGATTTTCCGGTCCCGCTGAAGCCAACGGACATTTAAATGGCTCACCACATTTTCCAGCCCTTTCCCCATCCCAGCGGGGCTGCAGATTGTCCTCTGGCTCGGATCATCTGCCTCTTCCATCATTCTAGGCTTCATACATGTAGACAGGTGACCTCCTCTATCAACATCAAATGGAGTAGACGATACCCTCACTTAGTTAAGCTCATCAGCTGTGGCCAGGTGCCAGGGTGTGCCCGCTGGTGTGTACACCAACTGCTTGGTGGCATAAGTGAGAACTGAAGATATTTTGGGGCACCAATGAACTTTGCCCATATACAAAACCAGAGTGTGTGGTTAGCAGTGTGGTTAGAGCTTCTAGTTCTGTCAGAGAATTACCCCATATATCCATAGACTTGCTTGAGCGACATGGTGATACAGTGGTTAGCACTGCTACCTCACAGTGCCAGGGACCCGGGTTCGATTCTTGGCTTGGATAACTGTGTGTGGAGTTTGCACGTTCTCCCCGTGTCTGCATGGGTTTCCTCCGGGTGCTGCGTCTTCCTCCCACAGTCCGAAAGATGTGCAGGTTAAGTGAATTGGCCGTGCTAAATTCTCCCTTGGTGTACCCGAACAGGCGCCGGATTGTGGCGACGAGGGGAATCTCACAGTAACTTCATTGCAGTGTTAATGCAAGCCTTACTTGTTACTAATAAATAAACTTTAGCTTTACATTAGCATGAATTAAAAATAACCCTGGCCTCCAATTGATGGCATGGGGTGGAGTTGGGGGGGGGGTGGTTGCCGATGACCGTGCTTCTGTCTCCAGGTCCCTCCTTCCAACGTAGAACCAGTTCCCAAATCAAAAGTCGTAACCACTTCCGGGTGTTCCCCTTCCAACTGAGATGCAAGAAGCACATTGAAACTCAAATCTTTAACATGTGTTTTAGACAGCGATGTGAAAAGTGACAAAACCTTCTTCATGCCTTGAGGAAGGAAATGCTTGATAGAATTGCAGAGTCTGTTCACTAGAGAATGATGCTCTGCAGCTGTTGAAACTGAGTTCATGATCAGAGATGAGAATCAGCTGAAACAACAATCTGTCTGAAATTCTTCGACACTCTTGTAATCCATGAAGTTTCCTTGAAGTGGATTGCCGTAAACTACAGTTCAGGCTTTTGTGACAAGCCAGGGCTAGGGTTTTATGGCCACTCCCGCTCTGTGGGACATTACCTCTCGAATAAAGATTTTTTACCTTTACAAAAGTACAAAAGGGGTGGCACGGTGTGTGGTGAACCATCGTTGGTTCCCACTGTGGGATTGTTCTAATGTTGTTGTTGGGTTGTTCTAATGTTGTTGTTGGGCTAGGGTGGGATTGATACACCTGTGGTTGTTACTGTTGTGGCACATCCCAGTCGGGCTCCGCCTCCTGGGAGAGGTATAAGACCCCCTGCTCGGGCGGGACCTCTTCAGTCTGGGATAGTGTGTTAAAGTTCTGTTAGTTCCATTGTTAGTTAATAAAAGCCTTCTTTTACCGAAGCTTTGTGCCTCGTGTCCAATTGATGCGCATCACGGTGGCACAGTGGTTAGCACCACTGCCTCACAGCGCCAGGGACCCGGGTTCGATTCCTGGCTTGGGTCACTGTCTGTGTGGAGTTTGCACGTTCTCCCCGTGTCTACGTGGGTTTCCTCCGAGTGCTCCGATTTCCTCCCACAATCGGAAAGACGTGCTGGTTAGGTGCATTGACCCGAACAGGCGCCGGAGTGTGGCGACTGCAGGAATTTCACAGTAACTTCATTGCAGTGTTAATGTAAGCCTTACTTGTGACTAATAAACAAACTTTACATTTTACTTTAAAAGTCTGAGGTCACATACCAACCGACTCAAGAACAGCTTCTTCCCTGCTGCCATCAGACTTTTGAATGGACCTATCTTGCATTAAGTTGATCTTTCTCTACACCCTAGCTGGGACTGTAATACCACATTCTGCACTCTCTCAATTCCTTCTCCATGAACGGTATGCTTTGTATAGTGCCCAAGAAGCAATACTTTTCACTGTATACTAAACATGTGACAATAATAAATCAGATCAAAACAAATTTTAAAAAACAGAATGGTACTTACCTGTAGTGATCTTCCTGAGGGCAGGTCCTCTGATCATTTCTCCATGCATCACAGTCCTTCAGTAGTTTGTAAAAGTATTTTTAGCAGCAATGGGCAACGTGACTATGGAGATAATTACATGGGGTGGTTTTCCAGTGCTTTCTTCACGTCTGCTTAAAGGGAACACAGCTCCTCTTCCTGACAGATCCTTCGCTGGTAAAGAGTCACTGTCCCTTGAGGCTCCAGCTCTTCCTCCACGACCACTGAAAGTTTCACTGTTGGCCTTGGTCCGTAACCCTGAGCATGGGCCCCATGCCTGGGATTGGGGGTGACTTGCTAAAGGGCAGGGACTACCACTGAGGTCTCAGATGCCCCTGCTAACCATTGTACTTATCTAACTTCTCTTAAATTCTACGCTATTTGACTCAACCGTTCCATTCTTACCCAAATTAGATTTAGTCTGGTTTGTCCATTGTCACACCTCCTGACTCCCTGTCAACCATCTACAAGGCGCAACCAGGGGTGTGGTGGAAGACTCTCCAATTTCCTGGATGACTGGCAACTCCAACAACACTCATGATGGTGTTGACACCATCCAGGATAAAGCAACCCGGTTTGAATGGCATTCCATCCACTCATGTTCACTCCCTCCACCACCGACACACAGTGGCAGCCGTTTGTACCATCTACAAGATGCACGGCAGCACATCACCAAGCCTCCTTCGACAGCACCTCCCAATCTCGTAACCTCTACCACCTAGAAGAGTGAGCAGCAGAAGCAATAGGAACAGCACCACCTGCAAGTTCCCCTCCAAGTCACTCACCATCCTAACTTGGAAATATATCACCATTCCTTCACTGTCAGTAGATCAAATTCTGAAACTCCCTCCCCGACAGCGCTACGGATGTACCTGCACTACATGCCGTGTTTGTGAACTAACCTCCACTCACCTGATGAAGAAACAGCGCTCCGAAAGCTCGGTGATTCCAAATAAACCTGTTGGACTTTAACCTGGTGTTGAGAGACTTCTTACTGTGCTATATCACATGGACTGCAGCAGTTCGAGAAGGCAGCTCAGCACCACCTTCGCAAGGGCCAATCAGGGATGGATAATAAAAATGCTGGCCTAGCCAGCGACACCCACCTCTCATGAAAGAGCAAGAAACTCGAGCTGATTTGCCCAATTGTTGCTGGATACAGATATCTCATGAAAGGAAGGAGTCTCTGTGGGAAACTCATCTTTTCGAAAATTGTCTGTAGTTGTAATGATGGCAAACAGTTATAACATGCAAAGCAGATCTGTTCCTCTGTGTTATACATTAACAGGCGTGCCTGAGTGCTGTATCCATATGATTTATTTATTTTAAAGAATAGTTCGCAGTTCTGTAAGGCAATGCTTAATATTGAAGTGGATTTATTCTATTTCTGAAACGGTCTTATGCAATTTGGATAGTCTGACTGAGTAAATAATAAAAATATGCCAGGAATGAAACTCTAACCACTGCTAATTCTAACATTTCTAGATCATAACATTTCATTTAAATTGTACCGAGGCTGGGGTTCAGGGATTGTTTAAGATGGAAACATAGGCTCATTTTTGCTGTTCTGTTTTCCTCTGTCGCACTGACTTATCAGCAAAGCAAGAACTTAAATCTGTCTGGAGACAATACTTACCTACTGTTGTGGCTCAGAATCACTCTGTGTCCCAACGTCTGAAGCACAACAGTGTTTTAATAGAGGAAATGCAAGTTTTTAGATGCTGTTATTAATCCCAGTGATAGAGGGATCAAAAGCCATTGAGTTCTCAGTTTCTGCGTTACGTTGGGGGTGATCTTGAGCCTGTGTTAGCGGTCTGCAGGGTCGCCAACGCGGGGGTGGGAAATACAGAATCGGGTAGTGTGGTTCAATTCCGGCCTTGGGTGACAGTGTGGAGTTTGCACATTCTCCCCTGTGTCTGCGTGGGTTTCCTCCAGGTGCTCCAGTTTTCTCCCATAGTCCAAGATGTGCAGGTTAGGGGAATTGGCCATGCTAAATTGCCCCTTAGTATCCTAAGATTTGATTTGATTTATTATTGTCACATGTATTAGTATACAGTTAAAAGTATTGTTTCTTGCGCGCTATACAGTCAAGCATACCATTAATAGAGAAGGAAAGGAGAGAGTGCAAAATGTAGTGTACAGTCACAGCTAGGGTGCAGAGAAACATCAACTTAGTGCAAGGTAGGTCCATTCAAAATTCTGATGGCAGCAGGGAAGAAACTGTTCTTGATTCGGTTGGTACGTGACCTGAGACTTTTGTATCTTTTTCCCGACA
The DNA here is from genome assembly GCF_964213995.1 of Mustelus asterias. Classification (NCBI taxonomy): domain Eukaryota; kingdom Metazoa; phylum Chordata; class Chondrichthyes; order Carcharhiniformes; family Triakidae; genus Mustelus; species Mustelus asterias. The sequence continues at coordinate 13,259,389 of NC_135801.1, read as the reverse complement.
GAAGAAGGTGGAAAAGAGAATGTCCAGGGTGGGTGGGGTCCTTGATTTTGCTGGCCGCTTTTCTGAGGGAGTGGGAGGTGTAGACAGAGTCAATGGATGGGAGGCTGGTTTGTGTGATGGACTGGGCTACATTAACGAACCATGCAGGTTAGGTGGATTGGCCATGCTAAATTACCCCTTAATGTCCCACAATGTGTGGGTTGGCGGGATTGGCAGAGTAAATGAGAGGGGTTGCAGGGATGGTACCTGGGTAGAATGCTCAGTTAGAGGGCCAGTGCAGACTTAATGAGCCGAATGGCCTCCTCCTGCACTGCTGGGGGTCTATGATTACTCCATGATAATTCTGTAAAAAAAGCACTTTCTATTCTGTAAAAAATTATTCTGTAAAAAAAAATCATTATTCATCACTGAATAATCCGGAGTATGTTTGGTGTTTGTAGTCAGGTGAAGGTTCAGTTGATATAAAGCTTGCTCCCAGGAGATGGCAGTAGAAGATTTGTAAATAATCTCCTTGCTCTGCGTGAACTGGGATGTTGATCTGCTTGTGTCACTGTGAGCAAAGATTACCCATTACAAACGGTATTTTCAGGCACTAGAGGTGATTTACTGATGATCATTGACTTTCCCTATCACCCACTGGGATGGCACGGTGGCACAGTGGTTAGCATTGCTGCCTCACAGCGCCAGGGACCCGGGTTCCATTCCCGGCTTGGGTCACTGTCTGTGTGGAGTCTGCACGTTCTCCCCATGTCTGCGTGGGTTTCCTCCGGGTGCTCCGGTTTCCTCCCACACTCCAAAGATGTGTGGGTTAGGTGCATTGGCCATGCTAAAATCATAGAATCCCTACAGTGCAGAAGGAGGTCATTCGGCCCATCCAGTCTGCGCCGACCACAATCCCATCCAGGCCCTATCCCCGTAACCCCACATATTTTACCCTGCTAATCTCTCTAACCTACACATCCTGGGAGACTAAGGGGCAATTTAGCATGGCCAATCAAGCTAACCCGTACATCTTTGGAGTGTGGGAGGAAACCGGAGCACCCGGAGGAAACACATGCAGAGATGGGGAGAATGTGCAAACCCTACACAGACAGTGACCCGAGCCAGGAATCGAACCCGGGTCCCTGGACCTGTGAGGCAGCAGTGCTAACCACTGTGCCACCGTGCTGCCCCTTAGTGCTCGGGGGGCTAGCTCGGGTAAATGCATGTGGTTATGGGGATAGGGCCTGTGTGGGATTGTGGTCGGTGCAGACTCAATGGGTTGAATGGCCTCCTTCTGCACTGTAGGATTCTATGATCCTATACCTTACATCCCACTGAATTCAGTTGTCGCACTTTGTGGCGAATGTCTTTTTCAGTTCTCATTCCCACTTACAGTGAGCATAAAGACCCAGCTGGGTGTATAGAGTGCTGCCTTGTGTGTCCATCTATCCTGACAAAGTCCACTCAAGATTCAACAGTTACTGGAAGAGTTCACAGACTTGCATGGTGCCAACTCAAAGTGTATTGCCGCCGATTAATTGCAGTCGATGTTGATATATATGGAACGTGGCAGGAACCTGCACACTGCAAACTCCCACAGCTTTGAGATAAATGACCAGATCATCTCTTTCAGTGATGTAGATTGAGGGATGAATGTTATCCGGCACATCAGAGAGGAGTTCCCTGCACTTATTCAAAAAGTGCGATTCGGGATTTTATACCTCAGGGGGAAAGATCAGGTCCTGGTTTAATGTCCAACCCAAATGATAGCAGCACCTCCAACAGTGTAGGGCTCCCTCAGGACTGCACTGATGGGTTTTTTTTATTCGTTCTGGGGTTGTGGCCATCCCTGGCTGGGCCAGCATTTATTGCCCATCCCTAATTGTCCTTGCATTGAATGGTTTGCTAGGCCGTTTTAGAGGGCCTTTACGGGTCAACCACATTGCTATAGGCCAGACTGGGTAAGGATGGCAGATTTCCTTCCCTAAAGGACATTAATGAACCAGATGGGTATTTCCGACAATCGACAATGGTTTCATGGTCATCAGTATATTCTTAATTTCAGGTATTTTCGATTGGTTTCAAATTCCACCACCTGCCGTGGCGGGATTCGAACCCGGGTCCCCAGAACATTAGCTGAGTTTCTGGATTGATAGTCCAGCGATAATATCAAAAAGCCATCACCCTCCCCCTTGCACCTGCACATAACATTTCTCACATTTCCACGCTCTGATGAAAGGTCATCCTGAAACGTTGGGGCCTATTTTACCATTTTGATTCTAAGTGTTGGGTGGGCTTGAAACTGGGAGTGTTTCAGATCCGACTTTTAGACCCGTTCTCAGGCGCCCCCCTACTCACTCTGCCTGCAAAGGTATCAGTGAGTCCGAATCGCACTGCAGAAGCCTGTGGGTGGGGCTTAACCTGGCCCAGTATCAGTACCCCCTCAGGCCTATTCCCTCCGGGTCTCTTCCCAGCATGCAGTTCAAAGCTCTAAACTCATTCGTTCCCCCTGAGATTGGAGGCCCAAAGCAGAGCGATCAAATCCGCAGAAATAAACATGTAAATAAATCTGTGCATGTGCCGATGAAGCTGATAAAGTGCTGACACGTAAAAATGAAACAGTCTGTCCGCTGAACGGTTATCAGCCTCAGAAAGGAACGTCACAGTCAACGATTCTGTGGTTCTGCTTTGCTGGAACTATATTATAACACTCATAACTTGCAATCTTGTTTCACGGAACTGTGGAAAGTGTAAGTGTGAGTCCAAGTAACAGTGAAACTCATATTTATATAATGCCTTCAATGTTTGTGGTGGACCTCAGTTATGCCTTTGTCCTATATGGACCACCGTTGTGTGTGTTTGTCATACCTGGACACACCCCCTTCCAGTTTGGTTCCTCCCCTCGGCACCTAGTATGAAGGTGGCTGTCTCCTCCCCCTTGTTCAGTCCAGGTCGGTTACTTGTTGGGATCTGCTCCTGATTCTGTTGTGAATAAAAGCCTACACTTGTATTGGCACACCGGTAGTCTTTCGCCTTATTGATAGCGCATCAATGTTGAAATAACATCAAAAGTAGCTTCATGGAGCAGTAATTAAAAAAAACAGGGGGGTGAACAGAAGTGTGTCAAGAGGTAGGTTTGAAGAGGGTTCCTGAAGGTAGTGAAGGATGGTGCGTTGGAGGGATTTAGAGTGGGGCTCAGATAGCTGAAGACGCAGCAAAGGTGTCTTGAAGATCCAAAGGTTCACAAGAGGACGGAGGGAGAAGAATGAGGTGCTGTGGGTCTGGAGGAGCTTACAAAGACAGGTGGTGTGAGGCCATGGATCGATTTAAACATAAGAGAGAGAACTTTAAATTGACAGCGTTGGCGGATCAGCCCCGGTAGGTTAGTGAAGGTGATAGGGCGAGTGGAACTTTGCGGCCAGGCACAGCAAACTTTCGGATGAGTCGAAAGTTCCAGAGGGTTGGGAGGCCCAGCCTGGAGTATTGGAGTTCTTGAGACAGGAGATAACGCAGGCAAGGGTGAGGGTTTCAGCAGTACCTGGACTGAGGTGAGGCTGAGAAGGCATTGTCACGTAGGTCTGTAGTGTTTCTGCTGGAGGACCTGAGGCTAGAAGTTGAGCTCAGGGAAGACTTGGTCGATGCTCAGTTACCTCTTTACAGCCTAAACAGCAATAACTGTGCCACAATTGGCCACAGTTTTCTCCATTAGGAAGGGGATGAATGAAAATCAGATGGTTCCTGAATGACGCTCACCTCAAGGGCATGTACGCAGGTGCTGGGTGAGGCCAGAATTTGGCCCATTTGTAAGATCCACACCGTTATACCACTTTACACAAGCACTGGCTAAAGAGACACAAAAGCAAAGACAGAGAAATGGGAGCTGAGGTACAGATGAACAATGACCTGGTTGAATATGGAACAGGTTCAAGGTGTGGCATGGTGGCACAGTGGTTAGCACTGCTATCTCAGAACGCCAGGGACCTGGGTTCAATTCTAGCTTTGGGTGGCTGTCTATGTGGAGTTTGCACGTTCTCCCCATGTCTGCATTTGTTTCCTCCGGGCGCTCCGATTTCCTCCCACAGTCCAAAGATGTGCAGGTTAGGTGGATTGGCCATGCTAAATTGCCCCTTAGTGTCCCAAGATGTGTATGTTAGGGGGATTAGTGGGGTAAATATGTGGGGTTACAGTGATAGGGCCTGTGTAAGATACTTGGAGAGTCCATGCAGACTTGGTGGGCCAAATGGCCTCCTTCTGCACTGTAGGGATTCTATGATACCCTACTTAACAAAATGGGGTTGAATGGCCTCTTGCAGTCCCTTAGTCCCGTGACCACTTGGATGAGGTTTGAGTGACACTTCTGCATCTATACCCAGGTTGGGACTTAATGCCTTAAGGAAGGGGAAAATTGGGAAGGTGCAAAATAATACTAGTCCCTGAAAAATGATTCTCCATAAATGCAGCTAAATAAAGGATAGAGCGAGGAACATCAGAAAAAAGCATTCAATGTCCTTTATTCTGATAGCAAGATTATGTGATTCTCCAACGCTAACTTAAAGAAATGGATGGGGAAATCGCCTAGAACCTGGCCTTACCTTTCACCCTGAATGTCAATCCAATACCTTGTCTGTGGGATATCATTGGTTTTAACTGATTGAAATGGCTGGGGAAAGTATGGGACTTTTTTGAAAAAGATTATTGTGGGTGGATGTGAAACTTGTACAAACGAAATTTGCATCAAAGTGGTTTTGAAGTGTGGATATATCAGCCTGACTAAGGGAAAGAATAACAGAAAATATGTACTTTATATTATCAGGCACTACAGTTACATGCTTTGATGGTATTTTATGGAATTCCCATATTCTATAAAAGTAAAATGATTGGTACATCTTGAGAGAACATATTGGAGTAAGCACTTTTGCTGGGATACTATGAGTCAATCGGTTTAAAAGGGTAAATTAAATAATACTCTGACAATGGGTATCATTACTCATTGTCTTTATTGCGATGTCTATGTTTCTGAAATGTGCTGTGTGAGTACAAATGTTAACAAAGGACAAAGAACAGTACAGCACAGGAAACAGGCCCTTCGGCCCTCCAAGCCTGTGCCGCTCCTTGGTCCAACTAGACCAATCGTTTGTATCCCTCCATTCCCAGGCTGCTCATGTGACTATCCAGGTAAGTCTTAAACGATGTCAGCGTGCCTGCCTCCACCACCCTACTTGGCAGCGCATTCCAGGCCCCCACCACCCTCTGTGTAAAAAAACATCCCTCTAATATCTGAGTTATACTTCGCCCCTCTCACCTTGAGCCCGTGACCCCTCGTGATCATCACTTCTGATCTGGGAAAAAGCTTCCCACCGTTCATCCTATCTATCCCCTTCATAATCTTGTACACCTCTATTAGATCTCCCTTCATTCTCCTTTCCAGGAAGAACAACCCCAGTTTACCCAATCTCTCCTCATAGCTAAGCCCCTCCATACCAGCCAACATCCTGGTAAACCTTCTCTGCACTCTCTCCAATGCCTCCACGTCCTTCTGGTAGTGCGGCGACCAGAACTGGACGCTGTACTCCAAATGTGGCCTAACCAGCATTCTATACAGCTGCATCATCAGACTCCAGCTTTTATACTCTATACCCCGTCCTGGGTTGCCACCTTCAAGGATTTGTGGACTTGCACACCTAGGTCCCTCTGTGTTTCTATACTCTTGATGGCTCTGCCATTTATTGTATAACTCCTCCCTACATTATTTCTTCCAAAATGCATCACTTTGCATTTATCTGGATTAAATTCCATCTACCACCTCTCCGCCCAATTTTCCAGCCTATCTATATCCTGCTGTATTGCCCGACAATGCTCATCGCTGTCCGCAAGTCCAGCCATCTTCGTGTCATCCACAAACTTGCTGATAACACTCGTTACACCTTCTTGCAAATCATTTATATATATCACAAATAGCAGAGGTCCCAGTACAGAGCCCTGCGGAACACCATTGGGCACAGACCTCTGGCCGGAAAAAGACCCTTCGACTGCTACCCTCTGTCTCCTATGGCCAAGCCAGTTCTCCACCCATCTAGCCACTTCTCCTTGTATCCCATGAGCCTTAACCTTCTTAACCAACCTGCCATGTGGGACGTTGTCAAATGCCTTACTGAAATCCATATAGATGACATCCACGGCCCTTCCTTCATCAACCGTTTTTGTCACTTCCTCAAAAAACTCCACCAAATTTGTAAGGCACGACCTCCCTCTTACAAAACCATGCTGTCTGTCACTAATGAGATTGTTCCGTTCTAAATGCACGTACATCCTATCTCAAAGAATCCTCTCCAACAACTTCCCTACCACGGACGTCAAGTTCACTGGCCTATAATTTCCTGGGTTATCCCTGCTACCCTTCTTAAACAACGAGACCACATTCGCTATCCTCCAATCCTCAGGGACCTCACCTGTGTCCAAAGAAGCGACAAAGATTTCCGTCAGAGGCCCAGCAATTTCATCTCTTGTCTCCCTGAGCAGTCTAGGATAAATGCCATCAGGCCCTGGGGCTTTGTCAGTTTTAATGTTCCCTAAAAAACCCTAACACTTCCTCTCTTGTAATGGAGATTTTCTCTGACGGGTCAACACCTCCCTCCGAGACACTCCCGGTTAACACGTCCCTCTCCTTCGTGAATACCGATGCAAAATATTCATTTAGGAAGTCCCCTATTCCCTTGGGTTCTCAGCATAATTCCCCTCCTTTGTCCCTGAGAGGTCCGATTTTCTCCCTAACAACTATTTTGTTCCTAATGTATGAATAGAATGCCTTAGGATTCTCCTTAATCCTGCCTGCCAAGAACATCTCGTGACCTCTTTTTGCCCTTCTAACTCCCCGTTTGAGTTCTTTCCTACTCTCTCTGTATTCCTCCAGAGCTCCATCTGTTTTCAGTTGCCTGGACTTAACGTATGCCTCCCTTTTCATTTTAATCAGATCCTCAATTTCCCTGGTTATCCACGGCTCTCGAATCCTACCTTTCCTATCCTTCCTCTTTACAGGCACATGCCTATCCTGCAGCCTTATCAATTGTTCCTTAAAAGTTTCCCACATGCCAGACGTGCCAGCATCATCCTGATGACTGGGGCATCTTGTGTATATTAACCTGATGAAGCCATTGTTAATATGGGGCGGCATGGTGGCACAGTGGTTAGCACTGCTGCCTCACAGCGCCAGGGACCCGGGTTCGATTCCGGCCTTGGGTCACTGTCTTGTGTGGAGTTTGCACTTTCTCCTGTGTCTGCGTGGGTTTCCTCCGGGTGCTCCAGTTTCCTCTCACAGTCCGAAAGACGTGCTGGTTGGGCTGATTGGCCAAGGTAAATTGACCCTAGTGTTAGGGGATTAGCGGGGTAAATATGTGGGATTACGGGAATAGGGCTTGGGTGGGATTGTGGTTGGTGCAGACTGGATGGGCCAAATGGCCTCCTTCTGCACTGTAGGGATTCTATGATTTTATAATATCCTCCAATATCACAACAGTGCTGACCACTGCTAGATCCACAGCTGCCCGAAGTTGTAGTGGGGATAACAATAGGGTAAGTGATGGTTGGCAGTGAGTTACCAGGGGGGGAAAACCCTCCAATAATTGGAGTCATACCTGGCACAAAGGAAGATGGTTGTGGTGACTGGGGGTCAGTCATCTCAGCTCCAGGACAATCTCTGCAGGAGTCCCTCAGTGTAGCCCAACCATCTTCATCAATGACCTTCCCTCCATCATAAGGTCAAAAGTGGGGATGTTCGCTGATGACTGCACAATGTCCAGTGTCATTGCGACTCCTCAGATACTGAAGCAGTCCATGTTCAAATGCAGCAAGACTTGGACAATATCCAGGATTGGGCTAATAAGTGGCAAGTAACATTTGTGCCACGCAAGGATCAGGCAATGACTATCTCCAACAAGAGAAGATCTAACCATCACCCCTTGACATTCAATGGCAATACTATCACCGAATCCTTTACCATCTTGGGGGTTACCATTGACTGAAACTGAATCAGGACTTGAAAAATAGGTCGCCCCAATTTCAGGTTGTTTTTCAGGCATCTTCGCCGACGGGACATTAGACCCTGAATTTCAGCCTTGTTATTTTCCACTTGAAAGAGTTTCTGGTTTATCATTGAGAAACTTGCAGACAGTCAGTCCAGAAGTCAGCCTTAGAATCCTTACAGTACAGAAGGAGGCCATTCGGCTCATCGAGTCTGCACCAACTCTTAAATATATTTGATTTGATTTATTATTGTCACATGTATTGACATACAGTGAAAAGTATTGTTTCTTGCGCACTATACAGACAAAAATATACCATTCATCGAGAAGGAGAAAAGAGAATGCAGAATGTAGTGTTACAGTCATGGCTAGGGTGTAGGGAAAGATCAATTTAATGTGAGGTAGGTCCATTCAAAAGTCTAATGGCAGCAGGAAAGAAGCTGTTCTTGAGTCAGTTGGTATGTGTCCTCAGGCTTCTGTATCTTTTCCTGATGGAAGAAGGTGGAAGAGTCCGGGGTGCATGGTAATTATGCTAGCCACTTTTCTGTGGCAGCGGGTAGTGTAGACAGTGTATCATCTTACCCAGGTCCTATCCCATACCCCTACATATTTATCCTAATCCCCCAACCTACACATCTTGAGACACTAATGGGCAATTTAGCATAGCCAATCCACCTAACCGCCACATCTTTGGACTGTGGGAGGAAACCGGAGCACCTGGAGGAAAGCCATGCAGACACAGGGAGAATGTGCAAACTCCACACAGTCACCCAAGGCTGGAATTGAACCCGGGTCCCGGGCGCTGTGAGGCAGCAGTGCTAACCACTATGTCACCATGCCGCACTGTCGACAACCCTGTAACTAGTTTAAAGTTTATTTATTAGTGTCACAAGTAGGCTTACATTAACACCGCAATGAAGTTACTGTGAAAATCCCCTAGTCTCCACACTCCAACGCCTGTTCGAGTACACTGAGGGAGAATTTAGCATGGCCGTTGCACCTAACCAGCATGTCTTTGGAGTGTGGGAGGAAACCGGAGCACCCGGAGGAAACCCACGCAGACACGGGGAGAACGTGCAAACTCCACACAGACAGTGACCCAAGGCCGGAATTGAACCCGGGTCCCTGGCAGTGTGAGGCAACAGTGCAATCTACTGTGCCAACATGCCGCCTATAGCTACAACCATGTCTTAGATTAGTGCCAGCCCTGAGAGAGCCCTGGTTTGTGCAAGGCTCAAGCACATCCTGGTGTTGTGAGGGGATGCGTGTCGCATTACCACTGGCTCTGAGTTTGACCTGAGCCTTGAAATGTAACAATAATCATGGCAGTTAATGAAAGGTCAGCTCGTTGGAACAAGAATTATGAAAACTCCCCCAGCATTTTTCATGGGTGCTCAATGCCCCAGGGGCACTCAATGACAGACAATTTCCTGATGACCCAGTAAACCTCCCCTTTAATTACAGTTGGGAGGGTAATGCGTGCCCTAATGTCACACATTAAAATGGATTTTACCTCTGGGTTGGAGGTGAGTGGGAGGGGCTGTACTGCCTCCCGTACATAATTGTTTGGTAGCTTTTATGTGGCTGGTACATGTCAACCCTTTGTTCAGTGGGTAGCACGCCTGCCTCTGAATTAGGGGGCTGCCAGTTCAAGTCTACCCGAGTGCCTTCAGCACAAAGTTGATAATAAGAGAGTGCTGCAATGTCAGAGGTGCTGCCTGACTGATGCAATGTTAAACCACCTGCCTGCTCTTTCAGTGTTAAATAAATCCCATGGCACTATTTCGAACAAGTTTCCCAGTGTCCTGGCCAACATTTATCCCTCAACCAACATCTCTGCAAACAGGGGATCTGGCCATTATCCCACTGCTGTTTATGAGACCCAGCTATGTGCATCATATCCATAGAATCCCTACAGTGCAGAAGGAGGCCATTTGGCCCATCGAGTCTGCACTGACCACAATCCCACCCAGGTCCTATATCTTCCATACATCCTGCATTATAACGGGGTCTAAACTGCAAAAGAACTGAAAGCACTTATAAGATCTCAAGGTCATGAAAGGTTATGTGTACATGTTTCCTACTTCTTGTTCTGTAATCTCCTGCCACCTCTTCACACAAATCAAAGTATTGTTGAAAGAGATAAAAGTGTCTGCTTTTGATTTGATTTATTATTGTCACATGTATTGGGATACGGTGAAAAGTATTGTTCCTTGCGCGTTATACAGACAAAGCATACTGTTCATCGAGTACATAGAGGAGCAGGAAAGGAGAGGGCCAGAATGTCGTGTCATAATCATAGCTAGTGTGTAGAGGAAATTCAACTTAATATAAGGCAGGTCCATTCAAAGATCTGATGGCATCAGGGAAGAAGCTGTTCTTGAGTCGTTTGAGATGTGCTCTCAGACTTTTGTACCTTTTTCCCGATGGAAAAAGCTGGAAGAGAGTATGTCCGGGGTGCGTGGGGTCCTTGATTATGCTGGCTGCTTTTCTAAAGCTGCAGGAAGTGTAGACAGAGTCAATGGATGGGAGGCTGGTTTGCGTGATGGATTGGGCTACATTCACGACCTTTTGTAGTTTCTTGCAGTCTTGGTCAGAGCAGGAGCTGTGGAACAACCAGAAAGGATGTTTTCTATGGTGCATCTGTAAAAATTGGTGAGAGTTGTAGCTAACATGCCAAATTTCCTTAGCCTCCTGAGAAAGTAGAGGCGTTGGTGGGCTTTCTTAACCATAGCGTTGGCATGGAGGGACCAGGATAGGTTGTTGGTGATCTGGACTGGGAGGGGAACGGAGGCGAGACAGCGTCGATTTACCAGAATGATACCAGGGATCCATGGGTTAAATTACAAGGAAAGATCATAACCAGAATTCTCTGACCTTGCAGCTGGGACACTTCGGTCCTGCAACAGTGAATGGAGTTTGGGCCAAGTGCCAAATTCTCCATCCTCATTGGCAGCGGTGGGGGTTGGTGGGGCGAATGTGATCGGAGAATCCCGGCCTCTATTCCCTGGGTTTGGAAGATTAATGATCTGATTGAAGATTTCAAGATATTAAGGGGAAAAGATCGGGCTCCCCAGAAGGAAAAGAAAACGTAAAATGGGGAAATGAGAATACTGTAACTATTTTATTTATTAGTATCACAAGTAGGCTTACATTAACACTGCAATGAAGTTACTGTGAAAATCCCTTCATCACTACGCTCCGTGCCTGTTTGGGTACACTGAGGGAAAATTTAGCATTGCCAATGCACCTAACCAGTATGTCTTTCAGACTGTGGGAGGAAACTGGAGCACTCGGAGGAAGCCCACACAGACACAGGGAGAACGTGCAGACTCCGCACAGACAGTGACCCAAGCCAGGAATTGAACCCAGGTCCCTGGCGCTGTGAGGCAGCAGTGCTAACCACTGTGCCACCGTGCCGCCCTATTTCTGTTGGTCGGAGAGTCTAGGACTGGGGCCTGGGTAGGGGAAGGGTGTGGGTTGTGGGGTGGGGGAGGGCGTGTCTTGATGGTAGGGGGACATGGTCTAATTGGAGCCAGACCTTTCAGCAATTAATTTAGGGAATACTTCTTCATTCAAAGAGTGGTAGAAGTTTGGGAGTCCCCTCCAAATATTGACACATTGGGCGGGATTCCCTGGCTATGCATGCCCTAAGATTGGAAATACCTGGCTGAGCTCAAAGGACTTTTAAATGGTCTGCAGAATTTTTCCATCTTGCCCGCTACGATTCCCGCGGCAGGCGAGATGGGAGAACTTCGGCTATGGTGGTTGTTCAATTGTTAAATTTAACTCTGAGATTGAAAAGGTGCCTTTAATACTAATGAACAAGGGGCAAAAGTGGGTAGGCGAAGTAAGGCCACAGATCAACCATGATTTCACTGAATAAGCGGAACAGGCTTGAGGAGCTGAATGGCCTCCTCCTGTTTCGATGTTCCCACTTATTTTTAAAGACAAACACTACAGCATTAGGAATGCAATGCACCACCTCGGACCAGCTATTGTCGGTGCTCTGCCATGTTTGTCCACTAGGAGGTAGCATCGGGAAACTCACAGCCAACAACTGAGTCACTGACTGATCCCAAGGTGTTAATTTCTGGGATGTTATTTAGCCTGGAAGGCTAATGGTATTAGATTCCCTTTCAAAGGTTTGATGTGCATGGTGACAAATATCATTAATGCAAGTCTACGGCCTATCCTTCGATGAGGAATCACCTGCGAGGAAATATTGGGCCTTAATCCGTTAGAGTTTCGAGGATTTGTAGAGGTGATCTTATCGAAATGGGCAAGATCTCCTGAGGGGGACGCGACAGGGTGAATGTTGAAAGGATGTTTCCCCTTGTGGGGGAGACCAGAACTCGCAGACACCCTTTAGAAATAAGGGGTTGTCCACTTAAGACAGAGCTGAGGTAAAGGAATTCCCTCAGAGGGTCGTAAATCTTTGGAACTCTTTACCCCAGAGAGTGGTGGAGGCAGGAGGAAGCCTTGTGGTGCAATAGGTAACATCCCTGCCACTGGGAAAGAAGTTCCAGATTCAAGCCCAATGCCAGGACATGTTGGCCACGGAAAGAGTGTTTAATCTGGTTCAATAGGCTGATGATCAACTTGAAACCCCTTCCACCAATTCCCTCCACTATTCCTCAAAGGATAAAAAATATAATGTGGGTGTGAAGATATGCAAGAGAGAGAGCAGTGGAGGCAGGGTGAGTGAATATTTTTACGGCAGCAGTAGATTCTTGACCAACAAGGGAGTCAAAGCATAGTGGGGATAGGTGAAATGAGGCCACATTACGATTAGCCATGACTTTACGGCATGGCGGAGAGGGCTCGTAGGCCTGACTCCTGCTTTTAATTTGTATGTTCATAAGCCAAGTCTCTGTTAGAAGGAGAGAATGCACATTATTGTAGATTACGTGGCTGTTTCCAATTGGAGTTTGGGTAGGACGCTGAGAGAAACAAACTTGAGAAGAAACTTGCATTTGCACAGTGCCCCTCATGCATATGGATGGCACGGTGGCACAGTGGTTAGCATTGTTGCTTCACAGCGCCACGGACCCGGGTTCGATTCCCGGCTTGGGTCACTGTCTGTGCGGAATTTGTACGTTCTCCCTGTGTCTGCGTGGGTTTCCACTGGATGCTCTGGTTTCCTCCCACACTCCAAAGGTGTGAGGGTTAAGTGGATTGGCCATGCTAAATTGCCCCTTGGTGTCAGGGGGACTAGCTAGGGTAGGTGCATGGGGTTGTGGGGATGGGGCCTGGGTGAGATTGGGATCAGTGCAGACTCAATGGGCCGAGTGGTCTCCTTCTGCACTGCATGATTCTATTCTATTGTTGTCCTAAAGCTCCCTACAGGCAATGAAGTGTAAATATGAAAAAAGGGGCCTTGTGTACCTGCACCAGTTCTGCCATTCTCTGTCACACCTCTTCCCCCATCTGGAAGCACTCCCATGGTTCCCAAACTTCCAGCATTGTCCTGGAATCTGCAGCAATTTTTGGCTAATCTCCTAGACACGGCTGTGAGGGAACTGGCAGAATAATCGCAGGGGACTTTGAAAATTTTTAAAAATGTAAGAGTTATGAAAACATTATACGGGGACAAAAATTGGCTGTTTGACTTTGCCAGGCAGTTGGAGAATCATCGGAATTTATGGTCCCTGAGGAAACCATTCTGGCCAACAAAAAGCAATCCCATTTTCTTTGCCAATGCCTTGTGGGTAATGTCACGTCAAGTGCTTATCTGAGTACTTTTTAAATGTTATGAGGGTTTCCGCCTCTAATGTCCTTTCAGGTAGAATGCTCCAGATCCCCACCTCCCTGTGGGTGAAAGAGTTTCCCCTCTTAACCCCTTCAAACCTACCATTTCTCCCTGATTTTGGGCCCCTCAATACTCAACGACCAGTTCGTATCAGATCCCTCATGATTTTACCCACTCCAATCAGGTCTCTCCTCAACCTCCTCTGTTCTAAAGGACACAACCCAGCCAATCTTTCCTTGTAACTAAAACCTTCCTATTCGAGCAACATCCTTGTCAATCCCTCCGTGCCTTCCCCAATGCAAGCACACAAGCACATCTGGAAGTGAAAGTTCAGGTGTTGCATGTGTTATATATTTTCCATGCCTCGGAGCTATGTAGAGATGACACACTGGTTTACATGTGTACAAAGGGGATTTCACTGCTTGCTCTCTTCCACCCACACCCCCCCAGGAAGTAAAGTCAGCCGGATACCCACCCGCTCCGTGCCAGCCCACCCCACAGCCATAATATGCTGCTCGTGGGCTAAATTAGTGGAGAACGGGATTCTCGGGAGGAAGGAAATCCTGCCAAAGTGGGTGATGCCGGGACTGTAGGAAGAAGGCTGAAGAGGAACGTGACTGCCCTGCAAGGTAAATCCTGGCATTTTAGGGCAGGGAGGGACCTCAGAGCCCAGGGTGAGGGTGAAGGTGGGTGTGGGGGCACCTGTCAGGCAGGTGGCACAGAAGGAAGGGGGGGGGGGCTGATGATGTGCCTTCTTGAGAGGTGGGGTGCTATTTGATGCATGCTGGGAACTCCGTGGTGACCCCCTTACCTGCCCATAATTGTTCTTGCTAGTCTTAAAACCCAACCTGCCCACTCCTCCACCAACTGCCCATGCCAACCTTAGAATCATAGAATATCCACAGTGCAGAAGGGGCCACTCGGTCCATCGAGACTGCACCGCCCATATGTAGGCCAGACCAGGGAAGGACGGCAGATTTCCTTCTCTAAAGGACATGAGTGAACCAGATGTATTTTTATGATAATCGACAATGGTTTCATGGTCATAGAATCATAGAACCCCTACAGTGCAGAAGGAGGCCATTTGGTCCAGCGAGTCTGCACCAACCACAATACCACCAAGGCCTTATCCCCATAACCCCTCATATTTACTCTGCTAATCCCCCTGACACTAGGGTTAATTTAGCATGGCCAATCAACCTAACCCGACATCTTTGGAGTGTGGGAGGAAACCGGAGCACCCGGAGGAAACCCACGCAGACACGGGGAGAACATGCAAACTCCGCACTGACAGTGACCCAAGCTGGGAATCGAACCCGGGTCTCTGGCGCTGTGAGGCAGCAGTGCTAACCTTTCAAAAGTGGTCTTACTTTCGAAAGGAAGACCACTATAAAAGAGACATTGCAAGTTGTTAGTGATTGTGAACAAATTGGGAGTGGGAGAGGATTTCCTTGAGTTCTATCACCTTCAGCGGACAGTTCCTTTCCAGAATTGTGACCCCAGGTGAATCCCATGGTAGGACGAGCTGAACTTATGTTTGAAGGGTTGGGATTTTGATTTTGACGTTTTTCGGGAATCATTACTCCTTCCTCGGTAATAGTTCATTCCTGTGACACTCTCCTGTACCTCTGCTTTAAGGAGAAAGGTCAGGACCAAGCACTGGGAGATGCCAGACTAATAAGGCACCATATGTGCTCGTGGGCACCATCCCTGTCAAGTTGGCTTGCCGACCCAGAATGTGGCAATGCCTCAGCGAGGTGATTTCCACTTTGGACAGTGTTGGTAAACACCTATCGTGAATGAGCCACTGTTATAGTTAGCGAGGACAGTTAAACCTACGCTTGATATAACAGCCTCAGGGGTGCCACAGGGATCAGTGCTGAGTCCTCAACATTTTACCATTTATATCAATGACTTGGATGAAGGGACTGAATGTGTGGTATCATAGAATCATAGAATCCTACAGTGCAGAAGAAGGCCATTCAGCCCATCGAGTCTGTACTGACCACAATCCCACCCACACATTACCCTGCTAATTCCCCTGATACTAGGGCCAATTTAGCATGACCAATCAACCTAACCTGCACATCTTTGGACTGTGGGAGGAAACCGGAGCACCCGGAGGAAACCCACGCAGACATGGGGAGAAAGTGCAAACTCCGCACAGACAGTGACCCGAAGCCGGAATTGAACCTGGGTCCCTGGCGCTGTGAGGCAGCAGTGCTAACCACTGTGCCACCCTGCCGCCCATAGCTAAGTTTGCTGATGACACAAAGATAGGTGGGAAAGTAAATTGTGAAGTGGACATAAGGAGGCTTCAAAGGGACACAGAGAAGTTAAGTGAGTGGACAAAGAACTGGCAAATGGAGTATAATGTGGGCAAATGTGAAATTGTCCATTTTGACAGAAAGAATTAAAAAGGAAGCTTATTATCTCTAAATGGCGAGAGATTGCAGAGCTCTGAGGTACAGAGGGATCTGGGTGTCCCAGTGCATGAATCACAAAAGGCTGGCATAGAGGTGCTTGCAATGAGTAATTAAGAAAGCTAATAGAATGTTATCATTAATTGTGAGGAGAATTGCTTACAAAACTAGGGAGGTTATTGTTCAGTTGTACAGGGCATTGGTGAGACCATATCTGGAGTACTGTGTACAGTATTGGTCTCCGTAGCTAAGGAAAGATGTAAATGCTTTAGTAGCAATTCAGAGGCTTACTGGACTAATACCCAGAATGGGTGTGTTGTCTTATGAGGAATGGTTAGGTTCCCAACCTTTCCCTTTATGCGGACCACTAGATTGTCATCAAAAGATTTTGCGGACCACCGCGTCTGCAAGCCATTTTAAACATTGTTTTTACATAGCCTATACTGCCGGGAGTCAAACTTATATATCAACAGGTATTAAAAACACAGCTATTTCAACAGTTTAAGATGCACACTCACAAATACATTGCATTTGTCACAGCACATTTACCTGGAGTAGACCCAACATGAGAAACAGATAACACTTATCTAATGTCACAGAAACCAGGAGTTCACTCCAGAACTGTAACACTGTAATAAGGTGCATTGTGTCACTAGTATTGATGTTGAACAGGCTGAGGGTATTCCAATGTCTCTCCCTCGGGGTGGGAGGGTTTTAGATCAGGAGTTGCTCTCTGTTATTGTCCCACCATGGGGCCTTCAGGTTTGCTGTGGCCTATCGGCACAAAAATGTCAAAACCTGGAAAGGGCTGAATGTTATACAACTGGGAAGGCAGGATTATTCACAGGGGCGCCCACACTGATACCACTCCCCTGCAGCCAACTAATGCTTGGAGGGGACTTAATTAAGTTTAAGGTTATTTATTAGTGTCACAAGTAGGCTTACATTAACACTACAATGAAGTTACTGTGAAAATCCCCTAGTCGCCACATTCCAATGTCTGTTCGGGTACACTGAGGGAGAATTTAGCATGGCCAATGCACCTAACCAGCACGTCTTTTGGACTGTGGGAGGAAACCGGAGCACCCGGAGGAAACCCACGTAGACATGGGGAGAACGTGCAGACTCCACATTGACAGTGACCCAAGCCGGGAATTGAACCCAGGTCCCTGGCACCGTGAGGCAGCAGTGCTAACCACTGTGCCACCGTGCCATGGTTAAGGGTGCAACTTCTGCCCCCTCATTTGGAGAGGTGATGGTGATCCAATTGGCTCTCCGTGGCCCCAGCAGCATCGGATTTGAGTGGTGGCCATGTTGAAATGACAGGTGGAATTTTCCATTCTGGAGACTCAGTCCAGTGGCGGGCAAGAAAGTCAGCATGATGCATGATTTCCGTTGGGGTGGCGGGGTGGTGAACACAGGTCGTGCCTTACGAGCCTGGTTGAGTTCTTTGAAAATGTGACCAAACACATTGACGAAGGAAGAGCGGTGGATGTGGTCTATATGGACTTCAGCAAGGCGTTCGATAAGGTCCCCCATGCAAGACTTCTTGAGAAAGTGAGAGGGCATGGGATCCAAGGGGCTGTTGCCTTGTGGATCCAGAACTGGCTTGCCTGCAGAAGGCAGAGAGTGGCTGTGGAGGGGTCTTTTTCTGCATGGAGGTCAGTAACCAGTGGAGTGCCCCAGGGATCTGTTCTGGGACCCTTGCTGTTTGTCATTTTCATAAATGACCTGGATGAGGAAGTGGAGGGATGGGTTGGTAAGTTTGCTGACGACACCAAGGTAGGTGGTGTTGTGGATAGTTTGGAGGGATGTCAGAAGTTGCAGCGAGACATAGATAGAATGCAAGACTGGGCGGAGAAGTGGCAGATGGACTTCAACCCGGATAAGTGTGTGGTGATCCATTTTGGCAGATCCAATGGGATGAAGCAGCAGTATAATATGAAGGGTACCATTCTTAGCAGCGTAGAGGATCAGAAGGACCTTGGGGTCCGGGTCCATAGGACTCTTAAATCGGCCTCGCAGGTGGAGGATGCGGTCAAGAAGGCGTACGGCGTACTGGCCTTCATTAATCGAGGGATTGAGTTTAGGAGTCGGGAGATAATGCTGCAGCTTTATAGGACCCTGGTTAGACCCCACTTGGAGTACTGCGCGCAGTTCTGGTCACCTCATTACAGGAAAGATGTTGAAGCCATTGAAAGGGTGCAGAGGAGATTTACAAGGATGTTGCCTGGATTGGGGGGCATGCCTTATGAGGATAGGTTGAGGGAGCTTGGTCTCTTCTCCCTGGAGAGACGAAGGATGAGAGGTGACCTGATAGAGGTTTACAAGATGTTGAGAGGTCTGGATAGGGTAGACTCTCAGAGGCTATTTCCAAGGGCTGAAATGGTTGCTACGAGAGGACACAGGTTTAAGGTGCTGGGGGGTAGGTACAGAGGAGATGTCAGGGGTAAGTTTTTCACTCAGAGGGTGGTGGGTGAGTGGAATCGGCTGACGTCGGTGGTGGTGGAGGCAAACTCGTTGGGGTCTTTTAAGAGACTTCTGGATGAGTACATGGGATTTAATGGGATTGAGGGCTATAGATAGGCCTAGAGGTGGGGATGTGATCGGCGCAACTTGTGGGCCGAAGGGCCTGTTTGTGCTGTGGCTTTCTATGTTCTATGTTCTATGTTCACACGCAATCTTTCCCATTTCGGCTCATTAAATACGTGTCTACGAGGAACTCAGTGCATCTCCTGGCTGGGTGGACAGGAAGTTACCGTGCCTGCTATGACCTCATGGGGTCAAATGTTCCTGGCACCATATTGAGAGGGCATCTTGACACTCATTGCAGGCCAGGGGATCCACGCTATTCCTGCAGAATCCTTGCGGCCACAGCACATACTGAAGAAGTTCACAGAGGTGAGCAACTGCCTCCCAGGACAATATGAAGACACCACCTAGCATTGCCTTTCGTTCATCTCTGATCAGAGCACTAGCTGTGATATATCCCTGGCCTGGCCAATGCCCATCATTGCAGCAGTCTGTGTTGGCTAGCGTAGGAAGAGCAGCATGATCCTTTGTCAGCCATGACCATTCGCCTGGGAAGATGGTAATTCGGAGTCATCCACCAGCCATGCCCCTTGAAGGCATCCATCTCCCTTTCTCCCTTCATGAAGTAGAAATGGCCGAGAACTTCAGGTTTTTTGGTGTCCAGATCACTAACAACCTGTCCTGGTCCCCCCATGCCGACACTATAGTTAAGAAAGCCCATCAACGCCTCTACTTTCTCAGAAGACTAAGGAAATTTGGCATGTCAGCTGCGACTCTCACCAACTTTTACAGATGCACCATAGAAACCATTCTTTCTGGTTGTATCACAGCTTGGTCTGGGCTCCTGCTCTGCCCAAGACCGCAAGGAACTACAAAAGGTCGTAAATGTAGCCCAATCCATCACGCAAACCAGCCTCCCATCCATTGACTCTGTTTACACTTCCCGCTGCCTCCGCAAAGCAGCCAGCATAATTAAGGACCCCACGCACCCCGGACATTCTCTCTTCCACCTTCTTCCGCCGGGAAAAAGATACAAAAGTCTGAGGTCACGTATCAACTGACTCAAGAACAGCTTCTTCCCTGTTGCCATCAGACTTTTGAATGGACCTACCTTGTATTAAGTTGATCTTTCGCTACCCCCAGTTATGACTGTAACACTACATTCTGCGCTCTCTCGTTTCCTTCTCTATGAACGGTATGTTTTGTCTGTATAGCGCGCAAGAAACAATACTTTTCACTGTATGTTAATACATGTGACAATAATAAATCAAATCAAATCAAAAAGCAGCCAGCATAATTAAGGATCTCACGCACCCCACACATTCTCTCTTCCACCTTATTCCATCGGGAAAAAATTACAAAAGTTTGAGGTCATGTACTAACCGACTCAACAGCAACTTCTTCCCTGTTGCAATCAGACTTTTGAATGGACCTATCTTGCATTAAGTTGATCTTTCTCTATACCCTAGCTATGACTGTCACACTACATTCTGCGCTCTCTCGTTTCCTTCTCTATGAACGGTATGCTTTGTCTGTATAGCGCTGTAGTACTTTTCACTGAATGCTAATACATGTGACAATAATAAATCAAATCAAATCAAATCCAATCCAATCAAATCCCTGCCTCTGAGTGCAGCCAATGGCAATGGCCAGGGGAAGGTGGTGGTGGGGAGAGTTAAAGGAAGGTATGTCCTTGCAGCGGGGGTGGGGGGGGGTTCTCTGTTGGGCACAGGGGACCGCCAAAAGAGGTGCCCTCCTCATGCCCGACAATTAAAGCTGCCAGACCCACCTCCTAGGCATGGGCCTCACCCTGCTGCTGGTAAAATAACAGCGGGGCTGGGATGAGGCACTTAAGTGGCCACTAAATGGAGAAATAAGCAAATTAATTAATTAATTTGTTAATGGCAGGGGAACTCAGCTGCTCTTCTTCAAGTATTGCCAAGGTGCCTTTTACCTGGTTTAACTCCTCACCAGAAAGAGTGTATCTCCAACACTGCAGCACTCCCTCAAGTATGCACTGAAGTGTCAACGTGAAATTTAAGTTTAATGTTTATTTATTAGTCACGAGTAGGCTTACATTAACATTGCAATGAAGTTACTGTGAAAATCCCCTAGCCTGTTGGGGTACACTGAGGGATAATTTAGCACGGCCAATGCACCTAACTAGCACATCTTTCAGACTGTGGGAGGAAACCCACGCAGACACGGGGAGAACGTGCAGACTCCACACAGACAATGACCCAAGCCGGGAATCGAACCCAGGCCCCTGGCGCTGCGAGGCTGCAGTGCTAACCATTGTGCCACCCGAATTTGTGCTCAATTCTTTGGAGCGGGGCTTGAACCTACAGCCTAGTGTCCCAGAGTTGAGATTTCTATCATTGAATTGAGGCTGACAAGGAGTGCCACTGTCCGAAGGACACACACCTCAGTGGTTGGGCCTGTTGGCTGAAGAAATGGTGCCCGGGCACATAGGGCAGAAAGCGTGATGCACATTTCAGCCAGCTCGCAGCAAGAGAAGGCGAGTCTTGAACTCACTGTGAAGCGAGCAGGAACAAACTCCCCCTCGGAAAAGTAAAACTCCTGCAGTGAGCAGTTTCTGCTCCATGACAGTTCTTGGCTTCACATCACATGCGGAGAATTGGAACATTGAACTCAGGCCATTTGTATCTGTGTCATCGCTGTATTATCCGCCTGTTTGCTATCGTTGTTTCTAAGCAAACAATGATTGTTCAGGGGTTACAATAAAAAGAAATTGCCGTTATTAGGGAGTTTTGAAGATGTTTTGTTAGGTTGGCCCAATTAGTATGCAATTAAATTCCACAGAACATCCTTTGCTACGTTATAAAAAATTAATACATGGTTTTCTCTTATCCGTAATGTGAGATGAGGAAAATCCCTTTGGACTGAAGCCTTTGATTAGATTCAAAATGAGGGGAAAAAAATGTTCCTGAGCCGCATATGCTTGAAGGAGAACAAAATTTCAGGGATTTGAGGAAAAAGTGAGGGAGTGAGACTAATTAGATTGCTCTTTGAAAGAGCTAGCACAGACATGATTGGGCCGAATGGCCTCCTTCTGTGCTGCATTATTTTGCAATTCTACATGACAGGTAAAGTTAAGACATGGGATAAAAGCAAATTACTGCGGATGTTCGAATCTGAAACCAAAAGAGAAAACGCTGGAAAATCTCAGCAGGTCTGGCAGCATCTGTAAGGAGAGAAAAGAGCTGACGTTTCGAGTCCAGACGACCCTTAGTCAAAGCATGCTTTGAAAAAAAGTCGTCTAGACTTGAAACGTCAGCTCTTTTCTCCTTAGAGTGAAGACATATTGTGAATCATTTGCAATTGTTTAGTGTAGAGGAATCTAGGAACAGAGGTAAACCATTCACCTACTAATACCTGCCCCAACGTGCAAGTAGACCACAGTTGATACTTCAAACCCATTTACTGACTATTGCTGCATGTCCTTTCTTTCGATAACAAATGTTTGCCGACCTCAGTCGTGTTACATTTTAATTGGTCTCCTGCGTCATTAGCCTTCTAAGGGAAGAGAATTTGCAGATAGGGCCTGACTAAGGTTCCCTATGTTGTGTTATATGGTGCCACCACTGAGCACCATGTTGCATCATGGGTACGTTTTGATGTCTGAAAGATGAGATTGTCAGACTTGCATGTTTAAACATGGGGCGGCACGGTGGCACAGTGGTTAGCACTGCTGCCTCACAGCACCAGGGACCCGGGTTCAATTCTGATCTCAGGTCACTGTCTATGTGGAGTTTGCACATTCTCCCTGTGTCTGTGTGGATTTCCTCCGGGTACTCCAGTTTCCTCCCATAGTCTAAGGATGTGTGGGTTAGGTGGATTGGCCATGCCAAATTAACCCTAGTGTTAAGGGATTAGGGTTGGGTGGGATTGTTGTCGGTGCAGACTCGATGGGCTGAATGGCCTCCTTCTGCACTATAGGGATCCTATGAAACAAGAACCATTTATTGGTAGCCTTTAACTGTATGAGAGGAAGTTGAGAGGCATAGATCGGGTGGACTCTCAGAGGCTTTTTCCCAGGGTGGAAATGTCTGCTACGAGGGGGACACAGGTTTAAGGTGCTGGGAGGTAGGTACAGGGGAGGTGTTAGGGGTAAGTTTTTCACACAGAGGGTGGTGGGCGAGTGGAATCGGCTGCCGTCAGTGGTGGTGGAGGCGAACTCAATAGGGTCTTTTAAGAGACTCCTGGATGAGTACATGGAGCGTAATAGGATGGAGGGTTATAGGTAGGTCTAGAAGGTAGGGATGTGTTCGGCACAACTTGTGGGCCGAAGGGCCTGTTTGTGCTGTAGTTTTTCTATGTTCTTCTGGTCACCTCACTAGAAGAAGGATGTGGAAGCGCTGGAAAGAGTGCAGAGGAGATTTACCAGGATGCTGCCTGGTTTGGAGGGTAGGTCCTATGAGGAAAGGTTGAGGGAGCTAGGGCTGTTCTCTCTGGAGCAGAGGAGGCTGAGGGAAGACTTAATAGAGGTTTATAAAATTATGAAGGGGATAGATAGAGTGAACGTTCAAAGACTATATCCTCGGGTGGATGGAGCTATTACAAGGGGGCATAACTATAGGGTTCGTGGTGGGAGATATAGGAAGGATATCAGAGGTAGGTTCTTTACGCAGAGAGTGGTTGGGGTGTGGAATGGACTGCCTGCAGTGATAGTGGAGTCAGACACTTTAGGAACATTTAAGCGGTTATTGGATAGGCACATGGAGCACAGCAGGATGATAGGGAGTGGGATAGCTTGATCTTGGTTTCAGATAAAGCTCGGCACAACATCGTGGGCCGAAGGGCCTGTTTGTGCTGTAGTTTTTCTATGTTCTATGTTCTATGTATACAGATTCCAGTTCATATCATGCATCGTACGGTTATCTTCATGCAGGCTGCTTCTAGAGTCTTCTATGGGTCCATTACCATGTGTCTCTGTACACCATACCGTGGGCAGTGCTATTCTCCAGTCCCACATTAACCCTTGCTCTGCCAAGCACCTTTGCATTACAGTGGCATGCAGACACAAACAACAACATACAACACTCAACTGCAGCCCTTCTAACCTCTGGCTGTGGGAATATGAGGTAGCAGTCAGAAGCTTGGCCGAGATAATCAACCCTGTAGACTATTGAGCAATTTCTAATTACAGTACGATATTCTTAAATTGACACTTTCCGTTATAAATATGGATGTATGAATTTCCAAAGGAAACAGTATGCAGTATTTTTAAAATTATACATAACTATATTTAAATATCCTGCCTCAGTTATTGAATAAAATTGCTGGGAAAATGTCCTTCAGTTGAGCTCATCACAAAGTGAACAGATAAAGCTGGGAATATGGCAGCGCCTGTATTAAATTTTTAACAGGGCCTCTTGGCTGTCAGAACTAAGAATTCACTGTTAATAATTTAGTTTGAGAGTCCACTTCAAAATCAGACTCCCAACTGAGTTGCCGTTTCTATCTTACATAGGGGGAGTTTCAACTCTCAGCCACACTCGTAGATAGCACACTGTGGAGTTAAAACAATCACAGGTCTGCCAACAACATTGAATAAGAGGTCAGGTCGGACTATACGAAAGTCTGAGGTCAATGTACCAACCGACTCGAGGACAGCTTCTTCCCTGATGCCATCAGACTCTGGGTGGCACAGCGGTTAGCACTGCTGTCTCACAGCGCCGGGGACCCGGGTTCGATTCCCGGTTTAGGTCACAGTCTGTGCGGAGCCTGCACATTCCTCTCCATGTCTACACGGGTTTCCTCCGGGTGCTCCGGTTTCCTCCCACAGTCTGAAAGACGTGCTGGTTAGGTGCATTGGCCATGCTAAATTCTCCCTCGATGTACCCAAATAGGCCCTGGAATGTGGCGACTAGGGGAATTTCACAGTAACTTCATTGCAGTGTTAATGTAAGCCTATTTATGACTAATAAATAAACTTTGCTTTTGAAATGGACCTATCATATATTAAGCTGATCTTTCTCTTCACCCTCTCTGTAACTGAAACACTATATTCTGCACCTTCTTTTCTTCTCCTCTATGTACTCTCTGAACGGTATGCTTTGTCTGTGTAGCACGCAAGAAACAGTACTTTTCACTGTATCCCAATACATGTGACAATAATAAATCAAACATTGTCCTTTGTGGGCATCAGGCTTTCCCAGATGGGGTAGAGCACGGGTTAGAGGCAGAGGAAAAGAATCCCTGCAGGGCCGGGTCATGTACAGCATGGGTACACGGTGCAGTATGAAGCTCCCTCAGTAAAAACACAACTACTTCTTGCTAAGCAGTAGTTCGAAAAAGAAAATCCAAACTACGGATTTGACAAAAGAAATAATACAAATGAATAAGGAAGAGAAAGAAGAATAAGATTGGAGGAAAGTTCTGTGATCTAATAACTGGTAACTGTAATGGCGGCATGGAAGCATTTGAAGAAAATGTGGAAACATGGAATGGTTACTAAGAGAGATCTCCATGTTATCTGGCTGTGAACAAGACACTGGATGAACCTAAAGTAGTCACTTTGTTTGCTGTTGCCTCTCATGCTTTAAGGTCAATCAGACGTCTAGGATTTGCAATCGATGAAGATATATGAGTCATGGATGCTTCCAGGATATCTGGCACAAACATGCACAATTCGTTTGTTCTGGTCACACACCAGTTGTACATTGAGTAAGTGGAAGCTTTTCCTGTTTATGATTGTACTGCCTGTTGCCAAGGAGCTTTGAGAGTCACATGAGTGCAGTTAATGTCACCCTGCTCCTGTGGGAAATGGAAACCTCTGCGAAACCCAGTGCTGTTGCATCCTGTCTTGTTTGATCTCTGTCGAAGTTGATATAATTGTGGGCCTTGACAAGGGGGCGTTTTGTGATCTCATGAATGCATTTGTGTGTGGGTGTTTGAGAGATCCAGTAGATTGACAGTGGAGTCTAGAAGTAGCCAGTGGCGTAGGGGGTAAGTGTAGCTGTCACTTGCACAACCACTGGTAATGGCATTCGCTGAGTCCCCATACTGCAAAATGTGGAAAAGATGAGTTACCAAAGCCCTGGACACGCCCTTGCTCGAGTGAGATGCCGACGCAAAATGCTTTTGTTCTGCACATCCTCAGAGGGGGCTCTCCTGGGCCTCGGTCTTGGGGGCTTTGCACCTACCTCCCTTTGGCAAGCCACACTCTTCCATTGTAATCTTCTTCTTTTCTCATTCTTGTCTGTAATTATGTGGAAGCATGGATTCCAGGACAGCACGGTGGCACAGTGGTTAGCACTGCTACCTCACAGCGCCAGGACCAGGGTTCAATTCCGGCTTGGGTCACTGTCTGTGTGGAGTTTCCACGTTCTCCCCGTGTCTGCCTGGGTTTCCTCCGGGTGCTCCAGTTTCCTCCCACAGTCCAAAGATGTGTGGGTTAGGTGGATTGGCTGTGCTAAACTGCCCCTTAGTGTCAGGGGGACTGGCTAGGTTAAATGCATGAGGTTATGGGGATAGGGTCTGGGTGGGATTGTGGTCGGTGCAGACTCGATGGGCTGAATGACCTCCTTCTGCCCTGTAGGATTCCATGATTCCTGATAGCCTCCCTGAAGCATCACTGAGAAACAGGCAAGAGTCAGGACTCGTCTGCAAAACTAATCTTTCTATCAATGATTTGTGGGTTCATGGCCCCGATTCCATATTGGTAATTACTCAGCCCAGAAGTGATCTACAATGCAGGGTGGGTATGGAGGTACTCCCCCTCCTGTTATTGATGAGTAAAGCTTTGAGGTTGTTCTGGCCAGATGTCTGGATGTGCTGCTTTCACCCCAGTTGCTGTCATCCTCATACACAGCACACATAGGGGAAGTGATGGCCTAGTGGTATTATCGCTAGACGATTAATCCAGAAACTCAGCTAATGTCCCGGGGACCTGGGTTCAAATCCCGCCACGGCACGTGGTGGAATTTGATTTCAATAAATAAAAAATCTGGAATTAAGAATCTACTGATGACCATGAAACCATTGTCGATTGGCAGAAAAACCCATCTGGTTCACTAATGTCCGATAGGGAAAGAAATCTGCCTTCCTTACCTGGTCTGGCCTACATGTGACTCCAGAGCCACAGCAATGTGGTTTACTCCTGACTGCCCTCTGAAATGGCTGAGCAAGCTACTCAGTTCAAGGGCAAGTAACATTAGCACCTTGGCAGTGCCAGTCTGGGCCCCCTGGCACTGCCCAAGGGGCAAAGTGCTAATGCACAGGGCACACCTTGGCACTGCCCATTGGGCATGGGGCAATGCCAAGGGGGTAGAGCCTAGGGGGCGACGCATGATGGGGCGGGGCCTGATGGGGTGATCAGTGGGGGTGGTGGGTGCCACTGCCACTCTGCAGTCGGGATCGGTGGGGGAGGGAGGGAGGCCAGTGAGCGGGGCTGGCCATCGGGGTGGGGAGGGTGGAGGGATCAGTCTGCTGGGAGGGCTGGGGCTGCGGGATGTGGGGGGGGGGGGTCGGCATTGCTGGTGGAGGGGAAGGGGGAGGCGGGGGATTGGGGCTGTGGTGGGAGGGTCGAGGCTGGGCTCGGACATGCATGGGGGGCCAGCGATCGGGTCATGGGTGGGTGAGAGCTGGCACCGTGGGAGTCACGGGGCTGTCCAGCAATCGAGCTGGCCAGCAATCGGGAGGTCGGCAGACAGGGGCCACTGCACGTGTACCGATCTTGATGCTGACAGATCGGCGCATGCGCAGTGGGCCACTCAGCGCTATGCTGCCGGCCTTTCAGGCGGGAACAGTCAATCAAGCCCCGCCCACTGATTTTTGGACTGATTTATGCCAGTGAGTGTGGAAGATTCATTTTGAAACTCCCGCTGAAAAAAACAAAGTGATTTACTCCAGTTTTCAAGCAAATTCAACACTTAGAATTATTTTGGGAGAATCCCGGCTGACTGTGATTCAGAGACCCCCCGGGAGTTCAGTGACGTCCCTGTAACTGGACTCAATTTCCTGTCTGGAAAATCACAGCCACTGCCTATTTAAGCTCCTTCATCTGTCGACTTACCAATTCCCTGAAGTGTTGCCAGATCGTGGGTTTTAGTTGCTTGCTTTGTGTCCTCCCGCTTCTGTGTATAAATATCACTTCAAAATAAATGTAACTCAGTAGATTTAGCCTGATGAATTTAGAAAGGGGGGGGGGGGGTGTTAGCATGACTCAGCCATGGATGTTCTCCCATTCCATTGGATCAGTAGCACTGTCCAGTCATGTCCCTTTGCTCCATTTCCCTGGACATGCATGCTGAGGGCACTTATCCTGGCACCTGAAGAATGAAACATTTTTAAGTTCCTGAATGCAGAGGGAAAAGGAGGGGGACCCACGTTAAAGGTCTCTGACAGACCCACGCATACTATCCCCCTCCCTCTCCAACACTCACCCTCAGCTGCTCCGTGCTGACAAACATCACCAGGGATAAAAATCAGCTGGTTGCTAGGACGGGCGAGATTGATTTTACATGTGGCTGAAAGGTTGAAAATTTACCTCAGAATTAAGAGGTGGGGTGGCGGGGGGAGAATCACTTGGAGAGTGGAAGATCAGTTCTCACCAAAAATTAAAAAAAAAACACACACAATTTCAAAACAACTTCAACACATGTTTACAAGTCTCCAACAAACCCACAGCACACATGCCCGAAATGCTCAGACTGAACCCACTAAGTGGCAGGCAATCTATCAGCATGTAACATCTAACTTATTCTGATTCCATCAATTAAATCGTGGAAGGAATTCAAAGGCGGCACGGTTTCCACAGTGGTTAGCACTGCTGCCTCACAGCGCCAGGTACCTGGGTTCATTTCTGGCCTCAGGTGACTGACTGACTGTGTGGAGTTTGCACGTTCTCATCGTGTCTGCGTGGGTCTCCCTCGGGATGCTCCAGTTTCCTCCCACAGTCCAAAGAATGTGCGGATTAGGTTGATTGACCGTGCGAAATTGCCCCTTAGTGTCAGGGGGATTGGCAGTGGGGTTACAGGGATAGAGCCAGGCTGGGATTGTGGTCGCTG
Organism: Mustelus asterias; assembly: GCF_964213995.1. Classification (NCBI taxonomy): domain Eukaryota; kingdom Metazoa; phylum Chordata; class Chondrichthyes; order Carcharhiniformes; family Triakidae; genus Mustelus; species Mustelus asterias. The sequence goes on along the minus strand of NC_135801.1, from coordinate 13,230,648 downwards.
CAGACTCGATGGGCTGAATGGCCTCCTTCTGCACTGTAGGGATTCTATCTTTCTCCTCAAACCTGATGTTTTTCTTGGTTTTATCTGTGCTGCGTTCTCTTGGATAATTCTAACCGTAACAGCAAATGGAGGTTGTTAGTCTGAAATAACCTAATTGGCATCAGTTGACGGTGATTATTATATCTCTGTCTTAGCTCCAGAGTGATGCATCTATTCGACTTGCCTGAGGTTCACTCAGATGGAAAGCACCTTTTTAGCTAAATCAGATTCGAGTTGTTTCTTGTGGGTTGATTGAATGAAAGGATTCCGTAGGTGTAACTTGTTTGTGATTGAGTCTGCCAAAATGCAATCAAGGCAAGTAGTCACCCGCCAACAAATTAGTTTGGGACACACTTGAAGGCCGCCCCCCCCAGGCCCTTCCTTTCCCTGGAACTACTACTTAAAGTTTTAGAAATCACCAACATTTTTAAAAAAATAAATTAATTCAGAGTTTCTTTTCCCCCTCATCTTCAGGGCGACAGTTTTCCATCCCCCGAGTTATCCCTCGGAGCAGACATTCTGTCTACGCAGCTACCAGGGGTGGCCTTCAGCTTCCGGAACATTCTGGTTTTCCTTCAGGGTATAAAAGCTAGTGATCCAACAATCGATCAATCAAATCCGTCCCGGTAATTTTTAATTTCCTTTTTGGTCTTGTTGGAACATCCAAGTTGCCTCATTTGAAATCAGCCCAGCCAGGAAGAAAATGATGGCACTTGGTGAATGGCCTTTGTTGGGCAGCACGGTGGCACAGTGGTGAGCACTGCTGCCTCACAGCACCAGGGACCCGGGTTCGATTCCCGGCTTGGGTCACTGTCTGTGTGGAGTTTGCACATTCTCCCCGTGTCTGCGTGGGTTTCCTCCGGGTGCTCCGGTTTCCTCCCACAGTCTGAAAGACGTGCTGGTTAGGTGCAGTGGCCCGAACAGGCACCGGAGTGTGGCGACTAGGGGATTTTCACAGTAACTTCATTGCAGTGTTAATGTAAGCCTTACTTGTGACTAATAAATAAACTTTAAAACTTTGTTTGAATGTAGACTTGATTCTAGAAAAAAATTCAGAGCCCCCTCCGGAAGCATACCAATTCCAATTGGAGGGAGGCAGTGGCGCAGTGGTATTGTCACTGGGCTAATAATCCAAAGACTCAGGATAATGCTCTGGGGACAAAAAACAGAAAATGCTCAGAAAAGTTAGCAGGCCTAGCAGCATCTGTAGACAGAGAATAGAGCCAACGTTTTGAGTCAGGATGACCCTTCATCAGAGCTGCTCTGGAGATCCAGGTTGGAATCACCAGGCCAGATGATAAGATTTGAATTCAGTAAAAACCTGGAATTAAAGGCCTCATGGTGGGGTGGCACAGTGGTTAGCACCGCTGCCTCACAGTGCCAGGGACCCGGGTTCAAATCCGGCCTCAGGTCACTGTCTGTGTAGAGTTTGCACATTTTCTCTGTGCCTGCGTGGGTTTCCTCTGGGTGCTCCGGTTTCCTCCCACAGTCCAAAGATGTGTGGATTAGGCTCATTGGCCTTACTAAATTGACCCTAGTGTCAGGGGGATTAGCAGGGTAAATGTGTGGGGTTGTGGGAATAGGGCCTACATGGATTGTGGTTGGTGCAGACGCGATGGGCCGAATGGCCCCTTTTTACACTGTAGGGATTCTATGATTCTATGGCTCTGAAACCATTGTCGATTATCGTAAAAATCCATCTGGTTCACTCATGTGCTTTAGAGAAGGAAATCTGCCATCCTTACCTGGTCTGGCCTACATATGACTCTGGTTCCACAGACTCTTAAATGCCCTCTGAAAATGGTCCAGCAGGCCACTCAGTTTAAGGGCAATTAGGGATGGGTAATAAATGCTGGACTAGCTAGTGAGGCCCACATCCGGAATTAAAAAAAGCTACAAAAACTCTCACACAGCGCTGAGAATTTACGATTAATTTTCATTTTCTTCATGTGGCCGGCATCATGGTTCTTGTCTCAGCAGCTCTGGCAGCATCTGTAAGGAGAGAAAAGACCCGATGTTTCGAGGCCAGATGACCCTTTGTGAAAACCTTGGCTTCCCTTTCCCCCCTTTTCTCAATTTTACCTCTCTCGCACCAATCTCCCGCTTCGCCCCACATCTTCGTCTGTCACAGCTTACCCTCTGATTTCAGCTTCTCTGTCATTCGGCCATTCACACCTTCTATTCTCTCTATGGGCTGCCGTTGGCAGCCTTTCCCCTTGTTTTTGTGGCTATGACAGAGATCTAACGGAGAGATCTAGAGTACAGGTTCATAGCTCCTTGAAAGTGGAGTCACAGGTGGACAGAATGGTGAAGAAGGCATTCGGCATGCTTGGTTTCATTGGTCAAAACATTGAATACAGGAGTTGGGACGTCTTGTTGAAGTTGTTTAAGACATTGGTAAGGCCACACTTGGAATACTGTGTACAGTTCTGGTCACCCTATTATAGAAAGGATATTATTAAACTAGAAAGAGTGCAGAAAAGATTTACTAGGATGCTACCAGGACTGGATGGTTTGAGTTATAAGGAGAGGCTGGATAGACTGGGATTTTTTCTCTGGAGCGTAGAAGGCTGAGGGGTGATCTTATTGAGGTCTATAAAATAATGAGGGGCATAGATCAGCTAGATAGTCAATATCTTTTCCCAAAGATGGGAGACTCTAAAACTAGAGGGCATAGGTTTAAGGTGAGAGGGGAGAGATACAAAAGTGTCCAGAGGGGCAATTTTTTCACACAGAGGGTGGTGAGTGTCTGGAACAAGCTGCCAGAGGTAGTAGTAGAGGTGGGTACAATTTTATTTTTTAAAAAGCATTTAGATAGTTACATGGGTAAGATGGGCATTGGGATATGGGCCAAACGTAGGCAATTGGGACTAGCTTAGTGGTTAAAAAAAAGGGGCGGCATGGACAAGTTGGGCCGAAGGGCCTGTTTCCATGCTGTAAACGTCTATGACTCATCTCTCAATCCCTCACCTTACAGTATAAATATCTCCCACTTTCTGTGTCTTTTAGCTTTGACAAAGGGTCATCAGGACTCGAAACGTCAGCTCTTTTCTCTCATAGAATCATAGAAACCCTACAGTGCAGAAAGAGGCCATTCGGCCCATCAAGTCTGCACCGACCACAATCCCACCCAGGCCCTACCCCCATGTCCCTACACATTTACCCGCTAATCCCTCTAACCTACCCATCTCAGGACACTAAGGGGCAATTTTAGCATGGCCAATCAACCTAACCCGCACATCTTTGGACTGTGGGAGGAAACCGGAGCACCCGGAGGAAACCCACGCAGACACGAGGAGAATGTGCAAACTCCACACAGACAGTCACCCAAGCCGGGAATCGAACCCAGGTCCCTACCTGCTACCTGGCAGCATCTCTCCTTACAGATGCTGCCAGACCTGCTGAGATTTTCCGCATTTTCTCTTTTGGTTTCACATTCCAGCATCGGCAGTAATTTGCTTTTGTCGTGGTTATAGTCATGAGGCCGGGTGTCGTCTCTGACATTGTGTTTACTACCAAAGTTGGAAAATTATGCTCCATGACACTACTGCGAGCAGCATAGCAGTAAAACAGCACGGGACATTAAATATAGGACAAGTGGGATGAGATCTGCAGGTGGCCCACAAGTTGAATATTGTCTTTGTTTTGTATGTTGGATGCTGGAACATAAACTCTGATCACAATCTCAGCGTTAGGTCCAAACCTGTGGAATTGTAGGAAAATGAACATCGGATGTGCCAAACAGCAGGTTGAGATGCTTGTTGTTTTGGGAAGACTACAACAATACTCTTCATAGAGTCATAGAATCTCTACAGTGCGGAAGTAGGCCATTTGGCCCATCGAGTTTGCACCGACAACAATCCCACCCAGGCCCTATCCCCGCAACACCACATATTTACCTTGCTAATCCCCTGCCACTAGGGTTAATTTAGAATGGCCAATGAACCTAACCAGCACATCTTTGGACTGTGGGAGGAAACTGGAGCACCCGGAGGAAACCCTGGAGGAATCCTTCAGGCAAGGATAGATAAATTTTTGAACAGTAAAGGAATTAAGGGGACTGGTGAGCGGGTAAGTGGAGCTGAGTCCACGAAAACATCTGCCATGATCTTATTGAATGGCGGAGCAGGCTCGAGGGGCCAGATGGCCTATTCCTGCTCCTAGTTCTTATGTTCTTATGTTAACCCACGCAGACATGAGGAAAATGTGCAAACTCCACGCAGACAGTGATATTTATATAGCGTCTCTTATGTCATCGAATGTCCCCAAGGAGTTTTGTGGGTACAGTATATGACACTGAGCTACCCAAGGAGATATTAGGTGAAGCGAATGAAATCTCGGTCAGTGAGGTAGGTTTTAAGGAATGTCTTAAGGGAGGAAAGTGAGTTAGTCAGGTGGAGAGGTGCAGGCTGGGATTTTCCAGTCCTGCCTTTGGCGGGAATCATTCCAGCCTGATAGAACATTTGACAGAACGACTAAAGGTCTGTTGACTTCAGATGGGATTTTCCAGTCCCACAGTGGGTGGAACGCGCCGGCTCAGGGGAGGGAACGACTGAGTTTAGGCAACAGAAGCCAACGTGGAGTGAATAAAACCAGGAATGCTCCAGAGGGGCGACTTAGAGGAGCGCAGCTAGAGGGTTGCGGGCTGGGAATAGGGATTTTGTTTCGAAAACAAGGATGAGAATTTGAAAACCAGGATGCTGCTTGACCAGGTGCAGGTCAGTGAGGTCAGGTAGACTGGGTGTGGTGCGAGCTAAGACAGGGGCAGCAGGTTTAAGACAATCTCAAGCTTATGGATATTAGAACCTGGGAGACCAGCAATGAATGCATTGCCATCATCAAGTCTATCACAAAGATATGCATGTGGCTAGAAGTGATTGGATAAATCACTGTGGCACAGTGGTGAGCATTGCTGTCTCACAGCGCCAGGGACCCAGGTTCAATCTTGGCCTTGAGTCACTGTCTGTGTGGAGTCTGCACATTCTCCCTGTGTCTGCGTGCCTCCGGGTGCTCCGGTTTCCTCCCACAGTCCAAAGATGTGCAGATTAGGTGGATTGGCCATGCTAAATTACCCTTTATAGTCAGCGGGACTAGCAGGGGGTTACAGGAATAGGGTTTGGGTGGGATTGTTGTCGGTGCAGACTCAATGGGCTGAATGGCCTCCTTCTGCACTGTAGGGATTCTACGATTCTATGATTGGATTGCCAAGAGTGTCAGTAAGATGACCGTCTGTCCACTATTTTAAATGGGGTCAAAACACAGGGTTTCCATTTGAATCTGTGTTATTCTGCTCTTATCAATAAATCTCAGCCTATACTGCCTCCAATTTTGACTCCAGGTGCGGAGGGTGGAGTGAATGGGGGATGGTGTGAGGGTTGGGGGGGTGGTGAGGAGAGTTGAAAATTTACCCACTGCTGGAGAACTCAAACCTGGCCTATTTCACGTCTATTTCGTGCATGGAATTCTGGTAGTTCAGGAGGATGTGGTGGGGAATGATGCGGTGAGGAGATGTACAAGGCAGGTAAACAGTCGCTTGGCAGTGTGGAACATGAATGTTGATGAAAAGAGAGGCATGGGCTGCTGAAGCTTTTGGTCTCGCACTCATCAGGACAAACACAAGAATACCAAATTTCAAACAATCACAACACTTTATACGACAGAGAAAAAGGGCAGCGATTGGTTGGCACATTGACTCTGATTGGCTGGAGGCGTTGCCTTGGAGACAGCAATGGGGAAACTATAGATTCCCAAGGTAGATAGCTGGATCACATTCTTGGCGATATCCATGCTCCACCTGGCCCCACAGACAAAAGGAAATCACTTACCATATTGCAGCTTCTAGTGGGACTGAACTTCTATCACGGGGGTTTGTTTGTTCAAGTTTCACTGCTCAGACACGAGCTTTGAGTAGACATCTTTGCTGCCTGCATTGAATTCTGGGTTAAAAATTTGTAGTAAGAAGTCTCACAACACCAGGTTAAAGTCCAACAGGTTTATTTGGTAGCAAATACCATAAGCTTTCAGAGCAATGCTCCTTCGTCAGATGGAGTGGTCTCTGTTCTCAAACAGGGCACAGACACAGAAATCAAATTACAGAATACTGATTAGAATGCAAATCTCTACAGCCAGCCAGGTCTTAAATGCACAGACAATGTGGGTGGAGGGAGCATTCAACACAGGTTAAAGAGATATGTATTGTCTCCAGACAGTACAGCTTGTGAAATTGTGCAAGTCCAGGAGTCAAGCTGTGGGGGTTACTGATAATGTGACATAAATCCAACATCCCGGTTTAGACCGTCCTCATGTGTGCGAAACTTGGCTATCAGTTTCTGCTCAGTGACTCTCCACATCTTAAAAATGTGTCCCATGGGAGGCTGTGAGCTCCAGGGCAGGCAGGCAGAACTACTCCTATCCGGTGTCAATTAGGTTAAAATTGCCCTCACCATCTTCTTAATTGAGAAAACATTATTCCAGTGGAAAGGAACTACCACCAGCAGCTTAACTACTGAAAATTAACATTGTTAAGATCTATCTTCAGAATGTGGGGCCTTTATAGGCAGGGATGGCAAATATTGCCCATCCCTCGTTGCCCCTGTAAAGATGGTGCATGGGCCTTTATCTTGAACATCTGCAATGGTGTGGCGAAGCTGTTCCCAGAGGGCTATTAGGTCGGGAGTTCCAGGATTTGTGACGACATAGAATCATTGATAAATGTCCAAGTCGGATTGTGTGACTTTAAGTTTATTTATTAGTGTCACAAGTAGGTTTACATTAACACTGCAATAGAGTTACTATGAAAATCCCCGAATCGCCACACTTCGGCGCCTGTTCGGGTACACTGAGGGAGAATTTTAATATGGCCAATGCACCTAACCAGCACGTCTTTCCAACTCTGGGAGGAAACTGGAGCACCCGGAGGAAACCCACTCAGACATGAGGAGAACGCGCAGACTCTGCACCGACAGTGACTCAAGCCAGAATTGAACCTGGGACCCTAGCACTGTGAGGCAGCAGTGCTAACCACTGTGCCACCCTTGGAGGGGAATGTGAAGATGATAGTGTTGCCATGATGTTGCTGCTTTCTTTCTTCTCACTTCTGGACCTTGCAGGGCAGGTAGGTAAAGCTGGCAGGTTGTTGCAGTGCATCCTGTAGTCTGTACATACTGCAGCTGCAGTGTAACACTGATGAATAAGGTGGATATGTAAAGTCCTGTCCAGGAATGTGTTCATCTTCTTGTGTGTTGTTCGAGTTCCCCAAGTGGTGAGTATTTCAAATACACTCCTGACTTGAGTGTGAAATGTTGCTCAGGTTCCCAACCGATTAAAACAACTGAATCCTATACTTCTGGCAGACAGGCTGGTGTGGTCACACGCTCAGATATAGAAGATTATTGCACTGACACACTCACACTCAGGTGAAATCAGTTACTGCACTGACACGCTGAGATACAGTCAGTCAGTGCATTGACACACTGAGATACAGTCAGTCAGGACACTAACACACTGAGATACAGTCAGTTATTGCACTGACACACTGAGATACAGTCAGTCAGTGCATTGACACACTGAGATATAGTCAGTCAGTGCATTGACACACTGAGATACAGTCAGTTACTGCACTGACACTCTGAGATACAGTCAGTCAGTGCATTGACACACTGAGATACAGTCAGTCAGTGCATTGACACACTGAGATACAGTCAGTCAGTGCATTGACACACTGAGATACAGTCAGTCAGTGCATTGACACACTGAGATACAGTCAGTCAGGACACTAACACACTGAGATACAGTCAGTTATTGCACTGACACACTGAGATACAGTCAGTCAGGACACTGACACACTGAGATACAGTCAGTTACTGCACTGACACTCTGAGATACAGTCAGTCAGTGCATTGACACACTGAGATACAGTCAGTCAGTGCATTGACACACTGAGATACAGTCAGTCAGTGCATTGACACACTGAGATACAGTCAGTCAGTGCATTGACACACTGAGATACAGTCAGTCAGGACACTAACACACTGAGATACAGTCAGTTACTGCACTGACACACTGAGATACAGTCAGTCAGGACACTGACACACTGAGATACAGTCAGTTATTGCACTGACACACTGAGATACAGTCAGTCAGGACACTGACACACTGAGATACAGTCAGTCAGTGCATTGACACACTGAGATACAGTCAGTCAGTGCATTGACACACTGAGATACAGTCAGTCAGTGCATTGACACACTGAGATACAGTCAGTCAGTGCATTGACACACTGAGATACAGTCAGTCAGGACACTGACACACTGAGATACAGTCAATTATTGCACTGACACACTGAGATACAGTCAGTCAGGACACTGACACACTGAGATACAGTCGGTAACGGCACTGACACACTGAGATACAGTCGGTAACGGCACTGACACACTGAGATACAGTCAGTCAGGACACTGACACACAGAGATACAGTCGGTTACTGCACTGCCACATTCAGGCACAAGACCAGACTGAATGTTTGCCTCTAGGACAAGGTGAATACGTAATCTCAGTTGGTGTCATTGAATAGAATATAAATAAGGTAACGTTTTCCACTGTAGTGTTACTGGGATGAGGACGGCCAAGTCTCACATTGTAACAGGCTGCTGTAGCATGATTCATGAAACATGTCAGAAAAGAGGGAAAACAAAGCAGACAAATGGCCTTTTAGTCCAGTCAGCAGTCTGGAACCTGAGTTTCCCCAGCAGATACTTTACACCGAGTACCTCACCTGATCCACCTATTACGCTGAATCCTCCCTCCAGCTGAGGCCTGACTATGTTTATCCAATTGCATCTCGGAGACAGTCAATACCAGGGTTGAAACTCATATTCAGCTGGTTATGAGTCAAGAATTGTCAAAACCCCACAGCTGTTTCTGGCCTTTTGAAGCTCATTGTATCGTTGGAGTAATACAGATGGAATTTGCTGCATCCATTGTTTTCATATTTAAAAAGGGGAAGAAGAAAAGGCAAGTCAGAGACAATCCTATTACCTGTTAGGTGTCTGACGGTCTGTCACTTCCACATTCATCAAAGTGAAGCTTGCTCAACATCCAAAGGGGAAGCCAGAGGAGGTTAAAGCTCAACTGCATGGAGGATGCAGATCCACTGTGTGGACTGAAGATGGCAGAACCTCAGGAGTGAGTGTTGCAGTCCACCAAGAACTCGATTGTTTCAATCGCCTATCGCTCCCTCTGCTCAAACACATCTCCCCTCAGAACGATGGACTTCCCCATCTTCTCCTAACTTGCAGAGTCTCATATGCACCTTCCAAACCCACCAGCAGGAAGGACAAGGAGAGCACACAAATGGGAGCGCCACCACCTGGAAGCTGCCCTCCGAGCCACACACTACCCTGACTTGGAAAGATATCATCGTTCCTTCAATACCACTGGCTCAATGTCTTGGAACTCCCTCCCTACAGCACCGTGGGTTTGCCTACACCACAGGGACTGCAGCGTTTCAAGAAGGCAGCTCATCACCTTCTCAAGGGCAACTAGGGATGGGCAATAAATGCTGCCCTAGCCAGCAACACTCACATCCCACAAACCAATGTAAAAAAAAGTTTCCTGCAAATGTGCTCAAAGGTTGTTGTCAAACCAGATATTCAGAAGCAGGCGACATAGTCATTTGTCAGGTGTTTTTGGTATTTTACTGCATTTTTTGAGTGCTTAAGAAAAATGTAACCTTATTGAATCTTGATCTCTATTCCCAATGCCCTTTAATGCATTTTTATGGCAATAATATGCCACATGTTCAGGACTATTTGCCACTCCTCAGATACTGGAGCAGTCCATATCAACATGCAGCAAAACCTGGTTAATATTCTGACTTGGGTTGGTAAGTGGCAGGTTCTTTCTGGTTGTATCACAGCTTGGTGTGGCTCCTGGTCTGTCCAAGACCGCAAGAAACTACAAAAGGTTGTGAATGATGCCCAGTCCATCACGCAAACCAGCCTCCCATCCACTGACACTGTCTACACTTCCCGCTGCCTCGGAAAAGCAGCCAGCATAATCAAGGACTTTCGCACTCTGGACATTCTCTCTTCCACCTTCTTCCGTCGGGAAAAAGATACAAAAGTCTGAGGTCACGTACCAACCGACTCAAGAACAGCTTCTTCCCTGCTGCTGTCAGACTTTTGAATGGACCTACCTTGCATTAAGTTGATCTTTCTCTGCACCCTAGTTATGACTGTAACACCACATTCTGCACTCTCTCCTTTCCTTCTCCTTTCCTTCTCTTTGTATGTATAGCAGACAAGAAACAATACTTTTCACCGTATACCAATACATGTGACAATAATAAATCAAATCAAATTCAAACCGCAAACGTGACAGGCAATGACCATCTCCAGCAAGAGAGGATCTAACCATCGCCCCTTGACATTCAATGATATTACTATCACTGAATCCCACACTATCAACAACCTTGGTGGGGGCGGGGCAGGATGGGGGGTGGGGGGAGCGGGGAGGTGGTGCCTGGGGTTTTTCACTCTGGGTTTTCGCCTGTCCCTGGAGATCACATGGTCTGGAATGGGGGGGTGGGGGTGAGTTAATAGGTTGTAATGAACAAAGCATCGTAGCTGTGAGGGACAGCTCGGTGGATAGGATATTGGTATGTAGATAGGCTGGAAAATTGGGCGGGGATCCTGGATTCAGGATTCAATCCTGGACCGGGGAGCGGCGCGGGCTTGGAGGGCCGAAGGGCCTGTTCCTGTGCTGTATTGTTCTTTGTTCTTTGTTGTTCTTTGTATTATCATTGATCAGAAACTGAACTGGACTAGCCACATAAATAGGATATACCCCAGTGTTCCTGTTCCTTTTGATGTGGAGATGCTGGCGTTGGACTGGGATAAGCACAGTAAGAAGTCTCACAACACCAGGTTAAAGTCCAACAGGTTTATTTGGCAGCACTAGCTTTCGGAGCTCCGAAAGCTTGTGCTGATCAAATAAACCTGTTGGACTTTAACCTGGTGTTGTGAGACCTCTTCCTGTTCCTTTTATCAGGGGAGATAGTTAACCTGCAACTAAGTGCTACATTTCTATGTTCCTACCCTATCAATACCCTTTATGTCCCAAGGCTGGCATGGACAAGATGGGCCGAATGGCCTCCTTCTGCGCTGTAACTTCCCTACAGCTCTATGGCTTATTGTTCTAGAGAAATAGTAGAAGAGTAGGAAATGAAGTTATGACAGTAAGAAAGAGTCAACCGAAAGGTGAGTCATGCCAGGTGTGTGATGTCTGAGGGTGAGCGAGGGACTCAGGAATGTGCCCTGGAAGGAAGGTGCAAAAACAAGCAACTGAGAGGGCGGCGAGTTTCCTCCGATAGGTCTGTGAACGAGGTAGGTAACACTACAGGTGGTTGGACAATTGCCAGAACAGATATAGAGTGAAGCCTTTTTCAAAGTGACACACTTCTGGTGAGAGTGTGTACAAAAGAGAAATATCACCCCCTGTTCCCACATGAAAGGAGCAGACCTTAGGCAACTGGCCAAGGAAGCTACTGCAAGGAGACAAGAATGTCTCTCACACACACAGCTATAGTTTTGAAGTTAGGTTCATTCCCAAATGCCGCCTCTTTGAGGTGGCAGGAGTGTGGAGGGGGTGGGGGGAGGGGCGGGGGGGGGGGGGGGGGGGGAGTTTGTGTAATTCTTTGCGCTGCCTTTAACTTCCAGCCTGTCATTAATCTTTGTGGTACAACTGAACTATAATGAAAGCCACAAACAACTAACTATCCCTGGAGGCTAACGCTTTCAACAAGCACGGAGTAGGAGTGTGCTGACACAGGATGGGCAACTGCCATTCATTCGCCATGGAAACTGGCCACTGTTACCTCACCTTTGTCAAACACAGTCACCATTATAATAACTAAGGCTATTTCCTCAGAGATAGTGCACCCACCCCCCCACGCCCCTGTCCCACCGCTACCTGACTGGATGGACACAAAGGATTCAACAACCCTCCCACCGCTGGAAGAGTCGTTCAGCCGTAAAATCTCCTTGCTTGGATAGTCCAATCATCTAGTCAGAATCTAAGATGGCGCCGGAGCGTGGCGACTTCTTGTGAGCTGTCCCCAGCATATCCTCTAATTCCAATTTTTACTCTGGTTCTATGCTTTTAAAACTGTACTCTAACTCTTTTAAACCACACATTAAGCTGATCTTTGTCTACACCCTATCAATGACTACAACACTACATTCTGCATCCTCTCCTTTCCTTCTCCCCTGTGTACTTTATGAATGGTACGCTTTGTCTGTATAGCGCAGCATGGTGGGCACAGTGGTTAGTACTGCTGCCTCACAGCGTCAGGGACCCAGGTTCGATTCCCAGCTTGGGTCACTGACTGTGTGGAGTTTGCATGTTCACCCTGTGTCTGCATGGGTTTCCTCCGGGTGAATCATAGAATCATAGAAACCCTACAGTGCAGAAGGAGGCCATTCGGCCCATCGAGTCTGCACCGACCACAATCCCACCTAGGCCCTACCCCCACATATTTTACCCGCTAATCCCTCTAACCTACACATCTCAGGATTCTAAGGGGCAATTTTTAACCTGGCCAATCAACCTGACCCGCACATCTTTGGACTGTGGGAGGAAACCGGAGCACCCGGAGGAAACCCACGCAGACACGAGGAGAATGTGCAAACTCCACACAGACAGTGACCTGAGCCGGGAATCGAACCCGGGACCCTGGAGCTGTGAAGCAGCAGTGCTAACCACTGCGCTATCCTGCCACCCTCCGGTTTCCTCCAAAGATGTGCAGGTTAGGTTGATTGGCCGTGCTAAATTGACCCTCGTGTCGGGGGACCAACTAGGGTAAATACATGGGGATAGGGTTTGGGCGGGATTGTGGTCGGTGCAGACTCGATGGGCCGAATGGCCTCCTTCTGCACTGTAGGATTCTATGATTCTAAGAAACAATACTTTTCACTCTATCCCAATACAAGTGACAATAATAAATCAAATCAAATCAAAAGTCATCAACATTAAACTGTGAACTCAACCCGTTGCCGGTCACCGTGTACACTGTGCATTTCCTGTCACATACACAAGCTCTGAGAATGACAGTCTGATCAGAACTGTCTGCTCCATCGGTCCTACCCCACATGCATCATCTTCAGTAGGCACTTCCTACCTTTCCCCGCAGACATCCAACCTCTAGAGGGAGGCAAAAACACCTCCGGTGCAGGAGGTCACACTCTCCATGGGTACGCTTGGATCCCCGGCAGCTGCGGGGTTGTGTTTTTAGCTTTACTCTGGCATTTTCTTGGCAGCGTTTCCAATTGACACCAGGGGAGTTCCCCGAGGATAATTCTCAGTATTGGAAGTGCTGGAACCCAAGATTTCAAACTCTACCTGAATTTTCTTCCCTTGAACTTTAATTACCCATGGTTTTGGACCTCATGGGAGATGGAGGAGCACCATTTTGACTTTGGGCAATAGTATAAAATGGGTGATAATGGATGAGTCCTTTATGATTTGACTTGATTTGATTTATTATTGTCACATGTATTAACATACAGTGAAAAGTATTGTTTCTTGCACGCTATACAGACAAAGCATACCGTTCATAGAGAAGGAAACGAGAGAGTGCAGAATGTAGTGTTACAGTCATAGCTCGGGTGTAGAGAAAGGTCAACTTAATGCAAGGTAAGTCCATTCAAAAGTCTGACAGCAGCAGGGAAGAAGCTGTTCTTTAGTCAGTTGGTACATGACCTCAGAATTTTATATCTTTTTTCCGAAGGAAGAAGGTGGAAGAGAGAATGTCCAAGGTGTGTGGGTCCTTGATTATGCTGGCTGTTTGCCGAGGCAGTGGGAAGTGTAGACAGAGTCAGTGGATGGGAAGCTGGTTTGCGTGATGGATTGGGTTACATTCATGACCTTTTGTAGATCCTTGCGGTCTTGGGCAGAGCAGGAGCCATACCAAGCTGTGATACAGCCAGAAAGAATGCTTTCTATGGTGCATCTGTAAAAGTTGGCGAGAGTCGTAGCTGACATGCCAAATTTCCTTAGTCTTCTGAGAAAGTGGAGGCATTGGTGGGGCTTTCTTAACTATAGTGTCGGCATGGGGACCAGGACCTGTATGCACCTTTCATAATTTGCATTGACTTCAGCAAAAATGAAAATTGGCAGCGATGTATAACAGGTGGTGGACTGAATATTACCCTATTTACTGCATAGCCCAAAGTCAAATTTATCCCCTCTCTGTTTCGGGGGGCTCCGATGCAACGGTGTAAGTGTATCGGAGTGGATCCCAGGCTTGTCCTAGCCCCGGGCTGCAGGCTCCCCTCCTGCATTTTGGGGTCATTTACTGGGTAGTCAGTTCTTACAAAAGGTCACAAGTGGCCCTTCTTGATGTGATCTTGAAAGACAGTGTAGCCCACAGCTTTTTTAAAATACTTTTCCAATTCAATCAAATCAAGTCCAATTCAGAGTCTCAACAAGTTGAGACATTTCCGATCCAGGCTGGCAAGACAAGGCAAGCGACCATTTACCCTGTCCTGGGCCTGATCCACATGAGCCAAGCTGATTGGAGGAGGGAAAGCAATTCCTCCTCCAAGACTTGATCTCATTTGCATCTTAGCCAAAAGGCCGAGATACCGCTTTTAAAAATTGCTTCATATGAAACATATGAAGCTTCAATGTAACCTAATGACCTCAACCAAGTGCAGCATCCAATCCATACTACACTTGATCTTAGCCAAAAGGCCGAGAAGCGATAGCTGAGTCAATCGGAGGCCCCATCCGGGCTAAAAGGGAAACTGACCTTTATTGGAGTCTGAACATGAGCCATTGCGCCTCCTAACAAGGTAAGCTGAACCCTGATCAAAGGCCTCAAAAGAACATAGCTCTTGGCTCTCAGCAGCCATGAGTTATTACGAGGCCCTGTAAAGGACCGGAGTGGCCCAGTGCTTCTCATGACATGATCCCATGATGTTTGGGGGCCACAGCTGGAACATCTGTTTCTGCCTCTGCTACTCAAAGCCCTCCTCCATGCTTTTATCATCTCCAGACTTGGATATACTCTCCTGGCTGCCTCCAAACTAAATGATCACTCAACGCATCTCTGTGATATTGGCTGAGGGGTAAATCTTGGCCGGGACACAGGGAGAACTTCTTGCTTCTTCCAGTGAGGGAGGGAGAGGGAAATTAGTTCAGGGCCTTGGCCTCAATTCTTCTCATGTTTCCCATCACTATTCTTCTTCCTTTGGAAAATCCCAGGCCGTATCACCCACCATTCTCTCACCATCGCCAGGCTTGTATCCCCGAATCCCTTACCTGACCTCAGCATGGCAGCACCATCTCCCCCTAGGGCATTCAAAGAGAAACCGCAACGCCACCTTTACAAGTCATCTAGAGATTGGCAAGACCATACGGCATGCTTGCCTTCATCGGCCGGGGCATTGAGTTTAAAAATTGGCAAGTCATGTTGCAGCTTTATAGAACCTTAGTTAGGCCGCACTTGGAATATCGTGTTCAATTCTGGTTGCCACGCTACCAGAAGGATGTGGAGGCTTTGGAGAGGGTACAGAAAAGATTTCCCAGGATGTTGCCTGGTATGGAGGGCATTAGCTATGAGGAGATGTTGGAGAAACTTGGTTTAATCTCACTGGAACGACGGAGGTTGAGGGGCGGCCTGATAGAAGTCTACAAGATTATGAGGGGTATGGGCAGAGTGGATAGTCAGAAGCTTTTTTCCAGGGTGGAAGAATCAATTACTAGAGGGCATAGGTTTAAGGTGCGAGGGGCAAGGTTTAAAGGAGATGTACGAGGCAAGTTTTTACACAGAGGGTAGTGGGTGCCTGGAGCTCGCTGCCGGGGGAGATAGTGGAAGCAGATATGAGAGTGACTTTTAAAGGGCATCTTGACAAATGCATGAGTAGGATAGGAATGGAGGGATATGGTCCCCGGAAGGGGACGGGGTTTTAGTTCAGTTGGGCAGCACGGTCGGTGCAGTCTTAGAGGGCCGAAGGGCCTGTTCCTGTGCTGTAATTTTCTTTGTTCTTTGTTCTTTCGATGCTGGTTTTGCTCGCGTGCTGAGAACAAATAACAAAAGAAACCTCTCACACTAATAGCGAAACTTATTGTCATGTGGTGAATAAAGATTCTGAACATCTGATTGTAAAACTCCCCCACTTTCCCAGTTAGTGAATCATTTGGACTTTTTAGAAAAAAAACGACGTATGTTTGTAGATTCCCTTGAACCGTTGATAAAATCCCTCTGCATTCCTACATGTCTGCACAACCAGCTCTCATCTTGGCCTCTGTAAGGACCTTGCACCGTATTCTAAAGCATTTCTTAAACAGAAAGGCTAGTTGGACCATGCAATGCTCATTGGGTCTCGAGTGTAACTAATGTGTTTCTGTTCTGGTAGTTCAAGGTAACTTGTCTAGTGAAACCCCTTAACATGGACATGCATTCACCACAAGAAGGGGGAAGAATGTGTTTAATGAAACCAATTGTCTTGAGGAAGTACCAGGGGCGGCACGGTGGCACAGTAGTTAGCACTGCTGCCTCACAGCGCCAGGGACCCGGGTTCAATTCCGAGAGCAAGGAGGTTATGCTGTACTTATAGAAGACTCTAGACCTCAGCTGGAATATCGTACACAGTTCTGGATACCACACTGTCAGAAGGATGTGAACGCATTGGAGAGGGTGCGGCAGAGGTTTACAAGAACGGTTCCAGGGATGAGAAACTTCAGTTATGAGGTTCGATTGGAGAGGTTGGGATAGTTCTCCTTGGAGAGAAAGCGACTAAGAGGAGATTTGATAGAGATGTTCAAAATCACGCTGGACAGAGTAGAGAGGGAGAAACTGTTCCTGCTTGTAAAAGGATCAAGACCGAGAGGGCACAGATTTAAACTGATTTGCAAAAGAAGTAAATGATGTGAGAAATAATCTTTTTCACACAGCGAGTGGTTGGGGTCTGGAATATACTGCCTGGAAGTGCGGTGGAGACAGGTTCAATCGAGGCATTCAAGAGGGCATTCGCTGATTACTTGACTAGAAACGAAGTGCAGGGGTACGGGGAAAAGGCAGACTGGCACTAAATCATAATGCTCGTTTGGAGAGCCAATGCAGACACGATGGGCCAAATGGCCTCCTTCTGCTCTGTAACAATTCTGTGATTCCTCACCCTCTGGAATTACCTCAGAGCCATGGCTGCAAGGCCCAGATTGTTCCCGTGGTAACCGGCAAGTTGCCTCTGGAGGTGGGAAAGGGGCAGGTAACCTTGCCTCCTTCACCCACCGGGTGAGCACCCTTGCCTCACTCACCCAGCGGGTGAACCTCCTGCTCCCATTTCATACCTGGAGACTTTTGGTTCCTTTCTTAGCTCCTTTGTGACTTCCATTCCGTTATAACACAGCTCCTGCAATTGTATAAGCTTGTTAGATTACACCAATGGCTCAGAGTACCATCAAGCGGGCTGAAAGACAGTACCCCCAACACTGCAGCACCCCCAACACTGCAGCACCCCCATAGCCCTCCCTCAGTTTAGATTTTGTGCTCACGTCTCTGGGGTAGCCAGGCAGAATCTGGACAAGAATACATATTGACTTTGCAGAACCATTCATAGGCCATATGTTTCTAATATTAATCGATGCACGCTCGAAGTGTCTGGATGTCCAGTTGATGAAATCCACGACGGCCACTGCCAGCATTGACAGATTGAGAAAAATCTTTGCCATAGGATCAGAGTTGGAGCCAGGATGGAGTAGTGTACAGCCGCATAGTTAGTCTGTCTGACAGTTTGTAACTATAGCTATTATTTTGTTGGCAATAAAACCTTTTGTTCTTAAGTCTCATTGATTTATGATTTATTACAGATCGTAACTTCTGCCTCCAATTTGTCGTGTTTTTCTTTGATGATTTTATTTCACTCTTGTTAGCTTTCCTTTCCTATCAGAGTGCACCCATCCTGCCATTCTCACTGCCCCTCGACACATCTTTTGTTTCTTAATTGACCCATTACCATTAGTTTTTGTACCACAATGCCTCTCATCATTTTAATCCCTCCTGCCCGCCACCCCTTCCCAGATCTTCCTTAATTTTGCTCTTCATCCCATCCGCCCCCAACTTTCACTTGCTCAAAACCGATGACATTTGCCAGTTCTGAGGCTGCCAGACCTGCTGAGTATTTCCAGCATTTTCTGGTTTGATTTCTACACAAAGTGGCTGATTCAGCCTGCCAATTGCAGGCAGTTTCTGATCTGTAAACAGAGTAAGTCAAGCTATCTACCTTCACACCCATGAAGGATTGCGAGGAGGCTATCAATGCAACATATGTCTTTAAAATACAACATATTTTTCTTTTATTCATGGGAAGTGGGCATCGCTGGCCAGGTCAGCATTTATTGCCCATCCCTAATTGCCCTCAAACTGAGTGGCTTGCTGGGCCATTTCAGAGGGCATTTTAAGAGTCAACCACATTACTGTGGCTCTGGAGTCACATGTAGGCCAGACCAGGAAAGACTGGAAGATTTCCTTCCTTCTTTTAATTCATTCATGGGAAATGGGTATCGCTGGCTGGGCAAGCATTTATTGCCCATTCCTAGTTACCCGTGGGCAATTGAGAGTCAACCACATTGCTGAGGCTCTGGACTCACCAGGTAAGGACGGCAGATTTCTTTCTCGAAAGGACATTCGTGAACCAGTTGGGTTTTTGCGACAATCGACAATGGATTCATGGTTGTCAGTAGATTCTTAATTCCAGATATGTTTTGTTGAATTCAAATTCCACCATCTGCTGTGGCGGGATTCGAACCCAGGTCCCAAGAACATTAGCTGAGTTTCTGGATTAATAGCCTCGTGATAATACCACTGGGCCATCGCCTCTCCTAGAGGGGGGTTAGTGAACCAGATGGGTTAGTACAACAATTGCTTCATGGTCAACATAGAGTCATAGAGGTTTACAACATGGAAACAGGCCCTTCGGCCCAACTTGTCCATGCCGCCCTAAACTAATCCCAATTGCCCGCATTTGGCCCATATCCCTCTATACCCATCATACCCATGTAATTATCTAAATGCTTTTTAAAAGACAAAATTGTCTTCGACTACTACCTCTGGCAGCTTGTTCCAGATACTCACCACCCTCTGTGTGAAAAAAATCTCCCTCTGGACCCTTTAGTATCTCTCCCCTCTCACCTTAAACCTATGCCCTCTAGTTTTAGACTCCCCTACCTTTGGGAAAAGATATTGGCTATCTAGTTGATCTATGCCCCTCATTATTTTATAGACCTCTATAAGATCACCCCTCAGCCTCCTACGCTCCAGAGAAAAAAGTCCCAGTCTATCCAGCCTCTCCTTATAACTCAATCCATCAAGTCCCGGTAGCATCCAAGTAAATCTTTTCTGCACTCTTTCTAGTTTAGTAATATCCTTTCTATAATAGGGTGACCAGAATTTCACATTCAGAAGTGCATTCATTAGACTTTTAATTCCAGATTTTTATTGAATTCAGGTTTCACCATCTGCCATGGTGGGATTTGAACCCGGGTCCCCAGAGCATTACCCTGGCTCTCTGGATTAGTAGTCCAGTGACAATAATACCACTCTGCCAGTGCCTCCCATATGACAGGTGCTTCACAAGTAATTGTGCTTTAGGCCAGAAGGGGCAGAAGACCATTGAAAATTTGCAAGACCAATTCTAGTCAAACCCTGCCATAAATGTAGAATTGCCTTGCTGAGAGATTTTAAGCATGAACTGAAATTATGTTCTTATGACGATTTCTACAAATGGTGCATAAAAATGATCAATTTATAAACCTTCATTCTACTTCATAATTCATCCATCAACACAACCTGAAGAAGCAGTGGCATTTTAAAAAAAATGAATGGCTACCTAAGCCTGGGATACCCAAACCAGTGAAATGAGGCAAGCTTATTCTCGGAGCAAGGTGCACTATTCAACAGGAATAATCCAGTGGGATTGGTTCTGCAAGGATTCAACTCAGTATTAATCCTGCACCTATCTCGACTCAACTGGAAATGCCGATTCTTCTTGTCTGAATTTAAATAAAAAACACTCAAGAAGCTTGGCACCATCCAGGACAAAGCAGCCCGCTTGATTGGCACCACATCTACAATCATTAAATCCTTCCACCACCGACGCTCAGTAGCAGCAGTGTGTACTATCTACAAGATGCACTGCAGCAATTCACCAAAGATCCTTAGACAGCACCTTCCAAACCCACGACCACTTCCATCTAGAAGAACAAGGGCAGCAGATGTATGGGAACACCACCATCTGTAAGTTCCCCTCCAAGTCGCTCACCTTCCTGACTTGGAAATCTATCGCCATTCCTTTGCAGTCGCTGGATCAAAATCCTGGAATTCCTTCCCTAATTTTTGTTGAATTCAACCCACAGCACGTGGACTGCAGCGATTCAAGTAGGCAGCTCACCACCACCTTCTCAAGGGAAACTAGGGATGGGTAATAAATGCTGGCCAGCCAGCGACGCCCATGTCCCATGAATGAATTTTTAAAAATGCACATGTATGTTTTCACCTGTACGTTTACACATGTTAGTAAACATGTTTGCACATGTGCATGAATTTGTAAAAGTGGGTGTGCATCTGCATACATGTGTGTGTGTGTGCATATCTGTGTATGACCGTGAGTGTATGTGTGTATTTGGAGGGTGAGAATGTGCAGAGACCAAGTCGAGGCTTCTGAGGGAGTACACAACCCTTCGAGCACCACCAGGCCCACATGTGGCAGAGTCTGCAAATTGCGCGTTCGACAATCAACCATCTCGGGACCCACCAAGCCATTGTGGACACGGTAGCACAGTGGTTAGCACTGCTGCCTCACAGAGCCAGGGACCCGGGTTCAATTCTGGCCTCGGGTCACTGCCTGTGTGAACTTTGCATGTTCTCCCCATATCGGGTGCTCCGGTTTCCTGCCGCAGTCCAAAGATGTGCGGGTTAGGTGGATTGGTCATGCTAAATTGCCCCTTGGTGTCAGGGGGACTAACAAGGTAAATACATTGGGTTATGGGGACAGGGCCTGGGTGGGATTGTTGTCGGTGCAGGCTCGATGGGCTGAATGGCCTCCTTCTGCCCTGTAGGATTCTAAGGAAGCAAGTCATTCTTCATCCCAAGGGATTGCCTGAGAAGAAGGGAGGCTGGGATCAATGAGGCCGGCAGGATTTCCTTCAGGGATTCTTTGTACGCCAGTCTATTGGACAAAACTCCTTCAAAAGTTCAATTCTTCAAATATGTATTTCACAGTGAGGCTCGAAAAGAAGCATCATCACTGAGGTGAATGTGGGGAGAATGTGGAGTTTGCACGTTCTCCCCCTGTCTGTGTGGGTTTCCTCCGGGTGCTCCGGTTTCCTCCCACAGTCCAAAGATGTGCAGGTTAGTTGGACTAGCCATGTTAAATTGCCCCTTAATGTCAGGGGGATTATCAGGGTAAATACGTGGGGTTACGGGGATAGGGCCTGGATGGGATTGTGGTTGGTACAGATTTGATGGGCTGAAAGGCCTCCTTCTGCACTGTAGGGATTCTATCATTCTTCTGTGAACTGTCAAACAAATACTCAAAGGCCCAGCCATTGATGATTTGTTGCTGGCCTTTAATGACTTCCTGAATCTTCACTTGAATATCCCAAAAGGGCCGGAATTCTCCGGCATTTCATGCCTGCCGGATTCTCCGGTCCCACCGGCAGCACATCCCTGCCCGTGGATTTCCTGCTGGTGTGGGGTGACGTCAATGGGAATTCCCAGTAACAGCAGCAAGACCAGCGATCCCCGCCACTAGCGAACAACGCGCCACCTCCCGCCGGCAGGAAACACACGGCTGGGAGGCCGGAGAATCCCGCCCGACATGTAGAAACGCAAATCGTTTTCACCGATTGAATTGCAGAACTGACCAGCTCAGGAAGTTTAGCCGCTGTTTCTGGATCATCTAAGGAATGAAGGAGTGAGCTACTTATTTTTTATTTATTTATTAGTGTCACGAGTAGGCTTACATTAACACTGCAATGAAGTTACTGTGAAAATCCCCTAGTCGCCACACTCCGGCGCCTGTTCGGATACACTGAGGGAGAATTTAGCACGGCCAATGCACCCTAACCAGCACGTCTTTCAGACTGTGGGAGGAAACTGGAGCACCTGGAGGAAACCCACGCAGACACGGGGAGAATGTGCAGACTCCACACAGACAGTGACCCAAGCTGGGAATTGAACCCGGGTCCCTGGCGCTGTGAGGCAGCAGTGCTAACCACTGTGCTACTGTGCCGCCCCTTAATAAACTCACTGGAACTGCGAGAGGGGAGTGTCAACTGAACACACGGAACATTTGCTCCCCTCAGTGGATATAAAAGATCCCATGGCACCATTTCAAAGAAATCCTTGGTGCCTTGATCAAGAATTATTTATAAAACACATTGAAAGCTCAGGTTTCAGTAGGATACACTTTACCACCACGGCTTTGTCAGACTTTTGTGGATTTTCACAGTAACTTCATTGCAGTGTTAAAGTAAGCCTACTTGTGACACTAATAAAATAAACTTTAAAAAAAACTCTAAAATCTTCTCATTCATATCATACAAGATCTGAAACTCACAAGCACAACAAACAACAATCCTGTGTATAAATGAGAAGATTTTGAACTAATAGTGACATATTCAGTTGACTTATGACTCCTGGTTCCACTCCCAATTTTAAAAATGGCCAAACCTTCCAGTAAATGGGCACCAACCAACTCACTTGCAATAATATGCTATTTTTTCCAGACAAGCGCGCTTTGTAAGCAGAAACATTGGGCGGGATTTTCTAGCTGCGCCTGCCCCAAGACTGGAAAATCCTGCCCGAGATCAACGGACCTATGCATGGTCTGTGTCCCGCCCATGACGATTCCCGGTGGGTGGATTACAATCCCACTCGGGCCCTATTCCCATAACCCCACGTATTTTCCCCGCTAATCTTCCTGACACTAGGGTCAATTTAGCATGGCCAATCAACCAAACCTGCACATGTTTGGACGGTGGGAGGAAACCAGAGCACCCGGAAGAAACCCACGCAGACACGGGGAGAACGTGCAGACTCCACACATACAGTGATCCAGGGATATGATTCCCATGGTGGGCGGAATGGGAAAATTCTGCCCCTGATTTGCACTAGTACTGACAAAGGGTCACTGATCTATAGGGCGTTGGTGAGGCCATACCTGGAGTATTGTGTGTAGTTTTGGTGTCCTTATCTGAGGAAGGATGTCCTTGATAGAGAGGGAGTACAGCGAGTGTTTACCTGGGATGGCAGGTCTACCATATGAGCTTAGACTAAGTCGGTTAGGGATTATATTCACTGCAGTTTAGAAGAGTGAGAGGGGATCTCATAGAAATTTATAAAATTCTAACAGGATTAGACATGGTAGATTCAGAAAGAATGTTCCCGATCGTGGGGGAGTCCAGAACTAGGGGTCATAGTTTGAGGAAAAGGGGTAAACCTTTTAGGACTGAGGTGAGGAGAAATTTCTTCACTCAAAGGGTGAATGTGTAGAATTTGCTACCAGAGAATGTGGTTGAGGTCAAAACATTGTCTGATTTCAAGAGGAAATTAGATACAGTCTAGGGCTTAAAGGGATCGAGGGGGAAGGTGGGATTCGATGATCAGCCACGATCATAATGAATGGCGGAGCAGGCTCGAAGGGCCGAATGGCCTACTCCTGCTTCTAGTTTCTATGTTTCTATGGTCTCTGTTCCCCTCTGCACAGATACAACCAGACCTGCCGAGCATTTCCAACATTTCTCATTTCTGTTTGAAAAATATAACTAACTCTCTCTATCCCAGCCCTTTAAAAAGCAAACAGACTTCTCGTGAGCCTCTCATCCCTCCGCCCCCCCCTTCCCAACCCCCACTCTCGCCGGCCCATCCCCAGTAAGAAACCCCGGCTACAGCTGCCCGAGATCTGGTTTGGCATAACATTAAACGGCAATTTCAAACGAGAAATTCAAGGTGCGAAGGAAACATAAACAACTTTCTGAGCAAAATTAAAAATCAATGCCAAAGTAATAAATCAATCATTTAAAATCATAAGTAATGATTAGGAATGACCATTAAAAAGCAGCCTGCAACAAATCTAACTAATCAAACCTTTTATGCCATTTCCCTTAAGAAGCAGAATAGGGAGAGAGAGAGAGAAAGACAGACTAGGCCCCAAGGCCTGGGCACCAGGGCAGATAACAGCCTGGATTTTACATTCTGAGGTCAGGCACATGCAGGAAACAGGCGGGTTACCTCCGGGTGCTCCAGTTTCCTCCCACAGTCCAGAGGACGTGCTGGTTAGGTTGATTGGCCACGCTAAATTGACCCTTAGTCTCTGGGGAAATTAGGAGGGTAAATAGTGGGGTGATAGGGATGGGGCCTAGGTGGGATTGTTGTCGGTGCAGGCTTGATGGGTTGAATGGCCTCTTTCTGCACCGTAGGGATTCTATGGTTCTATGACGTCAGGTACGCATCCCAGTACTATCGGAATCGCGGGCGCGCGTACGTGCGGGAGCCATGCCCGCTGACAATTAAAGGACTAGCTAAGGCCACTAGAACGCCCATTGACTGAAATTTTGCGTTGCCCACATGATTTTGCACTCACCGCACACGCAAAATGGACAGGTGGGCAACACGTTTATTTTTGTCAAGTTGTCATTTAAGGGCAGGATAAAAGGGGAGGCGATGGCCTAGTGGTGTTCTATTAATCCAGAAACTCAGCTAATGTTCTGGGGGCCAGGGTTCGAATCCCGCTACGGCACATGGTGGAATTTGAATTCAATAAATTATCTGGTCATTGCCTCATTGCTGCTTGTGGGATCTTGCTGTGCGCAAATTGGCAGCTGCGTTTCCTACACTTGTACATCAATGGCCGTGAAAAAAAAAATCTGGAGATCATGAAGGGTGCTATACAAATGCAAATTCTTTCCTTACTGAGGCTGTGTAGTATAATCAGAAATCTAAGTGCTGGAATTAGAAACATAAACACATGCTATCATCACCACAACAAGAAGGGAAGTGAAATGTGAGTAATATGATTTAACAAAAAAAAACAGGTGGCTTTCATTATTGGCGGTTATATTTTCTTTTGATTTTAGTTTGAGTTAGCCTGATGACGAATCATCAAATTAAGTGTTAACTAAGATCTTTAGTTTAGAATCTGGGTTGAGAAAGGCGCCTCAGAAATGCAAGTTTCTGCGTTTTGATGTGGACGTGGAAAATATCTGGAATTAAAAGTCTACTGGTGACCATGGAACCATTGTCGATTGTTGGAAAAAGCCATCCAGTTCACTCATGTCCTTTAGGGAAGGAATTCATAGAATCATAGAATCCCACAGTACAGAAGGAAGCCATTCGACCCATCGAGTCTGTACCAACCACAACCCACCCAGGCTATATTCCCATAACCCCACATATTTACTCTACTAATCCCCCTGACCCTAGGTTCAATTTAGCATGGCCAATCAACCTAACCACACATCTCTGGAGCACCCAGAGGAAACCCACGCAGACACGGGGAGAACATGCAAACTCCACACGGACAGTGACATGAAGCCGGAATTGAACCTGGGTCCCTGCCGCTGTGAGTGCTAATCACTGTGCCACCGTGCCATCCTTACCCATGTAGCCCGTATGTGACTCCAGAGCCACAGCAATGTGGTTGACTCTCAACTGCCCTCCAAGGGCAACTAGGGATGGGCAATAAATGCTGGCCCAGCCAGCGACGCCCGTGTCCCACGAATGAATAAAAACAAATGCCACCAGAGGAAGTGAGGCAGCTGGGGCGAAATTGGCAGTTAGATGATGGAAGTGGAGGAATCTCTGACTGCCCCCTCCTCCAATGCTGAGAAGATGTGCTCATTGTAGACTTGTCAGGGGTGGGCCAAAAATTATTAATTATTCGTGTCACAAGTAGACTTACATTAACACTGCAAGGAAATTGCCACACTCCGGCACCTGTTTGAGTACACTGAGGGAGAATGTAGCATGGCCAATGCACCTAACCAACACGTTTTTCGGAATGTGGGAGGAAACCGGAGCACCCAGAGGAAACCCATGCAGACATGGGGAGAACATACAGACTCCACAAAGACAGTAACCCAAGCCGGGAATCGAACCCGGGTCCCTGGAGTTGTGAGGCGGCAGTGCCACCGTGCTGTCCACCTATGGGGCCGACCATTTTATCAAATTTTGGTATTAATTTGTAAACTCTCCCCCAGCCCTTTTTTCAAAAGTAGCCATGGTCAGAATGGCCAACCGTATAACGCCTACCCTGGTGAAGGACCGCGAGCAATCTGGGAATCCGGAATTGTGCATGTGACCTTGGAAATTGGGGAATATAATCAGCATCAAAGCATATTGACTGTTGGAGGCCCAGTCCTGTCACATCTTCAACAGAGAGATTGCTTTCAATGATTATATCAATGCAGAGGGAGCATTCTTAAGTATGCAATCTATCTAAGCATTACCCTGGGGTAACAATGACAACTTACGTTGATGTAGCACCTTTAATGCAGTAAAACGTCTCAAGGTGTTTCACACGAGTGTTATCAGCCGAGTGAATTGACACTGAGTGAAAGGGTGGGCGGAATAAACGGGGAAGGTTTTGAGGAGGAGAGTTAGAGACGCTTAACGAAGGAATCCCAGAACTTAGGGCCAAAGCAACCGGGGGTAAGGCCACTGATGGAGGGGCCAGCAAGTCGGGGATACAACGGAGGCCAGAATTGGAAGAGCGTGGGAGAGCTGGTGGGATTCAGGTAAATGTGAGATGATGGAAGGATTTGGACATCAGTTTGAGGATTTTACAGGAGGGATGCATACTTTGCAGGTGGCAGGTTGTGTTTTTGTTTTGCTATAATTATCACTCTTTTCATGTCTAAATCAAAGAGAGTCAAGTGATCTCTTTTTAATTCCTTTTCTTCTTCATATTCATGTCTGTACAGTTTTGTAATTGCTGATTACACATGAAAAGCAGCTGCCTCCAGGGCTCCAGAAGGTGGGCTCTCCAGTAAGCTGAGGTGGGACAGGCATGGTGATAGTAGAAAGAATCCCTTAATGGTGTTTAATTAGATAGTTACCGTACGTCGGGAGACTACAAGACATGAGACAGAAGTGAGCGCGGAAGGAAGAATCAATTAAATAATTGAGTGTGCGCGGATCAACTTGTCAACGAGGGACGCATGTCACTGAACAGGCCACAAGACAAGTACATTAACTCATTGAACTGCAAATCCTCAAACCATCAGATTTACTGACAAGGAACTTCCTTCCTTTGTCATAATGCAGTGGCAGCCACATAAGCATTGAAATCACTGAAAATTGACAGAGTCACAATCCAGACACATCCCATTGGGAATCAGACATCTCCCCCAACACCCAATCACCCTCCCACCCCTGCCAGCTCCACCAGTTAGGCGGGCACCTAAATCATATGGCACCAACAGGTTCACATGGGACAGTGGGCAAATTCTGGGTCCCCGACTTCCTCTTTGCAACCAAGAGGCGTCTGACTCCCTTTGGTGGGAGGGTTTGTGTGTTTGGGGCGGCACGGTGGCACAGTGGTTAGCACTGCTGCCTCACAGCACCAGGGACCTGGGTTCGATTCCGGGCTTGGGTCACTGTCTGTGTGGAGTTTGCACGTTCTCCCCTTGTCTGCGTGGATTTCCTCCGGTTTCCTCCCACAGTCCAAAGCTGTGTGGGTTAGGTGCATTGGCCATGCTAAATTGACCCTAGCGTCAGGGGGACTAGCTAGGGTAAGTGCATGGGGTTATGGGGATTGTGGTCAGTGCAGACGCGATGGGCCAAATGGCCTCCTTCTGCACTGTAAGATTATATGATCCAGGGCCCCTCATCACTAAATGATGCCCCCATGGATACTCTCTCTGCCACATGTACAGGGAGTGAGCAGTGTTGTGCCAATTCCTCCTGGCTGAACCCACCTCTGATGGAGCCCAACCACCATTGTCACCCGATCGGGAGCTGGCACTGCTTGGCTCACTCAGCCCGTAACACGTTGGATCTCCACTCTTCAGGATGGATGAACCCTGGAGTAAGGATTCCACTTCCCACTCATCCCATTCCCCCTGGGGATGACGTCTGGTATTATTTGCCTTGTACCCTACCTACAAGACCGCCGGCAAAATCCTTCAGGCAGCTAGGATGCGGGGGCAGTCAGCTCCAAGCTATTTTTCAGTGGGTTCCTTCAGAACCTCTTGGAGCTACAGATGAGCTCAGGGAAGCACCCATCCATTCCTGCAGAGAAAATGTTGATGGATGAAGGCGGGGATGTGGGTTTGTGTGACTTTCTGTTTGCATTTATCACACTATCCTGACATGCTCCTACCAACAGCAGAACAAAGGTGTCTCCATTAGTAGGAGAATCTCACTAGCAGCAGGATAAACACACATCAGGAGGTTTCATTATAAATGTGAACATGGGTTTTAATGGGAAGAATTGAAAGGAACTGTGTACAGCAATAAGATACTTAGCCTTAGAAAATTGGGAGTAGCTAATTTTGGGCATCACCTCATGTGCTGGGGCTGTCTGCCTTAGCGGTGAGCCAATGTTGCAACTGAAGCCTGAAAGAGCCATTAGACTCCTTATAGGAACATAGGAATTAGGAACGAGAGTGGTCAAACCAGCCATTCGAGCCCACTCCGCCATTTAACATAAGAACATAAGAACTAGGAGCAGGAGTCGGCCATCCGGCCCCTCGAGCCTGCTCCACCATTCAGTAAGATCATGGCTGATCTTCTCATGGACTCAGCTCCACTTACCCGCCCGCTCACCATAACCCTTAATTCCTTTACTGTTCAAAAATCTATCTATCCTTGCCTGAAAAGCATTCAATGAGGTAGCCTCATCTGCTTCACTGGGCAGGGAATTCCACAGATTCACAACCCTTTGGGTGAAGAAGTTCCTCCTCAACTCAGTCCTAAATCTGCTCCCCCTTATTTTGAGGCCGTATGCCCTAGTTCTGGTTTCACCCGCCAGTGGAAACAATCCCCCTGTTTCTATCTTATGTTTCTATAAGACTCCCCCCCCTCAATCTTCTAAATTCCAATGAGTATAGCCCCAGTCTACTCAGTCTCTGCTCATAAACCAACCCTCTCAACGCTGGAATCAACCTCGTGAATCTCCTCTGCACACACGGTCATTGCTGATCTTAGCCTGCTCTCAACTCCACTTTCCCGCCTGCTTCCCATAGCCCTTTATCCCGCTTTCCATCAGAAACATATCCATCTCTTTCTTGAATCTGTTGATTGATTCTGTCTCCGCTGTACCCTGGACAGCGAGTTCCACAGACTCACAACCCTCTGGGAGAAGTAATTTCTCCTCATCCCTGTTTTGGATCTACCTCCTCTCATTCTATTTTACATCATCAACAACCTATCTGGTCCCTCCACGCCGACACTATAGTTAAGAAAGCCCACTGATGCGTCTACTTTCTCAGGAGACTAAGAAAATTTGGCATGTCCGCCACAACTCTCACCAACTTTGACAGATGCACCATGGAAAGCATTCTTTCTGGTTGTATCACAGCTCCTGCTCTGTCCAAGACCGCAAGAAACTACAAAGCGTCGTGAATGAAGCCCAGTCCATCACTCAGGCCAGCCTGTCATTCATTAACACTGTCTATACTTCCTGCTGCCTCGGAAAAGCAGCCAGCATAATCAAGGACCCCCACGCACCCCGGACATACTCTCTTCCACCTTCTTCCATTGGGAAAAAGATACAAAAGTTTGAGATCATCTACCAACCGACTCAAAAACAGCTTCTTTCCTGCTGCTGTCAGACTTTTGAATGGACCTACATCGCATTAAGTTGATCTTTCTCTACAACCTAGCTATGACAGTAACACTACATTCTGCACTCTCTCCTTTCCTTCTCTATGAACAGTATGCTTTGTCTGCATAGCGCGCAAGAAACAATACTTTTCACTGTATACCAATACATGTGACAATAATAAATCAAATCAAATTTATGATCTCTTGTTCTAGACTGTCCCACCTTATTAATCTCCTTTAGCATTTATTTGCATATGGAAAGGACAGAGCTCCAGTTTTATGCACGGGACAGGGCTCCTCTTTTCTGACCTGATCTAAATGGTGGATGACGCACTTTTAGTTGGAACCGTGTGTGATACCCAATGTATCACAGTGCCATCTGTGGTTCAGCTGCTCACACTTTCATTTCCAGTCAGAAGCTTGTGGGCTCAATGTCCTGCTCCAGAGACTTGAATGCAGAATTCTATGCTGACAATGCAGTGCGATACTGAAAGAATATTGCATTGTCAGAGGTGCTGTTCTTTTGGATGTGATGTAATACTGGGGCCTGTCTGTTCTGTCAAGTGGATGGAAAAGGACCCAATTTTAACTCAGAAACGCATTCATTTATACAGTGTTAAAAACCTGCAGCGAGTAACTCACCCCCTGACTCCCCAAAGTCTGTCCACCATCTACAAAGTGCAAGTCAGGAGTGTGACGGAATACTCTCCACTTGCCTGGATGGGTGCAGCTCCAATAATACTCAAGAAGCTTGATATCATCCTGGGCAAAGTAGCCCACTCAATTGCTACTTCTTCCACAAACATTCACTCCCTCCACCACCAACGAACAATGGCAGCGGTGTGTACCATCTACAAGATGCACTGCAAGAATTCACCAACGATCCTTAGCCAGCACCATTCAAACCCACGACCATTACCATCTAAGAGGACAAGGGCAGCAGAAACCTGGGTACACCACCACCTGGAGGTTCCCCTCCAAGTCACTCACCATTCTAACTTGGAAATATATGAATGGTCCTTTAATGTCGCTGTGTCAAAATCCTGGAACTCCCTTCCTAACAGCATTGTGGGTGTACCTACACCAGATGGACTACATGGGTTCAAGAAGGCTGCTCGCCACTACCTTTTCAAGGGCAATTAGGCATGGGCGATGGATGCTGGCCTAGCCAGCGATGCCCAAATGCCGTGAATGAATTTTAAAAATTGCCCCATTATGTTGAAGAAAAGCTAGCAGGTTATCCCCAATGCCCTGGCCAATATTAATCCCTCAATCAAGAGTGCTGATATAAATTACTTGGTAATTTTCATATTTTTTTATGAGAGCTTGCTGTGCACAAATTGAATGCTGAATTTCCTCAATTACAACGTAAATATACTTCAAAAGTGTCTAATTTACAATAAACTGCTTGGGATTGTCTGAGATTGTGAAATGTGCCTTTCCTTTATCTTGGGCACTTTAGAAGCAGCATGGAGCCTGAAGAAAAGGTGCTGTAGGATTCAATTTCTTTGCCTTAGTATTACATATTTAACAGCAGCCTTTCCTCCAGAAATTTTCCGTAGTTTAAAGGAACCTTGCCATCTTGGAAGGGAATATTTTTGAGTCCCATTTGGAAATTAAGTTGAGCAGTGATGCAACCATGAATCTAAATGAAGGCAAACAGGTAGAATCTGCAATGAGGAAGTGTGTTAACTTTTTGTCAACATAAGAACATAAGAACTAGGAGCAGGAATAGGCCATCTGGCTCCTCAAACCTGCTCCACCATTCAATAAGATCATGGCTGATCTTTTCGTGATCTCAGCTCCACTTACCCGCCCGCTCACCATAACCCTTAATTCCTTTATTGTTCAAAAATCTATCTATCCTTGCCTTAAAAACATTCAATGAGGTAGTCTCAACTGCTTCACTGAACAGGGAATTCCACAGATTCACAACCCTTTGGGTGAAGAAGTTCCTCCTCAACAAAGTCCTAAATCTGCTCCCCCTTATTTTGAGGCTGTGCCCCCTAGTTCTAGTTTCACCCGCCAGTGGAAACAACCTCCCTGCTTCTATCTTATCTATTCCCTTCATAATCTTATATGTTTCTATAAGATCTCCCCTCGTCCTTCTGAATTCCAATGAATTTAACAAGTTTAGTTCGCATTTATTTGGAGGGTATCCAGAGGAGATCCACAAGAATGATCCGAGGAATGAAGGGTTTGTCATATGAGGAGCAGTTGAAGACTCTGGGTCTGGACTCAATGGACTTTAGAAGGATGAAGGGGGATCTTATTGAAACTTACAGAATACTGAGAGACCTAGATAGAATGGACGTGAAGAGGATGTTTCCACTAATGGGAGAGAAAAGAACTCGAGGGCACAACCTCAGAGTGAAGGGACGCTCCTTTAAAACTGAGATGAGGAGGAATTTCTTCAGCCAGAGGGTGGTTAATCTGTGGAACTCATTGCCACAGAAGGTGTGGAGACCAAGTCATTGAGTGTCTTTAAGACAGAGATAGATAGGTTCTTGATCAATAAAGGGATCAAGGGTTATGGGGAGAAGGTAGGAGAATGGGGATGAGAATCATATCAGCCATGATTGAATGGCGGAGCAGACCCAAAGGGCCGAATGGCCTAATTCTGCTCCTATATCTTATGGTCTTATGGACTTACAGAATGCCGTGGAACAATGGCCATGACTCTTCACAAAAGGATAGTGACATGGTAGTAAGACATGAAAGAAATCATAGCAGTGTAAGTCAAACCTTGCTCTTTTTGCTTATTTAGAAATGGTCTTTGCTGAACTAAAGGATGGCTGCTACATGTCACATGACTCATAAAATTGTCCACAGTTTCTGGAAATTGCCAACAGCAGTTACAAGAACAAAATAATTCTACCCTCATCCCTTGTGGAATGTCACACCTCATTGTAAGAGTCCATTATAATCCATGAAATCAAAGAACAAAGCGAGAGAGAGAGAGACATTGAAACTTGTTATACCAACAGATACAACAATAGCCACCATCTCACACCTGGAACTTTTAAGGTCCATTTCAAAAGGCAATTGTTGAAAGGAAATGGATGTTATTTATATTTTTATACACTTACCTTTCTAAAGGAGTCCAAGGTTCTGCCAAGGCAAAAGCCACTCAGAACAAGGTTACTAATAAGACCATAAGATATAGGAGCAGAATTAGGCCATTTGGCCCATCGAGTCTGCTCCACCATTTAATCAGAACTGATACATTTCACAACCTCATTCTTCTACCTTTTCAATATATCTTTGATCCCCTTACCAATCAAGAACCTATCTATCTCTGCCTTAAACACACTCAGTGACCCGGCCTCCACAGCCTTCTACGGCAAAGAGTTCCAGAGATTCACCATCCTCTAGCTGAAGAAGTTTTAAGTTTAAGTTTATTTATTAGTGTCACAAGTAAGCTTACATGAAGTTACTATGAAAATCCCCTCATTGCCACAATCCTGTTCGGGTTCACTGAGGGAGAATTTAGCATGGCCAATGCACCTAACCAGCACGTCTTCCGGACTGTGGGAGGAAACTGGAGGAAACCCACGCAGACATGGGGAGAACATGCAGACTCCGCACAGACAGTGACCTGAGCTGGGAATCGATCCCAGGTCCCTGGCGCTGTGAGGCAGTGCTAACCACTGTGCCACATTGCTCACAATATTCTAAATGTGGTCTGACCAGAGCCTTATAAAGCCGCAATATGAATATGAATAATATGGATAATGACTCTTTCAGTGGCTATTGATTGGGTGAGTATAAGTCATAAGAACAAATGTCAGGTCCAGACACTAGATAAGCAAGTCTTTTATGAAATCATTGTGGAGGAAAGAGTTTAGATGATTTTAAAATCTTTATATTTAGCTGAGAACTCAGAAACAAGCAGTCTGCTGACTTACCTTCAAACTGCGGAGTAACAATAGGACTCCATGTTGACCAAACAACCTGCGACAAATCTCAGCGCATAAAGCTTGTTCCTCTGGAAGCCTCAGGTCATTGTTTACCAAGCAGACCAACGCAATGAGTAGCAATCCCATCTCACTGCATCCACTTT
The DNA here is from genome assembly GCF_964213995.1 of Mustelus asterias. Lineage (NCBI taxonomy): Eukaryota > Metazoa > Chordata > Chondrichthyes > Carcharhiniformes > Triakidae > Mustelus > Mustelus asterias. The sequence goes on along the minus strand of NC_135801.1, from coordinate 13,196,719 downwards.
ATAGGAATTCTGCATGGCTGTCTTCTGCCCGGAACCCACTGAAACTGGAATTTCTCCATGAGGGAACCCCCAACTTCTCTGGACTTTGACTTCCTGGAAATCATGTGAACTGATATCCCTTTCTATGATTCTTTTTACTGTTAAGTTATTCATAGTCATAAAACTCCTTTTCCCTAACCCCTTAGTGTATACTTGTGTGTGTGTGATTGTGTGTGTGAATGCATGTATGCGTGTGTGTGTGAATATGAGTGTGTGAATGTGAGTGTGTGAATGTGTGTGTGTGTGAATGTGTGTGTGTGTGTGTGAATGTGTGTGTGTGTGTGAATGTGTGTGTGTGTGTGAATGTGTGTGTGTGTGTGTGTGTATGTGTGTGAATGTGTGTGTGAATGTGTGTGTGTGTGTGTGTGTGTGAATGTGTGTGTGTATGTGTGTGAATGTGTGTGTGTATGTGTGTGTGAATGTGTGTGTGTATGTGTGTATGTGTGTGTGAATGTGTGTGTGTGTGAATGCGTGTGTGTGTGTGAATGTGTGTGTGTGTGTGTGAATGCGTGTGTGTGTGTGAATGTGTGTGTGTGTGTGAATGTGTGTGTGTGTGAATGTGTGTGTGTGTGAATGCGTGTGTGTGTGTGAATGTGTGTGTGTGTGTGTGTGTGTGTATGTGTGTGTGTGTGTGAATGTGTGTGTGAATGTGTGTGTGTGGGTGAATGTGTGCGTGTGTGAATGTATGTGTGTGTGTGTGTGTGTGTGAATGCGTGTGTGTGTGAATGCGTGTGTGTGTGTGTGTGAATGTGTGTGAATGTGTATGTGTGTGTATGTGTGTGTGTGTGAATGTGTGTGTGTGTGTGTGAATGCGTGTGTGTGTGTGTGTGTGTGTGTGAATGTGTGTGTCTGTGAATGCGTGTATGTGTGTGTGTGAATATGAGTGTGTGAATGTGTCTCTGTCTATATGTGTGTGTGTGAATATGTATGTGTGTGTGTGTGTGATTGTGTGTGTGTGAATGTGTCTCTGTCTATATGTGTGTGTGTGAATATGTATGTGTGTGTGTGATTGTGTGTGTGAATGTGTGTATGTATGTGTGTGATTGTGTGTGTGTGTGTGAATATGTATGTGTGTGCTGTGTATGTATTTGTGTGTGAATGTGTGTGTGTGTGTGTGTGAATGTGTGTCTGAGTGCATGCGTGTGTGTGTGTGAATGTGTGTGTGGATATGTCCATATAAAGATGTGATCATTCCCCCTCTCTCCACACCCCAGGTTTGAATGTGCAAATAAACTAATATTCTGATTTAGAATAGATTTTGCTGCAAGTCACTTGAAAAATTGGACTTCACAAACCAAGGACTTGGGGGAACATGCCACAGCCCATTTTTAAACAATCAAAAACACCTCTGTTTATGGACAGATGGCGAAAGGATTAAGGAGTTCCGTTTTGCCTTCTACTCCTCATCTGTAGCATGGAATCAAGAAACAGACACAGCGGCAATGAAAATTTCAGAAAGTGGTGACGAGAATTAGAAGTGTCTTGAAGGAGGAGAGAGAGGGAGTTGGTTTTTGGGAAATAACTATAGTGAGTCTGGGGCCTAGAAATGGCCACCAAAGGTGAGATGAAGGGAGGGAGTGACAGATGCCCAGGATGTTAGTGCCTGAGGACGGTTAGAGGAGGTGGGTGCAATGTTGGAGGGGTTTTGTGAAGGGAAGAGTCCAGACCAGGAGAGGACATCACAAAATAAATAACAGTTGGAGCTGATACACACGGGAGGCACGGTGGCACAGTGGTTAGCACTGCTGCCTCAAAGCGCCAGGGACCTGGGTTCGATTCCCGAGTTAGGTCACTGCCTGTGTGGAGTCTGCACGTTCTCCCCATGTCTGCGTGGGTTTCCTCCGGGTGCTCCGGTTTCCTCCCACAGTCTCAAAGACGTGCTGGTTAGGTGCATTGGCCGCGCTAAATTCTCCCGCAGTTGTACCCGAACAGGCGTCGGAGTGTGGCGACTAGGGGATTTTCACAGTAACTTCACTGCAGTGTTAATGTAAGCCTACTTGCAATACGAATAAATAAAATATTGTAACACTGTGACATTTACACATGATGGGGAGTTGTTTTGGAAGGCTGTTCCTCAAAAATTTACCCTGCGCTTTTAAACAAAATAGGACCCAAAATCACATGGTAATAATTGGCAATGGTAACCAAGAGAGAAAATCCAGATAACCGCACCAGAAAACGATACATTTCAGAGTCATTTCCCCCTTTAACTTTGTTCTTGTAACCGAATGTGGGTTTCTCCATTTCTGATGGCTTGACATTGGGATCAGTGCCCAAAGGGTTATCTCAACCACCGAGCAATTAATCTGAACACCCAGTTGTAATTTATGTTGAGGCAGAAACACCCTTTTATTTTAATTCAATAAATATTTTCAAAGCAGCGCAGATCCTTTGGAGGGAGATTCCACATCACACAGCTGCAGAATCTGCCCTGCAGTGCAAGTCTAATGTCCCAACCCGCTTTGCAGAGCATGTTCTTCTTGAAGGGAATTCCCCCACCCTTAACCCTGGCCCCACTGACTCCTGCCAGCGAATGAATGGAAAAACAGACCAAAGAACTTGTCCGCTTTAGAAAGAGGCACTTGCATTTATGTAGCGCCTTTCCGGTTTGTTCCCAGAGTGCTGTACAACTGTGAAGTACTTTATCGAGACAGTCACTCTGTAGGAAATGCAAGAACCACAGCCCCACAAACAGCCGTGTGATCGTGCAGGATAATCAATGTTCGTTGGAAGTTAAGCATTGGTTTTGCCACTGGGGCATATTCTCCTGTTCTTCATTTTCAAACTCAAGAGGCTAAGGGCACGTTTACACCCGTGCGAGAGCAGAAAGAGGCCATTCGGCCCATCGAGTCTGCACCGACCACAATCCCACCCAGGCCCAACTTTACATAACCCCACATATTTACCCTGCTAATCCACTGACACTAGGTCCGATTTTACATGGCCAATCAACCTAACCCGCACATCTTTGGACTGTGGGAGGAAACCGGAGCACCCGGAGGAAACCCACGCAGACTTGGGGAGAATGTGCAAACTCCACACAGACTATGACCCCAGCGGGAATCGAATCCTGGTCCCTGGAACTATGAGGCAGCAGTGCTAACCACTGTGCCATCATGCTGCCCTGACAAATCTTCTGACTGAGAGACACAAATGCTATCCCTGAAGTCAAGGCTGGCAACACAGTGATGTTAACAAATCTTTTATGAATGGTAGATGTTTGTCCCATGTTTGTCTTTGAAATCACACATGAGTATTTCATCAGCCGTCGTAGGATGGAAGAATTGCCCTCCATTGTTCCAACCAAACCTTGCCTGAGGTAATGGCAGCAAATGCAAGGAGAGCGGACTTATCCAGCCTCACTGATTGCAAAAGCAAAGACTGGCCTTCAACCTGGAAGATGGTTGTATACCTAGAGAAGAAGTCCCGCAGTAACAGGATTCATGACTGAGGTTGTTGATCGATGGTATTATCACGCAACCATTAATCCAGAAACTCAGCTAATGTTTGAATCCCGCCATGGCAGCTGCTGGAATTTGAAATCAATAAAAAATATCTGGAATTCAGAATCTACTGATGACCATGAAACCATTGCCGATTGTTGGAAAAACCCATCTGGTTCACTAATGTCCTTTAGGGAAGGAAATCTGCCATCCTTACCTGGTCTGGCCTGCATGTGACTCCAGATCCACAGCAATGTGGTTGACTCTCAACTGCCCTCTGAGACGGCCTGGCAAGCCACTCAGTTGTATCAAGGTGGCAACTGACCACCATCTTCTCCAGGGCAACAAGGGATGAGCAATAAATGCTGGTCAGCCAGCGACGCCCATGTCCTACGACTGAATAAAAAACAAGCTACACTGTCTTGATTCAGCACAGGGGGAAACCATTCACCTCATCAAGCCTATGCTGGCTCTTTGGAAAAGCAATACAATGAATTCCATTCCCCACAGCCTTGCAATTTTTTTCACTTCAAGTCTTTATCCAGTTGCCTTTTGAAAACTATTACTGAATCTGCCATTGCCCGCCCCTCGCCCGCTCCGATTCCGTGGCAGGCGGGATGATAGAATTCCGACGATCACCTTTCATTGGATGTAAAGCACTTTGGGATAACCTGAGGTAATAAAAGGCACTATGTAAATGCAAACCTTTCTTTTTGTATTTTATGAATAAAGCCAACTGTGCTGTGTGTCTTTTCAACTGGTTGTTCAACTTGTAATGTCACCTTCACAGATATGTGTGCATACACCCCTGGGTCTTGCCGCAGGGATCGGTGCTTGGTCCTCTGCTCTTTGTGATTTTTATTAATGACTTAGAGGAGGGGGCTGAAGGGTGGATCAGTAAATTTGCTGATGACACCAAGATTGGTGGAGTAGTGGATGAGGTGGAGGGGTGTTGTAGGCTGCAAAGAGACATAGATAGGATGCAAAGCTGGGCTGAAAAATGGCAAATGGAGTTTAACCCTGATAAATGTGAGGTGATTCATTTTGGTAGGACTAATTTAAATGTGGATTACAGGGTCAAAGGTAGGGTTCTGAAGACTGTGGAGGAACAGAGAGATCTTGGGGTCCATATCCACAGATCTCTAAAGGTTGCCACTCAAGTGGATAGAGCTGTGAAGAAGGCATATAGTGTGTTAGCTTTTATTAACAGGGGGTTGGAGTTTAAGAGCCGTGGGGTTATGCTGCAACTGTACAGGACCTTGGTGAGACCGCATTTGGAATATTGCGTGCAGTTCTGGTCACCTCACTATAAGAAGGATGTGGAAGCGCTGGAAAGAGTGCAGAGGAGATTTACCAGGATGCTGCCTGGTTTGGAGTGTCGGTCTTATGAGGAAAGGTTGAGGGAGCTGGGGCTGTTCTCTCTGGAGCGGAGGAGATTGAGGGGAGACTTAATAGAGGTTTATAAAATGATGAAGGGGATAGATCGAGTTAACGTTCAAAGACTATTTCCTCGGGTGGATGGAGCTATTACGAGGGGGCATAACTATAGGGTTCATGGTGGGAGATATAGGAAGGATATCAGAGGTAGGTTCTTCACGCAGAGAGTGGTTGGGGTGTGGAATGGACTGACTGCAGTGATAGTGGAGTCAGACACTTTAGGAACATTTAAGCGGTTATTGGATAGGCACATGGAGCACACCAGGATGGTAGGGAGTGGGATAGCTTGATCTTGGTTTCAGATGAAGGTCGGCACAACATCGTGGGCCGAAGGGCCTGTTCTGTGCTGTACTGTTCTATGTTCTATGTTCTATGTCTCTCTATTCCACCTTTAACTTTGGACCATTTATATTGCCTTTCTTTACCTTCCCTATGCAAATGAATAATTTTACACTTCTCTGTGTTAAATTTTCCCTGCCATTTCTCTGCTCATCTTACCAGTCCTCCTGAAGTTTGTTACTTTCTTCCTCACTGTTTACGATATGCACCAGTTTGATGTTCTGTAAATTCAAGGCCATGTCATATAAAGAGCAATGATCCCATCGCTGGTGGACATCACTGCACACTTGTGTGTAATGTGAACAACTGCTCAGCATCACTCTCTGATGTCTGTCCCTCAGCTGTTTCCCATGCACGAAAACAGTGAATCTTTAATCCCATGGCTTTTAAATTTACTAACGAGACTATTTTGTGGTATTTTATCAAACGCCTCTTGAAAGTCCTAGCAACCACAATACCCTCATCAACCATCCTCATTACTTCATCTAATAACCCAACCATGAACATCAAACACAATTTTCCTCTAAATAAATCCATGTTGTCTCTTATTAATCAACCTATTTTTTTCCCAAGTACCGATTCATTTTTGTCCTGGATTATTTGCCGGAATTCTACCGCCCCGCCCACCATGAAATCGGAGCGGGTGAAGGGCAGACAATGGAAATGTCCGTTGACCTCGGCGGGATTTTCCGGTCTCGGGTCGAGCGAGGTTGTAAAATCCCACCCATTATCTCTAAACGTTTCTCCCCCACCCACGGTACGGTAGCACAGTGGTTAGCACTGCTGCTTCACAGCTCCAGGGACCTGGGTTCGATTCCCGGCTTGGGTCACTGTCTGTGTGGAGTTTGCACATTCTTCTCGTGTCTGCGTGGGTTTCCTCCGGGTGCTCCGGTTTCCTCCCACAGTCCAAAGATGTGCGGGTTAGGTTGATTGGCCATGCTAAAATTGCCCCTTAGTGTCCTGGGATGCGTAGATTAGAGGGATTAGTGGGTAAATATGTAGGGATATGGGGGTAGAGCCTGGGTGGGATTGTGGTCGGTGCAGACTCGATGGGCCGAGTGGCCTCTTTCTGTGCTGTAGGGTTTCTATGATTCACCCCCCCCCCCCCCCCCCCCCCCCCACCACACTCACCACACTGACTTTAGCCTGTAATTGCTAAGTTTATCCCGCTCCTCTTTTTGGAACAGCAAAGTAAGATTTGCAATTCTCCAGTCCTCCAACACCGTGGCCATACCTAAGGAAGACTGGAAGACTGTGGCCAGAGCCTCTGCAATTTCCACCCTTACTTCCCTCAGCAAGCTGTGGTGCAAACCACGCGGACCAATTGACCTTTCTACTTTGAGCGCTGTCTGTTATCCAGTTCTAACTTGTTCAATTTACCGATTACTTCATCCTTTAATGTGTCATTGCTGACATCGGGTGGGATTTTCTGGCCACACACTTAAAAACGGGAAATCCTGCCCGAGGTTGAAGGACATTTGTACGATCTGCCTACTGCCCGCTACGATTCCCTTGGGATGTGAGTGGATGGGGAAGGTCAGCAGTTGTTGATCATCAATACTTGCTGTCGAGAAGATGGTGATGAGCCACCTTCTCGAACCGCTGCAGCCCGTGTGGTGGATGAGGGAAGCATCAGATTGATTGTTATAAACCCACAAGAAACGTGTGGTATCGCTTTGATCTTGGTTGGCCTTGATTGTTGCTCATTTATGGAGTTGGGAGAGTCACAGACAACAACGAATGGAAGACAGAAGAGTGGCATTTGATTAAAGAGGCATTGACCTTTTTAGGAATTATATTTTGAAGATGGTGGCCCAATTTGTGTTGCAGCCCGCTTATTCATAGGTAAACCACAATGTTAGGAGCAATGACATAAGTTTCATGCCTTCCCACTTCATTGCCCAAGACATGAGGTCTCTTTAACAGGGAAATCTTCACTTCCCTAATTTGATAGAAGCAGGAAACTCTGGGTGTGAGATTAGCACTTTTTTTTCATTCATTCTGAGGTCGGCATTAACTGCCTGTGCTTTGTTCCCTTGGGAAGATAGAGGTAGACCTTTTTCAAATGCTGAAATCCGTGCAATGGAAGTCCAACCAGACCTAGAACCATAGAACCATAGAACATTACAGCACAGAAACAGGCCTTTTGGCCCTTCTTGCCTGTGCCGAACCATTTTTGTGCCTAGTCCCACTGACCTGTACCTGGACCATATCCTTTCACACCCCTCTCATCCATGTACCTGTCCAAGATTTTCTTAAATGTTAAAAGTGAGCCCGCATTCACCACCTCATCTGGCAGCTCATTCCAAACTCCCACCACTCTCTGTGTGAAGAAGCCCCCCCTAATATTCCCTTTAAACTTTTCCCCCCTCACCCTTAACCCATGTCCTCTAATTATTTTCTCCCCTAGCCTCAGTGGAAAAAGCCTGCTTGCATTCACTCTATCTATACCCATCATAATTTTATACACCTCTATCAAATCTCCCCTCATTCTTCTACGCTCCAGGGAATAAAGTCCTAACCTAACCTAACCTAACCTAACCTTTCTCTGTAACTCAGTTTCTCAAGTCCCTGCAACATCCTTGTAAACCTTCTCTGCACTCTTTCAACCTTATTAATATCCTTCTTGTAACTAGGTGACCAAAACTGCACACAATACTCTAAATTCGGCCTCACCAATGTCTTATACAACCTCACCATAACATTCCAACTCCTATACTCAATACTTTGATTTATAAAGGCCAATGTACTAAAAGCACTCTTTACGACCCTGTCTACCTGTGACGCAATTTTTAGGGAACTATATATCTGTATTCCCAGATCCCTCTGTTCTACTGCACTCTTCAGTGTCCTACCATTTACCTTGTATGTTCTACCTTGGTTTGTCCTTCCAAAGTGCAATACCTCACACTTGTCTGCATTAAACTCCATCTGCCATTTTTCAGCCCATTTTTCTAGTTGGTCCAAATCCCTCTGCAAGCTTTGAAAACCTTCCTCACTGTCCACTGCACCTCCAATCCTTGTATCATCAGCAAACTTGCTGATCCAATTTACCACATTATCATCCAGATCACTGATATAGATGACAAACAACAATGGACCAGCACTGTTCCCTGTGGCACACCACTAGTCATAGCCCTCCACTCAGGGAAGCAATCCTCCACTACCACTCTCTGGCTTCTTCCATTGAGCCAATGTCTAATCCAATTTACTACCTCTCCATGTATACCTAGCAACTAAACCTTCCTGACTAACCTCCCATACGGGACTTTGTCAAAGGCCTTACTGAAGTCCATGTAGACAACATCCGCTGCCTTCCCTTCATCCACTTTCCTGGCAACCTCCTCGAAAAACTCTAATAGATTGGTTAAACATGACCTACCACGCACAAAACCTGAGTAAAGACCTCCAGGATTTTGATTCTGCAATGATGAAGGAACAGGGATGTACATTCAGATGAGAAGGTAGCATGGACAAAGAGCAAAGAACAAAGAAAATTACAGCACAGGGACAGATCCTTCGGCCCTCCAAGCCTGCGCTGACCATGCTGCCCATCTGAACTAAAATCCCTTACCCATCCGGGGATCTTATCCATCTATTCCCATCCTATTCATGTATTTGTCAAGACACCTCTTAAAAGTCACTATCATATCTGCTTCCACTACCGCCCCCGGCAGCGAGTTCCAGGCACCCACCATCCTCTGTGTAAAAAACTTGCCTCGTACATCTCCTTTAAACCTTGCCCCTTGCACCTTAAATCTATGCCCCCTAGTAATTGACTCTTCTACCTTGGGAAAAAGCTTCTGACTATCCATGCCTTAATCCCATGCCTTTTAAATTTACTAATGAGTCTATTTTGTGGTATTTTATCAAATGCCTCTTGAAAGCCCTAGCAACCAGAATATCCCATCAACCCTCCTCATTACTTCATCTAATAATTCAACCATGTACATCAAACACTATTTGCCTCTAAAAAAATCCTTGTTGTCGCTTATTAATCAACCAATTTTTTTCTCAAGTACTGATTCATTTCTGTCCTGGATTATTTGCTGGAGTTCTACCGCCCCGCCCACCACGAAATTGGAGTGGGCAAAGGGCAGACAATGGAAATGTCCGTTGACCTCGGGCGGGGTTTTCTGGTCTCGGGTCGAGAGAGGTTGTAAAATCCCACCCATCCACTTTGTCCATGCTCCTCATAATCTTGTAGACTTCTATCAGGTCGCCCCTCAACCTCTGTCGTTCCAGTGAGAACAAACCAAGTTTCTCCAGCCTCTCCTCATAGCTAATACCATGAGTTGGAGGGGAACTTGAAGGTAATGGTGTTCACCTGTGCTTCTTGTCCTTCTAGGTGGTGGAAGTGGTGGGTTTGGGAGGAGCTACTGAAGAATGTGAATGTTCCAATGCACAGCTGAAACTGGTGTTGGTTGTTTCTTTAATGAAGATAAAATCTGCTCTCTAAAAAGCTGCTTAGGATCCGAGTGTGCTCCTCGATTTCACAGCACTTTGTAAGATGCTTCCTTTATGGCTTGGGGTAGTTCCAGCAATTAGATTCCTTGGCTCTCGAACTCACTATTACAATTATGCAGACTTATTTGGACAATTTCTAATCCTGGTAGTGAAATTCTGAACTGAGAGTTGATGTATGGTGTGTGTTCAGAAGGTCTCATGAAGAGGTTCTGAGTTTTGTGTGGTTGAATATTAACTGTTTATTGATAACACATAACTATGTACATAGATACAGGGTGTAGCCCAAGCCATGAGCTAACTGGTATAATCGCTAGACTATTAATCCAGAAACTCAGCTAATGTTCTGGGGACCCGGATTCAAATCCCGCCATGGCAGGTGGTGGAATTTGAATTCAATAAAAAATATCTGGAATTAAGAATCTGCTGATGACCATGAAACCATTGTCGATTGTCGGAAAAACCCATCTGGTTCACTAATGTCCTTTAGGGCAGCAAATCTGCCGTCCTTACCTGGTCTGGCCTACATATGACTCCAGAGCCACAGCAATGTGGTTGACTCTCAACTGCCCTCGGGAAACTGGGGATGGGCAGTAAATGCTGGCCAGCCAGCGACACCATGTCCAATGAATAAAAAAACACTCCATGCTTGCTTCTACACAGGTCTCTGTCCAGTCTAGAACTAACCCTTGTCTTAGGTCACTTGTCTCTTTACATCACACAGTGGACAGTACTGTTTCCAAGTCCCACATTAACCCTTATTATGCCAGATAGCTACAAGAGTCACCTATCTGCTTCTATGGCATGGGTGAGAAAAGCACCCTTGTGAGGGTGAGTGACATATCCTGGGAAAGTCAGAAGTTTGATCTCTGACCTGTGCTGTGGCAACTGATCTCCACTAGATTCACTGTTCCTGGGTTAGGCATGGTAACCTTGTGGTTATGGTATGGGTCTCACAATGCAGAGGTTGTGAGTTCTAATCCAGCCATGACTTTTGCAAATTTAACCTTTTTTTATTCATTTGCGGGGCATGGGCGTCGCTGGCTGGCCAGCATTTATTGCCCATCCCTAGTTGCCCGAGTTGAGACTCAACCCCATTGCTGTGGCTCTGGAGTCACAGCAATGGATCCGGGTTCAATTCCGACCTCGGGTCACTGTCTGTGTGGAGTTTGCACGTTCTCCCCGTGTCTGCGTGGGTTTCCTCCGGGTGCTCCGGTTTCCTCCCACAGTCCAAAGATGTGCGGGTTAGGTGGATTGGCCATGCTAAATTGACCCTAGTGTCAGGGAGATTAGCAGGTAAATATGTGGGGTTATGGTAGTAGGGCCTGGGTGGGATTGTGGTCGGTGCAGACTCGATGGGCCGAGTGGCCTCCTTCTGCACTGTAGGGATTCTATGATTCTATGATTCACATGTAGGCCAGACCGGGTAAGGACGGCAGATTTCCTTCCCTGAAGGGCTTCAGTGAACCAGATGGGTTTTTCCGACAATCGACAATGATTTCATGGTCATCAGTAGATTCTTAATTCCAGATTTTTTTTATTGAATTCAAATTCCACCATCTGCCATAACGGGATTCGAACCCGGGTCCCCAGAACATTAGCTGAGTTTTTGGATTAACAGTCTACTGATAAACCACTCGGTCATCGCCTCCCTTAAGAGAAAGGACACAGCAAGCTCCCACAAAATAACCAGATAATCTGTTTTTGTGATGTCAATTGAGGATAAATATTAGACAGGAGAACATCCCTTCCAAATAAAGGGTCTTTTGTGGCGATCCAAACAGGCAGACACAGCCTCAATTTAACATCACATCTAAGAGCTTGATTTGATCCAACAAAGGTTTGATTTTTGTTCTCAAGCCCCAGAGGGGGGACTTGAACCCAGGACCTTGTGACTTAGAGTCAAAAGTGTGACCAACTAAATGATAGCTGACACACACTAACACAAGCTATTGGATTGTCACACAACCAGCTAATTCAGTAATGTATCATCGATGTCTGTGCATAAGTCAACCTTTGAAGACTCAAAACATGCTTCCAAAAAACGAGATAACGGAGCAGAGTGATGAAACGCTGGCGTGGGTGGGAGTGGTCGCCATTTTGAAATGTCATCTGCTTCTGACGCAAGGAATGAGTGCATCTTAAGGGGCTTGAAAGGGTAGATTCTGGGAGAGGTTTTCCCCACTGGGGAGCCTAGAACGAAGGGTCACACTATCAAAATAAGAGGTTGGTTATTTCAGGAGTGAGATCATAGGATCATTGAATCCTATGGTCATCAGTAGGAGGAGGCCATTTGGCCCATCGAATCTGCACTGACCACAATCCCAGCCAGGCCCTATTCCCGTAAACCCACATATTTACTCTCGCTAATCCCCCTGACACTAGGGTCAATTTAGCATGGCCAATCCACCTAACCCGCACATCTTTGGAGCAGAATTCCTCACTCAGAGTGTTGAGAATCTTTGGAATGTCCTGTTGCCGGGTGCTATGGGTGCTCAGTCGTTGAGTATGTCCAAGTCAGGGATCGATAGAATTTTGGACATATGGAAGGTGAGATTGAATCACAGGAACAGCCTATGAACAGCAGGAATGGAAGAGAAAGCTCGAAACTCTGATTGGTCTCCTCCAGCTCCGATTTCTTCTGTTCTTATTTTCTTGTGTCAAGATTTGTGGTGACATTTCCTCTAAGAATTGGGCATTGCACCTCAAGAAGGATGTATTGGGCCCTGGCAGAGGTACAGCACACATTCACCAGACTGATAACAGGGCTTCAAATGTTAATTGAGAAGCTACAACACATGAAACCTGGCTTGTGTTTCCTTGAGTTTCAAAGGTTGAGCTTTGCTTTAACCTAGCTGTTTAAAATGATAAAGGGGTTGTATAGGTCGATACAGAGAGACATTATTTCTGGTGGGGGAGTTCCAGAACGAAGGGACATAATCTGGAAATGAGAAACAGGTCACTCAGGGGTAGGAACAGGAGGTATTTCTTCACATGAAGAAGACTAGCTGTTGAGGGACAATTAAAATGAACAAGTTAGAGATTGATATAATTTTGTCAGGTACTGGAATCGAGAAGCAAAGGCAAGTGAGCAAAGTTAAGGTAGGGATCAGCTATGATTTTTTAAAATATTCGTTCTTGGGTCTGAGCATCACTAACAAGGCCAGCTGTGGGCAGCACGGTGGCACAGTGGGTTAGCACTGCTGCCTCACAACGCCAGGGACCCGGGTTCGATTCCCGGCTTGGGTCACTGTCTGTGCGGAGTCCTCCCCGTGTCTGCGTGGGTTTCCTCCGGGTGCTCCGGTTTCCTCCCACAGTCCGAAAGACGTGCTGGTTAGGTGTATTGGCCGTGCTAAAATCTCCCTCAGTGTACCCGAACAGATGCCGGAGTCTGACGACTGGGGGGATTTTCACAGTAACTTCATTGCAGAATTTAGCGCGGCCAATTCACCTAACCAGCATGTCTTTCGGACTGTGGGAGGAAACTGGCGCACCCAGAGGAAACCAGAAATGGGGAGAACGTGCAGACTCCACACAGACAGTGACCCAAGCCGGGAATCGAACCCGGTTCTTTGGCGCTGTGAGGCAGCAGTGCTAACCACTGTGCCACCAAGAAGGTCAGGGATAGTTGGGAGCTAGGAGATATTTGACAAAGGTGTCATGGACACAAGACAAAGAGAAAGTTAATGGTTGTGTTTGATGACTGACCCAGTTAGGTCTCTGGTCAATGTTGACCCCGGTGTGACCAGGTGGTCATGTGGATGCTACGATGACACGGGTACAAAAAGGGGTCATGTGTCAGTAGTGCGGAGGTTCTCCTTGGCCACTGCTAAACAGCTCTGTGGTTGTCTCGGATGGTGCTCATTACGTAAGAGGCCGACATCATCTCATGCAGATACCTGAACCAGCACCGTCAACCACCACCGCACGCACCCACCATCCCACGCACCCAGCCTGCAATCTGTACCCCTACACTAAATGGAGACTCCTCCAGAGGCCAATGCAGCAAGTTCTGCAGTCACTCAGTCCACCGTAAGGACACCTGATGCCATCCTCACTGAGCAGACCAACCCGAGGGCATCCCAATCACAGTCGGCTGGCATTACCATGTAGCCAAGGTGCCTGAGTAAACCAAACACAATGTTCAAGGACTGTGAGGTGGACTAGTGTGCAAATGGACTTTGTTTTTTAAAGGGGTTGGGGCGGGGGGATGGGGGGTGGGGGGGTGCGCGGCTGTGGGGAAGAGGTGTGACGGGCTACACGACAGCTGCAGCAGCCCAATCAGTGCTGTGCACAATGTTAATAGTTATGTGCTGTTAGCTCTGTTCAACTGTGTGTGTTGGAAATAGTTTCCAAGCTGTGCTTGCTGTCTGACACTGTTACACCTCAGTACTATCGGCTGTCCCAACTTAAATGGGGAAGGTGTAGACCGGGTGGTCATGTGGACACTGGGATGATGCAGGGACAAAAGGGGTCACGGGTCAGTATAGCAGCAGACACACAGCTTGTAAGAGCTGTTCAGTATTGTTAATAAACCTTTAATATTGTTTGTCCCTGGTCGCCCGTTATTGCAACCCAGTACTTTCTACATCCAGGATGTAAATGGTGGAGCCAGCCTGAGGTATTGAATGGTCTATTCCTGGCCCTATGTTCATTGCGCGAGGATCCAGTAATCCTTCCCTTGACTGGGTTTTATGTACCTGAAGTTCATAGAATCATAGAAGGAGGCCATTCAGCCCATCGAGCATACACCGACAACAATCCCACCCAGACCCTATCCCACCTATTTACCCTGCTAATCCCGCTGACACTAAGGGGCAATTTAGCATGGCCAATCAACCTAACCTGCACATCTTTGGACATCTTTGGCGCAGAGTCGCTGAGCAGAAACTGATAGCCAAGTTCCGCACACATGAGGACGGCCTAAACCGGGATGTTGGACAGCCTCTGATCTTCAGGTAAGCGTTCTCCAAGGCGGCCTTCACAACACACGACAGCGCAGAGTCGCTGAGCAGAAACTGATAGCCAAGTTCCGCACACACGAGGACGGCCTAAACCGGGATGTTGGATTTATGTCACATTATCAGTAACCCCCACAGCTTGCCTCCTGGACTTGCGGGCTATCCTGTCTGGAGACAATACACATCTCTTTAACTTGTGCTTAATGCTCCCTCCACCCACATTGTCTGTATCTTTAAGATCTGGTTGGCTGTAGGGATTCGCATTCTAATCAGTATTCTGTAACTTGATTTTGTGTCTGTGCCCTGTTTGAGAGCATATTTCCACTCCATCTGACGAAGGAGCAGCGCTCCGAAAGCTAATGGTATTTGCTACCAAATAAACCTGTTGGACTTTAACCTGGTGTTGTTAAAACTCTTACCATCTTTGGACTGTGAGAGGAAAAGTAAAGTAAAGTTTATTTATTAGTCAGGCTTACATTCACACTGCAATGAAGTTACTGTGAAATTCCCCTAGTCGCCTCCGTCTGGCGCCTGTTCAGGTCAA
Source organism: Mustelus asterias (assembly GCF_964213995.1). NCBI lineage: Eukaryota > Metazoa > Chordata > Chondrichthyes > Carcharhiniformes > Triakidae > Mustelus > Mustelus asterias. The sequence goes on along the minus strand of NC_135801.1, from coordinate 13,181,492 downwards.
TGCATCTAACCAGCATGTCTTTCAGAACATGGGAGGAAACCGGAGCATCCGGAGGAAACCCACGCAGACACGGGGAGAATGTGCAAACTCCGCGCAGACAATCGCCTGAGGCCAGGATTGAACACGGGTCCCTGACGCTGTGAGGCAGCAGTGCTAACCACTGTGCCACCGTGTCCGATATATAATGGAATTTAGCAGTGAGGAGTGATGGGAACTGAAGAAGAGTTTGTGTAAGAATCATCCAAAGCAGCACTGAAGACAGGTGAGAGAGAAAATTGGGGAAAGGGGAGATCTTTGGGACACTCTGCACTCTACAAAGTTAAATCTTCAAGTTTTATTACCAGGGGGAAAATTGTTGAACAAAACAGCCTTTCTTCAGTAGTTGATGGAAATAAACTGTGCTGCAAGGCAGCCTAGTTCTTTGATGTGGTTTTGGCCCTATCTTTCCAATCAGCTATGCCAAACCAGAAGTTGCTTTATTTTTATATAAACAGAGCTACTTTGTGGTATTGGACTTTCTTTTTGCCTCACTCCTTCCTTCATAATGAGATGAAGTGCATTATTTAAACAAATCAAATAGGCAGATAGCAATAATGCAATTCAGCATCTCCGCCAAGGCAGATAAGAGCAAATCCCTGCGCCAAATATGTTTTGCACATTTATCATCGAAAAGCTCTCTGTCATTGTCAGAAACGGGCGCAAAGTTGATGACAACTTAAAAAATTACATGCCATGTAGAGCAATGTCTCAAGATGTTTTGCAGAGTCAAGTCATTGTAGATCCGGGGAGTTTTGCGTAAAAGTGTAAAATGTTTGATGGTGCATCAGCCATCCATTTTACATCTCCCCTTAATCTTATCCCCATCGCATTCTCTCTCAGCTAGACGTGAAATGATGGGTGGGATTTTCTGCCCCCATCCCAACCCGGCAGAGGTGGTCTGCCAATGGCCATTGTCAGGATCTTCCTGTCCCGCCACTGTTAATAGGGTTTTCTGTTGTTCGTACTTCCCGCCACCAGGGAAGCCATGTGGGGGAATTGCCATTGGCAGGACTGGAAGTTCCCACTGGCAGGAACGGCTGGAAAATCCCACCCATAGGAACAAGAAGCGCCATTCAGCCCATCAAGCCTGTTCCATCATTCAATCAGATCATGGCTGATCTGTACTTTAACTTGAGCTCTGCAATAGCCGAGATCAAGTTTTTAAAGTTATATCCATTTAAAGTTTATTTATTTGTCACAAGTAGGCTTATACTGCAATTAAGTTACTGTGAAAATCCCCTAGTCACCACACTCCGGGTACACTATTCGGGTACACTGAGGGCAAATTTAGCATGGCCAATTCACCTAACCTACATGTCTTTGGACTGTGGGAGGAAACCGGAGCACCCGGAGGAAACTCACGCAGACACGGCGAGAACGTGCAAACTCCACACAGACAGTGACCCTAGCCGGGAATCGAACTCAAGTACCTGGCGCTGTGAGGCAGCAGTGCTAACCACTGTGCCACCGGGCCGTCCCAATTGTTCTGGACTTCCCACCAAGGGGAGGGGTGTTGGGGTTTTGGGGGGGGGAAATAATTACTCTCTGTTTACTCCAAAAAATCCTTTAATCATATTAAACATGTTGCCCTTTCATCTTCTATGTTAGTGAACACATACTAAGTCTATGTAGTCTGGCGTCATAATTTAAGCCTTTTAACTCCAGTGTCATTTTGGTGAATCTATGCCAAGATATCTACCTGAGGTGCAGTGCCCAGAATTTGATGTGGTTACTCCAAATGGTATCTAGCCGGGAGTTCTGTACAGCTTGAATATAACTCCCACCACTCTGTATTCTGGCTGTCTTGAGAAAAAGGCCAATCTTCCTTTTCAATTAGTTTTTGTACCTGTCCAACAACATTTCAAGATTTCTGTGCTAGGGACCCTTGAAATCTCTTTGCTTCTGGAAAGCTCCTAGCTTTTTGTCATTTAGAAAATATTTTGATCTATCTTTCTTAGGTCCAAAGCGGGTGATCTCATATGTTCCTGCCACAATTATACCCATCCAATTAACCTATTAATGTTCCTTTGAAACTTTCTGCCCTCACTGAATGAGCTAACTTTATGTCATCAGCAAACTTAGATATATAGCTTTCCATTCAATATAAAACCATTTTTCTATCCATTCATGGGACATGGGAGTCGCTGGCTGGCCAGCATTTATTGTCCATTCCTAGTTACCCTTGGAGGGCAGTTGAGAGTCAACCCCATTGCTGTGGCTCTGGAGTCACATGTAGGCCAGACCAGGTAAGGACAGCAGATTTCCTTCCTTGAAGGACATTAGTGAACCCAGATGGGTTTTTCCGACAATCGTTTCATGGTCATCAGTAGATTCTTATTTCCAGATATTTTTCATTGAATTTAAGTTCCACATCTGCCGTTGTGGGATTCAAACCCGGGTCCCCAGAACATTAGCTGAGTTTCTGGATTAATAGTCTAGCAATAATACCAATAGGCCATCGTCTCCCCTTATAAGTTTATTTATTTATTAGTCACAAGTAGGCTTACATTAACGCTGCAATGAAGTTACTGTGAAAATCCCCTAGCTGCCACACTCCGGCGCCTGTTTGGGTACACTGAGAGAGAATTTAGCATGGCCAATGAACCTAACCAGCACGTCTTTTGGACTGTGGGAAGAAACCGGAGCACCCAGAAGAAACCCACGCAGATAGGCAGAGGACGTGCAAACTCCACACGGTTACCCAAGCCTGGAATCGAACCTGGGTCCCTGGTGCTGTGAGGCAGCAGTGCTAATCACCGTGCCACCGTGCCGCCCTAAATACCTTGAAAAGCTGAGACATCAGTACAGATCCTTGGGGGCATCACCAATCACATGTTGCCAATTTCCTTTCTATTTTTGCTACCAAAGTGAATAGCTTCGCACTTAACCACCTTATACTGCATCTGCCATGCATTTGTCCACCCACTCAACTTGCCCAAATCACACTGAAGCATCTCTGCACCCTCCTCACAGCTCACCCTCCCAGCCAGCTTTGTCACTTCTGCAAATTTGGAGCTATTACATTTAGCTCCCTCATCTAAATCATTAACTGTAAATAGCTGGGGTCCCCGCACTGATCCCTGTGGCGCAACACCAGTCACTGATTGCCCCTTGGATAAAAACCCGTTTATTCCTAATCTTTGTTTCTTGTCTGTCAACCAGTTTTACATCTACCTCATACACTCGGCCCCAACCCCATGCATTTTAACTTTTTATGCTAGCTTCTTCGGTGGGAGGTGATGGCCTAGTGGTATTATCGCTAGACTATTAATCCAGAAACTCAGCTAATGTTCTGGGGACCTGGATTCGAATCCCACCACAGCAGGGCCCTGCCTTCTTGTTCCATCTGCAACTATAGCTTACATGGTGGGGGAATATGCATGAATTATTTTCACTGCAGTAAGGGGATTTTGCTAGATTATCCATAAAAGTGTATATTAAAACCCCCAAGTCAGTACTATCTCTGAGCAGTGGTATAAAAGCGTTTCTCTTCATACACACAGGATAAGGCACAGCGAATTTGGAAGCGTTTACTGTCAGAAAGAGTGTAGGTTATGTGTGCCATACAGCCAAAGGTTCGTGCCCTGATAAAATGATGAAAAGGGCCCTCAGGTCACATGCACCCAAAGGTGGAGTGTACATAGGAAGGCCTTTAATAAACAGTGACATTGGGCAGAAGGGAAGCTGGCAAAGAAGATGGCATGATGTTGAAAAGGTCATGTGGCAGTAGGGTGATGAAAGGCTCAAATCACATGGAAAATTGTCTTCACAAATGCTTCCATCTGTGCCATAATTTTGGATGTCATTCAATAGATGCGCCACTCACTTCAGATGAGAGTCGCCCTATCGCAAACAGCTGTGATCTCTTGGCACACCCATGATCTTGTATGTGGTACATGTCTGAGGGCAGAGAGGTTCAGATGCTATCTCTTTTGTAATCCCATTTGTCCCCGTACACTCCTCGTTGTCACTATAGGCAGATGACGACACTAGGCTAGAACCTCAAACTCCCAGTCAAAGCCGCGGGAAGGATACACATAAGGCCACCAGATGTGCCAATGAATTTCTCATGCTAAAGATAAAAAATGCATCTCAATTGCTTGGATATTTCAGGGAAACAGAGGCCTGCAATGTAGATGCACACATTTATTGCCAAGTCTTTCTGGCCATTTGCATTTTTCTGCAGTGTCTCATGGGATTTTGAATAACTTTTGCCTGGCCAAGAGATGCAAAACTGATAACAATTCTTTACATGCGGATTTGCGAAGTAGCCACAACCAGAAGTTCCAAGACTACGCATTAATGTATTGAGATCTGGACTGAAGAGCAATGTTCTGCAGCCCTTGTCTACTATGATTGTATGGAAGCCATCTTCTGCAGCTAGAGTGGAAGCTTATGGCAAAGAGTTTGCTTGTAAGTCATTGCATTTTGACTGATTGTCTGAGGTACTGTTCTAATTGATGTAATGATTCATAATGATACCTTGTATGCTGATGCACTGCAGTTGGACTCAATTTTATCATAACTACTTCAAAGGCACGGTGGCACAGTGGTTAGCACTGCTGCCTCACAGCACCAGAGACCTGGGTTCAATTCCCGGCTTGGGTCACTGTATGGAGTCCCCCCCGTGTCTGCGTTGGTTTCCTCCGGGTGCTCCGGTTTCTTCCCGCAGTCCAAAGATGTGCGGGTTAGGTGGATTGGCCATGTTAAGTTGCCCCTTAGTGTCAGGGGGATTAGCTAGGGTAAATGCATGGGGTTATGGAGATAGGGCTTGGGTGGGATTGTGGTTGGTGCAGCCGCAGTGGGCTGAATGTCCTCCTTCTGCACTGTAGGATTCTATGAACACAGGTGAGCACAGCACAGGTTAAATCGTGGAGAATCCTTCAGGCCTCCACTTTGTGCCAATCTGTGGGCACCATCTACGCTCTGTTGTGCTCCCTGTTTTGTCCATTGTGTCCCTTCACCATGGCGCTTAAAGGTGCAATGTATTTGATATGCTTGGTGTCCTCTGAAACTCTTGGGGCGGGATTTTCCGGCTGCGCTCGCCCCAAGGCGGTCAACGGACCTTTGCATTGTCCATGTCCTGCCCGCTACAATTCCTGTGGTGGGCTGGATAGGAAAATTCTGCCCTTGGAGTTTGAACAAAAAATGAAGGCAACTTCATAGATGCCCACCAGCATTGAACATGTTTCTCAAACACCTTGGGCGGGATTTTATGGCCTTGCTCGTCGCGAAACCATAAAGCCCGGCCGAGGTCAACGGACCTTCCCATCGTCCGCCCCTCGCCCGCTCCAATTCCCGTGACGGGCGGGGCGGTAAAACTCCGGCCCTCGGGTTAGAAGTTCACCTTGTAAAAGAGGCAAGGGCAATTTGGCAGCCCATTTTAAATTCCACCCAATTTCCAGGTCCATGAGGGTGAGTGGGAAGCTTCCAAGCAACCAAGTTCCCCTTGGTTAAGGGATCAATCACGAGGGGGCACAGTTTTAGGGTGGAGGGCAGGACATTCAGAGGGGATTTGAGAAAAGTACTTTTCACTTACAGGGTGGTGAGAATCTCAAATGCATTGCCTGGGAAGGTAGTGGAGGCTGGAAACCTTTAAAAAGTATTTGTGTGAGCACTTGAAATATTCAAGGATAGGGGAAGTGCAGGAAAATAGAAATAGCGTGCCTTTAGTGGTAGTTGTTGTCGGAGCAGACTCAAAGGGCCGAAGGGCCTTTTTTATGCTGTATGAATTTATCATTTTCCATCACCTATTTTGCACTGTTGACTATGACATACTTGTCTCAGGAGGATCAATGATAATGTCTTAATGGTAACAGCGATTCGTAATGGACATGTTACACTTGAACAAAGCCAAGGGGAATGTTCTCACCGAGGGCCTAACCAGTTGTGTGGGTTTGAATTAATTTGACAGGGGTAACAGAAACTGAAGAGGAGTATAAATTATCAGAAGACAAAGTGATATAAATAGCAGTAAAATTAGAAATGTCCAAAAAAAATTGCAGCGACCAACATGAGGCAAGCAATGAAGGAGGTATTAAATTGGATGTATGTCAATGTCCATAATGTAATGAAAAGATTAGTCAGTTGCAGACACAAAGTGCTACATGGGATTACGATGTGGCTTCATGAACAGCGCTCAACAGGCTCAAACAAGCAATGACTTATTAATATTCCCCGTTACCAATAAATATAGAGAAGGAAACCGAGGAGAGGATGTGGCAGCATTGGGTAAAGATGACTGGCAAGATTCTCCTGACTCCCACCCCGGTGTTTCCCGCCGGCGGGATGTGGCGCGTTGTTTGCTAGCGGCGGGAATCTCTGGGAATTCCCATTGACATCACCCCATGTGGGCAGGAAACCCACGGGCGTGGGGGGGGGGTGCGGGGCGGGCGTTGCCGGCGGGACCGGAGAATCCTGCCGGCGTGAACAGCCGAAGAATTCCGGCCGACATTACAGTTCGAAATAGAAAGAATATACTGGGTGGTTCTAGAACTAAATCTGTTTGACGTGAGTTGAGGAACAGAGGGAGAGCTGTAACCTCGACTGGAGATTCCTTTTATAAAGCTCCAAATTTTTGGGGGGCAGGGGGGGCAGGATGGGCAAAGTTATCAGCCATTATTGAATTGCAGAGCAGACTCGATGGGCTGAGTGGCCTAATTCTGTTCCTATGTCTTATGGTCTTTTGAAAATTTCGAAGACTTGTATCCAAAATAGAGAGGTTGGACTTTAGTTGCTCTGATGCGGGGTATGGGTATCGCTAAGGGAATGAGAAGAGAAGCATTTCTGAAGTGTGCATGGGAGGACTTTCTCTATCCACATGTCTTCGGTTTAACAAGGCAGCAGTGTTGTACCTGGTTCTGGGATGTGAAGTAGACCAGGTGTAGTGCGTTACAGTAGAAGATCACCTACCTAGAAGTGACGGCAACATATTTTGGTTCAAAATAATCATGAAAAGAGCCCAGAAAATACTGAAGGTAAACTATAAATTGAAATGCTCCCACCATGGCAGGGCCAATTTCAGTAAGTTAAGACGGGTCCTAACGCCAGCAGATTGGAAAAGGTCATTTCAGGGGAAATCAGTAATCGAGCAATGAAGGGCAGTCAGGGAAGAGATAGTTCAGATACAGATTAAGAATATGGAATGTACAGGCAGGAATTGAAACAATTAATTTGTGTGGCAACGAAACACTATGGGAAAGGCTGAACAGGCAAATTTTTGATTCAATCCTTTGATGAGATCAATGACTTTGAACACTAAAAACATTTGCTAAACATATAAAATGTAAACAGCCCACTGGAGACAATCTTGATCCGATTCAGAACCTGATGGGAAATCTTCATACAGTTGGCAAGATTATTAATTGAGTGTTTTGTCTTCACAGATAGAAGATGTACTGAAAAGACTCTCATGAGTCTTATGGTAACACTGCTGCCTCACAGCACCAGGTTCCTGGGTTCAATTCCAGCCTTGGGTGACTGTGTGGAGTTTTGCAGATTCTCCCCATGTCTGTGTTGGTTTCCGCCAGGTGCTCCAAATTCCTCCCACACTCCAAAGATGTGCAGGATAGGTGGATTGGCCATATTAAATTGACCCTTAGTGTTCCAAGATGTGTTGGTTAGATGGGCTAGCTATGGGGTTACGGGGATAGGGTGGGGGAGTGGGCCTGGGTAAGATACTTTGTCAGAAAGTCGGTGCAGACTCGATGGGCCAAATGGCCTCTTCTGCATTGTAGGGATTCGATGATTCTATGGACGGAATTTTACCGCCCCACCCACCACAGGAATCGGAACGGGCGAGGGGCAGACCATGGAAAGGTCTGTTGACCTTGGGTGGGATTTTACGGTTTCGGGGCGAGCGAGGCCGTAAGATCCCGCACAATGACTTAAATAGATTTTCACAGTAACTTCATTGCGGTGTTAATGTTAGCCTACTTGTGACACTAATAAATAAACTAAGCTAAACTAAATGTGGGGAGTCTCCCAGTTCAGATGGAATGCATCTGACTCAGCTGAAAGAAGCAAAGACAGAAATAACAGAGGCAACAGGTGTGAGCAGTAGCAGGGGATGCAGCAGATCATCGATGGGTGATATAGGTGGTGAGGACAATTTGGAGAGGGATGTTCAGGCTTGAAATCCGAATACAGAGATTTTCCATCGCAACTGCCTTGTAGAGTGTTCAGGGTCTTTATAGAAAAGTTTCTGAAAGGTAGGGCTTGGCACTGGTCCTTCAGGATATGGTGGTCTGTGTTAAGGTCTGTGGCCTTGGGGACTAGACAGGTCCCTCACTACTCGTTTGGTAATTAGAAGGCAGCCACCAAACCTTCACCCCCACCCTGTTGCCCATTAGTTGTACAGTGCAGATTTCTCCTCACACTTAATTTATAAAGCACTTTATAATTTGCTAGAATAACATTCTGTCACTAGCCGTTGGTGTAAAGTGTTGACCCGAGGGGCTTTAATTTTCATCTGATGATTTCACTTTGCCTCTAAAGATCTCTGAAGGCACGCAATTTTTTTCTTAGCACAAAACATCTGCCGCTCTGTCCGCCATGAGCTCCACAGTTGGTGTGGTTATCACACAAGTATTTGATTTTCTTTTGCACGCTAACTCGGGTTCTTTGGTTCACTCTTTGATGTGAATCCATTTTCTCAGAGACAGTTTTACAAATCCCAAACTCTGTCGCACTCCGATGAAGGAGGATTTTGGAAAATTTGTTTATGCCAAAACAACCTTTCATCTTCTTTCCCTGCTACAGCTGATGGCTGAGATAGTGGCAGATGTTTCACAGAGAGAATAGGAGATGCAGGGCTTGACGGCTTCAGAGATCTTTCATGGGGAAAACAAAAATCTTTGGATGAAATGGTTCGAGAGGTGGGCCGAAATCATGGAGGGTCAGCAGGGCACGGAGAGGTGGAAAACACCTCAATAATTTCACAGAAGGAGCTAGGTTCGAGTGTGATGAGCACTATGACCTAAATAGTTTTACTCCTGCTTGTAAACTTGAGCCCCAAATCATAAGATGTGGAGACTGTTGTACGAGCTCATGTTGCAACCCAAGCAGAACTCCTGGTCACAATAGGAACACAGTAAGAGTTTTAACAACACCAGGTTAAAGTCCAACAGGTTTATTTGGTAGCAAATGCCATTAGCTTTCGGAGCGCTGCTCCTTCCTCAGATGGAGTGGATATCTGCTCTCAAACAGGGCATACAGAGGCACAAAATCAAGTTACAGAATACTGATTAGGATGCAAATCTTTACAGCCAACTAGGTCTTAAAGATACAGACAATGTGAGTGGAGGGAGCATTAAGCACAGGTTAAAGAGATCTGTATTGTCTCCAGACAGGACAGCCAGTGAGATTCTGCAAGTCCAGGAGGCAAGCTGTGGGGGTTACTGATAGTGTGACATAAACCCAAGATCCCGGTTTAGGTCATCCTCATGTGTGCGGAACTTGGCTATCAGTTTCTGCTCAGCAACTCTGCGCTGTCGTGTGTTGTGAGGCCGCCTTGGAGAACGCTTACCTGGAGATCAGAGGCTGAACGCCCGTGACTGCTGAAGTGCTCCCCCACAGGAAGAGAACAGTCTTGCCTGGTGATTGTCGAACGGTGTTCATTCATCCGTTGTCGTAGTGTCTGCATGGTTTCCCCAATGTACCATGCCTCGGGACATCCTTTCCTGCAGCGTATCAGGTAGACAACGTTGGCCGAGTTGCAAGAGTAGGTACCATGTACCTGGTAGATGGTGTTCTCATGTGAGATGATGGCATCCGTGTCGATGATCCGGCACGTCTTGCAGAGGTTGCTGTGGCAGGGTTGTGTGGTGTCGTGGTCACTGTTCTCCTGAAGGCTGGGTAGTTTGCTGCGGACAATGATCTGTTTGAGGTTATGCGGTTGTTTGAAGGCAAGAAGTGGGGGTGTGGGGATGGCCTTGGCGAGATGTTCGTCTTCATCAATGACATGTTGAAGGCTCCGGAGGAGATGCCGTAGCTTCTCCGCTCCGGGGAAGTACTGGATGACGAAGGGTACTCTGTCCACTGTGTCCCGTGTTTGTCTTCTGAGGAGGTCGGTGCGGTTTTTCGCTGTGGCGCATCGGAACTGTCAATCGATGAGTTGAGTGCCATATCCTGTTCTTATGAGGGCATCCTTCAGCGTCTGGAGGTGTCTGCTGCGATCCTTCTCACCCGAGCAGATCCTGTGTATACGGAGGGCTTGTCCATAGGGGTCAATAGGAACAGCCTGATCTTTGTGGTGACGGTACAGAGTTGGAGCCAAAGAGTTGTCTACTTGCCTCTGCAGGTTCTGCATTGATCCCTAGAGCAGCTAAACCTGGCTGATTCCCCCGATCTCTCCCCGTCCCCCCGCCCCTTCTGGTTCTCCCCATGCAGCCTGAGTTTCCCTCTCTCGGGGATGGTGGTTCTCCATTCCCATCTGCCACCCCTCTCTCCCCATCCCCAGTAAACCCTGCACGCCTCCCCTTGCTGGCAACCCCCTTCCCTATTTCCCACCCCAACTACTGCAATGGAGCCTTGCGGGATTCATTGTCGCAAGGGACACTTCCATCCAAGCTTATGGTCAATCATTGTGTAGCACAAGAGAGATTGTGAAGAAAATGCATCCCTTTCGGTGTCCCTTTAAACCCTTTACTTCCTTTCCATATTTTGTGACTGTCAGCTCGCCAACCTGCAAGCCTAACTCCCCTGCACATGTTACCAGTGCCCAGAGAGGAAGTAAGCAAATAGGTCTTATGCTATGCAATGTGGAGTGGCCTACATATGCGCAATGGGTGCATACAACATAATTAAGGACCCCACGCACCCCGGACATTCTCAAAAGATACAAAAGTCTGTGGTCACGTACCAACCGACTCAAGAACAGCTTCTTCCCTGCTGACATCAGACTTTTGAATGGACCGACCTTGCATTAAGTTGATCTTTCTCTACACCCTGGCTATGACTGTAACACTACATTCTGCACTCACTCTTTTCCTTCTCTATGAACAGTATGCTTTGTCTCTATAGCGCCAGACACAATACTTTTCACTGTATACTAATACATTTGACAATAATAAATCAAATCAAATTTACCAGATTACCTTTGTTTCCTGCAAGTCCTTCAGTGGAATCTGTATGGCCTATGGTTGCGATTATAGAATCCCTACAGTGCAGAAGGAGGCCATTTGGCCCATCGAGTCTGCACCAACCACAATCCCACCCAGGCCCTATTCCCGTAACTCCACATATTTACCCTGCTAATCCCCTGACACGAGGGTCAATTTAGCATGGCCAATCAACCCAACCTGCACATCTTTGGAGTGTGGGAGGAAACCGGAGCACCCGGAGGAAACCCACGCAGACACGGGGAGAATGTGCAAACTCCACCCGAGGCTGGAATTGAACCCAGGTCCCTGGCGCTGTGAGGCAGCAGTGGTAACCACTGTGCCACCATGTTGCGATAGTGCAGTTTCACACTCAGTGAGGCTCTTCATGCCAATGTGCACTGGAGGAGATTCCTCTCAACTATGACAGATAGCAATATTAGCTCTTAAGTTAACTCATCACCATTTTATTGGCCAGCTGCACTATCCCTACCTATACTTAGATGAACAAAGACCTGTATTCAAGCTTTAAAGAAAATGAAAATGCCCCGAGGGTGTTACAAACCACTTTATCTTCAGGTTGAAAATCTTGTTCAAGTTTATGTCTATGCCACATTTGCAATTTAAAACCAGCATGACAGAATTGAAGTTCAGCAAGTGCATTTAATAACTTTCTGTATTGGTGGTATTGTGAAATCAGAGGATAAAAATGAGTCAAGGCCTGTTTTCATGTCCAACACTGCAGAGACGTCTAAAGGGGCCTTCCCAAAGCTGGGGGCTTATTGAACAACTTTGGGGACTGGACCCTCATGAGGTGACTGAAATTCAGATTGTTTGCCACACCCTTAGTTTTTTTGAAGTTTATTTATTTATTAGACACGAGTAGGCTTACATTAACACTGCAATGAGGTTACTGTGAAATTCCCCTAGTCGCCACACTCCGGCGCCTGTTCAGGTACACTGAGGGAGAATTTAGCATAACCAGCACGTCTTTCAGACTGTGGGAGGAAACCGGAGCACCCGGAGGAAACCCACGCAGACACGGGGAGAACATGCAGACTCCGCACAGACAGTGATCCAAGCCGGGAATCGAGCCCGGGTCCCTGGTGCTGTGAGGCAACAGTGCTAACCACTGTGCCACCATATGTACTCTATGAATGGTATTCTTTGTCTTATTATAGAATTGCTTTGAGTGTTTTCTAGGCCGGGGTGGGAATTGGAGAAGAACTTGGAGGCAATGATGTTTCCAGCCACTTGCATCCACCTCAGTGCCTCTTTCCCCACACTATCTCCACATCTCTTTACGTCATTGGAATTCAGAAATCTGTCAATCTCTGCTTTAAACATTCTCATTGGCTGAGCTTCCACAGCCCTCTGGGATAGAGAAATCCAAAGATTCACAACCCCCTGGGTAAAAAAATTCTCCTCATGTCGGTCCGAATTGGCTTCCCCCTTAGTTCCTTTATCTGAAGCTTGGCTCAGTGGGTAGCACTCTGGTCCCTGACTCAGAAGGCTGTGGGTTCAAAGTCTGTTTGAAATACAAGAGCATGAACACTCCATGTTACACTGTTTCGGGTACCATCTTTTACTCAATTGTGGTCTAATGGTACAGGTCACTGAACTGGTAAACCACAAACTTAAGAGCAATGCTCTGGGGTCCCAGCCTTGAATCCCACCACGGTAGATGGTCTCAACAAAAAATTGAAATTGTATCCCTTGATTCTAGACTCCCCAACCAAGGGAAACATCTACCCTGCCCTATTCCTTTGAGAATGTCAAGGCTTTAGTGAGTTGATACAGCATGTCTAGCGCATGCCACACACTGCTACCATTGGTGCATGAGCAGTTATAGTTGGTTGAGGGGACCACACTGTTCTGGATGCTGTCGAGAGGGTTTGAATATAGGAATAGAGATATTTTATTGCAATTGTATTGGGCATTGGTGAGCCCACACCTAGAGTATTGTGTGCAGCTTTGGTGTCCTTATCTGATGAAAGATGTCCTTGTGATAGAGGGAGCACAGCGAAGATTTACCAGGCTGATTCCTGGGATGACAGGTCTGTCATATGAGGAGAGACTAAATTGGTTAGGATTATATTCACTGGAGTTTAGACGAGTGAGAGGGAATCTCATAGAAACTTATAAAATTCTAACAGGGTTAGAAACATAGAAACCCTACAGTGCAGAAGGAGGCCATTCGGCCCATCGAGTCTGCACCGACCACAATCCCACCCAGGCCCTACCCCCACACATTTTACCCGCTAATCCCTCTAACCTACGCATCCCAGGACTCTAAGGGACAATTTTTAACCTGGCCAATCAACCTAACCCGCACATCTTTGGACTGTGGGAGGAAACCGGAGCACCCGGAGGAAACCCACGCAGACACGAGGAGAATGTGCAAACTCCACACAGACAGTGACCCGAGCCGGGAATCGAACCCGGGACCCTGGAGCTGTGAAGCAGCAGTGCTAACCACTGTGCTACCGTGCCGCCCAGGGTAAATACAGAAAGAATGTTCCCAATGGTGGGGGAATCCAGAACTAGGGGTCATAGTTTGAGGATAAGAGAACCTTTTAGAACTCAGGTAAGAAGAAATTTCTTCACCTAGAGAGTGGTGAATGGGTGGAATTCACTACCACAGGAAGTAGCTGAGGCCAAAACGTCTGATTTCAAGAGGAAATTAGATATAACCCTTGGGGCTAAAGGGATCAAGAGATATGGGGGGAAGGGGGGAATCAGGATATTGAATTTGATGATCAGCTATGATCAAAATGAATGGCGGAGCAGACTTGAAGGGCCGAATGGTAGCTTCCATTTTCTATATCTCGATGTTTCTATGGACTTCTTGAGTGTTGCTACAGCTGCACCCATCCAGACCAGTGGAGAGTATTCCATCATACTCTGGATTTGTGCCTTTATAGGATGGATTAGAGGGGAGTCAGAATGCATGTCATATTTTCTGATATCCAAATTTATCTTCACAACACCACCTTCTCAAAGCACATGGCTTCCGCTTGTCTTTCGTCAGGATTATGTAACTGCATTAAATAGTTTTACTGTTTTAAGAAAAAGATGAAGACATTATTGGTACACATTTGCATGTCACACATCACAATGGGAATAAATCACAGAACAAATCAATGTAATATTTTTATAGGAATATATTCAATATTAATTCAGGGCAAACTACAATGGATGCTGAAAATCTAAATGAAAACAGAAAATGCTGGAATTTTATCAGTGGAGAGAGGAACAATGGAATTTAATGTTGGCATTGGGAGTCTGGCCACTTTCTATCAAACCGTTGGGAACTCCACGTTGCATTTCTCCAGAAGGCCGGATGCTGTTACATGACAATCAGGCTGGGCAGCGTCAAGCCTCCTGTTCGAATTAAACATCAAACTGGGTGAAAATTCCGCTCCTGAGGGCTTCCGGACAACCAGAGGCCAGCAGCTCTCCAGCACCACTGGAAAGCCGTGGTCACTGCTGGTATTGCATGCGGGACTTCACCAGAGATCTTGTTGGACTTGGGAGTTGACCAACGGTCGGTTGGAGGTAGCAGCGACAGGGTGCTGGGAAGAGACAGGAGGAGTGGGGTGGCTGTCCACAACCCCCCTTCTCCTGATGGATCCCTCAATCTAGGAATGAGGGACCCTCAATCTGGAGGTGTGAATGGCAGGGTGGATGCTGGGCTAGAGGAGGTGTGAATGGCAGGGTGGATGCTGCACTGGAGGAGGTGTGAATGGCAGGGTGGATGCTGCACTGGAGGAGGTGTGAGTGGCAGGGTGGATGCTGCACTGGAGGAGGTGTGAGTGGCAGGGTGGATGCTGCACTGGAGGAGGTGTGAGTGGCAGGGTGGATGCTGCACTGGAGGAGGTGTGAGTGGCAGGGTGGATGCTGCACTGGAGGAGGTGTGAGTGGCAGGGTGGATGCTGCACTGGAGGAGGTGTGAGTGGCAGGGTGGATGCTGCACTGGAGGAGGTGTGAGTGGCAGAGTGGATGCTGCGTCTAGAGGAGGTGTGAGTGGCAGGGTGGGGTCTGGGAAGGTGGCGGTGGGGGTTGGGGGGGGGGGGCAGGCGCTGGGTTAGGCCTCTCCATTCAGGGAAGACGCTGTTGCCTGTGAAATATTCTACACATACTTCAACCAGTTTATTACTCAGAATCCCATTTACCCGGGTGCTCTTACTTTGTGAGACAAACAAAGGACTGTGGTTCAAACTTAACTTTATTAAAACACTAAAATGTTAAAGAAGCAACTCTTACACAATAAATTGCGGCACGGTAGCACAGTGGTTAGCGCTGCTGCCTCACAGCGCCAGGGACCCGGGTTCAATTCCTGGCCTCGGGTCACTGTCTCTATGGAGTTTGCACATTCTCCCCGTGTCTGCGTGGGTTTCCTCCGGGTGCTCCGGTTTCCTCCCACAGTCCAAAGATGTGCGGGTTAGGTCGATTGGCCATGCTAAATTGCCCCTTAGTGTCAGGGGGACTAGCTAACATGGGGTTATGGGGATAGGACCGGGGTGGGATTGTGGTTGGTGCAAACCTGATGGGCCAAATGGCCTTCTTCTGCACTTGGATTCAATGATTCTATGTAATTAAGTTATCTTCTCCCCAAGCTAGGCTGACTGCCGGAGAAAAAAAGCCTACCCACTCTGGTGGACGTGACCAGGCTGTTGAATTCAATCCACTGAGCTCATGTCGACGGATGAACTCAGGGTCTCCTCAGTATGAAGTGGATCTCACCCACCCTCGTCCATCATCACAGGTCGCAGGTCACAGCAGGCTGGTCGCACCTTAGCTGGGGTCTTCACTGAGCTCTTCTCCAGATGTCCATTTTTACCCCGCTCCCTGAGCCTTTCTAGAATATTCTCTGGCTTTCAGCCAATGGGGTCACAGGGCCGGGGGTTGCGGGGGGTGGGGGGGAAAGTCACAGCACCCAATGAGAATATGCCAGGTCATCCAAGGTATGCTGGGTGCGCATATTCTCTCCCAAGATACGGCTCCCGGGAGTCTGGCCGAAACTGGGGAATACAATGTTTTTTTCTATTGTTCTGGCTGAGTATCTCTTGATGGGTTTTAGTTCATAACGACTCTCCCATTGTTAAGGCTGAGTGACTCTGTTCAATATGCAAGACAGATCTGGGCTGGTCCCTGTTGCTTTTGACCTGTGGTAACCTTGTTCACATCCCATCCCAAGTTGCAGAATCTGTTAGCTGTGTTAAATTACAGTGTCTAATTTTATGTTGGGCCTAGTTGCTTAGGCCATTGGTCACTTGGCCACAAAGCTGAGAGCTCTCAGGCCATCCTGGTGTGGGACGGAGTTGTAGAGGGATTGAACGTCTATGGCTGTAAAGGAGACGGTTTGGGCCAGGGATCTGGAAGCTATTAAAGCAAGGGAGTCAGAAATGCCATGGATTTAAGTGGGGAGAGATTGGACAGGGGGGAAAGGTAGAGTTGAGATAGGAAGAAATTGTTCGGAGGAAGGGATGGGGGTCAGAGGAAAATAAAGGGGAAGAAGTATCAGGAAGGATTATTGTTCCCCGTGAGCTGTTGAAGCTGACCTTGAAAGGAAGTTCTGCTGGAGGGTTACCAACCTAAAACTTTAATCCTGTTTTTCTCTCCTCATAGAATCCCTACAGTGCAGAAGAAGGCCATTGGCTTATCGAGCCTGCACCGGCAACAATCCCACCCAGGCCCCATCCCTGTAACCCCACGTATTTACCCTGCTGGCCCTCCTGAAACTGAGGGGCAATTTAGCATGGCCAATCCACCCTAACCCACACATCTTTGGACTGTGGGAGGAAACCAGAACACCCAGAGGAAACCCACGCAGAAACGGGGAGAATGTGCAAACTCCGCACAGACAGTGACCTGAGGTCGGAATCGAACCCAGGTTCCTGGCGCTGTGAGGCAGCGGTGCTAACCATTGTGCCACTATGCCGCCCAGATGCTGAGTATTTCCAGCATTTTCTGTTTTGATTCAACATTTTAAGTGTTGCAATGCAGTTAAAATGTAAAGGGACAAATGACCAGGCTTTGCAAGTTTAGCAAATTTATTACATTGAAAAGCTTTAAAAATCCAAAATAATTGAGATCCGTTTTGACATGTCACGATCCTTCATCATTCCCATTGAACTACATTTATTTTGAAAGCATCTACTTAAACTATTAAAGTATTTCAAGAGACCCTACCGTTCTAGCAAAACTTTTCGCTGATTTATGAGAGCGAGTCCACACATGTTAAAGGACTTTCCATCCGAGCTGTTTAAAGCAAAGCCAAAGGAAAGCAAATTAATTAATGGCAATTTATCTTTCCTTCCAATCAACTCTACTTTCTACAAGTTTGCCTTGGGGCTCTTGATGTACAATCATAAAGCTCGTACTTCCGGCCTCTATCCTTAACTTTCACCTTTTTCAAGCTTGCCAATCCATTAACCTATCACGTCACACTCGTTCCAAACAGCAAAGCTTTGACAGTCCAACTTGAAATTCTCCAATAGTTTTAGCTGCATTTTTTAAAGCGGTATGCTCTGGGCAGCATGGTGGCACAGTGGTTGGCGCTGCTGCCTCATAGCGATTCAATTCCCGGCTTGGATCACTGTCTGTGCAGAGTCTGCACATCCTCCCCGTGTCTGCGTGAATTTCCTCCGGGTGCTCTGGTTTCCTCCCACATGTGCGGGTTAGGTGCATTGGCCATGCTAAATTGCCCATTAGTGTCCTGGGATGCGTAGGTTAGAGGGATTAGTGGGGTAAGTATGTGGGGTTACGGGGATAGGGCCTGGGTGGGATTGTTGTCGGTGCAGGCTCGATGGGCTGAATGGCCTCCTTCTGCACTGTAGGGATTCAATGATTTCTATGAATGTGTCTACGAACTGCATTCAGCGGTCATAGTCTTTGTTGCCTCCCAGATTTGCAGCTCCATTCTACTTTGTCACATTTTTAATACAGAGAGACATTCCTAAGAGGACCACCAATGCACAAGAGCAGCAGTGTGTGCCATCTACAAGATGCACTGCAGCAACTCACCAAGGTTCCTTCGACAGCACCTTCCAAACCTGTGATTTCTACCGGGTACATTTTAGAGATTATTAAACCTTCTGTTGCACCACAGAGTAACAATGTTGTGTTGTACATGAAACACATAAAGCAAGTGAAAGCACAGAACAACTAAGCCCAAAGAAGGTTTCTATACTTGTAATGGGCTGGTAAATAAGAAGAGACTGAAAGCGTGAGTACTTTGAGATTGTTAGATGATAAAAGACGACTGCCAATCTAGTTTGCTTTCTATGAACCTGGCAGTTACACAATCAAATGAAGATGGACCATGGTAAAGCTGGAGCTGATTTGGAACTTTACTCCTTCCTACATCATTTGTGCTGGATGTGGTCGCAGTAAATGGTATCTGTTGAAATACAACTTTTACATAAGACATTACAAAAGAATTAGAAGCAAGTGTATTCAGCCCCTCGAGCTTGCTCTGCCATTCAATACGATCATGACTGACCTCATCTCGGCCTCAATTCCACTTTCCTGCCCGTTCTCCATAACCCTTCAGCCCATCACTAATTAAAAATCTATCTATCTCCTCCTTAAATTTACTCAATGTTCCAGCATCCGCCACACTGAGGTAGATTCACAGTCCTTTGAGAGAAGTAGTTTCTCCTCATCTCTGTTTTAAATCTGCTACCCTCTTATCTTAAAACTATGCCCTCTTGTTCTATTTTGCCCCACAAGAGGAAGCTGTACGTCTTGTTTGTCAATACCTTTTATCATCTTATATGCCTCAATCAGATCTCCTCTCATTCTTCTAAACTCCAGGGAGTATAGGCCTGAACTGCTCAATCTCCCTTCATAGGACAAACTCCTCATCTCTGGAATCAATCTCGCGAACCTCCCCTGCGCACCCTCTAATGCCCCATCAGGAGTATGATCTATCTTAACCAAAGAAATGTAAAAACATTTCTGTGAGACTTGAGATCTGAGGATTCTGTTCAGGTTTACCAAAGAACAGTTAGGGACAAATTTTACCATCCCGCCCACCAATCGAAGCGGGCAAGGGGCGGAGCATGGAAAAGTCCATTGACCTCAGGCAGGATTTTCCGGTTTCGGGTCGAGCGAGGGCGGAAAATCCCACCCTTGAATTCAACTGAGAGGATAGGCCAATGTGAAGACAGGTTTGTTTTGTCTTATTATGAATTTGAGTGCAGCTTCTGTCTTGATGAATGAGAGGAGTACAAATGCAATTATTGACAAGTGTCTTGGGCTAACAAGTGAGAATTTATTCACAACAATCTCGACCACGTGAATGGGCAAATGTGTGATCTGGAATAAAAGTTTTTAAGTATCCTGAGGATTATTTTTTAAATGATTGACAGCAACCACAGTGAATCACACAGAAGTCGGGAGCCTCTGTCCACACGTCTCCTGCCCCTTCCTCTATGATGCCTCCATAAGGGGACCACCCTAAAACAGTGTTCAAAATGTGTCACTTTTCAACCCTTTGTGTTTCCAGATCTAAACCCTGCCCTAGCACCAATTCTATCTCTTTCTATATGGTGAGCAGAATCTTCTCTGCCAGGAGAACTTTGTATGAATTTGAACACTCGGCTGAGATTCACCTCTCCATGGTCTCCAGTGTATTCTCGCGAAAGGTATGGCAACAGCGCACAAAAAGACCATGGACATTTAGTCCTGATAACTTTTAGAATTTTATTTTGTAAATAACCTTATCTCTGGAATCCATCCACAGCTTACTGGAGGAACCATGATGGTTGGAAGGATCTTCAGGACGTTGTTGTTGATTTCATTCATTCCGCTTCATTTTTAAAATTTGTAATTTTCTTGTGTTCCGAAACCTTTAGTTGTTCCTTGCTGGTAGTTTTTATTTCAGCTTTTCCAAGTTTCATATGCTATATTACTAACCATTTTCTTTCATTCATTTGTGGGACGTGGGCGTCGCTAGCTGGCCAGCATTTATTGCCCATCCCTAATTGACCTTGTTCAGAGGGCAGTTGAGAGTCAACCATATTGCTGTGGCTCTGGAGTCACATGTAGGCCAGACCAGGTAAGGACGGCAGATTTCCTTCCCTAAAGGACATCAGTGAACCAGATGGGTTTTTCCGACAGTGGACACTGGTTTGTTGGTCATCAGTAGACCCTTAATTCCAGATATTTTTTATTGAATTCAAATTTCACCATCTGCCGTGACAGGATTCGAACCAGAATCCTCAGAGCATAAACTGAATTTCTGGATTAATAGTCTAGCGATAATACCACTAGGCCATCACCTCCAAATCTGGTTGTTCGTGATTTGCCTTGCTCTTAGGAAACATGAAAGTTGCACCAACAAAATGGAAGTGGGACACATAAATTTGTATAAATTAGGAACAACATGTAGGCCATAGTTGAGTGGGCGGGGTTCTGCAGTCTCATCTGTGGTGAGACCCGTTGCAAGCGAGAACAGAAAATTTGGCATTCCAGCCAAAACCCCATTCACTTTTAGCCGCAAGTGAGGATGAAACTTTTTGGCCAGTGTCGCTCCAAAAACCCAGAAGATCATGGATGTGGGCCCTTGTTTTGAGCACAAAAATCTAAGTTGACACTTCACCGCTCCCAGAGACTACAGCCATGAATGTCCATTGCAATCGATGAATTCCGTACCAATTTGAGAATGGAACACGGGTTGTGCCAGTGGACCGGGGGTGGGAAAGGAGCAGAGGCAACATGGCATGCTGTAGAATGGAGGATTAGCTGAACGGTCCTGCGCTCACGGGGTGTTTACGGATAATGAAGGAATCTTCAAACAGCATGAATGAGTGCGCAACTCATTTGCACGGCAGAATGGAGCAATGAAACCTGGTCAGGAAAAAGTTACAAATTCTACCATTTACAAAGAACAAAGAACAAAGAAAATTGCAGCAGAGGAACAGGCCCTTCGGCCCCCCAAGCCTGCACCAACCATGCTGCCCGACTCAACTAAAACCCTCTGCCCTTCCGGGGACCATATCCCTCCATTCCCATCCTGTGTTTGTCAAGACGCCCCTTAAAAGTCACTATTGTATCCGCTTCCACTACCTCCCCCGGCATTGAGTTCCAGGCACTTGCTGTGACAAGTGGCGTTCCTCAGGGATCAGTGCTGGGACCTTTGCTGTTTGTAATATATATAAATGATTTGGAGGAAAATATAACTGGTTTGATTAGTAAGTTTGCGGATGACACAAAGGTTGGTGGATTTGCGGATAGCTATGAGGACCATCAGAAGTTACAGCAGGATATAGATCGGTTGGAGACTTGAGCGGAGAGATGGCAGATGGAGTTTCATCTGGACAAATGTGAGGTAGTGCATTTTGGAAGGTTTAATACAGATAGGAAATATACAGTAAATGGCAGAACCCTTAAGAGTATTGATAGGCAAAGGGATCTGGGTGTACAGGTACACAGGTCACTGAAAGTGGCAATGCAGCTGGAGAAGGTAGTCAAGAAGGCAGACGGCATGCTTGCCTTCATTGACCGGGGCATTGAGTTTAAAAATTGGCAAGTCATGTTGCAGCTTCATAGAACCTTAGTTAGGCCGCACTTGGAATATAGTGTTCAATTCTGGTTGCCGCACTACCAGAAGGATGTGGAGGCTTTGGAGAGGGGGCAGAAAAGATTTACCAGGATGTTGCCTGGTGTGGAGGGCATTAGCTATGAGGAGAGGTTGAAGAAACTTGGTTTGTTAGAACCATAAAACCATCGAAAATTACAGCTCAGAAACAGGCCTTTTGGCCCTTCTTGTCTGTGCCGAACCATATTTTGCCGAGTCCCACTGACCTGCACTTGGACCATATCCCTCCACATCCCTCTCATCCATGAACCCGTCCAAGTTTTTCTTAAATGTTAACAGTGACCCCGTATTTACCACTTTATCCGGCAGCTCATTCCACACTCCCACCACTCTCTGCGTGAAGAAGCCCCCCCTAATATTCCCTTTAAACTTTTCTCCTTTCACCCTTAACCCATGCCCAATGGTTTTTTCCTCCCCTAGCCTCAGCGGAAAAAGTCTGTTTGCATTCACTCTATCTATACCCATCAAAATCTTATACACCTCTATCAAATCTCCCCTCAATCTTCTACGCTTCAGGGAATAAAGTCCCAACCTATTCAATCTCTCTCTGTAACTCAGCTTCTCAAGTCCCGGCAACATCCTTGTTCTCACTGGAATGACGGAGGTTGAGGGGCGACCTGATAGAAATCTACAAGATTATAAGAGCCATGGACAGAGTGGATAGTCGGGAGCTTTTTCCCAGGGTGGAAGAGTCAATTACTAGGGGGCACAGGTTTAAGGTGCGAGGGGCAAGGTTTAAAGGAGATGTATGAGGCAGATTTTTTACACAGAGAATAGTGGGTGCCTGTAACTCGTTGCCGGGGGAGGTAGTGGAAGCGGATACGGTAGTGACTTTTAAGGGGTGTCTTGACAAATACATGAATAAGATGGGAATAGAGGGATACGGTCCCCGGAAGGGTAGGGGGTCTTAGTTAAGTCGGGCAGCATGGTCGGTGCAAACGTGGAGGCCGAAGGACCTGTTCCTGCGCTGTAATTTTCTTTGTTCTTTGTTCTCACCCACCACCCCCTGTGTAAAAAACCTGCCTCATACATCTCCTTTAAACCTTGCCCCTTGCACCTTAAACCTATGCCCTCTAGTAATTGATTTTTCCACCCTGGGAAAAAGCTTCTGGCTATCCATTTTGTCCGTGCCACGCATAATCTTGTAGACTTCCATCAGGTTGCCTCTCCACCTCCATCATTCCAGTGAGAACAAACCAAGTTTCTCTAACCTCTCATAGCTAATGCCCTCCGTACCAGGCAACAATCCTGGTAAAACTTTTCTGTACCCTCTCCAAAGCCTCCATATCCTTCTGGTAGTGCAGCGACCAGGATTGAACACTGTATTCCAAGTGCAGCCTAACTAAGGTTCTATAAAAACTCAATGCCCTGGCTGATGGAGGCAAGCATGCCGCATGCCTTCATGACTACCTTCTCTGCCTGCGTTGCCACTTTCAGTGACCTGTGTGCCTGAGTTTAGTTCACGGTCGTTGCATAGTAAGACCTTTCTGCTTTGCAAAAGTGTCATATATCAGAAAACAGCATCAGTGACTCACAGGGAAATTTCCGACAATAATTACATTCTGGGTGTGTGTTCACTGCGCTGAGGCTGATGATGCTCATGTATCAGGGTCCAAAACTAATGTGAGGCAGCAGTGCTAACCACTGTGCCACCGTGTTGCTCCTAAAATAATTAATTAAATCATTAAATGTCTGATGTATAAGGTGTATAAAACTGAAGACATTAAATAACAAAAGGCAAAGGGAAATGGTAATGGGATCAGGAAAGAAACAAACAGATAGGTGCAGGACACAGTGGATGCTGGAAATCTGAAATAAAAACAGTAAGTGTTGGATAAACTCAGCAGGTCTGGCAACACCTGTGGAGAGAGAAATGCAATGAGCAAATGGAATGAGCAAAACCTACTGCCTGGACCAACAGAATCTGTTTGAACTCATTGTTGAGTCTGTAAACTTGTAAAGCGTCTCATTGAAAGATGAGGTATCGCTGTTCCTTCAGAGCCTTTTGCTTTTTATTAGAACAGTGTAGGAGGCAAATAACAGAGAGGTCAGGGGTTGGCATAGAGACAGACAATTAAAATGACTCAGAGCTCAGGGTCGGTCTTGTGGACTGAATGAAGTGTTCCACAAAATGGTCACCCAATCTGTGCTTGGTCTCTCCAGTGTTGAGGAGACCGCATTGTCAACGGGAATACAGTAGACTAAAATGAAAGGAGCACATCACTGTTTCACTTTGAAGCAGTGTTTGGGGTGCCGGAGGATGGGAATAGAGGGGATAAAAGAGCGGCTGTTACATCTCCTGTGATTGCGGGAGAAAGTCTGGTGGGAACGCAAGTGGTTTTTGGGTGTGGTTAAATAGTGGAGCCGAGCGTTCCGGAGAAATAGTCCCTTCGGAACGCTGAAAGGGAAGGGGAGGAGGGGAGATGTGTTTGGTGATGACATTTAATTTGATTTGATTTATTATTGTCACATGTATTAGCATATATACATGAATAGGATGGGAATAGAGGGATATGGTCCCTGGAAGGGTAGGGGGTTTTAGTTCACACAGGCAGCGTGGTCGGTGCAGGCTTGGAGGGCCGAAGGGCCTGTTCCTGTGCTGTAATTTTCTTTGTTCTTTTGTTCTTTGTTCATAAAGTAAAAAGTATTGTTTTTTGTGCGCTATACAGACAAAGCATACCGTTCATAGAGAAGGAAACGACAGAGTGCAGGATGTAATGTTACAGTCATAGCTAGGGTGTAGAGAAAGATCAACTTAATGTAAGATAGGTCCATTCAAAAGTCTGATAGCAGCAGGGAAGAAACTGTTCTTGAGTCAGTTGGTACGTGACCTCAGACTTTTGTATCTTTTTCCCGAAGGAAGAAGGTGGAAGAGAGAATGTCCGGGGTGCGTGGGGTCCTTAATTATGCTGGCTGCTTTGCCGAGGCAGTGGGAAGTGTAGACAGAGTGAATGGATGGGAGGCTGGTTTGTGTGATGGATTGGGCTACATTCACAACCTTTCGTAGTTCCTTGTGGTGTTGGGCAGAGCAGGAGCCATATCAAGCTGTGATACAACCAGAAAGAATGCTTTCTATGGTGCATCTGTAAAAGTTGCTGAGAGTCACAGCTGACATGCCAAATTTCCTTAGTCTTCTGAGAAAGTAGAGGCGTTGGTGGGCTTTCTTAACAATAGTGTTGGCATGGGGGGACCAGGACAGGTAGTTGGTGATCTGGACGCCTAAAAACTTGAAGCTCTTGACGCTTTCTACTTCGTCCCCGTTGATGTCGACAGGGGCATGTTCTCCTTTATGCTTTCTTTTTTACGCGCGGCTCATGGTGGAAATGGCGATTTATTTAAGGCAAAGGCCGGTGGGGTGAAAGGTGTGGACGAGATGTGGTGTGGGAGGGTGGGGAAGGGTTGGGAGAAGAAGTAGAAAAAATCGGACCGCAGTGAATCACAGTGGACAGAAATCCTTGGCTGAGGAAAGAGTGCTATATTCGTTTTGACAGATGAATAATTGCTTTGAGTGAAAAGCCTAATGGAACTATTAGAGTCACTTATAATTACATTGGTAAAATATAATAGCCTCTTTTCCTTTCTGTCTCTGTCATCTTTTACCTTTAATGTAAGAGCCATCTAATAACTTAAATACTGATGGATCACTTTCCCTCCAGGGTTTCCTTGGATCTGTTCTACCACCATTCACTGCAGCCTGAATGTTTACATTCTGAACATCTTTTCCATTCAGTCTCAAGAGAACCAATTCCGTGGCCTATCACCCAAGACCAGCTCAAAATCATTTCTTTCTACAAAATTACAAGGGAGACTTGCATTTATATAGTGCCTTTCATGACCACCAGATGTCTTTCAGCATTTTACAGCCAACGATGTATGTTTTTGTGATGTGTTGTCACTGTTGCAATGTGGGAAATATGTGCACAGCAAGCTCCCACAAGCAGCAACGTCATAACAACCAGACAACCTGTGATGATGGTTAAGGGATACGTCTTGGTCAGGACCCTGGGGAGAACTTCCCTGCTCTTTTTAGAAATAGTGCCATGGGATGTTTTTTTACATCCACCCAAGCAGGCAAATGGGGGCCTGACTTTAACATAACGTGATAACCCCCAGGACTTGCATGGGGAATCATTGATTGACCTCCCTGTAGAACTCATTGAATATGAGCTCCCTGGGGCTTGGTAATGAACCAACCAGGTGGAGCTCGTATATGGAGCCCTGTATAAAGCAGGCCCCTGAGTGGGTCCATTATTCCTTTGTTCCAGTTGGGACCTGTTGTCTTCACCACAGGCATGTGGTATTTTTGGCTTTATTTTATGCAACAAAGCACTGTTCCTTTACAGCCGACTCCTAGAGTTATTATACATAACTTCCAATGTCTGATAGTGCAGCACTCCCTCAGTACGGCACTGGAGTGTCAGTATTGATTTTCATATTCAAGCTCTGGAGTGGGACTTTAACCCAGAAAAGTGTGACTCAGGGATGAAAGTGCTCCCAGCTAAACCATGCTGGACACAACTCATAATCAACCCTCCCATTGAAACTCTGTGGTGTCAAGGCCAGGTTTCCATTGCATGGTTTCTTTAGATGTATTTACAGTATTTCACAAGTCCTGTGTGGTGCCACTCAAGCAGACACGCACATGAGTATCTTATCTGGAAATGTTTGGTAACTTTGCCAAAATCCTTGTTCTTCATTGAAACAAGTCACTGGCAGCAATAGAAATTGGTCCACAAGTTCTGTATCAACTTCAGGGCAGACTCTCAACTGCTGCACAACTGGAACATCATCCAATGTCTGTCGAAAACTCCACTGAGTTATGTGACAGGAGAGTATGTGTAGGGTGGCACGGTGGTACAGTGGTTAGCACTGCTGCCTCACAGCACCAGGGACCCGGGTTCAATTCCGGCCTCGGGTCACTTGGAGTTTGCACACTCTCTGTGTGGGCTTCCTCCGCTTTCCTCCCACAGTTCAAAGATGTGCGGGTTACGTTGTTTGGCCATGCTAAATTGACCCTAGTGTCAGGGGAAATTAGCAGGGTAAACATGTGGAGCTGTGGGAGTGGGGTCTGGGTGGGATTGTAGTCGGTGCAAACTCGGTGGGCTGAATGGCTTCCTTCTGCACTGTACGGATTCGATGAAATTCAGTGCCGATATCTTCCCTCAGGTGAGAGGTGGGTCAAAAATGACAGGAATTTATGCCAGAGATGTTTGGGGATTTGAGCCATGGCCCTATCATTTTAAGACACAGTACCCTGACATCCCATAGCACCACCGTCCTGCCCCTTAATGTACCACACTGAACACCTTCATGACTCAGGGTTCCCATTTTTCCATCACGAGAACATTTTCTTCTCTCCCCAAGTTAGCACCGACCTTTACAAATTTGCGCCAATGTGCATGCTGATTTCACCAAACAAATATAGACAAAATCTGGATTCGCTGCTTACAGAAGATTATTAATTGGCTAATTCCTTCTTTGCTCTTAGTGAGCACAAAGTTCAAACGTGACCCGCTTTCAGCAAATGTATTTACCACCGACTGATGCTTTGATGTTTCTCGTTTCCTGCCAATTTTATGCACCTGGACTTGCTGGTGTTTTATTACACTCAAACTGCTTTAATTTCTGCTGGAGTAACATAGAAAACGTAGAAAACAGCTGCAGGAGTACGCCATTCGGCCCTTCGAGCCTGCTCCACCATTCAATATGATCATGGTTGATCATGCACTTTCAATATCCCACTTTCTCTCCATACCCCTTGATCCCTTTCGCTGAAAGAGCCACGTCCAGCTCCCTCCAGACCCTTCAGACTTCCCACATCTGTGTTGTGAACAGGATACATTCGAAAATACAATACATTCCGTTTCTTATGGACCCCCATTAAACATGGGGCAGAATTTTGCAGCACAATGGCTGGGGGGGGGGGGGGAACGGGGAGGGGGGGAATGCGGGGGGGTAGCTGGGGGAAGTGGGGGATGCGGGGGGAGCAGCAGGGGGCCGACAAGCCATTCAAAGGTCCATTGACTTTGATGTGACCAGAAGATCTCATTGGTGTAAACTTCTGTCTCATGGAAGGCTATGGCCTCGTGGTATTATCACTTGACTATTAATCCAGAAACTCAGCTGATGAGCTGGGTTCGAATCCCACCACAGCAGGTGGTGAAATTTGAATTCAATGTAAAATACCCATGAAATCATTGTCGATTATCGGAAAAACCTATCTAGTTCATTAATGTCCCTTAAGGAAGGAAATCTACCGTCCTTACCTGGTCTGGCCTATATGTGACTCCAGAGCCACAGCAAAGTTTAAAGTTTATTTATTAGTCTCACAAGTAGGCTGACATTAATACTGCAATGAAGTTACTCTGAAAATTCCCATAGTCGCCACACTCTGGCGCCTGTTCGGGTACACTGAGGGAGAATTTAGCATGGCCAATGCACCTAACCAGCACGTCTTTCGGACTGTGGGAGGAAGCCAGAGCATCCCAAGGAAACCCACGCAGACACGAGGAGAACGTGCAAACTCCACACATACAGTGACCCAAGCTGGGAATCGAACCCGGATCCCTGGCACTGTGAGGCAGCAGTGCTAACCACTGTGCCACCATGGCTCCTGATATGGTTGACTCTCAACTGCCCTACAAGGGCAACTAGGGATGGGCATAAAATGCTGGCCAGCCAGCGACACCCATGTCCCACGAATGAATAAAAAAAAGATTCTCTGCCCCATTAAACCCATGCTAGTTGGTGGACAATATCTTTGCTTCCCTACCAATCCTACCAATGCTATCAGCTTGATGCCCTTTGTGATCCTCACCAGAGATTGGAAGAGGATGTCCATCAATTCTGCAGCCTGGAACAATTCCAGGCAACAGATTTTCTGACTATTCCTGCCTCGCTCCAATGGAAGCAACTGTGGCTGAATGAGGCCCAGATAAAAAGCCCGCCTTTGCTCCACATCAAATAACTTTGCTAAAATGTTGGCATTTGGGCCCTGTACCAAGAGCAGTGGCATCTGTGCCACAGAGTGACAGGATGTGGGATTTGTCAGCAGTGCATTTAAACCGCGCCAAATGAACTCAGAGCAAATCACACCCAATTTCACTTTGGGATTGGAAAGTTGATTTCTGCAAGGGAGCGCCATCACCTCCAAGTCACACGCCATCCTGACTTGGACATATATTGGCGTTCCTTCATTAGACTGGTTAAAAATCTTCCTGAGCTAACAAACACTGTGGGAGAGGAGCATCTTCACCACACGGGATGCTGGCTGCTCAAGAAGGAGGTCCAATACTTTCGCGAGGGCAGCTAGTGAGGGTAAATAAATGATTGCTTTGTCAACAATGTCCCTAAAGATAGTCAGTCACTGGCGGTCATCCAATTGAAAGTAAGTCTGAGACATAATTTTCCAACAATTTTGTGAATTGTGCAGAGATATAGTCCCAGCCTTGTCCTGCGTGAGAAGTCAGTGCGAGTATGTTCACCACAGTGCAGTGGTTTAAAATGTAGTCCCGCCAACACTTCCATAAGAAGATGGCCAAACCTGAAGAATTATAAAGAAATTGTCACCCATTCTGACAAAATTTCTTCCTATTTTGAAAATCGTTTAGAAGGGTGATGTTCATAGAATCATACACTGGAATTCTACAGCCCCCCCCCCCGCCACGGGAATCAGAGTGGGTGAGGGGAATCTCCGTTGACCTCAGGCAGGATTTTACGGCTGCGCTCATCCCAAGACTGGAAAGTCCCACCTGGGTCAACGGACCTTTGCATGGTCCTGTCCTGTCTGCTACAATTCCCGTGGCAGGTGGGATGGAAAAATTCTGCCCATACAATCCCTACAGTGCATTAGGAGGCTATTTGACCCATTGAGTAGCACAGTGGTTAGCACTGCTGCTTCACAGCGCCAGGGATCTGGGTTTGATTCCTGGCTTGGGTCACTGTCTATGTAGAGTCTGCACGTTCTCCCCGTGTCTGCGTGGGCTTCCTCCGGGTGCTCCGGTTTCCTCCCACATTCTGAAAGACGTGCTGGTTAGGTGCATTGACCCGAATAGGCGTCGGTCGGACGGTGGCGATTAGGGGAATTTCACAGTAACTTCATTGCAGTGTTAATGTAAGCCTTATTGTGACTAATAAATAAACTTTACTTCAGGGTCTGCATCGACTCTCTGACAGAGCATCTTACCCAGGCCCTATCCCCAACCGATCCCTGTAACCCCACACATTTACCCCACTAATCACCCTAACCTACACAGCTTGGGACACCAAGGGGCAATTTAGCATGGCCAATCCACCTGACCCGCACATCTTTAGATTGTGGGAGGAAGCCCACGCAGACACAGAGAATTGTACAAACTCCACACAGACAGTCACCCAAAGGTGGAATCGAACCCAGGTCCCTGGCACTGTGAGGCAACAACTGTGCTACCATGCCATCCCATGTCATAACATCAGGAATACAGGCAGCACAACTATGTGTTAAATTTTGCAACAATTTTGGAATTAGTCTAGGTGAGAGCGGTTAGAGTGAAGGAACAGAATTCTTCCCAGGACAGCGGTGCAGTGCCCATGCACTCCCAGGTCAACGTCAGAACAATAGGTTGAGAACAAATTTTCCCTCAATCAGGGCTCACAATGTGTCTTGGACACCCGATCTGGGGAGACCAGTGTGGTACTTTTTTGGTTTTTCCGATCGATCACCCTATGACCCCTGAATGAAGTGGCCAATTAGGGGCAGTTTTATGTGAGAGACACATTACTTATTGGGAACTGGATCGAGCTTTTTTTATTCATTCATTGGACGTGGGCATTGCTGGTGGGCCAGCATTTATTGCCCATCCCTAGTTGCCCGTGGCTCTGGAGTCACATGTAGGCCAGACCAGGTAAGGGTGGCAGATTTCCTTCCCTAAAGGACATCAGTGAATCAGATGGGTTTTTCCGACAATCGATAATGGTTTCATGGTCATCAGTAGATTCTTAATTCCAGATTTTTTTATTGAATTCAAATTTCACCATCTGCTGTGGCGGGATTCGAACCCAGGTCCCCAGAACATTAGCTGTGTTTCTGGATTAATAGTCTAGCGATAATACCACTAGGCCATCGCCTCCTCATGTGTTTCAGATGGTACTATAATGGTGAATACTGCAGGACTAGTAAAACGGAGGTCTAGATTAATAATCCAGAGACAGTGGGAGTTTGAGAATTCATCAAAAGAAAATCTGGGAAAGGATATTTCCAGTATTACTAAAATTGACGATGCACTTTTGGATTGTTGTTACAAACCCGAGTGATTCACTAATGTCCTCTGATGTGGCCCAGCTAACACAGGCCACCAGTCCCTTTAGCGATGTAGAGAGGTAACTGGGGATAGGCAATAAGCGCCAATTTTGTCGGCGATGCCCACATTTCCAAGAATGAAGAAAAGATCCGGCTCTAAATCTTCCGGGCCCATCTGCCATGGGAATCATCGTGGGCGGGACGGGAAAAATAATGGACAAGCCAAAGGTCGTTGACCTCGGGCAGGAATATCTGCTTTTGGAGTGGGTGGAACCGGAAAATCCCACCCCTTGTTTCGCACAGCTGGCAGACGGAGGAGTCACATCCCATCAGCCCGAGCTGGATTTAATGATAGGCCAAGGAGGTAGAAAGGGCACGATTGCTCGACCCATTTATTCCACCATCTCAATAAACCACCCAAAAATGGAAGTTGAAGGCCAAGCCATGGGAGTGAATGTGAGTAACACAATCGACCAAGCTATGATTTCAGAACAGCGTGAGCCATGAGTTTTTAAAGCTATAGATTCTACCTTTTGGTCTCCGGTCCCGGGCACCGCGCTTTAGAAAGGGTATGAAGGTTTTAGAGAGGGTGCAGAAAGGAATTTGCGAGAATGGTTGCAGGAATGAGAGACTTCAATGTGGATAGATTGCACAGTGCACAGTGTTTAGCACTGTTGCCTCACAGCGCGAGGGACTCAGGTTCGATTCCTGGCTTGGGTCACTGTCTGTGCAGAGTCTGCACGTTCTCCCCGTGTCTGCATGGGTTTCCTCCGGGTGCTCTGGTTTCTTCCCACATTCTGAAAGACGTGCTGGTTAGGTGCATTGGCCTGAACAGGCGCCGGAGTGTGGTGACTCGGGGAATTTCACAGGAACTTCATTGCAGTGTTAATGTAAGCCTACTTGTGGCTAATAAATAAACTTAAGATTTAAGCTTGGAGAAGCTGGGGCTGTTCTCCGTAGAGAAGAGAAGGGTGAGAGGAGATTTGATACAGGTATTGAAAACCATGAGGAGGGTCTGGACAGGGTAGAGAGAAATTGGTTCCCACTGGCAGAAGGCTCAGGAAAGGATGCCCATATTAGACGATTGGCAAAAGAAACCAAAAGATTCATGAGCAAAAATCATGTATTACACAGCGAGTGGTTAGCATCTAGAATGCACTGCCTGACTGTGTGGAGGAGGCAGATTCAATTGTGACTTTCAGAAGGGAACTGGATAAGTTAAAGTTGAAAATTTATTTATTCATTTGTGTGACAAGTAGGCTTACATTAACACTGCAATGAAGTTACTGTGAAAATCCCCCATTCGCCACACTCCGGCGCCTGTTCGAGTACACTGAGGGAGAATTTAGCATGGCCAATGCACCTGACCAGCACGTCTTTCGGACTATGGGAGGAAACCGGAGCACCTGGAGGAAACCCACGCGGACACGGGAAGAACATACAGACTCCGCACTGACAGTTACCCAAGCCGAGTTTTGCAAGGGAAATAAATTACTGGGCTATGGGAAAAGGACTGGGGAGTGGGACTAACTATTCTCCCCTTGCAGACAGCTGGTATAGAACATAGAACATAGAACATTACAGCGCAGTACAGGCCCTTCGGCCCTCGATGTTGCGCCGACCAGTAGAACCAATCTAAAGCCCCTCTAATCTACACTATTCCAATATCATCCATATGTTTATCCAATAACCACTTGAACGCTCTCAACGTTGACGAGTCCACCACTGCTGCAGGCAGGGCATTCCACGCCCTTACTACTCTCTGAGTAAAGAACCTACCTCTAACATCTGTCCTATATCTCTCACCCCTCAATTTAAAGCTATGTCCCTCATGCTAGCCAACACCATCCGAGGAAAAAGGCTCTCACTATCCACCCTATCTAATCCTCTGATCATCTTGTATGCCTCTATTAAGTCACCTCTTAACCTTCTTCTCTCTAACGAAAACAACCTCAAGCCCCTCAGCCTTTCCTCATACGATTTTCCCACCATACCAGGCAACATCCTGGTAAATCTCCTCTGCACCCTTTCCAACACTTCCACATCTTTCCTATAATACTGCGACCAGAACTGTACGCAATACAGGTATGGACCTGATGGACCAAACAAAAGCCCCCTTCTGAGCTGTTGTCATTCTATGATTCAGATCGATTACGAGGAAGAGCTGTGGAAAGGGCACAGGTGGGATATTTTGCTATATGAAGGAGGCAATTACCACCATCCACAGGGAAATATTTCCTTCCTGAGCAACTAAGCAGTGACCAGAATGCAGGTTGTCTATGTTAATGAGTATTGGTATGGCATTCCTAAAACAGAGGGCTCCAGGTGAAGATCCACCAGCAATGGAGTTAGGACTGGACAGAATACTCTCCAATCTTAAGCTCGGGACCATGGGCTGGGTCTTAGGGGACATCACATGCTGTTGTCCCCATGGCTAAAATGTCATGTGTGGGAATGCCTGCTCACAATCCCGGTGGCTGCTCCGCACTGGGAGCAGTGTTAATTACTTTGTGGTGAAACTTGCACTCCTTTCTTGGGAGGAAGTCCTGCCTTAGAGAGCTACTGGCCAATTGGAATGGGCAGCAGCTCTGCAGCCCCGGTAGCGCCAGCTGGGTGCCGTGGCCACTGCTGGGACAACAGGCAATCCCACCATGCCGAGGAACGCAATAATATCAGGGGGTCTCAGTAAGAGAGGTGAAGGGTTGGGGGCCGGCTTCAGGGGGCTGATCGTTAAGAGGAGGGGGGTGTTTAGAGTTAAAGGTGAAGAAGATCTGGGGGCAGAGTTGTTTTTGATGGGCCCAGGGATCTGCAAAGGAGATGGCCATCCCCTACTCCCTCCCCCCCCATTCTCTCCCCAACTCCTCGCCATCTCCCACCATGCCTTGTCCAACACCTGCCCATGCAACTAAACTGCCAGGCTGCCTGCATGGCATGCCCGAATCCCGCCCCCCCCCCGCCCCCCCCACCCCCCGCCCACCCCCCCGCCCACCCCCCCTCCCCAGTAAAATACCAGTGGGGTGGGATAAAGGACATTATATCATGGGACAGCTCGGTGGCACAGTGGTTATCACTGCTGCCTCACAGCTCCAGGGACTCGGGTTCATTCTGGTCTTGGGTGACTATGTTGAGTCTGCACGTTCTCCCCGTGTCTGCGTGGGTTTCCTCCGAGTGCTCTGGTTTCCTCCCACACTCCAAATGATTGAATCATAGAATCCCTACAGCGTAGAAGGAGGCCATTCAGCCCACTGAGCCTGTAACAACAACAATTCCACCCAGGCCCCATCCCCATAACCCCACCTATTTACCCTGCTAATCCCCCTGACACCAAGGGCCAATTTAGCATGGTCAATCCACCCTAACCGACACAGCTTTGGAGGTTCGAGTTAGGTGAATTGGCCATGCTAAGTCTGTAGGGTTAGGGGGATAGGGTGGCCTGAGTAAGATGCTCTTTCAGAGAGTCAGTGCAGACCTAATATGCAGCACGGTGGCACATTGATCCGCACTACTGGCTCACAGTGCCAGGGGCCCTGGTTCGATTCCCGCCTCGGGTCACTGCCTGTGTGGAGTCTGCACATTCTCCCCCGTGTCTGCGTCAGTTTCCTCCGGGTGCTCCGGTTTCCTCCCACAGTCCAAAGATATGCGGGTTAGGTGGATTGGCCATGCTAAATTGCCCCTTAGTGTCAGGGGGACTAGTTAGGGTAAATGTATGTGGTTAGAGGGATAGGGCCTGGGTGGGATTGCGGTCGGTGCTGACTCGATGGGCCGAATGGCCTCCTTCTGCACTGTGGGATCCTATGAATGCCCTCCTTCTGCAGTGCAGGGACTCTATGGTTCTGTAAATGGCTAATTGGCTCAAGGATGAGTGGGCCACCCGATGCCTACGGCACCCCTATAAACTTCATTCAAGTTGGGGTGGCAGGCAGATGGTTGGAAGACCAGCTGCTGGAATTTTTGTGCCCGCCGGCCTTCAAACCCGCTGGCGGGTGAGCATAAAATCCAGCCCAATGAGTCAGTTGATTGTTTTTAAATAAGACAACACGTTGAAGTTACCCTGGGATTTAGCCCCTCATGGATAGCTTGCTATAACTTGCTGCCTCTCAACACCATCAGACTTGCCTTGTTGAACAGGCTGTTTGCCAGTGAGGGGAGTGCGTGATAAATAAACTGTACCAGCTGGATTTCAGTCAACACATACTCTGCTCCCCCAGCACAGGACTCGGCATCTACAGACTTGCTCAGCATTGGTTTACAAGTTGGCAGGTCCACCTTGGTGCAGGTGCCAACTTCAGAATTAACAGCCAGTCTGTTTAAGCATCGGAAGTGTCAAGTGGTAACAGCATCCAAATCAAGGGGAACCCAGGTTAGCTTCGAACTTTGCTCAGTGTATATGATCCATCAGGGAATGAAGGGATGTGGGGAGCGTGCAACAAAGTGAAGTTAAGACTTGAGGAGTGTTTGCTCCACTCCAGCTCTCAGCTCTTATGCTTTTAAGAAACAATATTTCAAGGGTGAGAGATGGCTATTGAGCCTATCTATCAGGCACTTGTTGGGCATTAATGTTTTACCCCAAGATACACTTACCTATAGATGGGGCGGCACAGTCGCACAGTGGTTAACACTGCTGCCTCACTGCGCCAGGAACCCGGGTTCAATTCCAGCCTCGGGTGACTGTCCGTGTGAAGTTTGCACATTCTCCCTGTGTCTGTGTGGGTTTCCTCCGGATGCTACGGTTTCTTCCCACAGTCCAAAGATGTACGGGTTAGGTGGATTGGCCATGCTAAATTGTCCCCTAGTGTCAGGGGGATTAGCAGCATAGATATGTAGGGTTACGGGAATGGGGCCTGGGTGGGATTGTGGTCGGTGCAGACTCGATGGGCCGAGTGGCCTCCTCCTGCATTGTAGGATTCTATGATACTATGATTCTAGATGACTATCCTGTTAAGTGAAGCTCAGCATAGAGAAATCTATTTGATCAGCATTCCATCCAGCACCTTAAACATCCTACTCCCTCTATCACACTGGCAGCAGTGCAGACCACCCACTTAATGCAGCAACTCGCTGAGGCTTCTTTGACAGCAGCTTTCAAACCAACAAGGACAGCAGGTTCATGTGAACAGCACGGCGGCACAGTGGTTAGCTCTGCTGCCTCACAGCGCCAGGGACCTGGGTTTGATCCCAGCCTTGGGTGAATGTCTGTGTGGAGTTTGCACTTTCTCCCCGTGTCTGCGTGGGTTTCCTCCGGGTGCTCCGGTTTCCTCCCACAGTCCAAAGATGTGTGGGTTAGGTGGATTGACCATGCTAAACTGCCCTTCATTTTCCTAAAATGTGTAGATTAGATGGATTAGCCTTGAAAAAAAGTGTGGCGTTACGGGGATAGGGAAGGGGCTGGGCCTGGGTAAGATGCTCTGTCAGAGAGTCAGTGCACACTCAATGGACCAAATGGCCTCCTTCTGCACTGTAGGGATTCTACGAACACCATCACCTCCACTTTTCCCTCCTAAATCACACACCATCCTGACTTGGACATATATCACCATCCTTTCATCGTCACTGGGTCAAGATGCTGCGACCCTCTAGACAGTGATGTGGGAGCACCTCCACTATAATGGTTACAGAGCTTTAAGAAAAAGACTTGTCTCTAACAGGGATGGCCAGATTAGATGCAGGAAGATTCCCCAGCCAGGAGAATTCCCTGGTTGGGGAATTTAGAACCGGGGACACAGTCTCAGGAATACAGCGTAGAAACCATTTAGGACTAAGATGAGAAAAATATTTCTTCACTCAAAGGGTAAAGTTTATTTATTAGTCACAAGTAAGGCTTACATTAACACTGCAATGAAGTTACTGTGAAAACCCCCTAGTCGCCACATTCTGGCACCTGCTCGGATCAATGCAGCTAACCAGCACGTCTTTCAGACTGTGGGAGGAAACTGGAGCACCCGGAGGAAACCCACGCAGACACGGGGAGAACGTGCAAACTCCACACAGACAGTGACCCAAGCCAGGAATCAAACCTGGGACCCTGGTGCTTTGAGGCAGCAGTGCTAACTACTGTGCCACCATGCTGCCCCTAGGTAGTGACCTATGGAATTGTCTATCTCAGAAGGCTGTGGAGGCCAAGTCACTGAATGTATTCAAGAATGAGACAGATTGTTTTTAGATTTTAATGGCATCAAGGAGTATGGGAAGCTTTGCAGCAGCTCAATCCATGGCATGGTTCTTATGTTGTTCTTAGGATATTGAAAGGAGTATGGGGAGAAAGTGGGTAAATTGCATTGAGATAGAAGATCAACCAAGATCACACTGAATGGCAGCGTAGCCTGAAGGGCCGAATGGCCTACTCCTTCTCCTCCTAGTTTTTAT
The DNA here is from genome assembly GCF_964213995.1 of Mustelus asterias. NCBI lineage: Eukaryota > Metazoa > Chordata > Chondrichthyes > Carcharhiniformes > Triakidae > Mustelus > Mustelus asterias. Next base: position 13,144,105 of record NC_135801.1, on the reverse strand, counting down.
GTTTCTCAAAGGCAACTCGAACGGACAATAAATGCAACCTCGCCAGAGACACCTATCACCTGAGAATGAATAGAAAAGGAAGAAACTACTTCTTAGCATCAGTTGTTATAAAGACCATTTACAAGTTCCGTATCCAGTTACTTTCATGGAGGAAGCCACAAATTAGAGAGACGTGGTAAATCTGTTGTGGAGAAATCCAAGGAATTAAATCGAGCTGGACCAGATGGCATCCGTTAGGAATCCTCAAGGAAATGAGGGAATAAATAAATAAAGCTCTGTTTAATATTTTAGAAGTACCATAAATACAAACAGTTTTAACAAAGGACTCGATGTGTTGTGAATGTTACTCAGGTAGCTGAGGAAAGAAAAGGACTGTGGTACAAAGGAGGAAATAACCCAATCCCCACACTGTGGAACATGCTCGAGAGCTTCTTACTGTATGCTACCATCCTTCGCACAGTGTAGCCCGTGTGGATTCAGAAACGACAGAACATAAATCCATGACAGCAAGTCACTTAATGGGGTCGAACAAGTGATTATAACCAGCCCAGACGTTGAGAAGGCATTCAATAACCTGTGAGAGGTTGAATTGAGATGATTAAAGCCTGTGCGATTATTGGCAAATCAACCGACTGGATTGATGATTGGCTTGGAACCGCGAGGCAGAAGGTGAGGAAAAAAAAATGTTAAAAGCTCTGGCTCTGGGGGATAGGGAGAAGTTGGGTTCATCACAGTTGAAGTGAGATTCAGTGCCACTCGCATGATGCATAAATAATATGCGGCGCGGCTTGTGAAGTTATAAAGTTTGTTGATCGCGCAAAGCTGTGTGACCAGGTGATGTGTTTAAGGGCACTGATAGCACTCAGAGCGAACTGAACTGATTATTTGAGTGCATTCATTTAGAACAGATGGATCTGGATGTAGCCAACTGCAAGGATATGCATATTGGAACGGGGAATACAGAGTGGGTGTCCAATAGAAGAAGTGTGATTAATTATCAGTCCTTGAAAGTATACAGACAATGTGTACATATCATCGACAAGGTTAATGAGGTACGATATTGTGTCTCAAGGGTATTTGATTATAAAAGAACATCTCATTCTAACTTTCTATATATTGTCCGAAGGGGATGCCCAGGATAAGTGGGGCTGTTTGAAGGATCTGCCCAGGAGGTAGTCAGCGATGGGCATGGTAGACCACTAGCTCCGGAAAAGATGCAAAACGTAAATGCCAAATCCAAAAGCCGTGGGGGCCAGAACTCTGATGTGAAAATGGAAAATGCTGGAAATACTCAGCAGGTCTGGCAGCATCCGTGGAGCGAGGAACAGAGTTAACCTTTCAGGTGTGTGACCTTTCAACAGAAACTGACCTGGAATATTAAATCTGTTTTTCTCTCTCAGAGAAATCTCTGAGCCCCCTAGCCTCCAGCCCCCAGCCCACCCTCCCCCCCCCACCCCCCCTACCCCACCCACCAGGAGTGCTTCATTCCAGCGGGGTTTACAGTAGCTGCCCACTTGCGGGGAACTAGTGGCTCGACCCGCTGGAGTGAAGTGGGGGGCAATTTCGGCCCCTGAGAGGGTTGTGCGCTGGGGGGAATGCCCCCTGGGAATTGCCACCTTGGCAGTGCCAGCCTGGGCTTGCTCACTTTTGGTCTCGGGTCACTGTCTGTGCAGAGTCGACATGTTCTCCACGTGTCTGCCTGGGTTTCCTCTGGGTGCTCTGGTTTCCATCCACAGTCAAAAAGATGTGCGGGTTATGTTGATTGGCCATGACAAATTGTCCCTTAGCGTCAGGGGGACCAGCAGGGTTAATATGGGGATACGATACGGCCTGGGTGGGATTGCTGTTGATGCAGGCTCGAGGGGCCAAATGGCCTCCTTCTGTATTTTGGAAATCTGTGATTCTATGCATTTGTAGAGAACTGTCTGGGTGCCGGAACATTTAGTGAAAAACCAGGATTGTTCCGGCAAAACTGGAGCAGCTGGTCAACCAAGTATTTGGAGAACAACACAGTTATCTTTGCTCTGATAATCACGGCCTCCTCAGCAGCACATGGAGTGTTTCACGTACTGCAAAAGGCATGATGGGATCTGGGTTATTCTGAGGGAGTGAGTTATTTTCAGTTGGACATTAATATGGACAGCTCACTTGTACAGCAAAATAAAAGGATGAAAAGGTCGCCACACCGTGGGTTACATATGCAGTTAGTCAAGCTTTATTGGATAGTCGTCGCTCGCTTACAGTCCAGGATGGGTGAGAGAAAACCCGTGAACGTCTCTGATGATGTCACTACATGTCATGTGACCTATCAAGCAGAGATGCATTGGTTTACAATACTTAACCGCCGGAATTCTAGCGGCCCACCCACCACAGAATCAGAGCGGGCGAGGGGCGGACAACAGAAATGTCCGTTGACCTCAGGCGTGATTTTACAGTCTCGCTGGAGCAAGGCTGTAAAATCCCGCCCAACATTTTACAGGAGCTTATGCATGTTGTTTATTCTTTGTCTGATTGGTAGAAGAGGTTACTTGAACAGAGCTTGGATGTACAACTGATTTATAACATTACTGAAAAATCCAACTCGTCGAGTAACCCCGATGAGTCGGCGTTATTCCTGATTTTGGTCTCCGCGCTATAGATTTTGGAACGGGTTTTTCTGTCCCTCTCTCCACCCCCCTCACGGGATCGGAAGTTCCTGCTCGAAGTCAATGGACCTTTGGTTGATCCATATAATTATCCGTACCGCCCGTGACGGTTCCCGTGGCATGCCAGAGCAGGAAATCCAGGCCTTTGTTTCCCACATCTCATTTAAATATCCAGGCCCTACCTCCTGTTCCCTGAGGGGCAGTCAGCTGAGTGGTGAGTACTTTGCATTTGTCTTTATGAAGGAAGAAGATGCTACCCAGGCTGAGGGAAGAGAGGAGGTACACTCGAAGAATTTAAAGGGGAAGTAGAAAGAATCATAGAACCCTACAGTGCAGAAGGAGGCCATTCAGCCCATCGTGCCTGCACTGACAACAATCCCACCAAGGCCCTATCCTCATAACTCCACGTATTTACCCCACTAATCTTTCTAAACTACACATCCTGGGACACTAAGGGGCAATTTAGCATGGCCAATGTACCTAGCCCTTTGGACTTTGGGAGGAAACCGGAGCACCCAGAGGAAACACACGCAGACACGGGGAGAACGTGCAAACTCCACACAAACAGTGACCCAAGCTAGGAATCGAACCCAGGTCCTTGGGACTGTGAGGCAGCAGTGCTAACCACTGTGTCACCATGCTGTTCAGGTTTTGGAAAGGCTAACTTTACTTAAAATTGATAAGGCACCAGGGCATCCAAGGATACTGAGGGAAGTGAGAGTGGAAATTGCAGCAACACTGGAGATAATCTTCCAACCTTCCTTAGACACAGGAGCGTTACCAGAGGACTTGTAAATGTTGCACCCTTGTTCAAAAAAAGGGTGCAAGAATAAAGCCAGAAACTACAGATCAGTCAGTTTGACTTCAGTGGTAGGGAAACTTCTGAAAACTCGGGACAAAATCAATAGTCACTTAGACGGGTGCAGGATAATTAAGGAAAGCCAACATGGATTTGTTAAGGAAAATCATGTTTAACTAGCTTGCTGGAGTTTTTTTGATGAGGTAACAGAAAAGATTGATAGGGGCTTTGTTGTTGATGTGGTGATGTATGGATCTTCAAAAGTCTTTGATACAGTGCCACGCAACAGACCTGTGAGCAAAGTCTAGCTCATGGAATAAAAGGGAAAGTAGTCACTTGGATAAGGAATTGACTGAGGGACAGGAAAGAGAGAGTGGTGATAAATAAATTGATGTTATTGAGCAGGAAGATCCAGAGTTGACCCCAGCCAAACAGCAAGGCAGGTAGTGCATGGGGATAGAATAAAAGGGCTGAAGGTTTAATTCTAGCATCCAGAATAAAAATAAAAGTTGGATACTCGCAATTTACCTTTATCATTGGTACAGCTACGGCGGCCATGTCTGTTATTTCTTCATGATGTGGAGATGCCGGCGTTGGACTGGGGTGAACACAGTAAGAGTTTTAACAACACCAGGTTAAAGTCCAACAGGTTTATTTGGTAGCAAATACCATTAGCTTTCGGAACGCTGCTCCTTCGTCAGATGGAGTGGAAATGTGCTCTCACACAGGGCACAGAGACACAGAAATCAAGTTACAGAATACTGACTAGAATGCGAATCCCTACAGCCAACCAGGTCTTAAAGATACAGACAATGTGGGTGGAGGGAGCATTAAGCACAGGTTAAAAAGATGCGTATTGTCTCCAGACAGGACAGCCCGCAAGTCCAGGAGGCAAGCTGTGGGGGTTACTGATAATGTGACATCCCTCCACCCACATTGTCTGGATCTTTAAGATCTGGTTGGTTGTAGGGATTCGCATTCTAATCAGTATTCTGGAACTTGATTTTGTGTCTCTGTGCCCTGTTTGAGAGCACATTTCCACTCCATCTGACGAAGGAGCAGCGCTCCGAAAACTAATGGTATTTGCTACCAAATAAACCTGTTAGACTTTAACCTGGTGTTGTTAAAACTCTCACTGTGTTATTTCTTCAGCCAGATGGTGGTGAATCTGTGACATTCATTGGCTGTGGAGGCCAGGTCATTGAGTGTATTTAAGACAGAGATAGATAGGTTTTTGACTGGTAAGGGGATCAATGGTTATGGGGTAAAGGCAGGAGAATGGGATTGGGAAACTTTACAGCCATGAGTGAATGGCAGAGCAGACTCGATGGATCGAATGGCCTAACTCTGCTCTTATGGTCTTATGGTGTTATCCCAGAAGGAGAATCCAAGAGGTCACTAAGTTACATTCCATTACATGAAACTGGTGTGAAACTGACTAGGTATTCCAATAACAATATTCCAGTATTTGGCGAGAGTAATGTTCGGGTGGAATATGATGGTGGATTCTATTTCTGGTCATTGGTCGTTGGACGAAGGAACAAGTTCTCTCGGATGGGAAGAAATTGGCTTATGAAGATAAGGTTAAACTGGACAGTAAGACTATGGGCAGGATTTCCGGAAAAGACCGGAAAATCCCACCCGAGATCAACAGACCTTTGCATGGCCCGTGTCCCACCCACTACGATTCCTGTGCTGGATGCGAGGAGAAAATTCTGCCCTATATCTGACATTGAGAAAAAGAGGAGGACCAAATGGTTAAATTGGCCATCAGTATCTTAAGTCAGCAGGCCATGTAAATGCAGATGGTCTTTCACGATTTGCCACGGAGGATGGTTCATGCCCAGCTACTGAGTTGTCTGTGATTTACTTTACGGAAACAGATGGCATGCCAAGTGTCTATCAGGAAAAATAGCGAAGGAACTCGCAAGGCAGTGATGCCCAGTAAAGTGCGCAATTATATCATCAATGGGTGCGATAATGAGAAATTGCACACATAGTATTTCACACATAGATCAGGGGCGGCACGGTGGCACAGTGGTTAGCACTGCTGCCTCACAATGTCAGGGAGCCAGGTTCGATTCCCGGCTTGGGTCACTGTCTGCGTGGAGTTTGCACATTCTCCCTGTGTCTGTGTGAGTTTCCTCCAGGTGCTCCGGTTTCCCCCCACAGTCTGAAAGACATGCTGGTTAGGTGCATTGAACCGAACAGGAGGCGGAGTGTGGTGACTAGGGGAATTTCACAGTAACTTCATTGCAGTGTTAATGTAAGCTTTACTTGTGACTAATAAATAAACTTTAAACTTTTCCTATAGGTTTAAGAGTCATTATTCCGCCAAGGTTCAGAGAGAGATTGTTGGACACACTTCAGCAAGAGTTCACAGAGATAGTCTGCACGAAATCAGTGGCAAGAAACTATTTTTGGTATCCAAAGATCCAGATATCGAAGAGTTGGCGAGAAGTTGTGAAGTCTTTCTCACAGCGAGCAATGGTCTAATAAACATTCCTTTCATTCGCTGGTCAAACACAAGAAAACCGTGGAAACGAGCACATCAATTTCATTCAGCTGGAAGGGAAGGAGGAATTTGTTTTAGTCGATAGCTGTAACAAGATGATAAGTGCTCAGATTGTGCTCAATATCACAAGTGCCAGAACTATTGAGGCTTTGTGAAGTTGGTTTGCAAGTTCTGGATTGCCAGAGATTTTGCTGTCAGATAATGGTCCACAGTTTATGTTGGAAGAGTTTGAAATTTTCCAGAGTAAGAACTCTAATAAGCAGCATATCATTCAGCTCCAAATGGTCTTATGGTCTTGTCCCAGAAGGAGAATCCAAGAGGTCACTAAGTTACATTCCATTGCACAAAACTGGTGTGAAACTGACTAGTTATTCCAATAACAATATTCCGGTGATTGATGAGAGTAATGTTCGGGTGGAATATGATGATGGATCCTATTCCTGGTCATTGGTGGTTGGAGGAAGGAACAAATTCTCTCTAATGGGAAGAAATTGGCTTATGAAGATAAGGTTACACTGGGCAAAATTATTCATAGTAGGAATCAGTAAGACCAAGGAAAATCCCACATGAGGTCAACAGATCTTTTCATGGTCTGTGCAGAATTGCTGGGTGACATTTATCCTATTTTATTCATTCATGGGGCATGGGCATCGCTGGCTGGCCAGCATTTATTGCCCATCTCTAGTTATCCGTGGGCAGTTGGGAGTCAACCACATTGCTGAGGCTCTGGAGTCACAGGTAAACCAGACCAGGTAAGGACGGCAGATTTCCTTTCCTGGAGGATGTTAGTGGACCAGATGGATTTTTCTGACAAACGGCAATGGTTTCATGGTCATCAGTAGTTTCATAATGCCAGATTTTTTTATTGAATTCAAATTCCATCATCTGCCATGGTGGGGTTTGAACCCGGGTTCCCAGAACATTAGCTGAGTTTCTGGATTAATAGTCCAGTGATAATACCACTAGGCCATCGCCTCCCCTAAAGCTAGGCAGTAAGCTCTATGCTTCTCTTTGACATAGGCTGGACAATTTTACGTCGTCTTACAGAATAACCCCAAAGTCTATTTACAAGTTAGTAGTTAAACTTGCTTCTACAACCAGGTTTAACTTGTTTAAGCCTGACATCAATGACAAAGTAAGGGGAAGGCAAGACAATAAGGGCGGCATGATGGCACAGTGGTTAGCACTGCTGCCTCAGAGCGCCAGGGACCCGAGTTCGATTCCCAGCTTGGGTCACTGTCTATGTGGAGTCTGCACGTTCTCCCCGTCTCTGCGTGGGTTTCCTCCGGGTGCTTCGGTTTCCTCCCACAGTCCAAAAGACGTGCTGGTTAGGTGTATTGGTCATACTAAATTCTCCCTCAGTGTACCCGAATAGGCGCCGGAGTGTGGCGACCAGGGGATTTTCACAGTAACTTCATTGCAGTGTTAATGTAAGCCTACTTGTGACGTTGATAAATAAACATTAAAAAGCGAAGATGAGTCATGATGCATGAAATGAGAGGGTGTAGCACTGGTCAGAAGGTTATGGTGAAAAACTACCAAGATGGTGAGGAGATTAGAGAGTGTGTGCATTCACATATCCAGTGGAGATTGGAGAGAGAGAATTCATCAGTGTGGTGGGTGTCATTTGCTTGAAAGAGGAAACCAAACAAAGGGAGAGCATGAGAAACCTTCAATAATCCACACATTCCTCCAACAGAAAAGATTTGAAAGTGCTGGTTAGCATTGGCCATGCTAAATTCTCTCTTAGTGTACCGAAAAGGCGCCGGAGTGTGGTGACTAGGGTAACTTCATTGCCGTGTTAATGTAAGCCTTACTTGTGACTAATAAATAAACTTGACTTTACTTCAAAAGGATTGCCAGTATTACAAAATCCACTGATAGAGCAAAGTGAGTCAGGATCTTTGATAAGAGAATCAATGCCACATTTCCAACCATTCCGTGCAGTTGGCCATCAAAGTCAAAGTTCAAGTTTGACACAGTCAGAGATATTGAGATAGCCTTGTCAATCTAATGGAAATGGAAGATATCCAGACAGAAAGAAAAAGAAGCCAGATGGGTTAATTGAAAATATGTCGGAGGGAAGAAAAAAGTTATTTCCATTATCTCTTGGCAACCGATGATTTTTTAAAATTAAAGTCATATTGGTGTTAAGGAAAACCGGTTTTTTTACATGTAAATTATTCTGGTAATATTGGTCATATATGTGTTTTGGTTGTGATTACAGTAAAACAAATATGCCACACAACCTGTTAAATTTCAGATATTATTGATGTTGGTTTAGTCAGATTGTACTTGGAGAAATTATGTAGAAACTCTTACGATCTCGGTAGAAACTAGTAGCTTTCTTTAAGTAGATGAAATCCCAGTTATTTGAAAAAATAATAAAGCCTAACCATGGTTTAAAACACAAAGAAGATTTTTTACTATACAAGAGTCAACAAAGAAAACACTAAATTCCATCTATCCTACATTCTAACATCCAGAATTAACATGAGGTAAACATGAATTAACAGGCAATTTGTGGACGGATATTGACTATTAATTGTGCCTTAAATGGCAATCACAACTAAGACCAATTTTATAAATGGTCACAGTGAGTCATTTTCCTTCAAACTCTGTCTTCCTCAGAAGGAATTTTAGTCCTTTCTTTGAGGAGCTTGACTGATTTCCCACCAATAACAGCTTTAGTCCACCTAAGTCCCATGGGAACAATCCCCATCACGCACCCGGGACATACCCTCTTCCACCTTCTTCCATCGGGAAAAAGATACACAAGTATGAGGTCCAGTGAAGATCGGAGAGAGAATCCATCAATGTGGCATTTGCTTGAAAGAGGAAACAAAGGGAGAGCCTTGGGCAGTACCAACTGACTCAAGAACAGCTTCTTCCCTGCTGCCATCATACTTTTGAATGGATTTACCTTGCATTAAGTTGATCTTTCTCTACACCCTAGCTATGACTGTAACACTATATTCTGCACTTTCTCCTTTCCTTCTCTATGAGTGATATGCTTGTCTGTATAGCGCGCAAGAAACAATACTTTTCACTGTATACCAATACATGTGACAATAATAAATCAAATCAAATCAAATTGCATACTATTCCAGATCTCCCAGATTAGCTCCCAGATGCAGCCTTTTTGGTCTTCTTCTCCAACTGCACCAACCTTCTTCTAAGATTGTGTCCCACTGTGTTGGCCGGGCTCTGCACCAGCCTTTTGTTCAACGACAGCTCCCTGGCTGAGCTGCTTGAATGATCTGTGTCCTATTCAATCTCCCATCAGGGTTCGGCCATTGCGCTGAGGGAGGATCTGATGTATCAGAGAACATTGGTATGTTCTGTACTTTCAATGTTATAATCTCCCTTCAACCAACTGTCACCCCCACTGGTTCCAAACTATAGTGACTCAATTCCCTCACCACTTTACATTTTGTTGTTTTTATAAATGGGGAGGGAATGTAGTGTAGAACTGCCTTTGCTGCCATTTCTGTTGGGGACCTGTAAATTAAACTTATTCATCCTGTCCTTTCCTACTGCAACGTTCCTGGGAAGTCCAATGCAAGATGGAGGAAGGACAGCACCTTATCCTCTGTTTGGGCACTTTACAGCTTTCTGGAGTCAACGGTGAGTTCAACAATGTCATATCATGAACTCTGTTCTCCATTTTGGATTTTCTTTACCCAAATGTCAACTTGTTTTCAGTCTGAATTTTACTGGCTTGCCCCACCCATCGATGGGCGCGAGAACCGACAAATCAGGATCTCGCCCGATCTCTCGGCTCTCGCGATTTTGCCAGAACAGGAGTTCCAGGAAGGTCAGCCTCTCGCTGGAAGTGGGAGAGAGGCTGAATAATTTATTTTAATATATTGAAATGCTTATTTGCATGTCTTTTAGTGAGCCCGGGGTTTGACCTCTGGTGAGGAAAACACCTGCTCCCCATGAACAGGGAACAGTTGTGTTGGTCTTGCCAGTGGAACCAGGGGCCATTGAGGCCCCCCTCAGGGAGGCTGACGGCATGGGTACCTTGGCACTGCCAGTCTGGCACCTGGGCAATGCCCACCAGGCAGTGCCAGGAGGCCGGGCCTATGGGGGTGGGGCCTATGGGGGTAGGGCTGAAGGGGTGGAGAAATTATAGGGGTGGGGCATTATCAGGGCGGCTGATTGGTGTAGGGTGTTCACTGCCACTCTGCAACAAGATTGGATTGGAGGAGGGGGGTGCGCAGTTGGTCTGGGTGGCAGGGGGTTGGCGGGGGCTAGATGCCCATATGTTGTGGATCTTGTGATCATGATTGTGGGAGAGGAAGGTAGCTGGTTGAGGCTGTCAGCGGTAGCAGGGGCCTGACACCTATCTCTCTGTTTGTCAGAGCCCTGCTGATGCTATTGCCAGTGGAACCAGGGGCCATTGAGGCCCCCCTCAGGGAGGCTGACGGCATGGGTACCTTGGTACTGCCACTGCTATTGAGCATGTGCAGAATCAGAGGTCTGCACATGCACAGTAGCTCCCTCTGCAGGTTGGCTGGCAAATTAAACCCAGCCCACTGCCTGCAGCAGCGAGATGCAGTCTACACCATTTTTTTTCAATGACAAAATGCATAAGATTGGGCTTAAAAACTCGCCCAAAAAACAGGTCAGGAACGCTCCCATTTTCACACTAGCTCAACACTAGGAATCGATAACAATCTCGTAAAATTCCGCCCATAGTCTTTTTCCCAGGGAAGGGGAATTCAAAACTAGAGGCATAGGTTTAAGGTGAGTGGGGAAAGATTAAAGGGGACCTGAGGAGCAACTTCTTCACGCAGAGGGTGGTGCATCTATGGAATGAGCTGCCAGAGAAAGTGGATGAGGCGGGTACAGTAAGCAGCATTTGGATAAGTACATGGATGGGAAAGGGTTAGAGGGATATGGGCAAAACATGGGCAATTGGGATGAGCTGGGAGGGCACTATGGCTGGCATAGACTGGTTGGGCCGAAGGGCCTGTTTCTGTGCTGTTGCTCTCTAACACGAAAATAGAACCTTCTGACTTGGAGGCAAGACTATAATGAACTGAGCCACAATTGACAAACCTATTGCTCTTGATTACCCTTTCACATCTAATGTATTTATGAACACATCTAAGGAAATTTGGCATGTCAGCTACGACTCTCACCAACTTTTACAGATGCACCATAGAAAGCATTCTTTCTGGTTGTATCACAGTTTGGTATGGCTCCTGCTCTGCCCAAGACCGCAAGGAACTCCAAAAGGTCGTGAATGTAGCCCAATCCATCACGCAAACCAGCCTCCCATCCATTGACTCTGTCTACACTTCCCACTGCCTCGGCAAAGCAGCCAGCATAATTAAGGACCCCACGCACCCCGGACATTCTCTCTTCCACCTTCTTCTGTCGGGAAAAAGATACAAAAGTCTGAGGTCACGTACCAACTGACTCAAGAACAGCTTCTTCTCTGCTGCTGTCAGACATTTGAATGGACTTACCTTGCATTAAGTTGATCTTTCTCTACACCCTAGCTATGACTGTAACACTACATTCTGCACTCTCTCCTTTCCTTCTCTATGAATGGTATGCTTTGTCTGTATAGCACACAATAAACAATACTTTTCACTGTATGTTAATATGTGTGACAATAATAAATCAAATCAAAACATTTGATTTTAACATTGATATCCCTCACAATTTCCTTGTATTCTTTTTGCTATCTTTTTTTTATCTTCCTCTGCTGTTCTGCCTATCCCTCTCTCGATCCCCTGGATTTAGGCTATTCTTTTCTTCAGTTTTATGTTATCTCTCACTTCTTTCATCAACCGTGCTGTTTCTTTGATGAGTAGAGTTCCTGTTTTGTAGAGGGTCTACCATGGTGCTGTGCTGTTAAATTCTTTTCTGAACCCTTCCCACAGTCTGTGTGCTATTTTACCCAATAATAGTTTTCACCAGTTTCTGTCTCGCCTCATTAAAGTTAGGCCTTACTTAAATCTGGATGATTATTAATTGTGCTTTTTCTTAAACCTGAAATTGAATTTAATCATATTATGGTTGGGGGTGGCACAGTGGTTAGCACTGCTGCCTCGCAGCGCCAGGGACCCGGGTTCGATTCCAGCTTTGGTGACTGTCTGTGTGGAGTTTGCATGTTCTCCCTGTGTCCATGTGGGTTTCCTCTGGGTGCTCCGGTTTCCTCCCACACTCCAAAGATGCGCAGGTTAGGTTGAGTGGCCATGCTAAATTTCCCCCGAGTATAGTTTAGGGGGATTGGTGGGATAAATATGTGGGGTTACCAGGATAGGGCCTGGGTAAGATGCCCTGTTGGAGAGTCATTGCAGGCACGATGGGCTGAATGGTCTCTTTCTGTGCTGAAGGGGTTCTATTATGATCACTGTTGGATGAACAATAATCTAATGGTGAGGGAACATTACTCATTACTGAATCTAATACAGCCTTGCCAACTCTGGAACATGATGCTTCAGAAAGCTACCTCGAATGCACTCGGAAAAATTCACCAACTTGCAATCTCAAGCTGTGCTGCTCTTATTTACATGCAAATTAAAACCTCCCTTTTAAACAACTTTGCCTTTTCTGCAACCCTCTGAATTGATGCATTCTGCCACTTGACTGCTGCCGTCAGGAGACCCATGGACAACTCTTCTCCTGGTCCGGTTGTGTTGGCATTACAGACTTACCTTAATGTGGCTGGCAATGTGATAGAATGTAGTTGAGTGTCGTGGGCGACAGGAAGATATAGACAGGATGGTCAAGTGGGCAGTTAAGTGGCAATTGGAATTTAACCCTGAAAAGTGTAAGGTGATACACTTTGGAAGGAGTAATTTGGCAATGAACGGCATGACACTGAGGAACAAAGGGACCTTGATGTCCACAGATCTCTGAAGGCAGAAGAGCATGTTATTAGGGTGGTGAAAAAGACATATGTCATACTTCCCTTTATCACTCGAGGTAGAGATTACAAAAGCAGGGAAGTCATGTTGGAGTTGTACAGAACTTTGGTGAGGCCACAGCTAGAGTACTGTCTGTGGTTCTGGTCGCCACATTATAGGAAGGATGTGATTGCACTGGAGGGGGCGCAGAGGAGATTCCCCAGGATGCTGCCTGGGATGGAACATTTAAGTTGTGAAGAGAGGTTGGGTAGGCTTGGGTTGTTTTCATTGGAGCAGAGAAGACTGAGGGGCGACCTGATCAATGTGTGCAAGATTATGAGGGGCATGGACAGGATGGGGTGGATAAGGAGCAGCTGTTCTCCTTAGTTGAAGGGTGAGTCACAAGGGGACACAGGTTCAAGGTAAGGAGGTTTGGGGGAGATATGAGGAAAAACGTGTTTACCCAGAGGGTGGTTATGGTCTGGAATGCGCTACCTGGGAGAGTGGTGAACATGGATTGCCTCACCTCCTTTAAAACATACCTGGATGAGCACTTGGCATGTCATAGCATTCAAGGCTATGGGCCAGGTGCTGGTAAATGGGATCAGGCAGGTAGGTCAGGCGTTTCTCACATGTCGGAACAGACTCGATGGACCAAAGGGCCTCTCCAGCACTGTGTGATTCTGTGATCATTGCTAAATAATCTATTATTTTTGCAATGTTATTTGTGGGATAGATTTTGGCCAGGACCAGGGATAACTCCCCTGCTACCTCAATATCGCACCTAAGCAGGCAGATAGGGAATGTCTCATAACACCTCTGGAAGTGCGATGCTCTCTTGGTGCTGCACTGGAGTGTCAGCCTTGATCTGCACATGCTCAAACCCAGGAGCGGGACCTGAACCCACAGGTTTGTGATTCAGGGACAAAAGTGCTACCAAGTGAGCCATGGCGAACACTACACCGGCTAGTGTTTGAAATCATCTCCTTTTTTCTCAATTCTAACCATGGAGTCTCTACTGACTGTTTTCCCTTATCCTGTATCCTCTCTTACTAATTCAGCAAAGTTAGAAGAAATAACGCCCACCATACACTGAGATATTGAGTACAGGAAAGAGATAGAGCATCTGGTGAAATGGTATGATGACAATAATCTGTCCCGCAATGTCAGGTAAACGAAGGAGCTTGTCATCGACTTCAGATAGCGTAGTGGAGAACATGCCCCTGTCTACACCAATGGGGATGAAGTAGAAAGGGTCGAGAGCTTCAGGTTTCTAGGTGTCCAGATCATCAACAACCTGTCCTGATCCCTCCATGCCGACACTATAGTTAAGGAAGCCCACCAACGCCTCAACTTTCTCAGGAGGCTAAGGAAATTCGGCATGTCGGCTATGATTCTGATCAATTTTTACAGAAGGACCATAGAAAGCATTCTTTCTGGTGGTATCACAGCTTGGTAGGCTCCTGCTCTGACTAAGACCGCAAAAATCTACAAAGGGCTGTTAACGCAACCCAGTCCATCAAGCAAACCAGCCTCCCATCCATTGACTCTGTCTACACTTTGGAAAAGCAGCCAGCATAATCAAGGACCCCAGGTACCCCGGACATTCTCTCTTCCACCTTTTTCCATTGGGAAAAAGATACAAAAGTCTGAGATCACATACCAACCAACTCAAGAACAGCTTCTTCCCTGCTGCCATCAGACTTTTGAATGGACTTACCTCATATTAAGCTGATTTTGCTCTACACCCTAGCTATGACTGTAACACTACATTCTGTACTCTCTGCATTCCTTCTCCTCTATGTTCTCTATGAACGGTATGCTTTGTCTGTATAGTGCGCAAGAAACAATACTTTTCACTGTATCCCAATACATGTGACAATGATAAATCAAAGAAACTGGGGCATTGTGAGGGAACTGAAATGGATAATTCCAGGGGGATAAAAGCAAATGATTGCGGATGCTGGAATCTGAAACGAAAGGGATCACCGCTGGAAAATCTCAGCAGGTCTGGCAACATCTGTAAGGATCTCTTCTTTCGGTCTCTTTTGGGCAATTCCAGGGCTGCTGATATTGAGGCTGGGACAAAAGAAGGAGAGATTTTTGATTGGTGTCCATCGCAGCAGAATGGAAACTGGCTGGAGGCGGAGAGTGAAGAGTTAAACGAAATATGAAAAGAGACTTCAGAAGTTGAGCGACACAGGGTCGGAATTCAGGGCCCTCGATTAAAATCTTTGGCTTGCCGGCAGTTCGTTGACATTGATCGGACCAGCAGCTCCGAACTTACAAAAGGACCGGCTTCTGTGGGACATCGATTCACATGATCCAAGCCGACGAACTCCAACCCAGAAGCGACCTTTGTTGATTCCGTCCTAATTGAATAGATGGCAGTGAATGCAGTCCACACATCAACATCGAAAAAAAAAATCAGCTGCACATTTAAGAGAAATTCACAGCGGCTGAGACTTTGATTTTTTTTAAAAACCTCTCCTTTATCTTTTTCCCTCATCATTGCTGTTCCCAAACTTGACTGTTCTGGCAGTCAGATCAAAGGGACCACCAGCTGTGAGCACTGTTCTGTGATTTTATATGCCTTTTTTTTCAGTGTTATCTAGTTTTTATTTTGCGTTTGCTTTTCTTTAATATATTATTTTAAAAATTTAAATAAAGGTTCCGTGGATTTGGAAGTCACTTTCGTGTCTCAGTTCCCCCCTGTGTTTTTGGAGAGTTATATGCAGGTGTATTGTTACAAGATGCTGGTGTGAAATGATGTTGTTGGTGGGATGGGAACTGGCTGGAAAAAGTCGGCTGCTTCAACTAGTTTCACAGATGTCCCGCAGAAATCAGCAATGAGAGAGCTCCAGGTCTGAGTTTGCAACAAGCTCTTCCTGTACAGATCCTAAAATGAGATCCAAAGCGATCGCCGAAAAACTCCCACCTCTTCTGCGGCTGGGATTCCCCGGTGTTTGAAGGGCAAACACCAAGCTGAGGGCCAAATTCACCATTCTCGTTGGCAACGGGGTGGCTACGGACGAGATCAGAGAATGCCACCCTCTAAGTGACCCACTCATCCTTCACCCCTGTGCTCACTGACCTAAACTGGGCTCCAGGTCAAGCAACGTACTGATTCCAAAATTCTCATCCTCGCTTTCAAATCTCTCCATGTCCTCGCCCCCTTCCCTATCTTTGTCATCGCCTCCAGCCCCACGACCATAAGACATAGGAGGAGAATTAGGCCACTGGGCCCCATCAAATCTGCTCCGCCATTCAATCATGGCTGATATTTTTCTCATCCCCATTCTCCTGCCTTTTCCCCATAACCCCTGATCCCCTTATTAACCAAGAACCTATCTATCTCTGTCTTCAAGACACTCAATGACTGGCCTCCACAGAGTTCCACAGACTCACCACTCTCTGGCTGAAGAAATTCCTCCTCATCTCTGTTTTAAAGGATCGGCCCTTTCGCCTCTGGTTGTGCCCTCTGGTTCTAGTTTTTCCTACTAGTGGAAACATCCTCTCCACGTCCACTCTATCCAAGCCTCGCAGTATCCTGTAAGTTTCAATAAGATCCCCCCTCATCCTTCTAAACTCCCAACGAGTGCAGACCCAGAGTCCTCAACTATTCCTCTTACGACCCTCTGAGAGATCGGCACTCCTCGAATTCTGGCCTCCAGAGTGGCCCCTTTAAGGGTGGTGATCCCTGAGGGTCACGTGATCGAGTCGGACCCTATGGAGTGGCAGCGTGGGAAGCCGAGCGACCCGGATGTGAGAGTGCGTGTCCTGGCTCGGGGGGTGAGCTCAGTTGGAGCGGGGGATGAGTGGAAAGTACATGTGTTGTCACTTTTATCAGTCTCTTGTTTGCATATATCTATTTATTGTTGGTTTTTAAAAAACCCTTTATAACTTCAAGCCACAATGAGTCGCTTTGAAGTTATTACACAGAGCATTCCTGATTTTAATTGCTGCATCACTGGTGGCCATGCTTTCAGTCGCCTATGCCATAAGTTTTGGAATTCCTGCCCTCTTTTTCCTCCTTGAAGGCTCACTCCTTAAAACCTACCTCTTTCACATAAGCTTTAGATCATAGAATAGAATTATAGAATCCCTACAGTGCAGAAGGAGGCCATTCAGCCCATCGAGTCTGCACCGACCACAATCCCATCAGGCCCTATCCCCATAACTGCAGGCATTTACTCTGCAAGTCCCCCTGACACTAAGGGACAATTTAGCATGGCCAATCTACTTAACCCACACATCTTTGGACTGTGGGAGCACCTGGACGAAACCCACGCAGACACAGGGAGAATGTGCAAACTCCACGCAGACAGTGACCCGAGCCAGGAATCGAACCCGGTCCCTGGCACTGTGAGGCAGCAGTGCTAACCACTGTGCCACCGTGCCACCCACCAAGTTTAAAGGTCATTGTATAAATATCCTGGTTTTCAGCTCCCCTGGGTCCATCAATCCCAATATCTTTGTATGTGGGTTTGGTGTCATATTTAGTTTGATAATGCTCTGGTGAAGTTCCAAAGAGTGTTTTATTACATTAAAGGTGCTATATAAATGTAAGTTGTTGTGATAGTCCTGTGACTGGGGCAACAGCGGACCTCATGGAAGCTCATTCAGTTCCATCCCTTGCTTTCATGCTCTGTGAAGGTAGGAGTAAGCAGCAAGCGATGGCAAGACCCTACATTTAAACACACTTACACTCTTGATAAACAATGGACTCACAGAATCCCTCCAGTGCAGAAGGAGGCCATTCGGCCCATCGCGACAGCACTGACAACAATCCCACCCAGGCCCTATCTCCGTAACCCCATGTATTTACCCTGCTAATCTCCCTGACATTAAGGGGCAATTTAACATGGACAATCTACCTTACCTACGCACCTTTGGAGTGTGGGAGGAAACCGCAGCACCCGGAGGAAACCCATGCAGACATGGGGAGAACGTGCAAACTCCATACAGACAGTGACCCAAGGGCGGAATTGAACCCAGGTCCCTGGAGCTGTTAAGCCATGGTGCTAATCACTGTGCCACTTTGCCACTAATGTGATTAAAGCGTTTGCAAATTAGAAGGGAAAATTTATGGTTGATGTTGCTCAATTTTAATAACTAAAAGTAAGATTTATTTATTAGTCACAAGTAGTCTTATATTCACACTGCAATGAAGTTATTGCGAAAATCCCCCCGTCACCACACACTGGCGTCTGTTCGGGTACACTGAGGGAGAATTTAGCATGGCCAGTGCACCTAACCAGCACCCGGAGGAAACCCACGCAGACACGGGGAGTATGTGCAGACTCCACACAGACAGTGACCCAAGTTGGGAATCGAACCCTGGCACTGTGAGGCAGCAGTTGCCAAGCACCGCGCCGAAGCATTTTGGTGGCATTTCCTTTCACATGTTTTAACAATTGGAAGAGAAAAGGTGCTGTTATCATCCAGTGTTTCACCATGGTACAATTAAAATGTCTGTGATTTAATAATTAAAGACAAATAAAATCATAATTCTTCACTTTGCTTTGTATTTTATGTATTTGGTGACAAATCAACAGATGAAATTGTTAGGTTTAGTGGCCCAAATAGAGTTAGTAAGAAGTTTAATAACACCAGGTTAAAGTCCAACAGGTTTATTTGGTAGCAAAAGCCACAAGCTTTCGGAGCCTTAAGCCCCTTCTTCAGGTGAGTGGGAATTCTGTTCACAAACAGGGCATATATGACACAAACTCAATTTACAGAATAATGGTTGGAATGCGAATACTTACAGCTAATCAAGTCTTTAAGATACAAACAATGTGAGTGGAGAGAGCATTAAGACAGGTTAAAGAGATGTGTATTGTCTCCAGACAGGACAGCCAGTAAGACTCTGCAGGTCCAGGCAAGCTGTGGGGATTACAGATAGTGTGACATGAACCCAATATTCTGGTTGAGGCCGTCCTCATGTGTGTGGAACTTGGCTATCAGTTTCTGCTCAGCGACTCTGCGCCGTCGTGTGTCGTGAAGGCTGCCTTGGAGAACGCTTACCCGAATATCAGAGGCCGAATGCCCGTGACCGCTGAAGTGCTCCCCAAATAGAGTTGCCAGCGTAATGCTGGGAGGTTTCTTCATAGACTGGAGCTTAGGAGACTTAGGGGCGATCTTATAGAGGTCTATAAAATAATGAGGGGCATAGATCAGCTCGATAGTCAATATCTTTTCCCAAAGGTAGGGTAGTCTAAAACTAGAGGGCATAGGATTAAGGTGAGAGGGGAGAGATACAACAGGGTCCAGAGGGGCAATTTTTTCACACAAAGGGTGGTGAGTGTCTGGAATGAGCTGCCAGAGGTAGTAGTAGAGGCGGGTACAATTCTGCCTTTTAAAAAGTGTTCAGACAATTTCATGGGTAAGATGGGTATAGAGGGATATGGGCCAAAAGTGGGCAATTGGGTTTAGCTTAGGGGTTAAAAAAGGGGCAGCATGGACAAGTTGGGCCGAAGGGCCTGTTTCCATGCTGTGAACCTCTATGACTCTATGACTGCCTACTTCCAAGTACCTTCCCATTTCCCTGTCCCCCCCTTGCCCTGCTCTTGTCATTGGTCACTTGACATGACCATGCTCATGGTCAACCCATTGGGAAGCAGGTAGACTCTTCATTGGCTAATTGGATGACTGGTGATTGCCAGCCAAACTATCTCTTCGGCCCATGTCAGATTTTCTTTGATTGCCCCTCCAATCTTCCTAGTGAATGAATTCCGAGAGGGAATAACCTTTCAATCTTGGACAACCCGGGAAGGTCGGTACACGTGGTAAGGTGATGAAGAGCGGGAGGTAGTGTGTCCAGACGCCCCGAGGAGCTGGCAAGTGTTTGACTGCAAAGAAGTCAAATCAGAGGATGATTTAGCCAACGTACTCTCGCTGGTGTGAGGGTTGGGAATCTTCTTTGAGATGAAGAAGGGGAAGGGGAGTGGAGGCAAAAGAATCCAACCTGGAAAACTGAGATAATTTTTAAAATACTAATTTAAGCCTCTGGGTTAAGTGACTCCAGTCTCAAGTATCATCAGGCTCTCTAATAGTGCATCCAGTTGGCTGATCATGGAGGAGCATTGATGATTCTCATGACCATGCCATACCACAAACTATAGAGGCCTCCCACCTGAAGGAAGATAGAGGGAATAGGAGAGGGATCATCGATGGGGAAAATTCAAAGAATTAAGAGGAAATGTCTGATTAGAAAATGCTTTGAATAAGAACATGTGATTGGTGACACAATGATTGATGCACAGTGATTAGCACTGCTGCCTCACAGCGCCAGGGACCGGGTTCGATTCCCGGCTAGGGTCACTGTCTGTGCGGAATCTGCACGTTCCCCCCGTGTCTGCATGGGTTTCCTCCGGGTGTTCCGGTTTCCTTCCACAGTCTGAAAGATATGCTGGTTAGGTGAATTGGCCGTGCTAAATTCTCTCTCGGTGTACCCGAACAGGCGCCGGAGTGTAGTGACTAATGGATTTTCTCAGTAACTTTATTGCAGTGTTAATGTAAGCCTACTTGTGATTAATAAATATATAAATAAACTTTAAATAAAACATATAAAATCATAGGACAGCACAGTGGTTAGCACTGCTGCCTCACAGCTCCAGCGACTTGGGTTCGATTCCCGGCTTGGGTTACTGTCTGTGTGGAGTTTGCACATTCTCCCCGTGTCTGCAAGGGTTTCCTCCAGGTGCTCCGGTTTCCTCCCACAGTCCAAAGATGTGCAGGTTAGGTTGATTGGCTATGCTAAATTGCCCCTTAGTGTTCTGGGATGCATAGGTTAGAGGGGTTAGTGGGGTAAATATGTGGGGTTATGGGGATAAGTCCTGGGTGGCATTGTGGTCGGTGCTGACTCGATGGACCGAATGGCCTCCTTCTGCACTGTAGGGATTTTATGGTTCTATACAACATCTGGCAGAGAAACAGGCCATTTAACTCAATTGGTCCATGCTGGTATTTATGCACCGTACGATCCTCCTCTCAGCCTTATGTGCCTAATCCTATCAACACAACCTTCTATTCTTTTCTCCCTCATTTTTATCTTCCGCTTATATACATTCCAGCTTACCCTCAAATGCATTCTACTGGCTAATCATCACATGGCACTTGGAATGTTTATTTTTGCCCAGTTCTTTGCTGCTATTGTACAAGTTATTTCTTCCATTATGTGGCACCATTTTACTTTACACCATCTTTACTCCCTCACTGGTCCATGTGAGTTTAATAAACCACCACAGTCCCATTTAAACTGGGGAGACTATACTGGTTTCAGGAGACTAAGTGGTGCAATAAGTTAGCACGCACCCCTTTCATCTCTGGAACCAGACTTTTGAGATTAAAATCTCCCCTTCTGTGCTGCCTCTAAGGGTCCCCACAGTGACATTTGGAAAGCTTCAATTCAATTTTACTGGGCGCCAGTCCAGAACCACAACATTCCTCACAATTTGCCACCAAATTGGTAATGCCACATAGTCAGTCAGGATTATGGATGGGGGAAAGGGATGGTGTAATGCTGCTTAGAGGTTGCTAGGTCAGAAAGGAAGGCTTTTATATTGAATCCATGCTACAGCTGGTCTCAATACTGACATGGGGCAAAACTAGGGGAACATTCAATTCCCTAAAATAGGGGACCTTTCACTTCCTGAATAAGGAATTCACTAAAACCTTTATATTTGGATGTTTATATTTGAGTGTCAGATTTGAAAGCATCAAAATTTGTTACAAATGCATAATAATCTTAAGCAAAGACAAATCATTTTCTGATATTTCTTTTCTTGGCTAGTGGGGGAGGGGAGAAGTAGCCCTCTAACCGATCTCAGGATGTATGTAAGAGGAATTAGCCACCAGCTGATCTCCAGAAATAACTATCGACCCACAGTGATCTTGACAGGACTATGCATCACCTTAGCGTCAGGATAATGCATTGTGTGTCACCTGGTAGGGCCAGCTCTTATACAGCAGCTGTGCCAAGGGAGATCAAACAGTACGCAAAAAATAATCAAAAATCGGTATTAAAGATGTTTGAGTTCGTGTCCCATAGAATCCCTATAGTGCAGAAAGAGGCCATTCAGCCCATTGGGTCCACACCGACTCTCCAATAGATCATCTTACCAGACCCAACCCCCCCCAGGGGAAACCCACGCAGACACGGGCAGAATATGCAAACTGTGCACAGTCACCCAAGGCCAGATTCACACCCCAGTCTCTGGCACTGTGAGACAGCATTGGAGACAGTTCAGAGGAGGTTCACCAGACTGATTCCAGAGATGAGGGGTTTGTTGTATGAAGAGAGATTGAACAGTTTAGGCCGATACTCTCTGGAATTTAGAAGAATGAGGGGAGATCAAATTCAGGTACACAAGATGATAAAAGGTATGGATAAAGTAGACTTGGAGCGGATGCTTCCG
This sequence comes from Mustelus asterias, assembly GCF_964213995.1. NCBI lineage: Eukaryota > Metazoa > Chordata > Chondrichthyes > Carcharhiniformes > Triakidae > Mustelus > Mustelus asterias. Next base: position 13,121,858 of record NC_135801.1, on the reverse strand, counting down.
CAAGTGGGACATTCTAGGACGAGAGGTCATAGTCTTAGGATAAGGGGTAGCAAATTTAGAACAGAGTTGAGGAGAAACTGCTTCTCCCAAAGGGTTGTGAATCTGTGGAATTCGCTACCCCAAAGTGGTGGATGCTGGGACAGTGAGTAAATTTAAGGAGGAGTTAGACAGATTTTTAATTGGTAATGGGTTGAAGGGTTATGGAGAGAAGGCAGGAAAATGGGAATGAGGAGCATATCGGCCACGATCGAATGGCGGAGCAGACTCGATGGGCCAAATGGCCTAATTCTGCTCTTATGAACTTATGAACTAATAAATGAACTTAAACTTTAAGCTTTCAGGTTTCCACAAAGAGCAGGGCCTGTAATCTGAAGACACTGCGATAATTGACAAAGGAGAATAATTTTCTTTGTTCAAGAGGATCTGAATTGGAATGTGGAAGCAGATTCAATGGTAACTTTCAAAAGGAATTTGAATATACAGTTGAAAACATAACGCAGGAAAAGATCACAGGGCAATTGGATTAAATGGATAGAACCTTCAAAGAGCTGACACAGGCACAGAGGGCTGAATGGCCTCCTCCAGCAATGAAATATGATAGAGACTGACAGAATTAGTTCCAGTTGTAAGTGGTACACATTGGATCTGCCTTCTGCCAGTGAAATTAATATTTGAACTTCAGTTGGTTACAGCGTGAGCCAATTAATAAATAAATCTCCAATATTGCAGGAGCATCCTGGCATACCGCTCCTTCAGGGTTTGTGGCTTGTGTACACTTGACAGGCTGGCCGTAAGGTTCATTCTACTGGTCGGCATGTTTCAATTGGAGAGAGATATTACTGCCATAGAAACAGGGATTTAAAAATGCAGTCTTCCTTCCCTCTATCATTCCAATGCATCTTCATTGCAATTATAGCATCCAAATTAAAATGTAAGCCTTTGAGGAGAGGGAGACTGCAGTCAATGCTCCAGATTCAGTACAATTAGCAGCAGCCAAAGAATACTGATAAATATTTCATATCAAATATTTTGATTTTCCTTTAGATATCTGGAGATTTTAGTACCCTTCCCCGCAGTGAATTCCACTCGAACAATGACCTTGATGTAAGTGCTTCTTTTTTTGAACAAAGGAGATGAAACCTCTTTTAAACTACACTGCAGCGAGCTAATAACAAATAAAGAAACACAAAGGTGACAGGAGGGGAGGCAGATTAGATATGATGCATCAAAAAGCACAAAACTATCCAGTTGCAGACGGAATGAGCGCAAGAAACGTTTAATCTAACGGATTCCCAGTCACAGTGGTAATTGGTAGGGACAGGGCAGAGGGAATGACTGACTTCTGATTATTTCTCTTCTTTCGCAATATGGAAAGCAGAATCTTTCTACTTCCCAATTATTTTATGCCCCGTGGTTGTTTGATGACTGGACAGGAGCTGCTGATATGGAGCTTGGTGGTGCTGGAGTGTAGAGATGTGACTGATAGCTGTCTGTCCCAGTGGAGCTCGTTAGAGTATCCGCAAACCTGGTGGGCATACACTTCCCTCAATTCCAGCCCCCTTGCTGAATCCCTCTCCTTGCCTTTCCAGTGAACGGGAGCTTTTCTCCTGTGTGCAACTGGGAAGGTACATCACAACCTCACGGTCGGACCTGGAAACACAAACGGCAGGAACCAATGCAGCGCGAAGAAGGTTAACAAAATAGTTAGCGCCTCATGATATCCCAAATTCCTAACGGCCAACGCAACTCCTTTGAAGTCTCGCCACTGTTGCAGTGTCGGAAATGCAGCAGCCAAGATCCCATAAGCAGTAATGCGATTAGGCCTGGGGAGAAATAACGTCAATAGTATAGTTAAGAAAGTCCACCAACACATCTACTTTCTCAGGAGGCTATGTAAGTTCAGAAAATTCACTACGACTCTCATCAACTTTTACAGATGCACCAGAGAAACCATCCTTTCTTGATGTACCGCAGCTTGGTATGGCTTCTTCTCTGGCCAAGACCACAAGAAACTATAAAGGGTTGTGAACGCAGTCCATCACTCAAACCAGCCTCCCATCCATTGACTCTGTCTACACTTCCCGCTGCCTCGGAAAAGCAAGCAGCGTAATCAAGGACCCCATGCATCCTGGACATTCTCTCTTCCACCTTCTTCCGTTGGGCAAAAGATACAAAAGTCAGAGATCATGTACCAGCCGACTCAAGAACAGCTTCTTCCCTGCTGATGTCAGACTTTTGATCTTTCTCTACACCCTAGCTATGACTATGACACTACACTCTGCACACTCTCCTTTCCTTCTCTATGTATGGCATGCTTTGTCTGTATAGCGCACAAGAAACAGTACTTTTCACAGTATATCAATACATGTGACAATAAAAAATTAAATCAAAGTAAATCAAATCAAATATTGGCTCAGACACCAGGGAGAACAGCGCCTGGTCTTCTTCATCCATCCGAGAGAGTAGATAGGGCCTTAGTTTGAAGGTCTCAGCTGAGAGAGAGCGCAACATTCGCTCAGTATGTTGTACTGGGAGCACGGTCTCAGTTGTCTCCACAAGCCTTTGGAGTGGGTTTTTAACCCACAAACTTTCTGAATCAGAGGCAAGAAAGTCACCAACTGAACCACAACTGACGGCCGATATGGTGAGGAAAGAATGAACTCTCAAACTGAAAAGTGATCAGAAAATCATGGATGATGCTCGCTTTTAACGAGCTGACTCATACAGTACAGGCTATTCAGCGACTGGATTCAGAACCTGAGGCTGTTTTAACATGCAGTAATCCATTCAGACTCTGGTGTCAACTTAGCTGAGAAGGAGCAGGAGTGCTCCTCTGGGTCCTACAAGGAAAGGTCGGGCCTCTGCTATCCCAACTCCCCCACCCGCCTTTCCCCCGGGACTGTGCCCAAAGACCCCATTTTGAAACACTAACCTGACCTATGTGAAAAGAATCATAGAATCCCTACCATGCAGAAGGAGGCCATTTGGCCCATTGAGTCTGCACCGACTCTTCAACAAAGCATCTTAAAGAGGCCCAGCCCCGTATCTCCACGTAGGAATCCCGCAATCCCCCCTAACCTACACATCTTGGGACATTAAGGGGCAATTTAGCATGGTCAATCCCCCTAACCTACACGTCTTGGGATGCTAAGGGGCAATTTAGCATGACCAATCCCCCTAACCTACACATCTTGGGACACCCAACCTTCAGGAGAACAGCGACCACGACACCACACAACCCTGCCACAGCAACCTCTGCAAGATGTGCTGGATCATCGACACAGATGCCATCATCTCATGTGAGAACACCATCCACCAGGTACACACTCTTGCAACTCAGCCAACGTTGTCTACCTGATACGCTGCAGGAAAGGATGTCCCGAGGTATGGTACATTGGGGAGACCATGCAGACGCTACGACAACGGATGAATGAACACCGCTCGACAATCACCAGGCAAGAGTGTTCTCTTCCTGTTGGGGAACACTTCAGCGGTCACGGGCGTTCAGCCTCTGATCTTCGGGTAAGCGTTCTCCAAGGCGGCCTTCACGACACACGACAGCGCAGAGTCGCTGAGCAGAGACTGATAGCCAAGTTCCGCACACATGAGGATGGCCTCAACTGGGATCTTGGGTTCATGTCACACTATCTGTAACCCCCCACGACTTACCTGGGCTTGCAAAATCTCACGAACTGTCCTGTCTGGAGACAATACACATCTCTTTAACCTGTGCTTAACGCTCTCTCCACTCACATTGTCTGTACCTTTAAGAGTTGATTACCTGTAAAGACTCACATTCCAACCATTAATTTGTAAATTGAGTTTGTGTCTTTATATGCCCTGTTTGTGAACAGAACTCCCGCTTACCTGATGAAGGGGCAGCGCTCCGAAAGCTAGTGGCTTTTGCTACCAAATAAACCTGTTGGACTTTAACCTGGTGTTGTGAGACTTCTTACTGTGTTTACCCCAGTCCAATGCCGGCATCTCCACATCATGACTTACATTAATAAAGCCTGGGCCACTGGTTGGTGAATCAGAGTGATTCTGTTACCCAAAACCAGTGGCCCCAAGCTCACCTTTCAACACATCACCCTGTGCTCATTGACCTACATCAGTTCTTCCATCGGCAGGGCCTCGATGATGACATTCTCATCCTTATCTTCAGCCCTTCCCATGTCCCCACCCTCAGAAGGATTTGGTAGCTTTGGAGAGAGTGCAAAAGAAGGTTTCCTGGTCACGTGGGATTTGGCTATGAGGAGAGGTTGAATAAACTCGGATTGTTTTCACTGGAAAGACAAAGGCTGAGGGGAGACCTGATAGAGGTCTACAAAATTATGAGAGGCACAGACAGGGTGGATAGTCAGAGGCTTTTTCCCCAGGGTGGAAGTGACAATTACAAGGGGGCACGGGTTCAAGGTGAGAGGGGGAAAGTTTAAGGAAGACGTGCGGGGTAAGTTTTTCACGCAGAGAGTGGTGGGTGCCTGGAACTCGCTGCCAGAGGAGGTGGGGGGAAGCAGGCACATTAACAATATTTGAGAGGCATCTGGATAGTACATGAATAGGGAGGCAATAGCAGGTTATGGACCGAGTAGAAGTAGAAGTTTTTTTTTGGTTTAGTTGGGTCATCATGATCGGCACGGGCTTGGAGGGCCGAAGGGCCTGTTCCTGTGATGTACTTTTCTTTGTTCTTTGTGTATCCCTGAAACCTCCATCAGCCCTCAGGCCCTCCAAGAACTCTGCCCTTCTCCACTTCTGGCCTCTTGAATATCCCAGATTTCCTTTGTCTTACCAATTGCTTCCATGCCTTCAATTCCCAAAAACTGAAACTTTGAAATTCCCTCCATAAAAATCTCTTCCCCACCGCCACCAACGCTGCCCCCTTTCTTTAAGCTGCCTCTTAATACCTACCTCTTTGACTAAGCTTCCGGCAATCTGTCTTAATATCTCTTTCTATGACTCCGGTGTCAAATTGTATCTGCCACCACACCTGTGAAGTCCCCTGGGACGTCTCATTGCATTAAAACCACAGTCTAAAGGCGGGTTGTTAACATCAAAGCTTGTGACGCTGCTCTCTGTTTCCCAGCTCTACATGGGTCCGGTAGCAAGACAAAGCTTCCAGAAAATTCTGGAGGCTTTAGTCTGTGAATGGAAGTGAATGTTGGCACATCACCAATAGGGGGAAGATTCAGTTTCTATCAGAGTCATTCTGAGTGACAAGAAGCATGGGCAGCAATTTGTTAGTTCGAGAAGGAGCCGAGCTTTTCTTGCCAATATAGGGGAGAAAATTCACCATTAGTGACAATACATCTTGCTCTAATCATCAGCTGCCCAGCTGGGTATTAAATGAGTGCGATTGGAACAACATTCAGCGGAAAAAGTTGCACGATCAAGAAATTTACAGGTGGGGAAATGACAGGGAAATTTAAGAGCGTAAGTTTCACATCCGACGCGTCTAACTTGCTTGGTATGAATGAGCTGGACTGGGTCATGAATATTTGAGGTGCTGAGATTGCTACATGTTGAGAATGATCGGTTTTGTGATTGGTGGAGGAACCATTAAACTCTTGCCTAAGTAAAATACCTGAGCTGAAAGTAGTGATTTCTTTCTTTCAGTAAATATGTAGTATAAACCACATAGGCTACTTGGGGTTGGTGGTTTTCTTGCACAAGTTGCATGATTCCGATGCAGAGATAGCGATGCTAATTGGTTCAAGTACTGTGTAGTTTTGGGTGTCTTATCGGATTACATGTTATAAAGATAGGGGAGTCTAAAACTAGAGGGCATAGGTTTAAGGAGAGAGGGGGGAGATACAAAAGTGTCCAGAGGGGCAGTTTTTTCACACAGAGGGTGGTGAGAGTCTGGAACGAGCTGCCAGAGATAGTAGTAGAGGCGGGTACAATTCTATCTTTTAAAAAGCATTTAGATAGTTACATGGGTAAGATGGGTATAGAGGGATATGGGCCAAATGCGGGCAATTGGGATTAGTTTAGGGGTTTTTAAAAAAAAGGGCGGCATGGACAAGTTTGGCCGAAGGGCCTGTTTCCATGCTGTAAACCTCTATGACTCTATACAGGTTATCCAGCCCAACAGGTCCACACCAGTCTCCTCCCTCCTTACTTAGCTCACACTATTAACATAGCCTTGTATTGCTTTCTCTCTCATGCATAGCTAGCTTCCCATCAAATGCATCTCTGCTATTCACCTCAACCATTCCGTTTGGTAGCAAGTTCTATATTCTCACCATAGGGCGGCACAGTGGTTAGCACTGTTGCCTCACAGCGCCAGGGACCCGAGTTTGATTCCTGGCCTGGGTTGCTGTCTGTGCAGAGTCTGCATGTTCCCCACTTGTCTGTGTGGGTTTCCTCCGGGTGCTCCAGTTTCCTCCCTCAGTCCTAAAGACGTGCTGGTTGGGTGCATTGGCTGTACTAAATTCTCTCTTGGTGTACCTGAACAGGCACCGGAATGTGGCGACTAGGGGATTTTGACAGTAACTTAATTGCAGTGTTAATGTAAGCCTACTTGTGACACTAATAAATAAACTTTAGTCTGGACTTCGGAGGAAATTCACCAGAATTATACCAGTGTTCGCAAAAGACCATGCTGAGAAGCAATGAGATACCGGCACCAATATCAGCCGCAGCAGAAACCTTTTTTTAAAGTTTATTTATTAGTCACAAGTAAGGCTGACATTAACGCTGCAATTAAGTTACTGCGAAATCCCTCTTGGTGAAGCCATGTATAAATCATTGTGATTGTTTGAAATTTGGCATTTTTGCATTTGTCCTGATAACTATGAGATAAAAAGCTTCAGCAACATGTCTCTCTTTACAGCAAAAAAAATTCACTGCCGAGGATAAGATGGCCCATGTCTAATGAATCATCAGAGAACTTTTAAAAAGATAGACTGCAAGCAAATTTTATTAGATTAAAGAGTTGAAGGAGGTTCAAAATCACACTATTAGTGCACATGTCTCCAAAAACTGTTGAACATTTTGAAAGGATTGTTGTTAAGCATAGTAAGCCCTGTGATTAAATCCTGCAGACACTAATGGCAATCATATAAGATCATAGAATCCCTACAATGCAGAAGGAGGCCATTCAGCCCATTGACCCTACACCGACAACAATCCCACCCAGGCCCTATCGCCGCAACATCATATATTTACACTGCTAATCCCCCTGACACTAAGGGCCAATTTAGCATGGTCAATCCACCTAACCCGCACATCTTTGGAGTGTAGAATGAATGCAGGGGCACAAGTCAGGGGAGCAAAGGCCAAAGACCTCAGCGGTGATGCAGTCATGAGCTCGAAGCGATGTCTCAGAGCCTGAAAGGAATTAATTCCTCTCTGCCTCCCCCAACATACACACACCCACACTCTCACACATCCACATTCATACACAGACACACACTCACCCACACATACACACTCACACACATACACACACACACATTCATGCACACACACACACACTCACACACACACGCACGCATGCCCACACACACATGCCCACACACACATGCCCATACACACATGCCCACACGCACACATACACGTGCATGCCCACACACACACACACGCCCACACACGCACATACAGACACACACACACGCACGCCCACACACACATACACACGCAGACACACACACATGTGTACACACACATGACCACATGCACACACATGTCCACACGAATACACACGCACAAGCAAACACACGTGCACAATGGAGGTAAGAGAAATATTTTCTAAGTTGCAAGCAGACCTATAGAAACCCATCTGACAGACACAGGCGTTGACAAATGAATGAGGGGCTGCTTGGACAGCTTTTGAATAGTACAGGGTTTGGGGAAAAGGACACCTCTCAAGAGATTTTCTGTTTTTTTCTTTATCAAATTCATCAGAACGTTTGGAACAAGACTCTGCCCATGTGGGCGTTAAGATCCTTTTGTATTCAGGTTTTGGTTTCTGAGAAGGCGCGGAGTGGCTGAGAAACTCTCAGCAGTTAGTCAGCTTGAGGACAGGGCTTCAGGTTCAGCGAAACATCACCAAGACTTTACTGTGCTGTTTCCCACATTCTGATTTACTATTGATGAGAAGACTTCTCACCCGTCCCTGACCATGTTCATGCCCAGTGTGTTCACCGTCTAATGCAACCAGCAGCAGTGCTTTCTGTGGCCCCCCCAATCCTCCAACCCAAGGACATGGTGACACATTTCCTTGAGATGTGTGGGTTGGGTTGAATGGCCGTGCTAAATTGACCCTAGTGTCAGGGGGGTTAGCAGGGTAAATATGTGGAGTTACGGGGATAGGGCCTGGGTGGGATTGTGGTCGGTGCAGACTCGACTGGCCACAACCTCTCACCCCACAACCACTGCACTCCCCCCCCCCGCCCCCCTCCACCACTGGAACCCGCACCACCTCTCCATTGCCTCCGCAACCCCTGGTGGTGGAGGGTTGGGGAGGGGAAGAGAAGCTGGCACAATTTAATCGCTGTGTTCCTGTGGATCCCAACATCTCTGGGACACAATCCAATTCTCAAAGGGGTAGGGACGGAAGCTTGGGGTAACAGAGGTCATAGAGTCTCTACAATGCAGAAGGAGGCCATTTGGCCCATCGAGTCTGCACCGGCAACAATCCCACCCAGGCCCTATTCCCATAACCCCACATATTTACCCTGCTAATCCCCCTGACACTCAGGGCAATTTAGCATGGCCATTCAGCCTAAGCTGGACATCTTCGGACTGTGGAAGGAAACCGGAGCACCCGGAGGAAATCCACACAGACACGGGGAGAATGTGCAAACGCCAGACAGACAGTGACTGAAGGCCGGAATTGAACTCGGGTCCCTGGTGCTGTGAGGCAGCAGTGCTAACCATTGTGCTACCGTGCCCACTGGCCCCCAATGAGCAGCTGGTTAAAACTCCTTGAGGAGCTTGTTAACAGGGTCAGGGAGGGCAAGGACAGAATTTCTGGTGTGAAAGCCGGTGAATCTGATCGTTACGGTGCTTGTTGTGCGTAATGGTCAGGTTCAAAATGGGGAGAAAAGGAAAATGTCAGGACCTGGGGGGATCTTGCACCGGATTGTAGACACTTTCCTCCTGTTTGACCACTTTTATGCGTGGTGAGGTTGTTGTTCCCCTCAGATGCTGCTTGTTCTCAGTGCCAGGCCCCACCATGGCTGCCAACTGCCTTTACAGCTCAAACTCTGGAGGCAGCTTTCACCTGCTGGTGAAACCTGGTGGTGCCACTAAATCTGCACCGGGCTCACCCCCAGCCCAACTAGGGCATTTACATTTCAAAATAACTCCAGTTGCGGCACAAGATCGGGATACAGAAATTGTCCCGTTGATGTTTTCCGAAGCCAAGATTGAAAATCAGGCCCATAGAGTCATAGAACGGTTACAGCACAGAAAAAGGCCCTTTGGCCCCTCCTGTCTGTGCCAGTTCTTGGCCCGAACTACTCAGTCCCACTTGCCCACCCTTGCCCCTGTAGCTTTGTAGGTTTTTCCCTATGGATGATTTTCCAATTCCATTTTGAAAGTTCCGATTTATTGTACCTCCATCACTCTCAGGAAGCAGAATTTAGATTCTAATCACGCACTGCATAATGAAATTTCTCCTCATGTCGCCGCTGGTTCCGATGACAATCACCTAAAATTTGTATCCCTCCGGTTTTTGACCCTCAATCTGCCGGTGGGAAGAGTTTCTCCTCCTCTACTCTGTCCAGAACAAAATGGGGAGGCGATGGCCTAGTGGTATAATCACCAGACTATTAATCCAGAAACTCAGCTAATGTTCTGGGGACCCAGTTCGAATCCCGTCACGGTTGGTGGTGAAATTTGAATTCAACAAAATATATCTGGAATTAAGAATCTACCGATGGCCATGAAACCATTGTTGATTGTCAGGAAAAACCCATCTGGTTCACTAATGTACTTTAGGGAAGGAAATCTGCCATCCTTACCTGGTCTGACCTACATGTGACTCCAGGGCCACAGCAATGTGGTTGACTCTCAACTGCCCGCCACGGGCAACTCGGGATGGGCAATAAATGCAGACCAGCCAGCGATGCCCATGTCCCACAAATGTCCCACGGGGGCGGCACGGTGGCACAGTGGTTAGCACTGCTGCCTCACAGCTCCAGGGACCTGGGCTCGATTCCTGGCTTGGGTCACTATCTGTGTAGGCTTTGTACATCCTCCCCGTGTCTGCGAGGGTTTCCTCCGGGTTCTCCGGTTTCCTCCCACAGTCCAAAGATGTGTGGGTTAGGTTGATTGGCCATGCTAAATTGCCCCTTAGTGTCCTGGGATGTGTAGGTTCGAGGGATTAGCGGGGTAAATATGGGGATAGGACCTGGGTGGGAATTGTTGTCTGTGCAGGTTCAATGGGCCGAATGGCCTCTTTCTGCACTGTGGGGATTCTATTGTATGAATGAATATTTAAAAAAGTTGTGTAAATATTTCCTGCACCTTTGATCCTGTATGCAGTGATAAATCTTCCTGCCAACGGAAGTGACAGCAAATGTTGAGGGTCAGGTGTGCTACGTACGTTTGTACCTTGTGATTTCTTGGGATTTACAATTAGTGATTAGGCCAGCAAGATGGTAATTGAAACGAGACAGGGTTAAAAGATTCAAGTTTCGGTTCTCATCACACACGGTTTGTGTCGAAACCGGGTGTCAACTGCCAACCAAGACAGAAAAGTAAGTGTTATGAGAAAGTGGGAACCTTAACGAGCAGTTGTGGTGCAGAGGCTGAATAAACATTCAGAATACTTTAAACTCCAGGAGTGTTTGGGTAAGGGGCGAGTGGGGGGTTGGGGGGGGAAAGGAACTCGCATTTATTTAGCAACTTACTCATCCTCAAGCTGCCAAGCGGAAAATGAATTCCTCCTGTGGCGTAGTAGCTCTTGTTTTTGTGGGAAAAAACCCACCAATGGCCAGGCAAGTATGTCCCACAAGACAGCACTGACTCGTTTGCTCGCGTTGACTGAGGGATGAGAAAGAAGGAATGGCGTTCTTCTATACAACCCCTCTCGAGGCTCCAACAGACAAAGAACAAAGAACAAAGAAAATTACAGCACAGGAACAGGCCTTTCGGTCCTCCAAGCCTGCACCGACCATGCTGCCCGACATAACTAAAACCCCCTACCCTTCCGGGGACCATATCCCTCTATTCCCATCCTATTCATGTACTTGTCAAGATGCCCCTTAAAAGTCACTACCGTATCCGCTTCCACTACCTCCCCCGGCAATGAGTTCCAGGCACTCACTACTGTGTACAAAATCTGCCTCGTACATCTCCTTTAAACCTTGCCCCTTGCACCTTGAACCTATGCCTCCTAGTAATTGACTCTTCCGCCCTGGGAAAAAGCTTCTGACTACTCACTCTGTCCCTGCCTCTCATAATCTTGTAGACTTCTATCAGGTCTTGTAGACTTCTATCAGACGCTAAAGGATTTTACAGCCAGTAAAGCACTTTTCAAGTGTAGTCGTTTTTTTGTAACGCAAGAAAGGTGGCAGCCAATTTTGGCACAGCAAGATCCCACAGATAGCAGTGGAATAAACGGGCAGATGGGTCCGACCCTTGGCGGGTGAGTGGACACCAGGGTCCTCGGCATTTTCGAGAAATTTGAGCAGTCCCAGTTCAGGGCCTGGTGCAAGGGATAGTCAGCCACCCCTCTCAACCTCATAATCCCCCCCACCCCACAAACAACCCCTCCCCCCTTCCCCACCGACCCCAAAACCCCCTCCCCCATCCCAGTGACCAACCAAGCTTCAATCACATCAAGGTGGCAAGCTGTGAAGGGCATACGGTTTGGAGATTGGGCTAATTCTAACTTTGCCCTACGCTCACCACTTTACGCAGAGGGTGAGGTTGTGCCCCTTGTTCTGGATTCGTCCCACACGAGGAAAGAGTTTTTGACATCTACCTAATTACAAGTCAAGTTTTGGTTGTCTGCCCTCATTATTTAAACCTTTCAGCCGTGGTTTGATTCTGGTGGCTCTGTGCTGTGCCCGCTCCAAGGCAGATAGCACATTTCCTAAATTGCAACAGCAATATCAATAATAAAAACAGAACCCCAAGCTGTGCCATGTCTATACTTTTAAAGAACCATAGAACCACAGAATCCTTACAGTCTGAAAGAGGCCATTCAACCCATCGAGTCTGCACTGACCCTCAGAAAGAGCGTCCCACCCAGGCTCTCCCCTCTGTCCTATCCCCGTAAACCTGTGCATTTACTGTGGCTAATCCACCTAATCTACATATCATGGGACACTATGGGGCAATTTAACATAGCAAATGCACCTAACCTACACATCTTGGGACACTGAAGAGCAATTTTGCATGGCCAATCCACCTAACTTGCACATCTTTGGACATGAAGGGGTAATTTGGCATAGCAAATGCACCTAACTTTCACACCTTGGGACACTAAAGAGCAATTTAGCCTGGCCAATCCACCTAACCTACACATCTTTGGCACAAAAACAGAAAATGCTGGAAAATCTCAGCAGGTCTGACAGCATCTGTAGGGAGAGAATAGAGCCAACGTTTCAAGTCTAGAACTCTGACGAAGGGTCATCTAGACTCGAAACGTTGGCTCTATTCTCTTCCCACAGATGCTGTCAGATCTGCTGAGATTTTCCAGCATTTTCTATTTTTGTATCAGATTCCAGCATCCGCGGTATTTTGCTTTTATCTACACATCTTTGGAGTGTGGGAGGAAACCGGAGCACCGGGAGGAAACCCACGCAGACACGGGGAGAACGCGCAGACTCCGCACTGACAGTGACCCAAGGGCCGGAATCGAGCCCGGGTCCCTGGCGCTGCGAGGTGGCAGTGCTAACCACTGTGCCACCGTGCCGCCCTTCAGAGCACATCTCAGCCTCCCTCAGCTTCCCGCTCACGTATTTGAATTTTCCTTTTGAACGAGTGAATCTGCTTTGTCGAGATTGTTACTGCAGCCAGTAGGGATCAGTGCTGCTTTGTTGAAATGCAGACAGTCAGTCTCGCGTCAACGCTGGGAGCAGCATGCACCAGATGTTGGCACCACTCTGCCACTGGTAAGCAACAGAGCACAAATAAGAAGCCATTAAAAGCCACTTCAAAAACAATACCTGGCAGCAATAAAAGACAACAAAAGGAGAAGAGGGGGAAATAAAACAAGAGGACAAGCCTCCTTTTTTAGCTGCCGTTGCTTCCAATATCTTGTATTCGAGGCATCCTAGCTTCTGCCATATCACCCTCCCAGATGGTGCTGGCTTTTATCCATTACTCACAATGAGTATGCCCCCTTTAATATTTACTCTTTGCTGTTAAAGAAACAGCCTTCACTGTTTGTATAAACATCGCGAAGGGAAAGGGCGAAAGCTGTGGCTTCCCCATCTGTGTTGTCTCTCACGAGGAGCGGTGAAGGCGGGGGTGCAGGCAGCTCGCTCCCATCTGAGCGACTGAGCCTCGGAGGGAAGCATGTGGCTGGCAGACGCTCAGAGCTGTCACCTTGCAGCCACATGTAGCAGCGTCTGCACTGGGAGGGGGCAGCAGCGGGGTGGGGAGCGGGGGGCAGCGGGAGAGGGCGTGGGGTGGGGACATTGGCTTTGATGGGAGCAGGCCACACACATCAGTAAGGATGGCCACAAGCTGTGCCTTTCTGACGCTGACCACAGTCGACTGAAGCAAGCACAGCTCCCCCACCGCGCCCCCCCCCCCCCACCACAATGCCCGCCCAGTCACTTCTTAAAGGGACCACGACCTTCCGCCCAGAGGCAAAACAATTACGTTTTTTGCACCCTCGCGGTGTAAATCTTTGATTTGATTTGATTTGATCCATGTATTATTGTCACATGCATTAGTACACAGTGAAAAGTATTGTTGCTTGCACGCTATACAGACAAAGCATACTGCTCATAGAGTACATGGGGAAAAGAAAAGGAGGGAATCATAGGACGTAGAACCCCACAGTGCAGAAGGAGGCCATTCGGCCCACCGAGTCTGCACCGACAACAACCCCACCCAGGCCCTATTCCCGTAACCGCACATATTTACCCTGCTAATCCCCCTGACACTAAGGAGCAATTTAGCATGGCCATCAACCTAACTTCTTTGGACTGAGAGTGCAGAATGTAGTGTTACAGTCAAAGCTAGGGTGTAGAGAAAGATCAACTTAATACGAGGTTGGTCCATCCAAAGGTCTGACAGCAGCAGGGAAGAAGCTGTTCTTGAGTCAGTTGGTACGTGACTTCAGACTTTTGTACCTTTCACTCTCGAATAACCTGGCTCTGATTTTAAGGTTGTGTTCCCACCCCCTGCCCCACCTCACCCCTTGCCTTGGATGGCCCCTCCAGATGAAATAGTTTGTCCACATTTACCCCATCAGACATATCTTTGTCACTTTTAACACCTCAATCAGCTCACCTCACAATCAATTCGATACAAACCAACCAGTGGTGGTGACAATGCAGGGTGGAGGAGTGGGTGGCAGGGTGGAGATAGGGAAGGGGATGTGGGTGATGCCAGCAAGGCCATATTTCGTCCCGAGTTGTCTTGCGAAGGTGGATTTGGGCCTTCTCCATTTGTTCCGATTCAGAAAACCTGGTGGTGCAGGATAGAACTGGAGCCAATCTTTAAGTGCTTTAATAAGATTTCATTACCAGAGATACACAATACAAGCACATACCTCTCAACCCAAGCAGCAAGTTTCAGTCTGTCCCTGCTGATACCAATGCAAGTGAATCCCCCGGTTAATGCCCATCGCAAATACAATTAGCTACAATTAATATATAATTAATCCAAACCACAGCAGTCTTTGTGGTGATGATGCTCTTGCAGTGCTGTTGGATAAGGAGTTCCACAATATTTACATGACGATAGTGAAGGAGCAGTGAGTTAGGATTAAGTCAGGATGGTACACAGCTAGTGCCCTGCCTTCGTGTTTTCCAGTTTCTTTTCTTCCTCCCTCCGTCATCTTATGATTTTATGCTGGAAAATCCTCTGGGATCCTGCCCATTGTTTCTAATCTAACCAGGAGCACTCACCTCACCTCCTATTTCCCGCTGCAGCTTTGTGATGGGGACAGTTAAGAAGATAACGATGGAGTAAGGAAGAGGATTCGTCCAAACTCATCCAAGTAGAAAATAAATGCAAGTCCTCTACCACCCCCGCCCAATCGTGGCAGCATCCACCTGTCTCGGAAATGATGGAGGGGGAATGGTGAGGGTGGGGTTGGTCATGGATGTTTTACCCATCTGGTTCACTAATGTCCTTTAGGAAAGGAAATCTGCCGTCCTTACCTGGTCTGGCCTACATGTGATTCCAGAGCCACAGCAATGTGGTTGACTCTTAACTGCCCTCAGAGATGGTCCAGCCTGCAACGTCCACACCCCATGGACGAATCATAGGATCCCTACAGTTCAGAAGGAGGCCATTCCGCCCATGGAGTCTGCACCGACCACAATCCCACCCAGGCCCTATTCCCACAACCCCACACATTTACCCTAGCTAGTTCCCCTAAAACTAGGGTCAATTTAGCATAGCCAATCAACCTAACTAGCACATCTTCAGATAAAAAAAAAAATCCTGGCCAGGAGGTTGCCTGGGAAACTCCAGTGGGAGGTCTGGTCAATGGCGATGTGTTACTAATATCCCAGCTTCCTTTCCTGAGCCAACTTTCAGGAGCAGCTCCATCTGGCTTTGGGCCTGTGATGGGCCAGGTGATTGGATGCCCATTGTTAGGACAATGTGTGAGGATGGGGTGGGGTGGTTGGGGGGCCGTGGGGTGGGGGGGGCTTTGCTGTGGTTTGTGGCGGTGAAAATGGGTACGGTTCGAGGAGTCCAAATTATCGTCTCAGGATGTTGAAATAAGCCTGTTCCTATAGGCCCCATAGACATCACTGGCATTTGTTGCCCATCTCTGATTGCCTTTGTAAAGGTGAGCTGTCTTCTTGAACTGTTGCAATCTAGCTAGCTACACTCACTGTGCTGTTGGGAAGGGATCTCCAGGAATTTGACCCAGCACCGGTGGAGGAATGGTGTGTAGTTTGGAGGGTAACTTGCAGGTGGTGAAGTTTCCATGTGCCTACTGCCCTTATCCTAGCTGGTAAAGGTTATGGGTTTGGAGGATGCTGTTGAAGGAACCTTGGTGAGTTGCTGCAGTGCAGCTTGGTACACAGTGTTGCCACAGTGGTGAAGGGAGTGAATGTTTAAGATGGCGGATGGGGTGACGATGAAGAGAGCTGAGTTGTCCTGGATGATCTCGAGCTTCTTGAGTGTTGTTAGGGCTGCATTCAACTAGCAAGTGAAGATTACTCCATCACACTCCTGACTTGTGCATTTTAGATGGCGGACAGGCTTTGGGGAGTCAGGAGGTGAGTTAGTCGCCACATAATTCTCCACCTCTGACCTGCCCTTGTAGCCATGGTATCTATTTGGCTATTTCACCAGAAAGGAGGTCCGTCAGGCCTCACTGAACGGGATGTCCATGTGAGGTGTAGGGCAGGAGAGGGAAGCACCTTGCTCAAATGCAATCAGATTATGTGCGTGCTTTTATTTTTAATTTTCTTTGAACAGTTTAGTTTACTACTCGTAGGAGTACTGGAGATGGAGGTAAGAAACCTATCTGACCAGGTGGAATGGTTTGAGATGCAAGATCCTGACAAGGAACCTCTTGGAATACATCCAGCCAATGTGCACAGGCGAAGACACACCAGACTAACATTAGGTGAGGTGAGGTTTGTGCTAAAGGGAGGCGATGGCTCAGTGGTACTATCACTAGATTATTAATCCAGAAACTCAGCTAATGTTCTGGGGACCCGGTTTCGAATCCCGCCACGGCAGGTGGTGGAATTTGAATTCAACAAAAAAAATCTGGAATTAAGAATCTACTGATGACTATGAAACCATTGTCGATTGTCAGAAAAACTCATCTGGTTCACTAACGTCCTTTCGGGGAGGAAATCTGCCATTTATGGGAATCTGCCTGGTGTGGCCAACTTATGACTCCAGAGCCACAGCAATGTGGTTGACTCTCAGCTGCCCTCAGGCAACTAGGGATGGGCAATAAATACTGGCCAGCCAATGACACCCATAGAATCCCTACAGTGCAGAAAGGGGCCATTGAGCCTGCATAAACAACAATCCCACCCATGCCCTATCCCTGTAACCGCGCATCTTTACCCTGCTAATCCCTCTGATCAAAGGGGCAATTTAGCATGGCCAATCAACCTAACTTGCACATTTTTGGACTGTGGGCGGAAACCGGAGCACCCGGAGGAAACCCACGCAGACACGAGGAGAATGTGCAAACTCCACACAGTTACCTGAGGCCGGAATCGAATTCGGGTGCCTGGCACTGTGAGGTAGCAGTGCCACCACTGGCCCATGAATAAATTTTAAAAAACAGAGTTTAAATTCTCCCCGTGTCTGCATGGGTTTCCACCGGGTGCTCCGCTTTTCTCCCATAGTCCAAAGATGTGCGAGTTAGGTGGATTAGCCATGCTAAATTAACCCTTAGTGTCAGGGAGACCAGCAGGGTAAATATGTGGGGTTATGGGAATATAGCTTGGGTGGGATTATGGTCGGTGCAGACTCGATGGGCCGAATGGCCTCCTTCTGCACTGTAAGGATTCCATGAAAAAATGCATTTGTTCTACTTTTTAGACATCGCTTTGTGAGTCAGAGAGAGAGATGAGTAATCTTTATCTGATGGATGTACACTGAGATGACTAAACCTTGAACAGATAGATGGGATTCAAAGGAAAAGTTATATCAGATTTGAGGGGTTTTCTTGCTATTCGAGAAACTGGGATTATTCTCCCGTGAGCAGAGGAGGTTGAGTGGAAATTTAATAACAACTGTTCAACATTATGAAGGGTTGTGACGGAGTAAATGAAGCGATGAAGAAAACCATCGCCTGACAGGAGGGACGGTAAGCAGCGGACACAGGTTGAAGAGAATTCACAAAAGTGCCAGAGGGAGCAACGCAGAGAACTTGTTTTTAACGCAAGGAGTTGCTGTGATCAGGGGTGCAATGCCTGAAAGGGCGATTGGGTAAGAAAGTTTCAAAAGGGAGTAGGATGTTTACTTGAAAAGGAAAAATCCAGATGCTTGAGCACATCGTTTAAACAGATGGTCCTGTGCAGGACTGGGGCAGTGCTGCACTGTCAATGATGCCGTCCTTCAGATGAGCCCTGTCTGCCCTCTCTGGAAGATGTCAAAGCTACCATGGCGCTATCTGAAGAAGAGAGGGTACTCAATATGCTAGCAAACATACATCCTGGGACTGGCATCATTAAAACAGATGACCCTGTTATTTACTTTAGTGCTTTCCATGGGAACTTGCTGTGCACAAATTGGGTGTCATGTTTCCTACATTACAACATGGCGATATCTTGCAAGCATGGCATTGACTGTAAAGCACTTTCAGCCTTCTCTAGGCTGAGAGGCTATGAATTCAAGCGCTTCCTGCCTTTTACTGATCACAGTAAGAAGTCTCACAACACCAGGTTAAAGTCCAACAGGTTTATTTGGTAGCACAAGCTTTTGGAGTGTCGCTCCTTCTTCAGGTGAGTGAAGAGTTGTGTTCACAAACAGGGCATGTATAGACACAAACTCAATTTAAAAGATAACAGTTGGAATGCGAGTCTTTACAGGTAATCAACTCTTAAAGGTACAGAGAATGTGAGTGGAGGGAGGGTTAAGCACAGGTTAAAGAGGTATGCATTGTCTCCAGCCAGGACAGTTAGTGAGATTTTGCAAGCCCAGGCAAGTTGTGGGGGTTACAGATAGTGTGACATGAACCCAAGATCCTGGTTGAGACCGTCCTCATGTGTGCGGAACTTGGCTATCAGTTTCTGCTCAGCGATTCTGTGTGTCGTGTGTCATGAAGGCCACCTTGGAGAACGCTTACCCGAAGATCAGAGGCTGAATGCCCATGACTGCTGAAGTGTTCCCCGACAGGAAGAGAACACTCCTGCCTGGTGATTGTCGAACGGTGTTCATTCATCTATTGTCATAGCGTCTGCATGGTCTCCCCAATGTACCATGCCTTGGGACATCCTTTCCTGCAGCGTATCAGGTAGACAACGTTGGCCGCAGACATTTTAGCGATCAACCAGGGCGGCACGGCGGTACAGTGGTTAGCACTCACAGCACCAGGGACCTGGGTTCAATTACCGGCTCGGCTCACTGTCTGTGTGGAGTTTGCACATCCTCGCCGTGTCTGCATGAGTTTCCTCCGGGTGCTCCGGTTCCCTCCCACAGTCCAGAGACGTGCGGGTTAGGTGGATTGGCCATGCTAAATTGCCCCTTAGTGTCAGAGGAACTAGCTAGGGTAAGTGCATGGGGTTATGGGGATGGGGCCTGGCTGGGATTGTAGTCGGTGCAGACTCGATGGGCCAAATGGCCTCCTTCTCCACTGTAAGGATTCTAACCAGCTTTGAGGCATGCACACCCATGAAACTACACGCACATTAACTTTCTTGGAAGCTAGTTTTGTGGGCACAGCTTTAAGGATTTAACTTGAAAGATTTGAACAATGGTCCATATTTCAGTGCCAACTATAAAGTTTCCCCTGTGGCGGTATGTGCTCACATGATGAGTGAAAGAGCTTGAAGAGTTGTCTGAGTCCTTTGCACGCGGCCTCAGCCAAGCTTCACCAGATTCAGAGCAATCTTTTTGGTTTCTTTTGTTTATTCCTGGCACCTGAGCGCTGCTGGCTGGCCCATCCTTCATTGCTCTTGAGGAGTCTGTGCAATCTATCGCCATCTATGTCAAATAAAAGAAAACATTATGATTATGCTCTGTGGGTCACAAGAGTTTGCCATGTGCGAATTGGCTACTTCATTTCCTACATTACAACAGTGGTTAGCACCACTGCCTCACAGCACCATGGGACCTGGGTTCAAATCTGGCCTTGGGTCACTGTCTGTGTGGAGTTTGCACATTCTCCACGTGTCTGCGTGGGTTTCCTCCAGATGCTCTGGTTTCCTCCCACACTCTAACGATGCGTGGGTTAGGTTGATTGGCCATGCTAAATTGCCCCTTCGTGTCAGGGGAATTAGCAGGGTAAATACGCTGGGTTACGGGGTTAGGGTCTGGGTTGTTGTCAGTGCAGACTCGATGGGCTGAATGGCCTCCTCCTACACTGTAGAGATTCTGTGGATTCTTTTGTGGATTCTATGTTGTAGATTGGCTGCAAAACCTCCTGGCACCAGATGGAATGTTTCTGTTTCTGCCTCCCTGCTAAATGTATGTGTGTGAGGAGTTTGCCTCGGTCATTGCCATATAGCTATGCACGGACCTGTAGATATATCTGACAGGTGTCTCCCATTAACCCTGGCATTATCGGAGATCTATTGCATCCGTTTTGCATGAAATTCTGTCACCCGCCATTGCATGCATTGATTGCGAGAGAAATTAAATGAGCGGCACACTTTGATGTTCTTTTCAGGTTTGATCTCAGGATGTGGGGGGCGCTAGCAAAACTGAATTGAACACCTTGTTGTAATCAGAAGGTGGTGGCTATGGATGTTCTCCTTGATCCCCTGGACGATGGAGCACCCACAATGGTGTTTGGTGGGGAATTCCAGAATATCGATGCAGCAATGATGCATGCCAAAGATGCATAGGTTAGGTGGATTGGCCATGGTAAATTGCCCTTAGTGTCCAAAAATGTGTAGATTAGGGGGATTAGCCCTGGTAAATGTGTAGGGTTACAGGGATAGGGCAGGGGAGAGGGTTTGGGTAAAATACTTTGTCAGAGGGTCGGTGCAGACTCGATGCCGACTCTATAGCTGAGAAAGCCCACCAACACCTCTACTTTCTCAGGAGGCTAAAGAAATTTGGCATTTCCACGATGACTCTCACCAACTTTTACAGATGCACCACAGAAAGCATTCTTTCTGGTTGTATCACAGCTCAGTATGACTCCTGCTCTGCCCAAACTGTAAGAAAATACAAAGAGCCATGAACGAAACTCAGTCCATCACGCAAACCAGCCTCCCATCCATTGACCCTGTCTACACTTCCCACAGCCTCGAAAAAACAGCGGGATAATTATGGACCCCACGCACCCCAGACATTCTCTCTTCTACCTTCTTCCATCAGGAAAAAGATACAAAATTCTGAGATCACATACCAAACAACTCAAGAACGACTTCTTCCCTGCTGCTGTCAGACTTTTGAATGGACCTACCTCACATTAAGTTGATCTTTCTCGACACCCTAGCTATGACTGAAACACTGCATTCTGCACTCTCTCCTTTCCTTCTCGATGAACGGTATGCTTTGTCTGTATAGCATACAAGAAACAATACTTTTCACTATATACCAATACATGTGACAATAATAAATCAAATCAAATCAAAAGATGGCCCCTTCTGCACTGTAGGAATTCTATGCCCAAGTGATGATGTGATATAGAGGGAAACTGAGAGGCATTGGTTTTTCCACCATCTTGCTGTGCATGTTTACAATGTTTACGGTTTCTCCGTTTTGAATCCTAAAGAACAAGTGACTAATATGCTCTGATGCTGGTAACTTCTTAAGTGGGAGTCTGGCTGGCAACATCTCCGAGTGTGTGCGTTTGAGGATCAGCACATGCTTGGTTCTGAATGCTGTTGCAATGTCAATGCTGTTCCTGGTTTATGCGACAACTTGAGGGAAGCTCATGTGATTTTATTGTCTGTTCGGCTCTTAACAGTTGCCCCAAAAGGCAAGAAACCTGCTTTGCTTTGAACAACTGACCTGATCACATTGATTTGATTTGATTTGATTTATTATTGTCACATGTATTAGTATACATGTGAAAAGTATTGTTTCTTGCGCGCTATACAGACAAAACATGCCGTTCATAGAGAAGGAAACGCGAGAGTGCAGAATGCAGTGTTACAGTCATAGCTAGGGTGTAGAGAAAGACCAAGTTAATGCAAGGTAAGTCCATTCAAAAGTCTGACAGCATCAGGGAAGGAGCTGTTCTTGAGTCAGTTGGTACGTGACCTCAGACATTTGTATCTTTTTCCCGACGGAAGAAGGTGGAAGAGAGAATGTCCGGGGTGCGTGGGGTCCTTAACTATGCTGGCTGCTTTTCCGAGACAGCGGGAGGTGGAGACAGAGTCAATGGATGGGAAGCTGGTTTGCGTGATGGACTGGGCTACATTCACGACCTTTTGTAGTTTCTTGCAGTCTTTCGCAGAGCAGGAGCCAAGCTGTGATACATCCAGAAAGAATGCTTTCTATGGTGCATTTGTAAAAGTTGGTGAGAGTTGTAGCTGACATGCCAAATTTCCTTAGTCATCTGAGAAAGTAGAGGCATGGGGATGTGGAGATTGTGGGGCTGAATCAACAAAAAAGGGCAATACAAACCGATTTGCATATTTTTAGCCTTTCTAATGAACTTCCCCCATGTTGCGAACCAGTGGCATTACAAACTTTGCTTCTCTAAACTTCTGTCTGGACATCAGCCTTGGCTCAGAGGGTAACTCTTCCAGTTTAGAAGGGTGGGAGTTCAAGGATAGATCAGTACATTGAGTGGGTATACATGGTCAGACACAATAAATCAGGGTCAGACTGTAAGCTGAGACTCTTCCTGGCACAAGTTGAAGAAAAACAGGGGTGTTTTAATCAATATTTATCCCTCAACCAACGCCATTTAATCAGATTATCCCATCATTCATTTTGCTGTGTGGCTCCTTGCTGTTTGTTAATTGGTTATGATGTGGAGATGACGGCGTTGGACTGGGGTAAACACAGTAAGAGTTTTAACAACACCAGGTTAAAGTCCAACCGGTTTATTTGGTAGCAAATGCCATTAGCTTTCGGAGCGCTGCTCCTTCCTCAGATGGAGTGGATATCTGCTCTCAAACAGGGCATACAGAGACACAAACTCAAGTTACAGAATACTGATTAGAATGCGAATCTTTACAGCTAATCAAGTCTGAAAGATACAGACAATGTGAGTGGAGAGAGCATTAGGCACAGGTTAAAGAAATGTGTATTGTCTCCAGACAGGACAGCCAGAGAGATTCCGCAAGTCCAGACAAGCTGTGGGGGTTACCGATAGTGTGACATGAACCCAAGATCCCGGTTTAGGCCGTCCTCATGTGTGCGGAACTTGGCTATCAGTTTCTGCTCAGCGACTCTGCGCTGTCGTGTGTCGTGAAGGCCGCCTTGGAGAATGCTCACCCGAAGATCAGAGGCCGAATGCCCGTGACCGCTGAAGTGCTCCCCAACAGGAAGAGAACAGTCTTGCCTGGTGATTGTCGAGCGGTGTTCATTCATCCGTTGTCATAGCATCTGCATGGTTTCCCCAATGTACCATGCCTTGGGACATCCTTTCCTGCAGCGTATCAGGTAGACAACGTTGGCCGAGTTGCAAGAGTATGTACCATGTACCTGGTAGATGGTGTTCTCACATGAGATGATGGCATCCGCATCAATGATCCGGCACGCCTTGCAGAGGTTGCTGTGGCAGGGTTGTGTGGTATCGTGGTCACTGTTCTCCTGAAGGCTGGGTAGTTTGCTGCGGACAATGGTCTGTTTGAGGCTGTGCGGTTGTTTGAAGGCAAGAAGTGGGGGTGTGGGGATGGCCTTGGCGAGATGTTCGTCTTCATCAATGACATGTTGAAGGCTCCGGAGGATATGCCGTAGCTTCTCCGCTCCGGGGAAGTACTGGACAACGAAGGGTACTCTGTCCACCGTGTCCCGTGTTTGTCTTCCCAGAAGGTCGGTGCGGTTTCTCGCTGTGGCGCGTCAGAACTGTCGATCGATGAGTCGAGCACCATATCCTGTTCTTATGAGGGCATCTTTCAGTGTCTGGAGGTGTCTGTTGCGATCCTCCTCATCTGAGCAGATCCTGTGTATACGGAGGGCTTGTCCGTAGGGGATGGCTTCTTTAACGTGTTTAGGGTGGAAGCTGGAGACGTGGAGCATCGTGAGGTTATCCGTGGGCTTGCGGTACAGTGAGGTGCTGAGGTGACCGTCCTTAATGGAGATGCATGTGTCCAAGAATGCAACCGATTCCGGAGAGTAGTCTATGGTGAGTCTGATGGTGGGATGGTACTTGTTGATGTCATCATATAGTTGTTTCAGTGATTGTTCATCATGAGTCCAAAGGAAGAAATAGTTATCGATGTATCTAGTGTATAGCATCGGTTGAAGGTCCTGTGCGGTGAAGAAGTCTTGTTCGAACCTGTGCATGAAGATGTTGGCATATTGAGGTGCGAATTTGGTCCCCACGGCTGTTCCGTGTGTCTGGATGAAGAACTGGTTGTTGAAGGTGAAGACATTGTGGTCCAGGATGAAGAGGATGAGTTGTAAAATTGCATATGGAAACTGGCAGTTGTCGGCGTTGAGTACTGAGGCCGTTGCAGCAATGCCATCATCGTGGGGGATGCTGGTGTAGAGTGCCGAGACATCCATTGTGATGAGGAGTGCTCCTGGTTCAACTGCTCCATGTGTGCCGAGTTTCTGTAGGAAGTCCATAGTGTCGCGACAAAAGCTGGGGGTTCTTTGTACAATGGGTTTCAGGATGCCCTCGACATAGCCGGAGAGGTTCTCGCACATTGCCCGATAGGATGGGACGGCCGAGTGTGTTTGCCTTGTGTATCTTCGGGAGGCAGTAGAGATCTCCAACGCGGGGAATACGTGGGATGAGAGCACGGAGGCTGCCCTGAAGGTCCAGATCAAAGGTCTTGATCAGAGTGTTGAGTTGACGGATGTGCTCTTTAGTCGGGTAACTGTAGTGTTCCTCGTTGTTCAGTTGTCGGTGCACTTCTTTGCAGTAATCCGTTCTGTTCAGTATGACGATGGCCCCTCCTTTATCTGCTGGTTTGATGACAATGTTGCGGCTGGTCTTGAGAGCGTAGATGGCGTTGCGTTGTGCTTGGGTGATGTTCGGGGTTGTCTTGTGAGTGCAGCTGATGGATTTGGTGTTGACGCACCTCCTGATAGCTTGGATCGCAACAGACATCTCCAGATGCTGAAAGATGCCCTCATAAGAACAGGATATGGCGCTCGACTCATCGATCGACAGTTCTGACGCGCCACAGCGAAAAACCGCACCGACCTCCTCAGAAGACAAACACGGGACACGGTGGACAGAGTACCCTTCGTCGTCCAGTACTTCCCTGGAGCGGAGAAGCTACGGCATCTCCTCCAGAGCCTTCAACATGTCATTGATGAAGACGAACATCTCGCCAAGGCCATCCCCACACCCCCACCTCTTGCCTTCTAACAACCGCACAGCCTCAAACAGACCATTGTCTGCAGCAAACTACCCAGCCTTCAGGAGAACAGTGACCACGACACCACACAACCCTGCCACAGCAACCTCTGCAAGACGTGCTGGATCATCGACACGGATGCCATCATCTCACGTGAGAACACCATCTACCAGGTACACGGTACATACTCTTGCAACTCGGCCAACGTTGTCTACCTGATACGCTGCAGGAAAGGATGTCCCAAGGCATGGTACATTGGGGAAACAATGCAGACGCTACGACAATGGATGAATGAACACCACTCGACAATCACCAGGCAAGACTGTTCTCTTCCTGTGGGGGAGCACTTCAGCGGTCACGGGCTTTCGGCCTCTGATCTTCGGGTGAGCGTTCTCCAAGGCAGCCTTCACGACACACGACAGCGCAGAGTCGCTGAGCAGAAACTGATAGCCAAGTTCCGCACACTTAAGGATGGCCTAAACCGGGATCTTGGGTTCATGTCACACTATCGGTAACCCCCACAGCTTGTCTGGACTTGCAGAATCTCACTGGCTGTCCTGTCTGGAGACAATACACATTTCTTTAACCTGTGCCTAATGCTCTCTCCACTCACATTGTCTGTATCTTTCAGACTTGATTAGCTGTAAAGATTCGCATTCTAATCAGTATTCTGTAACTTGAGTTTGTGTCTCTGTGCCTTGTTTGTGAGCAGATATCCACTCCATCTGATGAAGGGGCAGCACTCCGAAAGCTAATGGCATTTGCTACGAAATAAACCTGTTGGACTTTAACCTGGTGTTGTTAAAACTCTTACTGTGTTAATTGGTTGCCACACTTGCTGACATGACAACTGCTCTTTAAAAAGTATTTCTGTGCCAGTGAAGCAGAGTTGGAATGTCTTCAACGCATGAAAGATGCAATATAAACGCAAGGTTTTCCTGAGTCCTTTCCTTAGTTTGTCAGAATTCTTGAACTCGAATAGAATTCCTCCGGGTGCTCCGGTTTGCTCCCACAGTCCAAAGATGTGCAGGTTAGGTGGACTGGCCATGTTAAAGAGTGGCACGGTGGCACAGTGGTTAGTACTGCTGCCTCACAGCACTAGGCACCCTGCTTCGATTCCCGGCTTGGGTCACTGTCTGTGCAGAGTCTGCACGTTCTCTCCCATGTCTGCGGGGGTTTCCTCTGGGTTCTCCGATTTCCTCCCACAGTCTGAAAGATGTTCTGGTTAGCTGCATTGGCCATGCTAAGTTCTCCCTCAGTGTACCTGAACAGACATCTGAGTGTGGCAACTAGGAGATTTTCACAGCAACTTCATTGCAGTGTTAATTAGTGTGACTAATAAATAAACTTTTTTAAAAAATGTGTGGGTTTACGGGGATAGGGCAGGAAGGTGGGCCTGGCTAAGATGCTCTTTCAGAGAGTCGGTGCAGACTCGATGGGCCGAATGGCCTTCTTCTGCACTATAGGGATTTTATGGCTCTATGGCAATCGTTTCAACAGCTACAGACAGTTCCAATGCTGGAAACACTACAAGTTCATGAACTAACCCTGGTGATGCTAGCCCAAAACAATTGAAAGAATTTGTATGGAGTTGGCAAAAGTCAACAGAGAATTCAGCATTCTGGCAATGGGCTGGCATACAATCTGGAACACGTGTTTCTGACGGCTATACGGTCTCACATGAGTTTGACCATTTAAAGGAATTTCTACCCCAATCATTAGAAATCCCTTTATTAAATACTAAGAGTGACTCATTGCTTCTGGGTTTCCATGACACAGAGAAGGTCTTTGATAAGTAAACATGGCAAACCATTTCTTGTGGGGTCTGGAGAAGTCTTAACCCGTCACATCGTAAACTGTAAAGTTTAAAAGCATTCGAGCCCCAAATGAGTCATTGGCAGCATTAGATACTCTTGTATCTTGGAATGAGTAGACCATTCTGTCCCTCCAGCGTGTTCCACCATTCTATATTGCAGCATGGTCGATCTATACGTTAACCAGATCTGACCACCTTTGCTCCTGGCTTCTTGGGAAGTGAGTTCCAGATTTTCACTGCTTTTTTTTTGTGGAAAGGTGCCTCCAAGGTCATTCCTAAATGATCTAGCTCTAATTTTAGGATTAAAACCTCCTGCAATAACGTTTATGTATTGGTGTCACAAGTAGGCTTACATTAACGCTACAATGAAGTTACTGTGAAAATCCCCTAGTCGCCACACTCCTGCATCTGTTCGGGCGCACTGAGGGAGAATTTAGCATGGCCAATGCACCTAAGCAACATGTCTTTCAGACTGTGGGAGGAAACCGGAGCACCCGGAGGAAACCCATGCAGACATGGGGAGAACGTGCAGACTCCGCATGGACAGTGACCCAAGCCGGGAATTGAACCCGGGTCCCTGCGCTGTGAGGCAGCAGTGCGAACCACTATGCTACCATGCCACCCTTTACTGGTATTTATGTAGCAACTTTAAATAGACCAGGCTGTTTTGGCCCCTCCAACTTGGTGGGTTATTACAGTCCCGCCATGCAAACGGCAATTTAAATGGCTGCCCACATCTACCCGGGAGAGACACTCTGTGGTGGGGCTGTAAACTCCAAGCCATATTAAAATGGCCCAAGGCTCTTCATGGGAGAATTATCAAACCAGAGCTTGACACACAAGAAGATATTAGGGCAGATGACCAAAAGCTTGATAAAAGAGGTAATTTTTCAGGACCGTCTTATGTGAGGAAAGAGACGTAAAGTTTATTTATTAGTCACAAGTAAGGCTTACATTAACACTGCAATGAAGTTACTGTGAAATTCCCCGAGTCACCACACTCCGGCGCCTGTTCGGGTCAATGCACCTGACCAGCACGTCTTTCAGAATGTGGGAGGAAACCAGAGCACCCGGAGGAAACCCACGCAGACACGGGGAGAACATGCAAACTCCTCACAGACAGTGATCCAGGCCGGGAATCGAACCCAGGTCCCTGGCGCTGTGAAGCAGCAGTGCTAACCAAAGTGCCACCCCAAGGTGGAGGAGCAAGGTGGAGGGAGAAAATGTCAGAGTTCATGCCCTTGGCAGCTTAAGGCACAGCAACCAATGACAACTGGAAATTGCTCAAGATGGCAGAACTGGTGTGGAACTGAAAAGTGGGTAGGTTGAGGACTGCTGGAGATTGCAAAGAAATAGGCCGGAGGCCTCTGGTCTCGCACGGCCCCGCTACCACTGCCAGCGAGAATGGAGAATTTGGCGCTTAGCCAAATCTCCTTTCGCAGCAGCAGGACTGGAGAATCCCAGCCGCGGGCGAGGTTGGAGAATTCTGGAGGGGAGGCGCCATGGAGGGAGTTGAAAACAAGGATGAGAACTTTAAAATCGACGCATTGCTTAAGGGAACCCCAGGTCAGGGATGACGGTTGTGTCGCAAAGTGTCGAGCAGGATATGGGTAGCAAAACTTTGGATGAGCTTGTGTTTGTGGGATGGGAGATTGGCCAGGCTTCCACCAGAGGGAATAATTTCCATGTATCTAAAGATAAAAATATCATTTTGAATACCTCAGGTAGGTCTGGCCTCAACTTCTAAACTTAAGGGGAACACAAGCCATGCATACGCAATCTGGCCTCGTAGTTTAACCCTTTAAGGACTGGTGCCATTCAGCTGAATTGGTGCTTTGTCCACTCCAAGGTCAATATATTTTTCCTGAGGGGTGCTGCCCAGAACTGAACGCAGTGCTTCAGATGGGGTTCTGGCCAGGTGTCTTGCCTGGATTAGTGATGGCATTGGGACTGCAACAACCTCATGAAAACTGAGTCGACTGTCAATAAAAATACAGCTTACCAGTTACCACCAGATTTCACAACACCGCCTCTTCAGCAGATAATGAATCGCAGGCTCCAAGCTATGTGACAAGTTGCCTTCAGTCCAGGAAACAGGAACCAAGTCTCTGAGATGGCAAACCCTCTGAAAAGAGCTTTGTGAGAAAATGAATGTTTTTCATATCGCAGCTATATCCGAATGACGTTGGCTTCGAGATTGGATTGCACAGGCACAGTTGGGGCACAGAGCAGGGCTGGTGCAGGCATATTTGGCCCCCTTCAACTTGGTACCCCTCCAAGCCCGCCCCCATTAACTTTCCAAAATGAATGCCGTCAAACGCTGCCACGCTCCTACCACCGCAAAAACTTCCCAAACTCACGGGCAGTTGTGACCGGCAATCTGCCCGCACCCCGGTCTCAGACTCTCACTGTTCTGTGCCACGTTCCCTGGGCACTGCTCACTGGGCCCTGCTTTGCCACCCCCCCCACCTCCCCGCACCCCCCCCCCCCCCCCCCGCACCCACCACCACCACCAGCATCACCACATGATCACCCAGGAGCTTTCTGATTGGTTGAAAACATGGAACTCCTAGGTAACGGGCAGTTTGGTGAACTGGCATCACCACCCATTGAGATTGTCTCTGCTATGTCAGTCTGGAAACTCTCTCACCTCCAATTTCAACTCTTGGTCTGAGGCTGTATAAGGCTCTGGTCAGACCCCATTTGGAGTATTGTGAGCAGTTTTGGGCCCCATACCTAAGGAAGGATGTGCTGGCCTTGGAGGGGGTCCAGAGGAGGTTCACAAGAATGATCCCAGGAATGAAGGGTTTCTCATATGAGGAGCGGTTAAGGAGTCTGGGCCTATACTCGATGGAGTTTAGAAGGAAGTGGGGGGGGGATCTAATTGAAACTTACAGAATACTGAGAGACCTAGATAGAATGGACGTGGAGAAGAGGTTTCCACTAGTGGGAGAGACTAGAACCTGCGGGCACAACCTCAGACTGAAGGGACGCTCCTTTAAAACTGAGATGAGGAGGAGTTTCTTCAGCCAGAGGGTGGTGAATCTGTGGAACTCATTGCCACAGAGGAGGCTGTGGAGGCCAGGTCATTGAGTGCCTTTAAGACAGAGATAGATAGGTTCTTAATCAATAAGGGGATTTTTGATTTGATTTGATTTAATTTATTATTGTCACATGTATTAACATACAGTGAAAAGTATTGTTTCTTGCGCGCTATACAGACAAAGCATACCGTTCATAGAGAAAGAAATGAGAGAGTGCAGAATGTAGTGTTACAGTCATAGCTAGGGTATAGAGCAAGATCAACTTAATGCAAGGTAAGTCCATTCAAAAGTCTGTCAGCAGCAGGGAAGAAACTGTTCTTGAGTCGGTTGGTCCATGACCTCAGACTTTTGTATCTTTTTCCCGAAGGAAGAAGTTGGAAGAGAGGATGTCCGGTGGGTGTGGGGTCCTTAATTATGCTGGCTGCGTTGCCGAGGCAGCGGGAAGCGTAGACAGAGTGAATGGATGGGAGGCTGGTTTGGGTGATGGATTGGGCTACATTCACGGCCTTTTGTAGTTCCTTGCGGTCTTGAGCAGGGCAGGAGCCATACCAAGCTGTGAAACAACCAGAAAGAATGCGAGGAGAAGGCAGGAGAATAGGGATGAGAATCATATCAGCCATGATTGAATGGTGGAGCAGACTCGATGGGCTGAATGGCCTAATTCTGCTCCTATATCTCATGGTCTTGTGTTCTTATGTTCTAATCTCCAATGAGACACTGGGGAGGGAAACCATTCTTCCGGACTCTGTAAATAGAACATTCCTGAAACAAAGTTGCTGGAATTGAATATCACATGCAACCTTTATAACATTTTCTCCAAAATAATTTTACTGGGATAAAAATGTTTCCACATTCCACAAGAGAATCCTTGCAATTGGATTCACCTCCTTGGTGGGCCAGCATTCTCTGTCTAGACGATTTATGGGAGTGTGGTGAACCATAGATGGTGACCACTATGGGTACTGAACCATCGATGGTTAGCACTATGGGTACTTATACATATGTTACTGTTGTCACTGTTGGGGTTAGGGTTGGGGTGTTCTACCTGTTGGTATTGTTCTGTGGTACACTCCGGTTGGCTCCGCCACCTGTAGGAGTATAAAGGTCACTGCACTGCCGGGTGACCCTTTAGTCTGGGATTTTTTGTTATGTAGTATGCCCCATTCTTGTTACTAATAAAAGCTTTTATTTCCCGGGTACGATCCAGCCTCCCGAGTGATTTAATCGCGCATCAGGGAGGAACCATGCCTTCCTGAAACAGGACAAATATAAACACTTTTTTTTCAGGATCTGGCCTTCCCACCAGGGTATCTGTCCCCCAAAGGGTCATCTGGACTCGAAACATCAGCTCTTTTCTCTCCTTACAGATGCTGCCAGACCTGCTGAGATTTTCCAGCATTTTCTCTTTTGGTTTCAGATTCCAGACCCGCAGTAATTTGCTTTTATCTGCCTCCCTCCCTCCTACTCTTAATCCCTATTGTTTTCCTCTATATTTAAAAAACTGAATTCAACATTTTTCAAATCAATGGACAGCTGGAAAATGTCTGCATTGAGTTTGCTAATACTGATTTTAGAATTGATATTTGGGCATTTTTAGTACTTAAAAATTCAACATAACAACCAGCCTGCCGTCACTAGAAGTGTGTCATGTGATCCAGTCTCAGTTACACTTTGGCCTGTGAGCGCAGCGCAGCACGCACAGCTCTGCTGCTGACGTCTTCAAGTTTTCTATTCATGAACCCCCAACATGTTTACACAATTCTTTATGAGTGATCGGTGCCTTTATACCTTTATAAAAACACAACAGTGAGCAGTTAATGTTAAATATAAATAAGTGAATTATGTTCTTAATCAAATTATTGGTGCGCAGTAGCTGCTAAGAGCTGGTAGATATCCTGTTGCCGGCCTATAGATCGTGAGGCGGGGGTGGGATACAACATGGCCTATAGAATTGTTGGGGGTGCGGGGGGGGGGGGGGGGTGTTGCTGATTGTGGGAGGTTGCAGAGAAATTGGGAAATAGGAACATAGGAATTAGGAGCAGAAGTAGGCAATTCAGCCCTTCGAGCCTGCTCTGTCATTCAATCAGATCATGGCTGATCTCTCCCTGGTCTCAAATCCACCTCCCCACCTGTTCCCCATATCCCTATAACCTGTTTTTATTTAATCAGAAATATATCCATCTCCTTCTTGAAAAAAAATTCAATGATTCAGACTCCACTGCGCTCATGGGGCAGCGAGTTCCACAAATTCACCACCCTCTGTGAGAAGTAGCTCCTACTCATCCCAGTTTTAAATCTACCGTCTTTCAACATACAAATGTTGAAGAGTGGCCTGGTCGTGGGAATGCGGAGAGGTCAGTGATCACAAAAGGAATCTGATCATGATGGCAGGGGGAGGTGGGGACTGTTCGATTGCAAGAGGGAAGCTGTTTAGCTTAAGGGGGAAGGGAAGGCAGGCAGCCTTATTAAAATAATAAAAGCAAATTACTGCGGATGCTGGGATCTGAAACCAAAAGAGAAAATGCTGGAAAATCTCAGCAGGTCTGGCAGCATCTGTGAGGAGAGAAAAGAGCTGACGTTTCGAGTCCAGATGACCCTTTGTCAAAGCTAAAAGGCACAAAAAGTGGGAGATATTTACACTGCAGGGTGAGAGAGTGAAAGATGAAACCAGGGGAAAGGCTGCTAATGTCCAGAGAGAATAAAGGGTGTGAATGGCCAAACAGCAGAGAAGCTGAAATCAGAGGGTAAGCTGTGACAGATGAAGATGTGGGGGGAGGAAGGGAATGGGCGGTAGAGAGGTAAAATTTAGAAAAAGGGGGAGAGGGGAAGCATAGGGGGAGAAAAGGTAAGAAAAGGGGGGATAAAGTAGGGGTAAAGAGTGGGGGGGGGAGAGAAAAATGAAGAAAGACAATAAAGAAATAAAAGGTAGAGAACAGTTAAAAATTAAATAAAATGAAAACAAAGAGGTCGAGGTGGGGTAGAGCTAATCATCTGAAGTTGTTGAATTCGATGTTGAGACCGGAAGGTTGTAATGTGCCTCGCCGGAAGATGAGACGCTGTTCCTCCAGTTTGTGTTGAGCTTCACTTGGCAGCAGGCCAAGGACAGACATGTGGGCATGGGAGCAGGATCGTGTGTTAAAATGGCAAAGAACGGGAAGGTCAGAGTCCTGATTGCGCACAGACCGAAGGTGCTCAGCAAATCCTTATTAAAATATTTAAATGAGCAGCCAGTTAACTGGGAGCAGGTCTCTCTTCCCCGTCACAGCTTCATTGTATGGGGCAATGATGACGTGGCGGTAATGTTACTGGGCTAGTTAGTAGGAGGCCTGGGCAACTGCTCTGGGGACAGGGGTTCAAATCCCACCACTGCTGGTGGAATTTAAACTCAACCTTCATCAATTATTGTCAAAACCCACCTGGTTCACTCATGCCCTTTAGGGAAGGAAATCCGCCGTCCTTACCTGGTCTGGCCTACATGTGACTCCAGAGCCACAGCAATGTGGTTGACTCTTCATTCCAGTTTAAGGGCAATTCTGCATTGGCAACAAATGCTGGCCTTTTACCAGCGACACCCACATCCGATGAAAGAATAAAGAACCAAAAAATTAAGAGCAGATGGTTTGAGGCAGGTTGGATTCAGCTCTGAGATTTTTAACATATCCCCACCCGATCCAAACTCATTCATTGTTGGGGATTACTGTTACCCTTGCTCATGTCTGATTCATGGCCCCTTTCCATTGTCCCCTTTGCTTCTCGTCAACATAGCAAGGAGGGCACAGTAAGATTAACTTTTTAGGGACATGTAGTGAAGCGAGATGGGGAAACAATCAGATCCTCCTGCTCACGATGTGTAAATTAGCTGTTTCTATCACCTGGGGTTAGTCTGAACCTCTCAGCATGATTCCTAAATCCACATTCTCTTGACGTAAAATCCACAATCATCCACGTGCCCTTCCCTATCTCTGTAATCTCCTCCAACCCCTTGTCGCACTGAGAATTCTGGCCTCTTGTGCATTCCCAGTCATGATTTCGCCACCACTGGTCATCGTGCCTTCAGTTATCCAAGCACCAAAGCTCTGGAATTCCCTCCCAATGTCTCTCTTCCTCACTTCACTCCTTTAAGATGCTTCATTCAAACCTACCTTATTGACCAAGCTTTTTGTCATCTGGCATACTACCTCCTAGTGGTTTGGCATCATGCCTTGTCTTATAATGTCCCCGTGAAGTTTCTTGAAATATTTCATTATCTTAAAGGCACTATATAAATATCAAGTTATTGTTGTTGTTGAATGACATTGCTAAAATAAGAGGAAACCCTATAGAATCCCCACAGAAGGAGGCCATTCAGCCCATCAAGTCTGCACCGACCCTCCCACAGAACACCTTACCCAGGCCCTATCCCTGTAACCCCATGTATTTAGCCCACTGATCCCCCTAATCCACACATCTTTGGACACTAAGGGGCAAATTACCACGGGCAATCCCCCTAATCCACACATCTTTGGACACTTAGGGGCAATTTAGCATGGCCAATCCACCTAACCTGCACATCTTTAGACTTAGCTGAATAAGTATTTGTCCCAACGTATAACTGAATGTACCATGAAGACAACTCCGTTCTCTATGACATAATACAACACTCACTACAAAGACAAAGATTGATTAGCTAACTTGTCCTGATTAATGCAGATATGACAACTTTATACAATGTCTCCAGCTATCTCAATAAATTGTTTTTGATGAACTGATCTGAAGGTTTTGTCTCAATGTCAATGAAGACATTCGGTTCTCACCCTGAGCTTGTTGATCTACATTGGCTTTGAGAAACCCTCAAGAGATCCCGTTTAAAATTCCCACCTTGTGCTTAAATCCCTTTGTTGTCTCAGCCCTTCCTGCCACTGTCACATATTCCAACCCTACAAGTACCTCCAAGTGTCTCTTTGGTCCCAGCCTCTTGCACATCCTCCCATCTCTTCATATCCTGTCCCCCCCTCCAGCCTCTGGAACTTCCTCCCTACACCTCCTTGCATTTGTGTCTCCTTCGTCTCTTCTCTTTTGGTCATTGCTCCTTTCAACTCTTTCCTTGTCTTGCTATTCATTGTCTTTGATTCTGTCTCTGTGAAGTCAGTTGGTTCAGATCTAAACCCTGGGAATCTCCTCCCACCACTCAGTACCTGAACTGACTCTTAAACGAGAAGGTCAAAGAACCAAGCTCATTTCCTTCATGATTTGGCAGGTTTTCTCCAAGGAACAATACATCTCCTTAGGCCATGGCACAATTGGCACAATTAGATGGCACGGTGGCACAGTGGTTAGTACTGCTGCCTCACTGCGCCAAGGACCCGGGTTCGATTCCCGGCTTGGGTCACTCTCTGTGTGGAGTTTGCACATTCTCCCCATGTCTGCGTGGTTTTCCTCCTGGTGCTCCAGTTTCCTCCAACAATCTGAAAGACATGCTAGTTAGGTGCATTGGCCATGCTAGATTCTCCCTCAGTGTATCCGAACAGGCGCCGGAGTGTGGCAACTGGGGGATTTTGGGGAAAGAAACAAGACTAAATTCAACCAGCAAAACAAGCAAAAAAAACCCCACAAGGATCAAGATGAAAGCAAAGGTTTTGATCTAAAGTTGTTGTATTTGATGTTGACTCCAGTGCCAAGTCTAAAAGATACTGGGTGGGATCTTCCGGCCACCCTGTGGCATGCTTTTCAGCAGTGGAGGTGGCGCACCACTTTTCTGGATCTTCCAGTCCCGCTGATGTCTATGGCATTTTGCTTGGCTCACCTGTCCCACCACCGGGGATCCTGCCGCAGGGGTGTGTGTGGAGGAGGGTGTTGGCTTCAGTGGAACCAGAAGATCCCGCCTTTGGAAAGGACCGAAAATCCCGCCCACTGTTTCTTGACATGGTTACAGTGGTGCCAACACTATGCCATAAGCTCAGGTTCTCCCCTGCCACTTCATGGTGTTAAACTGAATCCTTTAGATCCTAAAAATATAGTTCCTACTGACAATCGATATCTCTACAGGGAAAGTGACCAACCTTGGTCCTAATGTAGCTCAGTTTAAGTTGAGCAGAATGAGACATGACCACGGACGGGCCTCAGTTAGAATACCACATACAGTTTTGGTGGGTGGTATTGAGGCTTTGATAGGATTCAGATAAGGCCAGTCATTGAATTCCCAATTTGAAGCATTTTTGTTATCAGGATTCGTCTACACTTTGGAAAAGTGTAAACAGAAGAATGATTTGATCGAGGTTTATAAGACAAGGAAATGTTCTTCATCACGCAACTAGGTTAGCAAGAATCAGAGGTCACAACTTCAAGTCTTGGAAGGCCAGATCTGGGTTAAATGTTAGGAGGTGGTATTTTTCCTCAGGAATAGATATCCAATTTGTGTAATAAATACCAATAACATAAATTTTGTCAAGTGACTGAGCGGCCATTTTAACAGGCTGGGATCAATATCACCATGAACAAAACAAATAGAAATTCAGGACCATTGAAATGATCTCCTGATCGCCTAAGAGGATTGGAAAGGAAGTTCCCAGATCTTATTTGCCCAAATTGGCCTGTGTTTTTACCTAGTTTTTGGCTGCACCCAGGAAATCAATGGTTTTGGGTGAGTTAGGGAGTGCATATTGTGATGCTCAGATGGTGCGGATGAACATGAGATTGCTCTGACAAAGGGTCATCTAGACTGGAAATGTCGCTCTGTTTTCTCCCCACAGATGTTGTCAGACCTGCTGAGATTTTCCAGCACTTTCTGTTTTTGTTTCAGATTCCAGTACCTGCAGTATTTTGCTTTTATCAAGAGGTTTCTCCTGTCTGTTATTGATCACCTGTTTGTAGAATAGTAAATGCCTCCCCACCATCAGTCCACAGATATTCCCTGTCAATATGCGGTTTGTATCACAAAACACTTCCATTCTTCTTCAGTTCATTCAGCATCTTTATGTGTCGGCAAAAGACTGAGTCCATGAGAGGGAGCCTGAATGCAGTTCTTCCCCAGCACAGCACAGCTTGGTGTGGCTCCTGCCCTGTCCAAGACCACAAGAAACTACGAAGGATCATGAATGAAGCCCAGTCCATCACGCAAACCAGCCTCCCATTCATTGACACTGTCTACTCTCTAGCTGCCTCAGAAAAGCAGCCAGCATAATCAAGAACCCCAAGCACCCTGGGACATA
This sequence comes from Mustelus asterias, assembly GCF_964213995.1. NCBI lineage: Eukaryota > Metazoa > Chordata > Chondrichthyes > Carcharhiniformes > Triakidae > Mustelus > Mustelus asterias. Next base: position 13,084,588 of record NC_135801.1, on the reverse strand, counting down.
CTTTCTTCCACCTTCTTCTATCGGGAAAAGGATACAAATGTCTAAGGTCACGTACCAACTGACTTAAGAACAGCTTCTTCCCTGCTGCCATCAGACTTTTGAATGGACTTACCTTATATTAAGCTAATTTGCAAAACACAACACTTTTCAGTGTATAGAATCATAGAATCTTACAGTGCAGAAGGAGGTCATTCGGCCCATCGAGTCTGCACCGACAACAACTCCACTCAGGCCCTATCCCTGTAACCCCATGCATTTACCCTAGCTAGTCCCCGTGACACTAAGGCATAATTTAGCATGACCAATCCACCTAACCCGCACATCTCTGGACTGTGGGAGGAAACTGCAGCACCCGGAGGAAACCCACACAGATACAGGGAAAATGTGCAAACTCCACACAGACAGAGTCCCAAGGTGGGAATTGAACCCGGGTCCCTGTAAGGCAGCAGTGCTAACCACCGTGCCACCGAGCCGCCCCAAATACATGTACCAATACACTAATGCATGTGACAATAAAAAAATCACATCAAGTCAAAGCAGGAAAACAGGGAGCCAGGGAGATTGTAAAATAAAAGCTAATCCTGGACTGCAAGGTGAAGGGGATCACTTGTACACTGACACTCTGGTGAACGTCATGGAAAACCAAGATGCCGAGATGCCTCAGCTTAACCATCGACAATTAATTCCTGCTTCTTTGGGTGTGCCGCAATGTCCCTTTGTAGACGCTGGTGACTTGTCCAGATGTGTAACTGATGTGGTCCTCCACATGTCTGCACTGGCTGTGACTGCCATCAATGCTTCCACAATGTATAATGGCACAGTCAAATATATTATTACAAAATACGCTTGTACAATCTTACTGACATATGTTGAAGTGACATGATGAAGCAGGAATGAATTTGTCTCATCCGAAAAAACCCCTGCGGTAATATCTTTCCTTTCTCATTTTGCATTCAATCTGTAGTCAATTAAGAGTTTTAGCGTAAATATATTTATCTTTCCTACTGGTAATGGAGTGCATTGTAACCTAATATAAAAGTTGCAAGTGTGGTTATGCATTAAAATATTCAGCAGGATCGGTCTAAATTTCTTTTTTTAACGTGGCAGCTTTTAACATTTCAAATTTCAACGGTTAGAAATAAAAAAGGGATGGATGCCCCATTGGTGCTTGCTGAATGCACTTATCCAATGGCTGGGGGAAAAAAAGGACTTCCAATTATGTAGCGTTTTTCATGACTTCCGGATGTCCCGTAGTCGTTCACAGCCTGCAAGGTAGTGACCGTTGGTGGGGTGATGGGGTGTCGTGGAAATGTCACTGGGCTAGAAGTCCAGATGCGCAGCCTAATGCTCTGGGGATATGGGTCAGAATTCTCAGGCCATTCACGATGGCGGGATTCTCTTGACGTCAGTGGGAATTCCCATTGACAGCGGCAGGATCAACGAATCCTGCCTCTAGCAAACAACACGCCACCTCCTGCTGGTGGGAAACACGCGACTGGGAGGCCAGAGAATCTCACCCCCGTGGTTTCAAATTTTTGCCGTGACAGACAGCTGGCCGAGTTTGATTAATAAATTCGATTAATCAATAAAAATCTGGAATTGAAGTCTTGTCTCAGTAATGGTGACTGTGGGCTGGATTTTATCAGATGTGCATTTCTTGCCCTCCCCACACTGGCCTTACCCCTCAGGCCTACCCCCTCCCCCCCCACCACATCCTCTACCCCTCCCCCACCCCTGCCCCACCCCCACACCGATAAGCCAGGCATCTTTCAGAGCAGGACTTCCTATGGCCAGAGAGAGAAATAATGGACCCTGTTGTTCCTCCTCTTTCCCATTGTTTCCAATGCTCCTTATCGATCTTGCATGATATTTTTCTCCCTTTAAAGACTCACCAATTGACTCACCAATCACAGCAAGGTACCAGTAAAATGATGGCACCCATTGTTGGGCATCTGGTTACGAGTATTGTATTCAGCATGCGGCATTAATATCAAGTAAGAAGTCTCACAACACCAGGTTAAAGTCCAACAGGCTTATTTGGTATCACGAGCTTTCGGAGCGCTGCTTCTTACTGCCCAGCCCAGTCCAACTCCACATAATTAATATTAAGGACAGCAATAACACAATGCCGTGTTAGTTTGTGTGTGTTCTTCAGGTGACCACCATTATTAAACAAGCCAGAGAATACAAATTTCACTTTATCGGCATCATGCAATATTGTTAATTTGGAAGGAAAATATCCTTTGGTTATTTATAACACCGTGCGGATGCCACCAATGATTTTGGTAACTGCCTCAGCCTCATTTACATGTTTTGCACGTTGCACCACCTGAACAAAGTGACAGTAAATTCACATTTTGGGGAAAAGATTCAATACTTGCTCCCCAGATAATCTGCACAATTCTGTAAAATAATGAGAAGATTTTCTCCTGCCTGAGTGCATAATATTTTTCAATATAATTATTTCAAAGAAGGGGTGTAATTGGATTCTATTTTATCAATAATCTCAGAGGGTAGAAAGATTAAATGCCTCCTGAGCAATGAAACGGAATGATTGAACAACATAGTCTTCACTGGCAGTGAGAAGCATTGGAGTCCTCAGGTGTCCCTGTGCGACACAATTGTTAAGAAGTCTAGCTTTCATTGCAGTAGAGGTTTGATCCAAACTGACACTGTTCATCCAAATGCCAAAAGAAATGTACAAAATTATTCTCAGAAACTTTATGATTGTCATCTTGAGAATTGAGTGGGCAGTTTGGTTTCAAAATGCTCATAGCACCTCCCCACTGGTTTGCCCTCTAATTTTTAATCCACTCAGGATGTGGGCATTACTGACGAGACTGGCATTTATTGCCAATCCCATTAGATTGTCATCCTTTCTACGTTCTTTATAATGGTTTGATGAGACAGTGTAGCTTCTTAAGCCCCATTCAGGGGCCAGTTAAGAGTCACAGAAAGGTGAGTTCAGCAGGTTTCATTCCCCTAACAGCTTTTGTGAATCATTTCCTGCTCAAACATAGCCCATCCCCCACCTTCAACACACATCCAATGCCCCCTCCACCTTCAACACTCAACCCACCCCACCTTCAACAATCACCTCACCCCCATCTTCAACATCCATTCCCTTCACCACCGATGCACAGTGGCAGCAATGTGTACCATCTACAACAAGCACTGCAGCAACTCATCAAAGCTCCTTCGAAGGCACCCTGCAAACCTATGAGCTCTACCAAGAAGAATAAGGGCAGCATGCACTGGGGACATCATCAGCTGCACGTTCCCCTCCTCACCATTCTCCATCTTGACATGGAAATAATCTGCTGTTCCTTCACTGCTGGTGGGTCAAATTCCTGGAGTTCCCTTCCTAACAGTGCTGTGGGTGTACAGGCACCACATGCACTGCACCATTCAATAAGGCAACTCACCACCACCTTCTCAAGGGAAATTAGGAATGGGCAATAAATGGGCATAGCATTTCACATCCAGTGAAATAATTTTTTAAAAAATCTGGACTTTTTATGACAATCTAATAGATTTGTGGTCACTTCTATGTGTATTGTGTGACCACTGTTGTTTAATGAAATATACACCAGCTAAGATTTGAACTGGTAGATGGGGAAGATCACATGACCAAAAGATAAGAAATCGCTTTGTGAAAAGTTTGCAAGTAATATCCAATTGAAAAATTATTTTAGTATAAGTCCACATAGGATCCCTACAGTGCAGAAGGAGGCCATTTGGCCCATCAAGTCTGCACCAACCACAATCCCACCCAGGCCCTATACCCATAACCCCACAGCTTTACCCTACTAATCCCCTGACACTAGGGTCAATTTAGCATGGCCAATCAACCTAACCTGCACATCTTTGGACTCTGGGAGGAAACCGGAGGAAATCCGCGCAGACACGGGGAGAATGTGTAAACTCCACACAGACAGGGACCCAAGGCCGGAATTGAACCCGGGTCCCTGGCACTGTGAGGCAGCAATGCTAACCACTGTGCCACCGTGCCACCCACTTTCAAAATAACTTCCAAAGTCCAATTATTCAAGAATGCATGAAATTCAAATACATCTTCAACGTTAAACCAAAGCGCTTTGAGAAGGGCAAAGTCACAAGACGCACCTGCATAGATTTCTTATAAATAATATGTTCGCTGAACTGTTCCCTGAAATTGAAAGTAATACATGAAAAGCCCCATTGATGCATAACCACTCAATCAGCTGAATCAAGATCAGGCATAATAAAATTAAGCGTTGTCTTTAGAATTATGATCCAAGAAACTCCTGGACATGAGGGTGGCACGCTGGCACAGTGATTAAAACTGCTGCCTCTCAGCACCAGGGACCCGGGTTCGATTCCCGGCTTGGGCCACTGTCTGTGTGGAGTTTGCACATTCTCCTTGTGTCTGCGTGGGTTTTCCCCGGGTGCTCCGGTTTCCTCCCACAGTCCAAAGATGTGTGGATTAGGTTGATTGGTCATGCTAAAATTGCCCCTTAGTGTCAGGGGGATTAGCAGGGTAAATATATGGGGCTAGGGGATAGGGCCTGGGTGGGATTGCTGTTGGTGCAGGGGTAATGGGCTGTATGGCCTCCTTCTGCACTGTAGAGATTCTATGATTCTAAAATTGTACTTCCTGTTTTCACAGCCCTGTGTGAGGAACTAGCTGCTAATCTGACTCACCGGCTTTAACAATTCCTGTCAATTAGTGTTGTCTCAGTTGACTGGAAGGCCCAGTCATTCTGTCCAACCATAGAAAGGGTTCACTGTTGGATGCCAATATCCCAACTGTCAACGTGCCAATGCTCAAGGATTCTCCAGTCAACGACAAGTTTGTGCAACATTTCAGTTAATCTCACTTGGTTGTTAATCCTGCTTCTGTTCATTTGCCACGGTTTCGATCTCATGCAGGTGCGTCTTGTGACTTTGCCGTTCTCAAAGTGCTTTGGGGGTTAATGTTGAAGATAAATTTGAATTCTTGAATAAATGGAATTTGAAAGTTAGCAGCCCCTCCGCGGCAGCCCCGTCCATGGTACGGTGCGGCATGATGCTACAGTGGTTAGCACTTCTGCCTCACAGCGCCAGGGACCCGGGTTCGATTCCCGGCTTGGGTCCTGTCTGTGCGGAGTCTGCACATTCTTCCCGTGTCTGCGTGGGTTTTCTCCGGCTGCTCTGGTTTCCTCCCACAGTCTGGAAAGACGTGCAGGTTAGGGTGCATCGGCCATGCTAAATTCTCCCTCAGTGTACCCGAACAGGCACCGGACTGTGGTGACTAGGGAATTTACACAGTAACTTCATTGCAGTGTTAATGTAAGCCTTCTTGTGATACTGATAAATAAACTTTAAACTTTGTTTTGAATGTGCACTTCTAATCACTAAGATTTCGGCAGGAAGTCAAAGTATTGGCTTTCAAATACAGTTGGAGGCTTTGACATGACAGGTAGATTAAGTTCGTTGGCGAAAGGATCAAAGAAGGGATGAGGAGAATGGCTTTCATGCAGCAAGTTGAGGATGAGGGTGGGGTGTACCGCCCAAAAGGGTGTGGAAGCAGATTCAATAACAACTTTCAAAAAGGAGTTGGATAAATATCTGAAGGGGAATAATTTGCAATGCAGTGAGGCAAGGACCGGGGGTGGATTAGTGAGGGAACTAATGTGATATTTCTTTTAGTGGGCCGTTATATCTAAGTTATATCATCCTATCATTCCGGGATCCCAATTTGATTGAGAATTTGAGAGTGAGATAAATGGGCAAGCTAGTATATTAGATATTTTACTTCCTCACTGGATGTAACTAATGGTTCCTGATAAATAATATCCGTTGTCCTATCACAATGAAGATACGGTCTGAATATCAAAATGGGGTAGTGGGTGACAGTAGGTACATTTGAGTCCAAAGATGTGTGGGTTAGGTTGATTGGCCATGCTACATTGGGCCTTAGTGTCAAGAGATTAGCGGGCTAAATATGTGGAGTTATGGAATAGGGCCTGGGTGGGATGTGGTTGGTGCAAACTTGATGGGCCTAATGGCCTCCTTCTGCACTGTAGGGATTCTATGGATTCATAGAATGAGCTTTGACAAAGGATCATCTGGACTCGAAACGTCAGCTCTTTTTTCTCCTTAGAGATGCTGCCAGACCTGCTGAGATTTTCCAGCATTTTCTCTTTTGGTTTCAGATTCCAGCATCTGCAGTAATTTGCTTTCATGGATTCTATGGATTTTATTTTGATTCATTCATGGAAAATGGGTGTCGCTGGCTGGGCCAGCATTTATTGTCCATCCCTAGTCGCCCTTGAAGGGCAGTTGAGAGCCAACCGCATAGCTGTGGCTCTGGAGTCACACGTTGGCCAGACCAGGTAAAGACAGCAGATTTCCTTCCCTAAAGGACATTTGTGATCCAGATAGGTTTTCCTGACAATCGATTCATGGTCATCAGTAGATTCTTAATTCCAGATATTTTTGATTGAATTCAAATTCCACCATCTGCCGTGATGGGATTCGAACCCAGGTCCCCGGAACATGAGCTGAGTTTCTAAATTAATAGTCTAGCAATAATACCACTAGGCCATCACCTCCCCTCAGATGTGCATATCACTAAAAGTAGGTTAATAAAGCCATAGCAAACAAAGCACTGGGTTCATTTCTAGAGGATTAACATTGAAAAGCAATGAAGATATATTCAAGTTTTATAGAATCTTCATTACACTTGGAGGCTGCTCTAATCTCCATATTGTGGCTGGAATCCTGTTGCCGTTTACAGCAGCCGAATCTTATGGGACCACCAATGGTGCATCCCTGCCGCGGTTTCCCATGGTGAGGGGTGCGTTAAACAAGAAACCCCATTGACAATGGCGTTGACCATGCGATCCTGCCGCCAGCGAGTGGCACACCACTTCCCACCACCGTGAAACAATGGCAGGAGGTGGTGCAAAGATAGATAGGTTCTTAATTAATAAGGGGATCAGGAGTTATGGGGAATGAGAATGGGGATGAGAAAAATATCAGCCATGATTGAATGGCGGAGCAGACTCGATGGGCCGGGTGGCCTAATCTGCTCCTCTGTCTTATGGTCTTATGGTCTTTTGAAACGCACTGCGGAGAGGGAGGAAAATCCCACCCTGTGAAACAGATATAATTAATACGAGAATGATACCAGAAGTGAGGGGCTATAATTTGGATAAATGTGAGTTTGCCATCGTAGCAGAACAGACATATCGCTATTTGCAGGGTGGGTTCCAGCCCCTCGAATTGGAAAGCTCAGCAGCCAGGCTGGCCACATACACTGGAGAAGCCTTGAAGATGCCCGGTATCACAGCAGCAACAGTAACCTGCCAACATCAGTCAGCCCAGTTACCTATCACTGTCAATAAGGGCCAAGTCTCTTAGGCCGAGATTGTCTCCATCAGATCCGATTAAATTGGTTAAAGATCTTAAGAACAAAGAACAAGGAAAATTACAGCACAGGAACAGGCCCTTCGCCCCTCCAAGCCTGCACCAACCATGCTGCCCGACGTAACTAAAACCCCCTACCCTTCCGGGGACCATATCCCTCCATTCCCATCCTATTAATGTATTTGTCAAGACGCCCCTTAAAAGTCACTACTGTATCTGCTTCCACTACCTCCCCCGACAGCGAGTTCCAGACACCCACCACCTTCTGTATAAAAAATCTGCCTCATACATCTCCTTTAAACCTTGCCCCTCGCACCTTAAACCTGTGCCCCCTAGTAATTGACTCTTCCACCCTGGGAAAATGCTTCTGACTATCTTCAGCATTAATAAAGGCAATTTTTGTGAACTATTAAGGAAATACCAAGAAGTATTTCAGAACGAACTAGGCATGATACAGAATACCGAGGCAAAAGTCTATGTTGATCCTGAGTTAACACTCAAGTTCTCCAGAACACGTCCAATGCCCTCTGCTTTACACAAAACAATAGCAGCTGAGCTCAAGTGGCTGGAGGATTTAGGAATAATATTTCCTGTGCAGTTTTCAGACTGGGTTGCCCCCATCGTCCCTGTTGGACGGGGCTGTCAGGATATATGGAGATTAAACCAACCATCAACCAAGCAGCAGAACTGGCCCTTTACTAAAAATCGAAGACCTAAACGCTAAGTTAGCTGGAGGTTTGATTTGTACAAAACTCGGCGTGAGTCATGTTTATCGACAGATTGAGTTCGATGAGGCATCGAGGAAATTCATAATACTCAACACCCACAAAGACTTATCTGAATATACCCGGCTACCATTCAGAATGTGAGTGCTGAATCTGTGGAACACTTTGCCGCAGAAGGCTGTGGAGGCCAGATCATTAATTGTCTTTAAGACAGAGATAGATAGGTTCTTGATTAATAAGCGGATCAGGGATTATGGGGAAAAGGCAGGAGAATGGGGATGAGAAAAATATCAGCCATGATGGGCCGAGTGGCCTAATTCTGCTCCTATGTCTGATGGCCTTACAGAATATCTTCGGCGCGCCATATTCCACTGTACTGCGGATAGCTTGTTACAGAGCCTGCCCAAGGTAGTTGTCATCTACATTTGAAACGTTGGCTCTATTCTCTCCCCACAGATGCTGTCAGACTTGCTGAGATTTTCCAGCATTTTTCTGTTTCTGGTTCAGATTCCAGCATCCGCAGTATTTTGCGTTTATCAAGGTAGTTGTCTATTTGGAAGACGTATTAATTACCAGAGCTTCTGAAGAAAAACACTTAGCGAATCTGGAGGAAATGTTGAACAGATTCAAAAAAGCAAGGGTAAGGCACAAGAGAGAAAAATGTACATTCCAAGCCCACACAGTAAGATATTTTGGATTCAGGGTCGATGCTCAAGGGCTGCAGCCTATGAAGGAGAAGGTTAAGGTGTTCCAGGTCGCACCAGCCCCAGAAATGTATCAGAACTAAAACCATTCTTAGGGTTGGTGAATTATTATGGATTTATCCCCAACCTGTCCATGTTGCTGGCACCTTTGCATGTGCCTCTCAGGAAATACCAAATACTCATTAAGTCGTGGGACATGGGCATCGCTGGCTGACCAGCATTTATTGCCCATTCCCAGTTGTCCGAGGGCAGCTGAGAGTCAACCGCATTGCTGTGGCTCTGGAGTCACATGGACGGCAGATTTCCTTCCCTAAAGGACATGAGTGAACCAGATGGGTTTTTCCGACAATCGACAATGGTTTCATGGTCATCAGTAGATTCTTAATTCCAGATATTTTTTATTGAAATCAAATTCCACCGGCTGCGGGATTCGAACCCGGGACCCCAGAACATTAGCTGAGTTTCTGGATTAATCGTCTAGCGATAATACCACTAGGCCGTCGCCTCACCAAATGTGGCATTGGAGTGAACATCAAAAGAAAGCACTTGAGCGGTTTAAAATGGCGTTGCAGTCTTCAAGCCTCTTGGTCCATCCTGATCCTGTGAAAGGAATCGCGCTGAGCTGAGCTCCATCCTACAAAATAGGAGCAGTATTGTCCCACAGACTTGGGGATGGTGTACAGAGATCTATCACTTTTGCTCCTAGAATGCTAACAGATGTTCAGAGGGCCCATTCTGAGATCGAAAGGGAAGGTTTGGCTATTAGTAATGGAGTGAAAAAGTTTTATCAGTACGTTTATAGACTTCACTTTATGATAATTCCCAACTATAAGTCTCTTTTGGGTTTGTTCTGAGAGGACAAAGCCATTCCCCCTCCCATTGCTTCAGTGAGGGTTCCATGTTGAGCCCTGCTGTTAGCGACGTATGACTGACTACATGTTCCAACATAAGTCAAGTACTCACATTAGCAATGTGGAGGCTTCAAGCAGCCTTCCTTTGCTGCAACGTATTCCACCGCCGCCAATGTCCCAAGAAATTGCATTCACTCTTAACCTTCTGGACACGTTAGCAGTATTGGCACGACAAATCAAGGTGTAGACCCAAAGGGACTCCATTTTGGGTAGATTCAAGTGGATGGTCCTTCACGGCGAGCATCATGACAAGCCTGAACAATTTTGATCTTTCTAAATCAGAGAGGATAAGCTGAGTTGTGAGAATGGGGCACGACGCGGGCACAGTGGTTAGCACTGCTGCCTCACAGTGCCAGGGACCCGGGTTCCACTCCCGGCGTTGGACCATTGTCTGTGTGGAGTCTGCACGTTCTCCCTGTGTCTCCGTGCGTTTCCTCAAGGTGCTCCGGTTTCCTCCCACAGTCCAAAGATTTGCTGTTTAGGTGCATTGGCCGTGTTAAATTCTCCTTCAGTGTAACCCGAACAGGCACTGGAGTGTGGCGACTAGGGGATTTTCACAGTAACTTCATTGCAGTGTTAATGTAAGCCTACATGTGACACTAATAAATAAACTTTACTGTTGTGGGGAGCAGGAGTGGTCATTCCTGCATCTGCTCAGACAACACTGTTACAAGAATTGCACTGTGCACACTCCGGCATGAGAAAATGAAAATGTGTGCCCAGAGTTACATGTGGTGGCCTGGGATTAATAAAGACATCGAAGACCTCATTAGACCAGTGTCAAGTACAGCAATGTTTAGCACCCTCAGTTCTTCCGCATCCATGGGAATGGCCAGGTGGGTGCATCTCGGTCTTGATTTTGGGGGCCCCTTCATGGGCAGCATTTTCCCCTCAGTATTGAGGCACATTCTAAATGGATGGACGTGCACAAGATAGATAGATAGAATCCTACAGTGCAATAGAAGACCTTTAGGCCCATCAAGTCTGCACCGACCACAATCTCACCCAGGCCCTATCCCTATAATCCCATGCATTTACCCTAGCTAGTCTCCCCTGACACTAAGGGCAATTTAGCATGGCCAATCCACCTAACCCGCACATTTTTGGACTGTGGGAGGAAACCGGAGCACCCGGAGGAAACCCACGCAGACACAGGGAGAACGTGCAGACTCCGCACACACAGTGACCCAAGGCTGGAATTGAACCTGGGTCCCTGGCACTGTGAGGCAGCAGTGCTAACCACTGTGCCACCATGCCACCATGTCCAAGATGAAGGCCACAACCTCCTTAGCCACAATTGATAAACTGCGGCAGACTTTCACCACACGTGGGCTGCTTGAGGTGCTGCTCTCTGACAATGGGACGGCATTCACTCATGAGGAATTCCAACACTTCATGCAAACCAATGGGATTCAGCATGTCAGAACAGCCCCCACCACCCAGCCTCAAACGGTTTAGCTGGAAAGGCCGTCCAGAACTTTAAGGCTGCTATGAGTAAACAGTCCCTGCGCCTTTACAACTTCGAATAGCCCGTTTTCTACTAACACACAGAGCAGCTCCTCATGTCACTACCTCGGCTGAATTGCTCATATGATAAAGTCTCCGGACAAGACTTGATCTAATATTTCCAAATTTGGTGGGGAGGGTAGTCGCAAAAACAGAATGCACAGAAGAGATGTTTATGACTCCATCGAGGTTGAAAGGGCTTTTCAGGTAAATGATTTAGTTTACGTAAGAAATTTCAATGCTGGTCGAAATTGGGATGATTGTGGCCAAGACAAGGCTCAGTGTCACATGTAGTTGACATTCAAAGGAAGAGAATGAAGAAGCACGTGGACCTCCTGAGGAGAAGAGATCCATGCACAGTTCCAAGTGAGCAGTCTATCCCTGCTACGCATGTTTGTGTGACTCCAGCGACTGCAAGACCCTGAGGAGGGTTCAAGTAGCAGCCCGATGGGAACTGAGGAGGTTATCTGCACAAGAGTGCCTTCAGAAACTGAAAGCCTTCCTGCTGTTGTTCAAGATGAACTACCTCGACTGATGAAGCCTCTGCTAAAGAATTATGATGCTCTCAAAAAATTATAAAGTTTGACTTACTTAATAAGAGACTGTATTGAGTTTCCCTTTTTAGTATAATATTGAAAATAGTTTTGTTGTTATTGTAAAATATTAATAGAAGACTTAATTGCCTTTAAGGGGCAATTTATCGGGAGGATCACATGACCCATTGGGCCAATTACGGCTAAGTGCGTGGTTCAATAGTGGGAGCATGGGCTTTCTGGCGGTGGGGGCCCAGGATTCATGGGGTGGGGGGGAATTCTCCCGTCCCCCTCACCATGGGAATTGTAGTGGGTGAGGGGGGAGTGGAGCATGCAAAAGTCCATTGACCTCAGGCGGGATTCTCCAGTTTTGGGGCAAGCATGGCTGGAAAATCCCAGCGATGGAGTTCGGAAGCATTCTTATATATAGTCTTCGATATAGTTATTTATCCCCAAATAAACCCTGTTGATTGATCTGTCTTGTTGGGTGCCAGTTACTCGCTGGTAGTACAAAGGGCATGTTATTTTTGATGTAAAAGTTCAAAACTTTGAACATAGAAGAAGCAAATGCGACTTTTTTATTTTCCCCCTCCAGTTTGTGTGAGAAGATCTCAGTTGTGTTGTACTGGTGAGATTGGCAGCGACAGAGGGGGTGCCTGTAGGCATAGACCTCAGTATTCAGTTGGCACCAATCTATGAAATGATGCCATTCCACACACCCAAAAGAAAAGCTTCAACTGCAAAGGGAATTATATGGAAGGCAAGAAGTGAAAGATGAAAGGTATCATGCTTATTGTACTGTATCAATAATTACGGTGGGAGTTGGTGGCTTTTTGAAGTGCGGTACTCAATGAACACACTTTAATCATTGTGGCTATCATCTAGCAAAAACCATAACACCTAACTATTAAAATTTCTAATTACACATTGTACAACTAATTGTATGAAAAAGTATCAAAAAGTTTTTTCTAGTAGTTTATATAACTTATAGTTCACTTTTAAACCACAATGTACCAAACTTAGTCAACCTTACAAGGATACAATGCTGTTCTGGCCTATTTATCTGCCCCTCTGAGAGCAAAAACTAACAGAATAACTGTTATAACTGGGCGGCACTGTGGCACATTGATTAGCACTGCTGCCTCACAGCACCAGGGACCCGGGTTCGATTCCTGGCTTGGGTCACTGATTGTTTGGAGTTTGCACATTCTCCCCTTTTCCTTGTGGGTTTCCCCCAGGTGTTCCGGTTTCCTCCCACAGTCCTAAGATGTGCAGGTTAGGTGGATTGGCCGTGCTAAATTGCTCCTTAGTATCCAAAGATGTGTAGGTTAGGCGGATTACAGGGATGGGCTTGGGTAAGATGCTCTGCCGAAGAGTTGGTGCAGTGTCGATGGGCTGAATGGCCTCCTTGTGCAGTGTAGGGATTCTATGATTCTCTGGACTCAAAAGTAAGGCTGCCATCTGGTAATGCACTGGTCATGTATCCTGCCTTTAATGCAATTGACTTCATGATTTCGAAGCTATAAGATTTTACGCTGGCTACTAAATGTGGATGGAGGTTAATGATATATATGAAAGCAGAAAGAAGGGATTTATGTTTATGAAGTGTCTCTGCCCCAATAGATGACTTTTGAAGGTTGGGTAGTTTGCTGCGGACAATGGTCTGTTTGAGGTTGTGCGGTTGTTTGAAGGCAAGAAGTGGGGGTGTGGAGATGGCCTTGGTGAGATGTTCATCTTCATCAATGCAATGTTGAAGGCTCCGGAGGAGATGCCGTAGCTTCTCCACTCTGGGGAAGTACTGGACGACGATTGTCCATTGTCCGCAGCAAACTACCCAGCCTTCAGGAGAACAGTGACCACGACACCACACAACCCTGCCATAGCAACCTCTGCAAGACGTGCCGGATCATCGACACGGATGCCATCATCTCACGTGAGAACACCATCCACCAGGTACACGGTACATACTCTTGCAACTCGGCCAACGTTGTCTACCTGATACGCTGCAGGAAAAGATGTCCCGAGGCATGGTACATTGGGGAAACCATGCAGACGCTACGACAACGGATGAATGAACACCCCTCGACAATCACCAGGCAAGACTATTCTCTTCCTGTTGGGGAACACTTCAGCGGTCATGGGCTTTCGGCCTCTGATCTCCGGGTAAGCATTCTCCAAGGTGGCCTTCACGACACACGACAGCGCAGAGTCGCTGAGCAGAGACTGATAGCCAGGTTCTGCACACATGAGGACGGCCTCAACTGGGATCTTGGGTTCATGTCACACTATCTGTAACCCCCACAACTTGCCTGGACTTGCAAAGTCTCATTGGTTGTCCTGTCTGGAGACAATATACATCTCTTTAACCTGTGCTAATGCTCTCTCCACTCACATTGTCTGTACCTTTAAGACTTGATTATCTGTAAAGACTTGCATTCCAATCATTATTCATTATTCTGTAAATTGAGTTTGTGTCTTTATATGCCCTGTTTGCTGTTGATGAGCAGATCTCCCCCTCACCTGACGAAGGAGCAGCGCTCCGAAAGCAAGTGGCGTTTTCTACCAAATAAACCTGTTGGACTTTAACCTGGTGTTGTGAGACTCCTTACTATGTTTACCCCAGTCCAACGCCGGCATCTCCACATCATTACTCTGCTAAAGCCAATGGGATGATTGTGACTTGATTGTCGGTGTTGGTTGAAGGATGAATGTCGGTCACAACGCTGGGATATCTTCCCTATGTTTCTTTGAACAATGTTGAGGGATCTTAACCTCCACCTGAGAAGGCACTTCACTGAGGTGTCAGCACCAGTGTGTGAGTGATAGGAGCCTGTTTGATATTTGTGTAGCTGACAGGTTTAAAGAAAGCCATCTCACCCTGTTAAAGACAGTCGCAAATGTAAGTTATGCTGTGCAGTTCTGCTACTCCCATCATCTTTATAAAGTACTACTGTGTGCAGTCTCCTTTTGGGAGAACTGCTCAGGAGGCACATTGGACAGCGGGGACAGGAGTGGGGAAGAGGTGGACTGCTTGTCTCCCCAGAAAGAAATTCGGCTGGAAGTTGACACACATGAAACAAGCCTGCCCGTATCTGGAAAACGCTGGGGTCAGGCTGAGAGTGGAACTTCTTCCCTTCGATGCAAGGATGTCCCACACACGGGAGCTACCAGTCAACCTGATTGGCCAGCAGCTCCAGCAGTTGGGGGCAGCGCCAGAGATCGGTAGTGGGCACTGCTGGAACTGCAGGAAGGAGGACAAGGAGTTACCTTGGCTACTCCAGAAAGGTTGTTCCTGGGGTTTTAGGGGGATCCTAGAGGTCGGGGAATGGGGGATGGGGAGCTGGGCTTTGGAGACCAGATGGCTTGGAAGGAAGGGGGTGACATCTTGGGGGTGTGCCCCCTCCCAGTGCACAGAGGGTAGCCCCTCGGGCTCTTCTACTTGCCGTTTCTACTCTCTTTCAACTCCTTTTTCTACTTGCCGTTTTTCATGTAGGTCATTAAGAACAGCCCTGCCTGCCCAAGCCAACCATATTATGGTGCGGGCAGCATCTTCTCCTGGTCAAAACCTCTACTTTCTCAGAAGACTAAAGGAAATTTGGCACGTCAGCTACGACTCTCACCAACTTTTACAGATGCACTATAGAAGGCATTCTTTCTGCTTGTATCACAGCTTGGTATGGCTCCCGCTCTGCCCAAGAACGCAAAGAACTACAAAAGGTCGTGAATGTAGCCCAATCCATCACGCAAACCAGCCTCTCGTCCATTGACTCTGTCTACACTTCCTGCTGCCTCGGCAAAGCAGCCGGCATAATTAAGGACCCCACGCACCCCGGACATTCTATCTTCCACCTTCTTCCGTCAGGAAAAAAATACAAAAGTCTGAGGTCACGTACTAACCGAGTCAAGAACAGCTTCTCCCCTGCTGCTGTCAGACTTTTGAATGGACCGACCTCGCATTAAGTTGATCTTTCTCTACACCCTAGCTATGACTATAACACCACATTCTGCACTCTCTCATTTCCCTCTCTATGAATGGTAGGCTTTGTCTGTATAGCATGCAAGAAACAATACTTTTCAATGTATGTTAATACACGTGACAATAATGAAACAAGTCAAATCAAATCAATAGTCCAGCTAACGAGTCTAATGGACCTTTAATTATTCATTGACATGTGGTGGGCTGCTGATGTGGGCTCCTGTTCACCTGGTATATTATGGTGCTCAGCTCAGGGGTGGGCAGGCAGCCAGGGGGCGAACCACCTGTCCTATTTTGCAACCCCCACCCCCCACTGAAAATATGTCTAGTGGGACATGGAAAATCCAGCCCTATATTGCACTTGACTGTTGGGAGCATTCGCACTTCCAGGTCGTAAGGGTTTGGGTCTGAGTACCAGTCTAGTACTTGAGCATTAAAACAAAAAGCAGGGCTCCCTGGCGCAGTGCCGAGGGAGTGCTGAACTGTCACAAGTGCCCCATGTGAGATGTCAAACTGAAGCCCCTATCTGCCGACTCGGGTGAATGTAAGAGATGCCATCGCACTTTTTCGAAAAAGAGCTGAGGACTTATCACTGGTGTCTTGGCCAATGTTTATCAATCAGCGTCCCAAAACCAGGTTATTCAGTCATTACTTCATTGCTGTTTGTGTGAGTTTACTGTGTGAAGAATTCCTGCAGTGATTACTGAACTACAACAAACTTGGAAAATACACCAATGGCTATAACTTCGAGACCTCTGCTGGTCATAGAACATAGAACATAAACATAGAACCTAGAATATAGAATAGTACAGCACAGGAAAAGGCCATTTAGCCCACTATTTGGGCCTAACATGACGCCAAATTAATCTAATCTCTTCTGCATGCCTTGGTCCCTATCCCTCTATTCCTTGCATATTCATGTGCTTATCTAAAAGCCCCTTAAACATCCCGATTGTATCTGCTTCCACCACAACCCCTAGCAGCACGTTCCAGACACCCACCATTCTCTGTGTAAAAACTTGCCCCTCATATCTCCTTTGAACATTCCTCCCTCTCACCTTAAGTACATGTCGCCTAGCATTAGACATTTCAATTCTGGGAAATAGATTCTGACTCTCAATTCTACCTATGTCTCTCATAATTTTATAGACTTCTTTCACATCTCCCCTCACCATCCGCCGCTCCAGAGAAGACAACTCTAGTTTGTCCAGCCTCTCCTTATATCTCATACCCTCTAATCCAGGCAGTATCCTGGTAAACCTCTTCTGCACCCTCTGCACACCCTTCCTGTAATGTGGTGACCAGTATTGAATGCAATACTCTAAGTGCGGCCTAACCAAAATTTTATAAAGGTGCAATATGCCATCCTGACTCCTGTACTCAATACCACGACCAAAAAGGCAAGCATGCCATATGCCTTCTTTACCACCCTATCTACTTGTGTGGCCACTTTCAGGGAGCTATGGACTTGAACCCCAAGATTCCTCTATACATCAATGCTGTTCAGGATCCTGCCATTAACTGTATACTTACTCTTAACATTTTATCTCCCAAAGTGCAACACCTCACACTTGCCCAGATTAAACTCCATCTGCCATTTCTCTGCCCATATCTGCAACTGATCTATTTCCCACTGCATCCTTTGACAACCTACTCACAACTTCACTTGTCTTTGGTCATGAAAGGTGTTATAGAAACACAAGTTTATTCTTTATGACTGTGGTCATCTGATTCCTTACCTGATCTTATTGCTGAGTTTGCTTGTTTATTAATCTGTGTCCACTGCCTATTGATGTCCTTCAACGAGGTGACAAAAATTGTCAACCAGGATGTGGCAGGTAAAACATGGGGGGAGGGGATTCTCCAGCCATTCACGCTGGTGGGATTCTCTGCTCCCTCTGGCAGCACACCCCCTCCTGGGGGCCTCAGGGCAGTATGGGGTGAGATCAATGGGAAACCCCATTGACCAACAGCAGGATCAGAGAATCCCACCGCCAGTGAACAGCCCACCACCTCCGCTGCCAAGAAATGCGCAGCTGGGAGGCTGGAGAAATTCACCCCCCCCCCCCGCCTAACGATATTCCTAGCCCCACCTCCAACCGACTGCATGGTGTCCCTCCCACGGAATTCAGTCATGGTCAAATTTTAGGCCAGAATTCTCCGCACTCGCCCACAGCTGGGATTCTCCAGTCCCGCTGCAGTGAATGGAATTTTGGCAGCAGCAGAGGGGCGTGAGAGACTGGAGAATCCCAGCCACTACTTACCAACAAAGCCTGGGATTTTCCGGTTCCGGCGAAAGTTGGTGGACCTTTGGCTGGCTCGGAGCATGCCTTGTGGCAGGTCCCGCTGTGGAGTGACTGGATAATCCCAGCCAAAGCAATGGCTAAATTTGCAATCCATCTGCAAAAGTTTCAGTGAATATTCTCCCTCAGGGAAAATGGCAACAGCACTGGGGAGATGGTGGCATAGTCACTGGACTAGCTATTCAGAGGTCCAAGCTAATGCTTTGAGGACATGGGCTCAAATCCCAAAAATGGCAAATTGAATTGCTAAATCTGTAATCGAAAGCTACGCTCAGTAATGGTGGCCATCAATCTATCATTGATTATTGTAAAAACCCATCTGGTTCACTAATGTCCTTTAGGGAAGGAAATAAGAACATAAGAACATAAGAACTCGGAGCTGGAGTAGGCCATCTGGCCCCTTGAGCCTGTTCCGCCATTCAATAAGATCATGGCTGAGCTTTGCGTGGACTCAGCTTCACTTTCCCACCGCTCACCATAACCCTTAATTTCTTTACTGTTCAAAAATGGATCTATCCTTGCCTTAAAGCCATTCAACGAGGTAGCCTCAATTGCTTCACTGGGCAGGGAATTCTGCAGATTCACAACCCTTTGGGTGAAGAAGTTCCTCCTCAACTCAGTCCTAAATCTGCTCCCCCTTATTTTGAAGCTATAGTTTCACCCGCCAGTGGAAACAACTTCCTGCTTCTATCTAAATCATAGAAACCCGACAGAACAGAAAGAGGCCATTCAGCCCATCGAGTCTGCACCGACCACAATCCCACCCAGGCCCTACCCCCATATCCCTACATATTTTACCCACTAATCCCTCTGACCTACGCATCTCAGGACACTAAGGGACAATTTTTAGCATGGCCAATCAACCTAACCCGCACATCTTTGGACTGTGGGAGGAAACTGGAGCACCCAGATGAAACCCACGCAGACACGAGGAGAATGTGCAGACTCCACACAGACAGTGACCCAAGCCGGGAATCGAACCCAGGTCCCTGGAGCTGTGAAGCAGCAGTGCTAACGACTGTGCTACCGTGCCGCCCTAATCTGCTGTCCTTAGCTGGTCTGGCCTACATGTGACTCCAGACCCACAGCAATGTGGTTAACTCTTAAGTGCCTGTTGCCATGGTCCAGGAAGCCAGTTATTTGAAGGGCAGTTAGGGATGGGCAACAAATGCTGCCCTTGCCAGTGATGCCCACATCCCATAAAAGAATATTTTTAAAATCTTTCAATTGCAAATTAGATTACTTTCAGGGAATTTTGGTAAGAGTAATTTAAGGCATGACATGTGATAAATATTGTGTGCTTTGAAAGCAGCAAGTGAGTTTGGATCTGTGATTCTAAAAGCTCTCCGCCCATTGGGGTTCTCCTGGAATCATGCTCCTTCCCTTGTAGACAAACTGATATTGATTGATTGCTACAGTTAGTCAAGAACTGCATCATGGATCATGCAATTCACAGAATGGTTCATTTTAAAAATTCATTCATGGGACATGGGCATCGCTGGCTGGCCAGCATTTATTGCCCATCCTTAGTTGCCCCTTGAGAAGGTGGTGGTGAGCTGCCTTCTTGAATCGCTGCAGTCCATGTGCTGTGGGTTGATGCACAATGCCGTTAGGGAAGGAATTCCAGGATTTTGACCCAGCGACTGCGAAGGAACGGCGATATATTTCCAAGTCAGGACGGTGAGTGGCTTGGAGGGGAACTTGCAGGTGGTGTTCCCATGTATCTGCTGCCCTTGTCCTTCTAGATGGAAGTGGTCATGAGTTTGGAAGGTGCTGTCTAAGGATCTTTGGTGAATTGCTGCAGTGCAACTTGTAGATAGTACACACTGCTGCTATTAGTGTCGATGGTGGAGGGAGTGGATGTTTGTGGATGTGGTGCCAATCTAGAGCTAGATAGACCTTGGTCTTTTTTAATCCAGTATTTCTCATCTTCCTCTGTGACATTTCAGCCCCATTATTCCCGTTTTGTAGTTGACTTTGAGATTTGACATTGAGGTCGTGAAGCTCGACTATCATTACAGGAGTAACTCATTTTAAAAATTAATTTGTGAGACATGGGCATCGCTGGCTGGCCAGCATTTATTGCCCATTCCTAGTTGCCCTTGAACCAAGAGTCTTGCTAGGCCACTTCAGAGGGCAGTTAAGAGTCAACCACATTGTTGTGGCTCTGGAGTCATATGTAGGCTGCACCAGTTAAGGACAGTAAGAAGTCTCACAACACCAGGTTGAAGTCCAACAGGTATATTTGGTGGCAAAAGCCACTAGCTTTCGGAGCGCTGCTCCTTCGTCAGGTAAGTGGGAGTTCTGTTCACAAACAGGGCGTATAAAGACACAAACTCAATTTACAAAATAAGGGTTGGAATGCAGTCTTTACAGGTAATCAAGTCTTAAAGGTACAGACAATGTGAGTGGAGAGAGCGTTAAGCACAGGTTAAAGAGATGTCTATTGTCTCCAGACAGGACAGTTAGTGAGATTTTGCAAGCCAAGGCAAGTCGTGGGCGTTACAGATAGTGTGACATGAACCCAAGATCCCGGTTGAGGCCATCCTGATGTGTGCGGAACTTGGCTATCAGTCTCTACTCAGCAATTCTGCGCTGTCGTGTGTCGTGAAGGCCGCCTTGGAGAATGCTTACCCGAAGATCAGAGGCCAAATGCCCTTGACCGCTGAAGTGTTCCCCAACATGAAGAGAACACTCTTGCCTGGTGATTGTCGAGCGGTGTTCATTCATCCGTTGTCGTAGCGTCTGCATGGTTTCCCCAATGTACCATGCCTCGGGACATCTTTTCCTGCAGCGTATCAGGAAGACAACGTTGGCCGAGTTGCAAGAGTATGTACTGTGTACCTGGTGGATGGTGTTCTCACGTGAGATGATGGCATCCGTGTCGATGATCCGGCATGTCTTGCAGAGGTTGCTGTGGCAGGGTTGTGTGGTGTCGAGGTCACTGTTCTCCTGAAGGCTGGATAGTTTGCTGCGGACAATGGTCTGTTTGAGGTTGTGCGGTTGTTTGAAGGCAAGAAGTGGGGGTGTGGGGATGGCCTTGGTGAGATGTTCGTCTTCATCAATGACATGTTGAAGGCTCCGAAGAAGATGTCATAGCTTCTCCACTCTGGGGAAGTACTGGACGACGAAGGGTACTCTGTCCGTTGTGTCCCGTGTTTGTCTTCTGAGGAGGTCAGTGTGGTTTTTCGCTGTGGCGCATCGGAACTGTCGATCGATGAGTCGAGTGCCATATCCTGTTCTTATGAGGGCATCTTTCAGCATCTGGAGGTGTCTGTTGCGATGCTCCTCATCCGAGCAGATCCTGTGTATACGGAGGGCTTGTCCGTAGGGGATGGCTTCTTTAACGTGTTTCGGGTGGAAGCTGGAGACGTGGATCATCGTGAGGTTATCCGTGGGCTTGCGGTACAGTGAGGTGCTGAGGTGACCGTCCTTAATGGAGATGCGTGTGTCCAAGAATGCAACCCATTCCAGAGAGTAGTCCATGGTGAGTCTGATGGTGGGATGGAACTTGTTGATGTCATCATATTGTTGTTTCAGTGATTGTTCACCATGAGTCCAAAGGAAGAAATTGTCATCGATGTATCTACTGTATAGCATCGGTTGAAGGTCCTGTGCGGTGAAGAGGTCTTGTTCGAACCTGTGCATGAAGATGTTGGCATATTGAGGTGCGAATGTGGTCCCCATGGCTGCCCCGTGTGTCTGGATGAAGAACTGGTTGTTGAAGGTGAAGACATTGTGGTCCAGGATGAAGCGGATGAGATGTAAAATTGCATCTGGAGATTGGCAGTTGTCGGCGTTGAGTACTGAGGCAGTTGCAGCAATGCCATCGTCGTGGGGGATTCTGGTGTAGAGTGCCGAGACATCCATTGTGACGAGGAGTGCTCCTGGTTCAACTGCTCCATGTGTGCCGTGTTTCTGTAGGAAGTCCGTAGTGTGGCGTCAAAAGTTGGGGGTTCTTTGTACAATGGGTTTCAGGATGCCCTCGATGTAGCCGGAGAGGTTCTCGCATAGGGTCCCATTGCCCGATACGATGGGACGGCCGGGTGTGTTTGCCTTGTGTATCTTTGTGAGGCAGTAGAGATCTCCAACGCGGGGAGTATGTGGGATGAGGGCATGGAGGGTGCTCTGAAGGTCCGGATCAAAGGTCTTGACCAGTCTATTGAGTTGACGGGTGTGTTCTTTGGTTAAGGAAGGCAGACTTCCTTCCCTAAAAGACATTTTGAACCACATGGGCTTTTGTGACAATCGACAATGGTTTCATGGTCATCAGTAGATTCTTAATTCCAGGTATTTTTTATTATTGAATTCAAATTCCACCATCTGCCGCGGCGGGATTCGAACCCGGGTCCCCAGAACATTAGCTGAGTTTCAGGATTAATGGTCTAGTGATAATACCACTCAGCCATCACCTCTCCTTCGCTGACAGAAAGATAATATGAAGAACACTCCCGCTCTACGTTAGCATGGTGACTATAGTGGGATTTGAACTCAGGTTCCCTGGATTATCAGTACAGCCTAATGTGTTCAGTATCATAACCATAGAATCTCTACAATGCAGAAGGAGGCCATTTGGCCCATCGAACCTGCACTGACAACAATCCCACCCAGTCCCTATCCACGTAACACCACGTGTTTACCCTGCTAATCCCCCTGACACTAAGGGGCAATTTAGCATGGCCAATCAACCTAATCTGCACATGTTTCGAATGTGGGAAGAAACCGGAGCACCCGGAGTAAACCCACGCAGACACTGGGAGAATGTGCAAACTCCACACAGTCAGTGGTCCAAGCCGGGAATCAAATCCAGGTCTCTGGTTCTGTGAGGCAACAGTGCTAACCACTGTGCCACCATGCTGGCCCCTGCCACCGTGCTGCCCCAATGGCACCAACAGTATGTGCCAGCTCAATCTTCCAATAATGTAGTTAGTAGTAAATGTAGCACATTTGCAATTGCGGTCCTCAATATTAGTGCTTACGAAACAAGGCAGTGTTTAGAAGCAACCCCAAGTCACCTATGGTATGAAACTTCTCACCTTATTCATGACATAAGTATCATGCCACAAAATTATCTTTTTATTGCACATTTTCACTTGATACTGCACAGGCTGTGTGCACCATGCTCCAAAAGATGAAAAGCGCCATAATGGCAGACCACGTCATGAAGGCTAAATTCACTACCAACATTTATTTACAAAGAATTAGATTATACGGAAGCAACGGAATGGGGTAAATAACGATCAATATGGTGCTTTGTTGAAACAGTAATTTAATTTTTCCCCAAATAATATAAAGTCCAAACTCTTAGTCTCAGAGTCTTTTCAGCCCTTGTTGAACAGAGCACGAATTCTTCAGGGCGATAGAACCTCTCTTCACCTCTCCCACTACCACAGCGAAGATACAGACAGTCAAACAGGGAAATGAGCATCCTAAAACTGCTGTCCAGATATATTCATGGCTTCCTTTGAAGTTGCAGTTGGCTTCTTTAAAGAACACCCCAGATCAAAGCAGTCCTTTCCCACTAGGCATGCAAACATGTTATTGATTAATTTTACAATTCCAGAATATGAACTGTAGCCCCTGGCTGTGTGTTGGTCTCGTTTATTTTTTGACACCTGACTTGCATATCAAGCAGCATGGTTTCCATGCACAATCCTGATGGGTCAGGCCGACAAAGTTTCTTGCGGATTTAACATGGTAATGACACAAGGGAATTCCAGATGCCCATAATTTGTGAGCAAATGAAATGATTTCCCTCTAGAAATTTTCCAGCCCCCCCGCCCCCCCCCCCCCCACCGCCCCCCAACCCCCGCACCTTGAAATTAGCAGCTCTTTCGTGACCTGCATACGAAGAAACAGAAAATCGCTCTTTTTAAAAACACAGCTAAACAGAAGTCAATTTCATATGTATAATATTTTAGTGTAATTAAAGAGTCGCATGATAAAGATGTGAAGAGGCTTCACAGATTGAAACAAGATGAAAGTTTCCCACCATCACAATAACCACAGCCTCTAGTCGGGATAACATAAAACAGATGGCATCTCGGGATGGCATAATGAAAGAAATGTTTTGAAAACACCAAATATTATCATAAGGATATAAGGAGTGGGGCCATTCAACATGATCATGGCTGACCTTCTCGCCCTATCCTCATATCCTTCGACTCCCTTCGTATCCAACCAATCTCCTTCTTGAATATACTCAATAATGGCGCATTCACAGCATCCTGGGGAAGAGAATTTGAAGGATTCACAATCTTCTGAGTGAAGAACTTTCTTCTTATCTCAGTCCTAAATGGCTGACCCCTTACCCGAATATCATTTTTAAAATTCATTCGTGGAACATGGGCATCGTTGGCTGGCCAACATTTATTGCCCATCACTCGTTGCCTGAGGGCATTTACTTGTGTTCAGAAATTTTTAGTTGTTCCTCACTGGTAGTTTTTATTCCAGCTTTTCCAAGTTTCATATGCTATATTAAGAACAAAGAACAAAGAAAATTACAGCACAGGAACAGGCCCTTCAGCCCTCCAAGCCTGCACCGACCATGCTGCCCGACTTAACTAAAACCCCCTACCCTTCCGGGGGCCATATCCCTCTATTCCCATCCTATTCATGTACTTGTCAAGACGCCGCTTAAAAGTCACTACCGTATCCGCTTCCACTACCTCCCCCGGCAACGAGTTCCAGGCACCCACTACTCTCTGTGTAAAAAATCTGCCTCGTACATCTCCTTTAAACCTTGCCCCTCGCACCTTAAACCTGTGCCCCCTAGTAATTGACTCTTCCACCCTGGGAAAAAGCTTCTGACTATCCACTCTGTCCATGCCTCTCATAATCTTGTAGACTTCTATCAGGTCTTCCCTCAACCTCCGTTGCTCCAGTGAGAACAAACCAAGTTTCTCCAATCTCTCCTCATAGCTAATGCCCTCCATACCAGGCAACATCCTGGTAAATCTTTTCTGTAGATTTCCAAAGCCTCCACGTCCTTCTGTTAGTGTGGTGACCAGAATTGAACGCTATATTCCAAGTGCGGCCTAACTAAGGTTCTATAAAGCTGCAACATGACTTGCCAATTTTTAAACTCAATGCCCCGGCCGATGAAGGCAAGCATGCCGTATGCCTTCTTGACTACCTTCTCCGCCTGCATTGCCACTTTCAGTGACCTATGCACCTGTACACCCAGATCCCTTTGCCTATCAATACTCTTAAGGCTTCTGTCATTTACTGTATATTTCCTATCTGTATTAGACGTTCCAAAATGCATTACCTCACATTTGTCCGGATTAAACTCCATCTGCCATCTCTCCGCCCAAGCCTCCAACCGATCTATATCCTGCTGTATCCTCTGATGGTCCTCATCGCTATCCGCAAATCCACCAACCTTTGTGTCGTCCGCAAACTTACTAATCAATCCAGTTACATTTTCCTCCAAATCATTTATATATATTACAAACAGCAAAGGTCCCAGCACTGATCCCTGAGGAACACCACTTGTCACAGCCCTCCATTCAGAAACACACCCTTCCACTGCTACCCTCTGTCTGACCGAGCCAGTTATGTATCCACTTTGCCAGCTCACCTCTGATCCCATGCGACTTCACCTTCTGCACCAGTCTGCCACGAGGGACCTTGTCAAAGGCCTTATTGAAGTCCATGTAGACAACATCCACTGCCCTACCCTCATCAATCATCTTCGTCACTTCCTTATTGCTAACCATTTTTCTTTATTCATTCGTGGGACAAGGGTGGCGCTGGCTGGCCAGCATTTATTGCCTATCCCTAGTTGCCTGAGGGCAGTTGAGAGTCAACCACATTGCTGTGGCTCTGGAGTCACATGTAGGCCAGACTAGGTAAGGACGGCAGATTTCCTTCCCTAAAGGGCATTAGTGAACCAGATGGGTTTTTCCCGACAAAGGTTTTGTGGATATCAGTAGATTCTTAATTCCAGATATTTTTTATTAAATTCAAATTCCACCATCTGCCATGGTGGGATCCGAACCCGAGTTTCCCAGAACATTAGCTGAGTTTCTGGATTAATAGTCGAGCAATAATACCACTAGGCCATCGCCTCTACCATGACCCCACGTTCTACATTCTCCAGCCAAAGTAAACATCCTCCCAGCCCCTGTCAAGCCAAGTTGTGTCAATTTAAGTTGGAATACCACACACAAGGCATAACATGTGTCCAATGCTGGAGCTAGTAAACACCAATGTAAGTTGGAAGGTTCTTTCAAAGATTTTCATGGCAACTATAATAAAATGCATTTAATCAAGCTTTCACTATGACCTGGCCTTGGGAGAGTTTTGTACGCTGTTGTAGTACAGTTTTATATTTCAATGTGTTCCCATGTATTTCCAGCCTTCAATCCAGAGAATGAATACAAGCAGATAGGTGATGCAACAGGGTTTATTGTTACTCCCCAGGTGGGAGTGTGACCTGGTTAGTGTGGCCAACGTGTCCGGGAGTGGTAGTGCCAACATGGGAACCTGTGAGCAGGGTATTCCACCACCAACCACCCCTGCCCATTGCTTCGGTGATGCCAGATATGGAGACTGCTCTGCGGAATTTCAGGAACAATGTGAACTAATGGAGGCAGAGTTGGATTTCCCTGTAGTGTTGGCTGAAACCTCGTGGTACACACGTGAAATTTGCCACAATTGTATTAGGGCGTTGGTGTATTGTGTGCAGTTTTGGTGTCTGATGCACCATCAATCGAGCAAAGACTGGTTTGTATGCAAGAACAAATAGGCTTTTATTAGCAAAAGACTTGGAGCACACCCATGCCGATGAACTGGTCCAGACTGAGGCAGGGGGGTGGGGAGCAGTCGCCTTTATACCTGGATCAGGGGGAGGGGGGGGGAGGAGTCTCGGGTAGGGCCGGCAGGGATGTGTCGAGGCATGTCACATATACAGGTAATAAGCTAACAGTGGTTTACCACAGTGTCCTTATCTGAGGAAGGATGTCCTTGCTGTAGAGGAAGTGCAGTGAAGGTTTACCAGGCTGATTCCTGGGATGGCAGGTCTGTCATATGAGGAGACACTAAGTCGGTTAGGATTATATTCATTTAGAAGAGTGAGAGGGGATCTCATAGAAACCTATAAAATTCTGACAGGATTAGACAGGGTAGATTCAGAAAGAATGTTCCTGATGGAGGGGGAGTCCAGAACTAGGGGTCATAGTTTGAGGATAAGGGGTAAACCTTTTAGAACTGAGGTGAGGAGAAATTTCTTCACCCAGAGGGTGGTGAATGTGTGGAATTCATTACATAGAAAGTAATTGAGGCTAAAACATTGTCTGATTTCAAGAAGAAATTAGATATAACTCTTGGGGCTCAAGGGATCAAGAGATACGGGAGGGAAGGGGGGGAAATCATGATATTGAATTTGACGACCAGCCATGATCATGATGAATGGTGGAGCAGACTCAACGGGCCGAATGGCCTACTCCTGCTTCAATTTTCTATGTTTTTATGAAATGGGTTTAAATGGAAGATACGATGGTGGAATGGGAGAAACTCTGAGCATTTAATAGCCATAATTATCTGGATGTCGCACATCAGAGAGCGGTTGTGCAACAAGCATAGACGATTTTCCTCATCCATTGGTTTAAAGAAACACAAAATCATGGGGTACAATTTTGCAATAGATGGCGCCAGCGTTTGATCGCAATGCATTCACTAAATCTCTCATCTTTTTCTATTTTAAAATGAAAGAAATATGAAAGTCGGGGTGCCAACCAAAATTGTTAAAGGCAAGATAGGAAGACAGAGGTGGT
The DNA here is from genome assembly GCF_964213995.1 of Mustelus asterias. NCBI lineage: Eukaryota > Metazoa > Chordata > Chondrichthyes > Carcharhiniformes > Triakidae > Mustelus > Mustelus asterias. Next base: position 13,056,759 of record NC_135801.1, on the reverse strand, counting down.
AATAACAAACTCAGACAGTCGAGGTAGGAAGGCTATCGCTGGTGTGATTGGGTGTTGAATACGGTTCAGTAGCTCTGAAGCAGTCTTACGCAGGTTAACTGTAAGTCTTCATTGACTCTGAGATCAAGTAAAGGGTACAAGTTAGGAGCTGTTACCATGCTTGGTAAACATAGAAATTAAGAGCAGGCCATTCGGCCCATCGAGCCTGCTTCACCATTCAGTGAGATCATGGCTGATCCTCCATCTCAATGTCATACTCCCGCTCTCTCCCCATACCCCTTAATGCCTTTGGTCTAAAAATCTATATATCTATTTCTTTCTTAAATACTTTCAGTGACTTGGCCTCCACAACCTATGTGGTAGAGAATTCCACGGGTTCGTCACTGGCTGAATGAAGACATTTCTCCTCTGCTCAGGCTTAAATAGCCTCCTCCATATCCTGAGACCATAATCCCTTGTTCTAGACTGACCACCCAGGGGAAATATCATCCCGCATCCAGTCTGTCCAGCCCTGTCAAAATTTTATATGTTTCAATAACATCCCCTCTCATTCTTCTAAATTTCAATGAATACAAGCCTAGACAACCCAACCTCTCCTCATACAACAATCCTACCATCCCAGGAATCAGTCTGGTGAACCTTTGCTGCACTCCCACTATGGCAAATATGTATTTTCTTTAGCAAGGAGTCCAATACTCCAGGTGTGGTCTCACTAATGTTCTGTACAGCTGCAGTAAGACATTCTTACTCCTGTAGTCAAGTCCTCTTACAATGAAGGCCAGCATACCATTTGTCTTCCTAACTGCTTGCTGTACCTGCATGCTTGCTTTCAATGACTGGTGCACAAGGACACCCAGGCCCCTTTTCACATCACCATTTCCCAATCTATCACCATTTGCCGTTCTGTTTTTCCTACTGAAGTGGATAACTCCACACTTATACACATAGGGACAGCACTGTGGCACAGTGGTTAGCACTGCTGCCTCATAGCGCCAGGGACCCGGGTTCAATTCCCAACTTGGGTCACTGTCATAGAATCATAGAATCTACAGTGCAGAAGGAGGCAATTTGGCCCATCGAGCCTGCACTGACTGTGCGGAGTCTGCACGTTCTCCCTGTGTCTGCTTCGATTTCTTCCAGGTGCTCCGGTTTCCTCCCACAGTCCAAAAGACGTGCTGGTTAGGTGCATGGGCCATGCTAAATTCTCCCTCAGTGTACCCGAACAGGCGCCAGAGTGTGGCAACTAGAGGATTTTCACAGTAACTTGTAGTGTTAATGTAAAGCTACTTGTGACACTAACAAATAAACTTTATATTGCATCTGCCGTGTATTTACCCAATCACTCAACTTGTCGAAATCACCTTGTAACATCTTAACAGCCTCCTCACCACTCACATTCCCACTAAGTTTTGTGTCATCAGCAAACCTGGAAATACGACATTTCATTCCCTCATCCAAATCGTTGATGTATATTGGAAGCAGCTGGTACACATAGCTCTGTTCAACACTTGACTAACTCTAGGTGAGAGTCATGTGCCTCTAAGATCACTGTGTGGGCGGTACTGCACACCAATCCCACAAAACCCAATAAGTGCCAGACCATCAGACCATACTTGGAAGGCTAAGCTATTAACAATGAATAACTCAAACAATTTAAAAGTTATTTTTAAAGTTAGAGCGAACAAATTTGAATGGAATGACTGTCCCAAGAGATCAAAATAAATAGATATTGGAATATCATTATTATAGAATCATGGAGGTTGACAGCATAGGAACCATAGTGCAGAAGGAGACTATTCAGTCCATTGAGCCTACACTGACAACAATCCCACCCAGGCCCTGTCCCTGTAACCCCATATATTCACCCTGCTAGTTCCCCTGACACGAATGGACAATTTAACATGGTCAGCCCACCTAACTCGTACATCTTTGGACTGTGGGAGGAAACCGGAGCACCCGGAGGAAACCCACGCAGACGCGGGGAGAATGTGCAAACTCCACACAGTCAGTGACCCAAGCCAGGAATCGAACTCGGGTCCCTGGGGCTGTGGGGCAGTAGTGCTAACTACTGTGCAACTGTGCCGCTCCCAAAATGAGGCCATTTGGCCCACCTTGTCCGTACTGGCAAATTAGGGCTGCGTTCAAATAAAAACTGCTTTTGGCTACACAAGAAGTAGACACAGGGCATCACACAATGGCGAGATGTTACCCAGGTTCTTCGTTCTTTCCCACAAATTTTAGATCCAGTTGAACTTGCGCATGTGACAGAGGAACAAGAGAGTCTTCCCTTGGTGTAAAAAGGAACAAGGTTGCCATTCGTTGGAAACATTGAAACATAGAAAATAGAAGCTGGAGGAGGCCATTCGGCCCTTCGAGCCTGCCCTGCCATTCATTTTGATCATGGCTGATCATCAAAATCAATATCCTGATCCCCCCTTCCCCCCATATCCCTTGATCCCTTTAGCCCCAAGAGCTATATCTAATTTCTTCTTGAAATCAGACAACGTTTGGGCAGCCCGGTGGCACAGTGGTTAGCACTGCTGCCTCATAGCGACAGGGACCCGGGTTCGATTCCTGGATTGGATCAGTGTCTGTGCTGAGTCTGCACATTCTCCCCGTGTCTGCGTGGGTTTCCCCTGGGTGTCCCGGTTTCCTTCCACAGTCCAAAGATGTGCTGGTTAGGTACATTGGCCATGCTGACTTCTCCCTCAGTGTACCTGAACAGGCGCAGGAGTGTGGCGACTAGGGGATTTTCACAGTAACTTCATTGCAGTGTTAATGTAAGCCTACTTGTGACACTAATAAGCAAATAAGCTAAACACACAAATAATTAAATAAATCCTCAGATAAATACTCAAATCAGTAAACCAATCGATCGGCCTGCCTTCAGCTAGATTGTAGATTTTTCTACAAAGCACAGTGGTGAGTATTATTAGAGACTGAGATCAGCAGCGTGCATGCTAATTTAATGAATGGTTTTCATCATTAGAATAAGTTGTGATCACTTTTTGAAGATCAGCCCTGGGACTCCAACCATGAGGCCTGATCACTCCTTTAGTACCCAGTTGCAATAATCGCATTGCAATATTTTAACATTAGATCTGGAATTAAGAATCCACTGATGACATCAAACCATTGTCGATTGTCGCAAAAACCCATCTCATTCACTAATGTCCTTTAGGGAAGGAAATCTGCCATCCTTGCCTTGTCTGGCCTACATGTGACTCCAGAGCCACAGCAATGTGGTTGACACTTAAATGTCCTCTGAAATGGTCTAGTAAGCCACTCAGTTCAAGGGCAATTAGGGATGGGTAACAAATGCTGGCCTCACCAGTGATGCCCACACTTCATCAATGAAGACACAGTGGCACAGTGGTTAGCACTGCTACCTCACAGTGTCAGGGACCTGGCTTCGATTCCGGCCTCGGGCCACTGCCTGTGTAGAGTTTGCACATTCTCCCCGTGTCTGCGTGGGTTTCCTCCGGTTGCTCCAGCTTCCTCTCACAGTCCAAAGATGTGTGGGTTAGGTTGATTGGGCATGCTAAATTGACCCTAGTGTCAGGGGGATTGGCAAGGTAAATATATGGGGTTACAGGAATAGGGCCTGAGTGGGATTGTGGTTGGTACATGCTCGATGGGCCGAATGGCCTCCTTTTGCACTGTAGGATTCTATATATAACTTGTGGAGACTTGTGAGAGGTAATGCTGAAGATCTGACTGACTCGGTTTGAGAGAATTCGCCTGAGGTTTAGATTTGGTGATGAAAATGGGAAAGTTAGTTTCCAGATGGCAACGTCCTGAGGCCTAGCCACTTTATCTCTATATCATCCTGCAGCCTCGTAACCCTCCACTTTACACCAAATTCTCCAAACCTCTCAACTTTGTGATCAAATCTCCCAACTTTGGTTTGCATTCTGGTCTTCCCTCCTTAAATCCCTCCACCTCCTCAACTCCCTCATCCTCATTAAAATCAACCTCTCTGACAGTTCAGGTTTTGGTCACCCCCTCCTAGTATCACCCTCTTTGGCTCAGCATTCATCTTCTGTCCTCCTGAGGTCCTGGATTATCTTGGTGCACTGTCTCCAGATTGCGGGGGGACACCATAATTCAGCTCTTGACTTCCTTGACCACTTCCCCTCAAGCCTACTTGGATGTGGAAGATGTCCTCTCCCTCCTGTCTCTGGGAGAGTTTATCTCACTGCAGATCCCACCTTCAGCAAAGACTCAAGGAGCAACTGACCTTCCAAAGGTCCCTTCTCCATTCTTGTGCTTGCTGCAGCCTCAAAGGCTGGTGAGGCCTTGCTGCCCATGCTGCGCTCCCTTTAGTAATAAACCTTTCCTTTTGCAGGACGATTGTGTTATCCCACCCTCCCTCCCTTACTGGAGTCCAGGAGCTGGATGACAACTGGTTCTTCTGGTACAGAGCCACAACTGGAAGTGCAATTAACATAGAAACATAGAAGATAGGAGTAGGAGGAGGCCATTTGGCCCTTTGAGCCTGCTTCACCATTCATTACGAACATGGCTGATCATCTAACTTAATAGCCTAATTCTGCTTTCTCCCCATAAACTTTGATCCCATTTGCTGCAAGTGCTATAGTCAGCTAGTCAGGCTCCAGGCCCGAAAATGTCCCCATCACCTCAGTGGGGATTACGTTGAGAAGATTCTGCCCAAATAGTTGGATAGATAGTCAGTTAAGGATGACCTCAATACTGCCACCACTGCTCACTCACAGGAACTGACATGATGATCATAATTGAATTGAATTGAATTGAATTGAGATTAAATTGTGATTGAATTGAGATTGAATTGGGATTGAATTGAATTTGGATTGAATTGAATTGAATTGAGATTGAATTCAGATTGAATTGAATTGAATTGAATTGGGATTGAATTGAATTGAATTGAGATCGAATTGAACAGAATTGAATTGAATTATTATTGCCACATGTATTGGGATACACTGAGAAGTATTGTCTCTTGTGCACTATACAGACAAAGCATACCATTCATTGAGTACATAGGGAGAGGAAAGGAGAGGATATAGTGCTGCAGTTACCGATAGGGTGAGGAGAACAATCAACCTAATATGAGATAGGTCCATTCAAAAGTCTGATGGCAGCAGGGAAGAAGCTGTTCTTGAGTCGGGTGGTACACAATCTCAGACGTTTGTATTGCATTGCCAACCCTGAATAACTTCAGAATCCAGTGCCAAGCAAGCTTTCTCAAACACAGGAACAAGATCAGGCCTTTCTGCCCCTCAAGCCTGTCACGCCATCCCTTTAGGTGATGGCTAGATTGTGCATCAGTTCCATTTCCCCACCTTTGACATCCATTTCCCTTAACACCCTTACCTAACAACAAATGATAGGTTTCAGTCTTGGCAGTTTCAGTTAGCCCGGTGACCACGGTGCTTTTGTTGGAGACAGTTTGGGGTGAATTTTCCTGTCCCGCCCACCACGGGAATTGTAGCGGCCGAGGGGTGGGCCATGGGAAGGCCCGTTGACCTCGGGCGGGATTGTCCCGTTTCAGGGTGAGCGTGGCCAGAAAATCCCGCCCGTTGTGTTTTCTACTACATTTTGGGGGAACTTGTCTCATGGCCAGCTCCCAATGCACACAGCCTGAAATGCCAGTGAATTCCTTCAGTTGGCACCATGCACCCAGGATGCAGAGTAGCTCCATGAGCTAAATAGAGGAATGTAGGCTCTCATTAAAGTGTGCAATTAAACGTGAATATTCAATTATCTCATTAAAAAAATTGATGTGAATCACATTCTCCCCTCAAAATTATGTAAAAAAGTGTGAGAGACAACATGGTAAACACAGAAATAAATAATTGAGCAACTGAAAGAGAGGTCTAGTTATTGCCCCCAGGGACCATTAATATGTCTCCCCCGGATATCCAAGCAGTCAGGATTGATAATGTAGGTGTGATTCAGACTGATACCTTGGAGATCACAAGGAAGGGCCGCAGAAAAGATTGTAAAGAAATAGGGTATCGTCAAGGAGACAACAAGAGGAAGGAATACTCCTGGGTTAAAGAACCCTTTCTCATCCTAGGCTTTCTATTGACTTGCACCGTTCAACAAATACAGATGTTGACATCCGACTACAAGGCAGCATTCTCACCAATCCTGCAGTGGGGCTTCATCCCAAAACTGAAAATACTAAAATATTCATCAAAGTACATTAAATTAGAATTCAGAGAATGTCCCCAGTATGATACTAGTGAGATTCCCTTCAGGCATTACAGGAGTCAGAACATTTACTTTTTAAAAATTCTGTTTCATATTTTTTTTCTCAAACTTAATTCTCTCCAATACAGATTGATTACATTATTTTATATTTTTTTAAATGATGGAATATTCCAGAAGGGCAACCGTAATGGGATTACGATGTGCACTGACTCGCAGTAAGATGCAAATTGTGACATCCCTTTGTCACCCCCAGATTTGACGTTCCATTGCCCCTTCAGGATGGTCACCCAGCCAAACCTCTGCCCCTCCAAAATTCTGCCGCTCACATCCTAACTCCCACCATGTCCAAACTCATCCTGTGTATTTACCGACCCACATTCACTCCCTGTCCCCCCACAACACCTCTCATTTAAAATTTTTAGCCTTGTGTTCAGATATCACCATTCCTCCGTCCCTATCCGGTGGCACAGTGGTTAGCACTGCTGCCTCACAGTGCCAGGGACCTGGTTCGATTCCCAGCTTGGGTCACTGTCTGTGTGGAGTTTGCACATCCTCCCCATGTCTGCCTGTTTCCGCCGGGTGCTCCGGTTTCCTCCCACAGTCCAAAGATGTGCGGGTTAGGTAGATTGGCCATGCTAAATTGCCCCGTAATGTCAGGGGACCCAGCTAGGTTAAATACATGGGATTATGAAGATAGGACCTGAGTGGGATTGTGGTCAGTGCAATCCCGATGGGCCAAATGGCCTCCTTCTGCACCGTGGGGTTCTATGGTTCTATTTCTGTAACCTCGTGCAGCCCTGTTAGCCCTTTGGGAACTCTATGTCCCTCTAATGCTGGCTTCTTTTACATTTCCCACTTCCTTCATCCCAACACTTGTAGGGTGGGAAGGTGGCATAGTGGTTAGCACTGCTGCCTCACAGTGCTAGGGACCCAGGTTCGATTCCCGGCTTGGGTCACTGTCTGTGTGGAGTCTGCACGTTCTCTTCATGTCAGCGTGGGTTTCCTCCGGGTGCTCCGGTTTCCTCCAACAGTCCGAAAGACGTGCTGGTTAGGTGCATTGGCCATGCTAAATTGTCCCTTGGTGTACCCGGACAGGCGCCGGAGTGTAGCGACTATGGGATTTTCACAGTAACTTCATTGCAGTGTTAATGTAAGCCTACTTGTGACTAATAATAAATAAAAATAATGGATGTACCTTCAGCTGGCTAGACTCTAAGCTTCCATGTTTTGTCCCTGAATTTTACCATTCCTCGATCTATCAGTCTTTCTTTAAGACCTTGTTGAAAACAAGGCCTTTGGTTATGAATCCCAATAGCCCCTTTTTAGTCTTGGCATCAATTTTGTCTGAATTTTCTCCTGCAAAGCACTTTGAGATTCTCAACAACATTAAAGGCATAATATAAATGTAAGTTTCTGTTACTAGAGACACTGGTAATTTATTTTCTGTGTTGATATCTATCTAAAATTTGCCATTTGCTCTCCCTCACTATTTCGAATACCTCCTCAGCTGCTGAAAGGAATTTCCAAGTGGAGCTGTGGCTATTTAAAGGGCTGCATTCTCTCCTGAAGACCAAGAGCAGGAGATTGAAGATACATCCTTCCTGAAGAAATGGAAAGTTCTCACCCTCCACACTCAAATTCACAACTTCTGCCCTCAAATCGATTGCAAAGGGATTTTATTTGCATGCTACTGGGTTAAATCATTACTGATATTGGTCTGGTTTAGTCCATTACTTAGTGTCACAAGTAGGCTTACATTAACGCTGCAATGAAGTTACTGTGAAAATCCCCTAGTTGCCACACTCCGGTGCCTGTACGGGAACACTGAGGGAGAATTTAGCACGGCCAATGCACCTAACCAGCACGTCTTTTGGACTGTGGGAGGAAACCGGAGCACCCGGAGGAAACCCACGCAGACACAGGGAGAATGCGCAAACTCCCCGCAGACAGTGACCCAAGCCGGGAATGGAACCCAGGTCCCTGGTGCTGGGAGGCAGCAGTGCTAACCACTGTGCCTAGATATAGATGATCTAGGGCAACATGAGTCAACACGCATAAAAATAAGACACTCAGTGCATCTACAGAAGCAGTTGATGCCACAGAACATGTCAAGGTATCTGCAGGTAATTTGGATCTGTAGCAGTAAATCATTAAACTCCCCCATGAGAATCATAGTCATTTATGGTGCAGAAGGAGGGCTTTTGGCCCATCAAGTCTATGCCAGCTCCCCCGCAGAGCAATCCAGTCAGTCCCACCCCTCCATTCTATTCTCTTTATTTCCTTTGAGTGACCATTTTCTCTTTGGAAACATTGGATTCTTGATCACATCTGCTTGCACCACCTCCTGGACAGCCAGTTCCAGCGCATTACCATTCGCTGAGTAAAAAGCTCTTCCTCACATTCTCCCTGTGTCCCTCTATTTCTTGTAGCCACCCCAGCTCTTACTACCCGCTTACTATTTACATGCCAGTAGGATATTTTTGGGTCACCTTTCGCGGCTGATGTTCTGTTCTAATATTCTCTCCTTGCCAGTCACTGCCCTAACCAGGGAGCTGATTCCAGTTCAATCAACCTCCTTTTGACACAACTCTCTGTGGGAGAAAGTGCTTCCCGATTTCATTCCAGAATGGCCCAGTTCCAATTTTGACCTCGATGGAAGAGGATTTCGGAATAGTTTTGTGAAAACGTTGCCACATTACCATGCCTTTACTTTGTGGGAATAATGCTCCTTATGAAGCAGGTGTTTGCTGGTTGCTTTCTACTTCTGTCTAAATGGAGATAACGTATTTTATTACATGCATCCAATAAAGTACAGAGATCAACAAAGACTGCAGTGAAGATATGTTTGCCTTTGTGAAGTCATAAAATGAAGGAAGTTCTTCAACTTAGCACACGTTTGAATTCTGATGAAAGAAGGAGTAACTGGTCCACTTTGTACTATTTCAACTCACTTTCAACCAAACTAATCTGTCAAATAGTATTCAGTCCTCCCCTGGCCGGCAGTTATCTCCCCCAGACGAACTCCTGCAGTGATACCCTGGAGCTGGGATTATTGTTCATCAACAATCACAACGATGGGTGGCACGGTGGCACAGTGGTTAGCACTGCTGCCTCACAGCGCCAGGGACCCGAGTTCAATTCCCGGCTTGGGTCACTGTCTGTGTGGAGTTTGCACGTTCTCCCTGTGGCTGTGTGGGTTTCCTCCGGGTTCTCTGGTTTCCTTCCACAGTCCAAAATGCGCAGGTTAGGCGGATTGGCCATGCTAAATTGCCCCTTAGTGTCAGGGGGACTCGCTAGGGTAAATCATAGAAATCATAGAAACCCTACAGTGCAGAAGGAGGCCATTCAGCCCATCGAGTCTGCACCGACCACAATCCCACCCAGGCCCTACCCCCACACATTTACCCGCTAATCCCTCCAACCCACGCATCCCAGGACTCCAAGGGGCAATTTTTAACCTGGCCAATCAACCTAACCCGCACATCTTTGGACTGTGGGAGGAAACCGGAGCACCCGGAGGAAACCCACGCAGACACGAGGAGAATGTGCAAACTCCACACAGACAGTGACCCAAGCCGGGAATCGAACCCAGGACCCTGGAGCTGTGAAGCAGCAGTGCTAACCACTGTGCTACCGTGCCGCCCCGTAAATGCATGGGGTTATGGGGATAGAGCCTGGGTGGGATTGTGGTCAGTGCAGACTTTGTGGGCCGAATAGCCTGCTTCTGCACTGTAGGATTCTATGATTCGCTTTCCATTGTTTGATTCCAGCCAGGGGGGAGAGATTTCTCCCCGGTTCCCATTGATTTCAACTTTAAAGTCTCCTGCACCCGCCATTCAGGCAGTGTTGATCATCTGCTTTGATGGTCATGGTGAATGAGTGATATGTTGGGCATATGTTTAGAGATTTTGGGTGGGATTTTATGACCTCGCTCGAGCGAGACTGGAAATTCCCGCCCGAAGTCACCATCTGCCAGGGTGGGATTTGAACCCGAAGTCAACAGACATTTCCGTTATCCGTCCCCTCGCCTGCTCCGATTCCATGGCGGATGGGGCAGTAGAATTCCAGCATTTGCTTTTGCCTGCACATACCCAGTTCATAACTAATCCCAATTAAACCATGGGGGTACCATGTAACATTATGGAGGATGTCCTCAGTGCAAAGACGAGCCTTAGGGCCCGATTTTACCATTTTCATTCTAAGTGCCGAATCTGGGCGTAGTACAGATCCGACTTAGAAGTCCGCTTTCAGGCGCCCCCATACGCTCTCAGCCATCTCCAGTCCCATTCGTGCTGTGGGCGGGGCTTAGCGCTGCCAGAACGATCGGAGCTCTGAACTGCACATGCGCAGTTAGAAAAAAAATTGGAAAAAGCGCGCCCATGTCGGATCGCTCCCAGGCTGCAGAAAGCAGATAGAGCGGCCCGGGAGTGAAAAGCGGCAGCGAGGGTGTATCTTGGGGCGGGGGGGGGGCGGTGGCGCAGATGGATCTCTGGAGTGGGGGGGGGGGGCAGATGGATCTCTGGTGAGGGTGCAGGGGGGTCTGCTAATACTCTGCGGGCGATCGGTGGGGGTGAGGGGGTGGTGATCGGTCTGGGTAGCGGGCGGTGGTGGATAAGAGGGACAGTGATGTGTGTGTGTCCTCCTTATTCACGCCCCCAACTACCCAGACCGATTGCCACCCCTGCCCCCTCTCCCCCACCGATCGCCCGCAGAGTGGCAGTGGATCCCCCTGCCCCCCCACCAGAGATCCATCTGCCCCGAGATACATCTTACCAGCCTTCCTCCTCCCCCCCTCCCCCCCAAGACAACGATCTGGCTTCACTCCCTCCCCCCCCCCTCCCCCCCCCACCCCCCCACCTCCCCAAGACAACAATCTGGCCTCACTCCCTCCCTCCCCCCCAAGACAACAATCTGGCCTCACTCCCTCCCTCCCCCCCAAGACAACGATCTGGCCTCACTCCCTCCCCCACCAGCTGCCAAGACAATGATCCGGCCTCACTCCCTCCCCCCCCCGCCCCACAGAGAATGGTCTGGCCTCACACCCCCCCCCCCCCACCCCATACAATGATCAGGCTCACTCCCCCCCCCCGCCACCCCCTCCACAGACGACGATCTGGCCTCACTCTCCTCCCCCCCGACAACGAACTTGCCTCACTCCCCCTCCGCCCAGAGAATGGTCTGGCCTCACTCCCCCTCCCTCCAGAAGAACATCTGACCCGCCTCCTCCCCCACCACCACCAGACAACGATCAGCCCTTTCCCCCCCCGCCCCCCCGCCAGAGATACATCTGACCCGCCTCCTCCTCCTCCTCCCCCAACCAGACAACGATCTGACCTCACTCCCCTCCTCCCCCCTCCAACCAGAGAATGATCTGACCCGCCTCCCTCCTCCCCCCCCACCACTGATCTGAGCCAGAGAGCCGTTGGAAGCTCTGAACACGCCCTTCAGAGGCTGGAGCACCCGACTCAGACTTTTATTTAGCAGGTCCCTAAAAGCGGGGTTCCGGATTGGTAAACGCGGTGGTAAAGGGGGAAATGCCGATAGAGTTGGGTGGGCAGTTCATTAATTCAATTTAAATGCATGCTAATACATTTAAATCGCCGTTGCACCCGATTTGGGCGTGGAACGGATCCCCGCCATTCGCGGGTCTCGGTAAAATGGCGATCTGCGGGGACACGGGTGCAGATCGCGATAAAGGCCTCACACCCGACTTTACCGTGATTTCGCACCCGAAAACAGGCGCAAATTGTTGTTAAAATCAGGCCCTTAATCTCTTGAAAGGCTATTTTATTTTTCTTTATTCTTTTGTGGGATGTCAGCATTGCTGGCAAAGCCAGTCTTTGTTCATTGAGTAATTTACTGGGACCATGTCAGAGGGCAATTGAGAGTCAACCATGTTGCTGTGGGTTTGGAGTCACGTATAGGCCACACCAGGTAAGGATGGCAAATTTCCATCCTTAAACCAACCAGATGGATTTGTCCAACATTTGATGGCAATTTCACACTCCCCAATAGCCCAAAACCAGCTGTCAATTACAAGTTTTATTAATTGAATTTAAATTCCACCAGCTGCCAGGGTGGGATTTGAACCCATGACCCTAGAACATTAGTCTGGGCCTCTGAATTACTAGACCAGTGAAATTACCACTATGCCACCATCGCTCCCAAAACATTGAATCCCCTCATGATCCAGGGTATATTCCGTGCGCTTGCTAACCACCATGTTTCTCTGAGAATGAACATCCATTCATTGGCTACCAGTCCTTATTCCAGTTTTACTTATTGGTTGAATGTCATTGGGATTTAAGAGCAGGTTCTTTGGATTATTACTCCAGGCCCCTGGTTTACTGCTCCAGCCACCCACTAATGTAGCAAATGCATTTTTATAGCACCTCAGGTCATCCCAAAAGCACTTTATAACCAATTATTAAGTACATTTGAAGTGTCATCACTGGTGTAGTGTAAGGAAGATGGCAGCTAATCAGTACACTGCAAGGTCCCATAAACAGCAATGTGGCAATGATCAGATCATTTGTTTTATTGATGTTGATTGAGGGACAACTATTGGCTGGGGAGAACTCACCTTCTGCTCTTCCAAGTAATGCCTCGAGATCTTCCGTGCCCACCTGAGGGCACAGACGGGACCTCGCTTTAATGTCTCGTCTGACAGACAGTACCTTGGACACTGCAGCACTCCCTCGGTATTGCACTGAAGCATCAGATTCGATTATGTGGTGACGGCTCTCAAAGTGAGACTTGAACTCAGAGGGTTGGAGTGTTATTGCAACTGAGCCACGGCTGACAACCCCCCCCTTCCCCCCTCCCCCTCCCCACCCAGGTGGCAGACAGACACAAGTATGGAAGTGCCAAATATTGTTTTTTTTATTCATTTGCGGTACATGGGTGCGGTTGGCTGGCCAGTGCTTATTGCCCATTCCTTGCACAACCACGGCCAGTTGTTGGTTTGTCATTCCAATGGTTGTCCACAGTCCTGATTATCCCCTCCTGGGGATCCTGCAACGATTTATTTTTCTTTGGCAGACAATTTTCTTTCTGGGCAATTTCAAGGAGACTTCATTCTCCAAAGGTGAACACTGCCGGAAGTCAAAGAATTTTGACTATCTTTCCAGAGCCACTACCCCCTGCTGATTTTCGATACAAGCGGGCTAATTGGTCCACAGGCACCATAAGTGAACATAGTCTATGCTGTTTGAAGATGTGTTTTGGATGCCCAGTCAAGGCTGACTCTGTGCTCCTCTGAAGATATGCCAGCATTGGTGCAGTGCAGTGTGAATCACACAGAGCTGCCTGTTCGAACTCTGCGGCTCACTCCTGAGGAAGAAAGAAATGATGTTGGGAAGAAGCTTCTCAACAAGTCACTTGAAATAACACAAGGAGCGGTGAGCCCCATTTAAAACTGAAAATGAGGAACAACGTTTTTCGATGGCCTAATGGTATTATCGCTAGACTATTACTCCAGAAACTCAGCTAATGTTCTGGGGACCCGGGTTCGAATCCCGCCACGGCAGATGGTGGAATTTAAATTTAATAAAAGAAATAGCTGGAATTAAGAATCTACTGATGTCCATAAAACCATTGTCGATTGTCGGAAAAACCCATCTGGTTCACTAATGTCCTTTAGGGAAGGAAATCTGCTGTCCTTACCTGGTCTGGCCTACATGTGGCTCCAGAACCACAGCAATGTGGTTGACCCTCTGAAATGGCCTAGCAAGCTATTCAGTTTCAAGGGCAACTAGGGATGGGCAATAAATGCTGGCCAGCCAGCAACGCCCGTGTCCCATGAACGAATAAAAAAATAATTCTCTCAGAGGTTTGTGAGATTTTGGAAACTCTCATCCTCAAAAGGAGGTTGTGGCAGAATCTCTGAATATGTTTTAGGCAGAAGTAGATAGACTCTTGATAAACAAGAGAGTGAAAAGTTATTGGGCATAGGTGAGAATGTGAAATTAAGGTCAAAATTAGATTGGCCATGATCTTATTGAACGGTGGAGCAGGCTCAAGAGGCTGAGTGGCCTACTCCTGCTTTTAATTCATATGTTCCTACATATTTGATTCGATTTGACTAACTATTGTTACATGTATTAACATACAGTGAAAAGTATTGTTTCTTGCGCACCATACAGAGAGAGCATACCGTTCATAGAAATCATAGAAACCCTACAGTACAGAAGGAGGCCATTTGGCCCAGCGAGTCTGCACCGACAACAATCCCACTCCAGGCCCTATCCCCACAAACCACACATTTACCCGGCTAAACCCCCCTAACCTACACGTCCCGGGACACTAAGGGGCAATTTATCATGGTCCAATCCACCTAACCTGCACAGCTTTGGACTTTGGGAGGAAACCGGAGCACCTGGAGGAAACCCACGCAGACATGCGAACTCCACATAGACAGTGACCCAAGCCTGGAATCGAACCCAGGTCCTTGGAGCTGTGAGGCAGCAGTGCTAACCACTGTGCCACCGTTCCTACGTAGAGAAGGAAACAAGAAAGTGCAGAAGTAGTGTTACAGTCATTGTTAGGGTGCAGAGAAAGATCAACTTAATGCAAGGTAGGTCCATTCAAAAGTCTGACGGCAGCAGGGAAGAAGCTGTTCTTGAGTCGGTTGGTACGTGTCCTCAGATTTTTGTATCTTTTTCTTGACGGAAGAAGGTGGAATGAAGTATGTCGGGAGTGCATGGGGTCCTTAATTATGCTGGCTGCTTTTCCAAAGCAGCGGGAAGTGTAGACAGAGTCAATGAATGGGAGGCTGGTTTGCGTGATGGATTGGGCTGCATTCACGACCTTTAGTAGTTTCTTGCGGTCTTGGGCAGAGCAGGAGGTCATATGCTTTTCGATGCCTCCATTGTAGGTTGTGATATTTGAAATGAATTGTAACAGTCTAATTTGGATACTTGTGTCCAAATGAGAATCCAGTTGGAGAGACAAAATAGATCTGTTTAATGTTACTTTGGAGCATTTTGAGGTTTATAGTGAACCGCTTCCTGACACCACAGTTTACTAGAAGTGTTTATTTTGAAAGCTAGAAAGCTACAGAGGAATTGTGCCACTCATGAGGGTTAAACAAAGAATAAAGGATGTGGTGTTTACAACACATTCATGCAGACTTCAGAATATCTGGGGCGTGTGAACCAGATGCCTCGACTGTGGCTCCAAAATCCAACTACAGAAGAAAGGTCAGGAGGTCCTCTACAGAAACAATGGACTGTGTCGTGATAGAGGAACATGCCACTGTGAACTTGAGCCTTACCTTTCAAAACACAAGCAGAGAATGGGGATAAAGGGATATATTTACAAGACAGTCGCTGAACCAGTTTTTCTTGCAGCTCTACCAAATGCTGGAATGTTTGACCCAAGCCTTCCGGTCTCTGGATGGTTGGAGACCGGACGTACCACGGAAGATGTGCCATGGGGCCCCTCGGAAGTCCCAATTCAACAACTCCATGGGAATTTCCTGGGAAGTTTGAACTTCTGATGGGTAATTTCCCTACTCCCCGGGCTCCTCTGAAATAGTCTCGAACTCTGAGTTAGAGTCAGAGGTTTTGGATAGTTCCAACATACTTGCATGGATAGGTACCCGGGAAATGTTAGGCAGGAAAAGAACCTAGTCTAAATCCTGGGTAACCCACCACAATCATTCACCAAACACCCCCCAATCCCACTCAACCCCCTGACTAACCTCAGACTAATCTCCTGACTCTCCTGAACGCCCCCCCCCCGACCTCCTGAATTGACCCAACCTGACTATCTCCCTACCCAACCTGAACCCTTTTCACTTACCTAACCCAATTTCACCCCCGAGACCCAACCCGACTCACCTCCACCCCCAATCTGCCCTGACCCGACTCCACCACCCATCTCATCCCCTGACGCCACCTCACCACGCCCACCCCCCCCACCCCCCCCCCCCCACCCCCCCCCCCCACCCCCCCCACCCCCCCCACCCCCACCCCCGCCCCTAGCCTGCCCTGACAACTCCTGACCCGACCTGATTCACCTCCAACCCGACCTGGCCTACCCCACCCACCAGCCGCCCTGCCACCCCACCAACAAGCAACTCGAGGCCCTTCCCACATACCAGAAGACGGCAGATAGTGCCACATAAAGGGGGAATGGGCCAGAATTTTACCGCCCTGCCCACCATGGGAATCGGAAAGGGCGAGGGGCAGAAAATGGAAAGGTCCGTTGACCTCGGGTGGGATTTTACGGTTTCTCAAAAAAAACTTCTAAAAACTTAAACTTAAATTTAAAACTTAAACTTATCTCTCAGATTGGTTGGGGAGGCACAGTGGCTAGCACTGCTGCCTCACAGTGCCAGGGACCTGGGTTCGATTCCCAGCTTGGGTCACTGTCTGTGCAGAGTCTGCACATTCTCCCCACGTCCGCGTGGGTTTCCTCCGGGTGCCCTGGTTTCCTCCCACAGTCCAAAAGACATGCTGGTTAGGTGCATCGGCCGTGTTAAATTCTCCCTCAGTGTACCCGAACAGGCACCGGAGTGTGACGACTCAGGGATTTTCACAGTAACTTCATTGCAGTGTTAATGTAAGCCTACTTGTGACACTAATAAATAAACTTTATACTGGACATTTAATGCGGCTGATGAGTGATTCACCATCATTATTGCTTTGATTGACTTCTCAGTTGTGCAATAGTTATAAAGAGCCTCATTGCCAATGCTGCTGTCATTGAGCCTGTGTGTTCTTGTGGCTCTGCTTAAAATAGAAAGAAAGAATTAACTCTAACATAAGTGCTCTTAATCATTGCACAAAGGGCAAATTAATCCTGTAGGAATTTTGGCTTCTTCCAACAGATGAAGTGCTGACCAACCTGTGCTGACATGTGTGGGGCCTGTTGTTGTACGTGTGTGTATAGTGTGCTTCGAGAAAGGCTGGGTGCCTGGTGGCACATAGCCGTCAAGTCAGTAACAACAATTGGCCCAGAATTCCCAATCTCCAGTTGTACTCCAGGGGTATATCCTGAGATGCACTGGGGGATCCCTCGGAAGACCCCACGCACTGACTACATGGGAATTGAGAGGGAAGTTCGCACTTCCAAAGAGAATTCTGGATCTGGAACCCTCCAAAACTCTTGAGTTAATGCTAGAGACTTTGGATTGTTCCAACTTACTTAGCGGAATAGTTACCCGGACATTGTTAGAAGATTTGAAACAATTTCTAGCTCCTGGGTAACTAACTGTACAACTGGACCCACTAGCAACCCCCCCTCCCCCTCCCGCACCCCCCCCCCCCCCCCAACCCCCACCTGACCACTTCCCTTTATAGAAATCACAGAAAACCTACAGTGCAAAAGGAGGCCATTTGGCCCATCGAGTCTGCACCGACCACAATCCTACCCAGGCCCTACCCCCACATATTTACCCGCTAATCCCTCTAACCTACACATCTCAGGACTCTAAGGGGCAATTTTTAACCTGGCCAATCAACCTAACCCGCACATCTTTGGACTGTGGGAGGAAACCGGAGCACCTGGAGGAAACCCACACAGACACGAGGAGAAAGTGCAAACTCCACACAGACAGTGACCCAAGCCGGGAATCAAACCCAGGTCCCTGGAGCTGTGAAGCAGCAGTGCTAACCACTGTGCTACCGTGCCGCCCCTGACTACCACCTGACACCTTCCCACCTGACCACTCCCTGACACCTATTACCACCCTGACCCAACTACCTCCCTGACCTCCCAACTACACTTCCCAACCCGACTACCCCGACAACACCCAGACCCCCTGATTACCCCACACGGCCTGACTACATTCTCCCCCAATGCAACTATCTCCCTGAACACCCAACTAAATGCTGACCCAAACTCCCTCCCTTGCCTCTGCCCACCTGCGCCCCCAACCCCCACAGCATGAACACCGGGTAAGATAGAGAGAGACCCACTTGGGGGGCAGCCTTCACAGAACGTCTCTCCATTGCCATTATTCCTGCAATCTCAGAAGTACATGTACAGATGAGGCATTGAGGTGTAGGCTGTGGTCTCCTCTCATTAGATATCCTTCCTTTGACAGATCCAGCATGTCATCCTGCCCACACTCCCTGATTGATTTGATTTGATTTATTATTGTCACATGTATTGCTATACAGTGAAAAGTATTGTTTCTTGCGCACTATACAGACAAACCATTCATAGATAGATCAACTTAATATAAGGTAAGTCCATTCAAAAGTCTGACGGCAGCAGGGACGAAGCTGTTCTTGAGTCGGTTGGTACGTGAGCTCAGACTTTTGTATCTTTTTCCTGAGGGAAGAAGGTGGAAGAGAGAATGTCCGGGGTGCGTGGGGTCCTTAATTATGCTGGCTGCTTTGCTGAGGCAACGGGAAGTGGAGACAGAGTCAATGGATGGAGGGAAACCAAGAGATGCTAAATGGCAAAGTTCAGTAAAAGAGCCACTGCAAAGCCCGCCGATGATTTTATTCCCCAGTGGACCTTTGGGGTAGCCCCCAGCTACGATTCCCGGGGAATGGGAGTTATAGACATGATAAATGCAGCATAAGAGCGAAAGAGAAAAAGATTGCCATTTATATAGCACCTTCGTCACCACACCCCAGAACACTTCACAGCCAATGAGGTTGTTATGGCCAGATGATGAACGAGGTCAAAGGGCACCCCTCTTTCCCCCCAACCTCGTTTGACCACAACAGGTGATTTGTTAAAAAGGTAAGGGCATGTTTTACAATTTAGTGTGTACTTAACTTCTTAGGTGCTATGATCATAAAAAAAAACAAGTGGGCAGGTTTCTCTTCAGCGTAACAAAGAAGGACATTAGCTTTATTACACTGAGTCGAATAATAAAATACATTCCGATTTCTGGCACGGTGGCACAGTGGTTAGCACTGCTGCCTCACAGCACCAGGGACCCGGGTTCGATTCCTGACTTGGGTCACTGTCTGTGTGGAGTTTGCACATTCTCCCCGTGTCTGCTTGGGTTTCCTCCGGGTGCTCCGGTTTCCTCCCACAGTCCAAAGATGTGTGGGTTAGGTGGATTGGTGGATTTACTAGCTAGGGTAAATGCATGGTGTTATGGGGATAGGGTCTGGGTGGGATCGTGGTCAGTGCAGACTCGATGGGCTGAATGCCCTCCTTCTGCACTGTAGTGATTCTATGATTCTATGCACACACAGTGGTCTTCACACACACATCACAAAGTAGGGAGGATAGATTGGCCAAATTAGAGTTAACAAGAAATAAAAGAAGTTCACAGTTTGTATATTGGAATCTTTATTGACTTCAGGTTGAACTCAATGGTTTGGGTGCTTTGATTTAAAGAAGTGGGTGCTTGAGTTTGTTGTTTTCCTGGAGATATGGCTGTGGAATGGATTTTTTAAAAAATCCCTGTTTACTGCAAATTAGTGACAGGGTTCAAAGTTGGTAGTTGGATAGAGAGAGAGAGAGGGAGGGAGAGCGAGGCTGGACCTCCAATTGCTAGGCAGTTCAGCCCAGAGCATCATGTGCTTACTACACAAAGGATCAGGGCTTGCCATGTGATCTTTCTCCAATACCAATAATTCACACATAATTGTACATTCCAATTATAATTCGATTAGCTGATCTTGAGGGCTATCTCAAAAATCCAGGTATTTTTGTCCAAGCATTGAACATTTGAATGGTTCATTTCCAGCTGTAGGTTATTTCGATAAATGTTTATCAATAGGGCAGGAAGGAAGGCTTTTCATGATCCTGGAGGGTGAGGGGGGGGGAGAGGGGGGGGGGGAGGTGGTGGGGGTCATTAACTTTGGCGAGCTTTGCAGACATAACATCTCCTCACTTTAGGATTGGAATGTGAAATATATAGTAATGTGAATTAGTGTCAACCATCTTGATGTCAGTTGCAATCACTTTGGTTTGTTTTTAAAAAAAACATTTTTACAAGTCAAATTCCTGTTTCCAGCCAATGAATTAAAAATCAATACTTGATATCGGTATGTCTTTATAACAAAGCGGGCGGCACGGTGGCACAGTGGTTAGCACTGCTGCCTCACAGCGCCAAGGACCCGGGTTCAATTCCGGCCTTGGATCACTGTCTGTGTGGAGTTTGCACGTTCTCCCCGTGTCTGTGTGGGTTTCCTCCGGGTGCTCCGGTTTCCTCCCACAGTCCAAAGATGTGCAGGTTAGGTTGATTGGCCATGCTAAATTGACCCTAGTGTTAGGGGGATTAGCAGGGTAAATGTGTGGGGTTACAGGAATAAGGCCTGGGTGGGGTTGTTGTTGGTGCAGACTCGATGGGCCGAATGGCCTCCTTCTGCACTGTAGGGATTCTATGGAAAGTGCCATTAAGTTGTCGTGACTGTTGTAATGTGGGAAACATTACAACCAATTTGTTCACAGGAAGCTCCTATGACAGCCATGAAATAAATTCCTGATACCATCTGTCTTTAGCAATTTACCAAAAAAGAAATATCAGCTAAGACAAATTCACCATCTCCCCTTCAGATAACACAATGGAATCTTTTACAGTCAGCTGACAGGGCAGACGGGCCTTCAGCTTTAACCTCTCATTCAAAACACAGCACATCCAACAGTACAGCACTCCTTCAGTATTGCACTGAAGTGTAGTCTGAATTATGTTCCCAATTTTCTGCTCTCAAAAGGGGGAATGCCCCCAAGGCTGAACATCTTGCAACTTGCCATTGTCCAACAGAGACTTGGATACCCCCAAGTCCAATATTCATGCTGCGTTGAGTTTGCCAATGGCTAAATTGTTGGTCATGGTGTGGAGATGCCGGCGTTGGACTGGGGTGGGCACAGTAAGAAGTCTCACAACACCAGGTTAAAGTCCAACAGGTTTATTTGGAATCACAAGCTTTTGGAGCACTGCCCCTTCATCAGGTGCTCCTTCATCACTCACCTGATGAAGGGGCAGCGCTCCGAAAGCTCGTGATTCCAAATAAACCTGTTGGACTTTAACCTGGTGTTGCGAGACTTCTTACTGTAAACTGCTTGTGCGTGGACATCAACACTGGACAAGACTGAACCTGGCTTTGTTTGGTGTCTTCCACAATCTGATTGTCCCTAGTAGCAGAATGACATGCTGCACCCCTAGAATCATACCCCACTGATCAATTGATCCCTTCAGGAGATGAATGGAAAGGGAAGGTCTTGGAGGGGAGAAGAAATCTTGTTGCCTTTTACTGGAAGGCGTGAAGGCAAGTAACTCCCTATTTTGGTTTTGAAAGGCTTAAAATGTTTCCAGTTTGTGTTTGCGATTCAACCGCACTGTGCCTATTCTCGCGAAACATATCCAAAACATAAAGCTCCGCACTCTACAGGAAACCAGTCGGTGTATTCTGAGGTGGCCTTCTTTCAGCTGCCTGTCATTGAAATCATAAACCTAACGGCCCTGGTGTGTTATTCAATAGATTTAATTATTACGCACGCAAATAGGATCTCATTGAGTCCCAATTACACTCCAATCTATGAATCATTCTCGATTGCAATAGATACTCATTTTGAAATTGTGTGCGTTTCCTTGGAACGCGTGCTTTTTTTTTGTGAAGTAAATTATTGCATCGTTGTTGGAATTCTAAATATTGTACCTGATTCAGGTTAAAATGAAAGCACGTATTAAAGAAGCCAGCTCAACAAAATACCCTTTGATTTAAATACACGGCTATACAAATATCTTGTAGACAAAACAAGCTTTGATGATTGAAGGGAAACTGCACGGTTGTGGGAATTATGGTTGATATAGAGCTCTTTCAGCATCTATTCAATCTTGCAGCTGTTTTGAAATATGAGACAAAAAAAAAATCAAAGGACCGGGATTCGTTAATGGGTACGGTTTGTGACACAGCCTGCTAATATCATGGTTTACCACAGATATAAACTGCAACCAATCACTTTCTTATATTCTCATCTAAAATTATAATTTTTGTAAAAAAAAAATCTTTTATAAGTATCAACTGCCTTCTGAGAGGAGCAGTGCTCCGTATGATGTTGTTAAAGCGCCTATCCTGGAAAAGGAGGTTTAATAGACTTGACACCCGCACAGGACCAGATTTGCATTAGTGCGACGTGCATTTTTTAAAATTGATTAACCAGACTGCAGAGATAAAGGGTAGGATATCCTCATATTAAAATGCATATATTTAAATCCTCAAACGTTGCAGAGCAGACAGCATCAATCCCAGAAGGCATATTGATGAGTCAGCTGTGACTCGGTTGTGAGTACTCCTGCCTCTGAGTCAGAAGGCTGTGGGTTTGAGTCCTACTCTGGGAAGTTTGAGAGGATATCCAGGCTGATGTTTTACCGCTGTCTTACGCAGGACATGTTCGACCCCAGGATCCTTCCGCCTTCTCCTGTAGGACGACAAGATCCCACAGCACCCATTCGAAGAGGAGCAGGGGAGTTCTCCGGAACCTTACCTCCCTTCACGCCAGTGGGATTTTCCGGTCCCGCTGCAGTGAACGGAGATCTGGTTGGGCGCCGAATTCTCCGTCCTCGCTGCAGCGGGAGCGGGGTGTGAAGGGCTGGTAAGATTGGACTCCATGTTGCCCGGGCTAACATTCGTCACTCCAGCAACATCATTCAAACAGGTGATCTGGTCATTATCATGTCATTCTCGGGAGCTTGTCGTGTACAACTTACCTGCTGCGTTTCCTCCGTTGCAACATTGCCTTCATTTCAAAAGTAGTTCATTGACTGTAAAGCATTGCGGGATGCAGGGAAAAGCACCATTAAATAAAAATCTCTCTTTTCCCTTGGCCACGTCAGGTACTCTGTTCCCGCTGGCCAGCTGCTAGAACTGTCCTGGTGTGTAAGGAAGTGTCGTCTCATCCTCTTCGCACCCAACGTGAGATTCGTTCACAGTTAAATCGACACTTTCTCTCGAAGCAAGCAGAGTTATAACCTCTGGAACAAATTGTCACCAAACCGAAAAGTGCTCACTGCATTTAAATTCCACCTTCTGTTGCTGCACCCTTGATCAGACTTCTTGCCTTGGAAAAGTAGCCAGCATAATCAAGGACCCCCCACACACCCTGGACATTCTCTCGTCCATCTTCTTCCGTCAGGGACAAAGATACAAAAATCTGAGATCACGTAGCAACCGACGCAAGAACAGCTTCTTCCCTGCTGCCATCAGACTTTTGAGTGGACCTACCTTATATTAAGTTGATCTTTCTCTGCGCCCTAGCTATGACTGTAACACTACATTCTGCACTCTCTCATTTCCTTCTCCCCTATGTATTCAATGAATGGTGTGTTTTGTCTGTATAGCGCACAAGAAACAATACTTTTCACTGTATCCCAATGCATGTGACGATAACAAATCAAATCAAAATCAAGTCAAATCAAATATCTCCTGGTATAAAATGATTATTTCAATTGGAAGAACGTATCAGTGATGAACACCACAATTTTCAAAATGTTTTCTGTGGGATGGCCAGAAAGAACACCACTCCAAAAAAATTCTCATTTAGTTTGAACAAGCACTAAAGAAAATTACAGCACAGGAACAGGCCCTTCGGCCCTCCAAGCCTGCACCGAACTTGCTGCCCGTCTGAACTAAAAACCCTTATCCTTCCGGGGACCGTATCCCTCTATTCCCATGCTATTTATGTATTTGTCAAGACGCCCCTTAAAAATCACCATCGTATCTGCTATCACTACCTTCCCTGGCAGTGAGTTCCAGGCACCCACCACCCTCTGTGTAAAAAATTTGCCTCGTACATCTCCTTTAAACCTTACCCCTCGCACCTTAAACCTATTCCCCGGAGTAATTGACTCTTCCACCCCGGGAAAAAGCTTCTGCCTGTTTATTTTAAATTAATGATTCCTTGGGTCATTTTTCTACTTTCAAGGCAATTTTTTAAAAATTGCAAGCAGTCATTGGAATATGAGTCAATGTTTCAACAGGAACTACTGATGATATCATTACAGCAACAAGCATGGAGGACTTACTGATCCACACCAAGAGCAGTGTCATTAAAATTATGGGATTCAACACATCAGCATGTGAGAATAATTTAACTTGCTAAAGAGCTAGTTTCTCACAAGTTAGCTTCACACATTTACAGAAGTTCTTAAGGAGACAAATAGCAGTAATTCACTGTGCACTGGTTAGGCTCATGTACAGTAATGACCAGCAAGGCTGCTTTGCGAGACAGTAAACAACATTCGACGTGCATTTAAAAATGGTGGCAAATTTAGCTGGTGTCGATAATGGCTAAAATACAGGCCATTCAAAGTCAGCTTTTGCGATTGGAACAATGAACTACTGACTTGAATTAGCCAATGTACATGACAGAGCAAGGCCGGACTTTCGAGGTAGAAGCAATCAGGTAATTTCGCTGGAATTTTACCGTCCCTCCCGCCACGGAATTGGAGTTGACGGGGGGTGAGGGGGGGGGGGGGCGGACAATGGAAATGTCAGTTGACATCGGATGGGAATTTCCAATCTCGTTCGAGCAAGGCCGAAATCCAGCCCTTTGAATGAGTTTTAAGTTTATTTTATTAATTTATTTGTGTCACAGGTAGGGTCACATTAACACTGTAATGAAGTGTTGTGTCTTGCCGCAGAGTGTGTTTTTAACCCTTATACGGTGGACAAAGAACTGCGAGTTGACTTCTTATTAATACAATAGTGTTAATTTGTTCACACAATTAATATTAGTTACGGTAGTTACTTTTACAGAACAATTAAGATTCAAACTTAACGCTGGACTTTGACTTAACTTTGAGTGACTGACAAGCGTCCAAGCAGATATTGGCCTGTATCCATGTGTCGGTCTCTGCAGTCTCCTCGGTATGGTCTGGTCTTTGGTCTGGTCTGATCCTTTTCTTCTGGGTCTGGTCTGTTCTTCCTTCTTCTCCTCTGGGTGGTCCAGGTTCGTCCTTCACGGTGGTTGGTCTCTAGAGTTGCCACTGCTGGTAGGGTGTGGCGTAGCACCTTTATCCTTTGATTATTTTGTGCCCTTTAGGGCGGGCTCTCGACCACTACCAATCAATCAATCAGGGTTCGATCACCCTGATCGATGGAATCCAATTGGCTGTTGCCACACCAATTTTGGGATGTGTACCAAGCAGCCATGCCTGTGGGTGCTGGAGGCACATAAGTCAAATAACTCCCTCCTAAATAAGGGGTTAAGGTGCCCCTTTGTCTGGTAAACAAGTATGTCTGACCAGAGAGTGTCCATTTTCTTCGAGATGGCCTATTTCCTGTGTATTCCCGATGTCTAAGGCTGCGGCCCACTTGTCTCAGTCCAAAATTCATTGAGGGCTGCAGTCTGTTTGTCTCAGTCTTTGCACATACTTGGCCATCCTATCACATCATGCTTTGCAATCGCCATCTTTGCCCATTTAGCCTCAGAGGTTACTGTGAAAATTCCCTAGTCGCCACACTCTGGTTCAAGTACAATGTGGGAGAATTTTGCATGGCCATTGCACCTAACCAGCACATCTTTTGGACTGTGGGAGAAAACCGAAACACCTGGAGGAAACCCACGCAGACACGGTGAGAAAGTGCACACTCCACACAGACAGTGACCCAAGTAGCGTATCGAACCAGGGTCCCTGGTGCTGTGAGGCAACAGTGCTAACCACTATGCCACCGTGCCACCCAATGAAGGAGATTCAATCTCCACTCTTTTTTCCTCCAGTATCAATTGTTGCACTGGTTTGAAATTTTGCATTCTTGCATTTGTCCGGAGGAGTGCGAAACGTTAATCTTCAGCAACATGTCTCTCTTTTGTGCCATATTGAAAGGACTTTGAATTCAATGCGTAGGCTATCATGGAAGCAGATGTCCTGTATATTAAGAAGAACAAACTGGGATTTAGATCGGAAAACTCTCACCTTTTCCAAATAATTACAGAAGCAGATGGCCATTTGGTCCAGATTCCTTCATCCATTGAAAAGGAATCGAGGCTCAGACTTTCACGGCTCTGTCCATGCCGGAATGGAGGCAGCGGGATTTAAAAATGCTGGACGGGACCCTATTCTGGGATTCCCGACCCCAATCCTGACTTGTGGAATTTTTATGATCTTGGGTGGCATGGTAGCCAGCCCACACTCGGCTGTCCTGACCTTGCCCACTGCACTGTGTGGTTTCCCATTCTATTTTACTGCAGTGGAGTCAGTTTTATTGGCTGACATGGGGTATGGTTCCCCCCCACCCCCCGTGATGGGTTCCCCGGTAGTGGGGCATAGTGAGCCACGCAAAATGCCATAGACAATGACGTGAGACCAGGAGATCCCACCAGCAGTCAATGGCGAGTGACTTCAGCTGCAAGAAAACACTCCATGGGGGGGTCTGGAAAATCCTGGTCTTTTTCAACACTAATAACATTCGTCAGATCTGCCCAACCTGGATCAATTCTGGTTGGCAGGATCATAGAATCCCTACAGTACAGTAGGAAGCCATTTGGCCCAACGCGTCTGTACCGACCACATCCCGCCCAAGCCCTTTTCCTGTAACCCCACCCTGCTAATTCCCCTGACACTAGGGTCAATTTAGCATGGCCGATCAACCTAACCTGCACATGTTTGGACTGTGGGAGGAAACTGGAGCACCCAGAGGAAACCCACGCAGACACGAGGAGAATGTGCAAACTCCATACAGACAGTGACCCGAGCCCTGGGTTTGAACCCGGGTCCCTGGAGCTGTGAGGCAGCAGTGCTAACCACTGTGCCACCCACCATTCCTTTCTTGACACTGGATAAAAGCAAATTACTGCGGATGCTGGAATCTGAAACCAAAAGAGAAAATGCTGGAAAATCTCAGCAGGTCTGGCAGCATCTGTAAGGAGAGAAAAGTGCTGACGTTTCGTGTCCAGATGACCCTTTGTCAAAGCTCTTTTCTCTCCTTACAGATGCTGCCAGACCTGCTGAGATTTTCCAGCATTTTCTCTTTTGGTTCCTTTCTCGACGTCAGATCCGGTTTCAGCAAGATTTGTCCACATTGGTGAGGGACTGCAGTCATGCGGTTAGGCCAGACTAATCAAGAAACGAGAACAAGAGACTTCCTCCCCCAAAGGCCATTGAACCAGTTGGGTCTATCTACAATTAATCAAACAGCTTCCCAGTCATTTTTCTTTTATTGCTAACAGCTGTTTGTTTCCAGACTTTTTACATCAAATTCACATTTATAGAACGCTGTGGTGGGATTTGAACTCAGATTCTCATCCCAAGCCTATAGATTACTTGTCCGGTAACATAAACACTGCGTCACTGTATCCAGTGGGCACGGCTCTTTGCACTTGTCTGCATTGTATTTCGTCTGCCATTGTTCTGCCTACGTACATGTTTTGTCCAGCACGTTCTATAATTTCTGCGCTGCCTCCTTCATTTACACTGCCCCTCCTAGTTTCAGATCAGCTGCAAGCATGACCAATTTGTGCTGAGTTTCTGAATCCAAGTCTTTGATGTAAATTAGAAACAGTAGTGGTCCCAGCACAGAGCCCTGGGGCATCCCACTCAGTATTTGCCCACCCCCACACAGCATCCCCCCCCTCCTCCACCGCTTCCCCCTCCCTTCCCTCCCCCCACCCCGTCCTCCTCTCTAACAAGTACCCATTGTTTTCTACCTCCTAACCAGCATCAGGGCCATTCCCAAGATTGATCTCGAATCAATACAGTTTGGGACGCCACTGAGTAACTCCTCGGGCGGATCTTGGTAAAAATACATTGAATTCCTTAAATCCGTTACTTGTAAAATAGATAGGGGTGGCACAGTGGCGCAGTGGTTAGCACTGCTGCCTCACAACGCCAGGGACCCGGGTTCGATTCCAGCCTTTGGGTCACTGTCTGTGCGGAGTCCGCACGTTCTCCCCGTGTCTGCGTGGGTTTCCTCCGGGTGCTCTGGTTTCCTCCCACAGTCCAAAGATGTGCAGGTTAGGTTGACTGGCTAAATTGCCCCTTTGTGTCAGGGGGATTAGCAGGGTAAATATGTGGGGTTACGGGGATAGGGCCTATGTGGGATTGTTGTCGGTGCAGACTCAATGGGCCGAATGGCCTCATTCTGCACTGTAGATTCTGTGATTCTATAGATAGAAAGACTTGAATTCATACAATGCCATGAGAATCTATTCAGAGAAAGAGAAATACCCAGAGACCAGAATCTTATCACCATTCACACCGGCTGGCCGCCAAATTCTCCGACCTCGCCGCAGCGGGAGCGTGACATGAACGGCAGGGAAAATCGTGCTCAGAGTATCAGCAAAATGAAAAAGGAGTGAAGATCTGCATTCATAAAGCGCCTGTCATCCTTGATTATAATTGCTCCGCCATTGGCGGCCTCACCTTCAGTTACCCAGACCCGAAGCTCTGGATTTTCTTCCCCACCTCATTCCCTTGCCCTCCTCCGTTAAGGTGCCACTTAAAACCTACCTCTCTTTAACCGGGCTTCTGGACACCTGACCAAATATCGCCTTGTGTTGTCTGATGTCACATTTCGATTCATAAAGCTCCTTGGGGCATTTTTGTTTTGTTAAAGGTGCTATATAAAGTCCAAGTTGTTGTTGTTGACCTGACCGTAAAGCTTTCCCAGTGTGCTGACTCACAGCCAATGAAGGACTCTTGAAGGGTAGTCGCCGGTGTAATGTTGGAGACACAGCAGGCAGTTTGTGCACAGCAAGATCCCGCAGACAGAAATGTGGTCATGACTGGGTAGTCTGCTTTTGCCTCGGAGTCAGAAGGTCGTGATTTGACATCTAGACACTTGAGCACATCAATCTAGGATGGCACCATAATGCATCACTAGGGACCACAGCATTTTAAGAATGGCTGCTTTTTCAATGCGACATTAAACCAAGATCGTATTTGCTTGTTAGGGTGGATAGAAAGGATCCAAATCATTAAAATCTACCCCTGAATTACTGCTGGGCGGCACGGTGGCACAGCGGTTAGCACTGCTGCCTGACAGCGCCAGGGACCCGGGTTTGAATCCAGCCTCGGATAACCGTATGGCGTTTTCATGTTCACCCTGTGTCTACATGGGTTTCCTCTAGGTCCTCCAGTTTCCTCCCGCACTCCAAAGATGTGTAGGTTAGGTAGATTGGCCATGCTAAATTCCCTTTAGTGTCCCAAGATGTGTAGGTTAGGGGAATTAGCAGGATAAATGTGTGGGGTTATGGGGATAGGGCAGGGGAGAGGGCCTTGGTGAGATGCTCTGCCAGAGAGTTGGTGCAGACTTGATGGGCCGAATGGCCTCCTTCTGCACTGTAGTGATCCTGTGATTCTAACGGCAAAGGACACAGATTATCTCGTCATCATCTTTTAAAAGGAAAAAAAAGTTAATTTATTCGTCTCAAGTAGGCTTACATTAACACTGCAATGAAGTTACTGTGAAAATCCCCGAGTCGCCTGTTTGGGTACACTGAGGTAGAATTTATCATGGCCAATTCACCTAACCAGCACATCTTTGGAGTGTGGGAGGAAACTGGAACACCCGGAGGAAATACACGCTGACATGGGGAGAATGTGCAAACTCCATGTACGGCACGGTGGCACAGTGGTTAGCACTGCTGCTTCACAGCTCCAGGGACCTGGGTCGATTCCCGGCTTGGGTCACTGTCTGTGTGGAGTCTGCACATTCTCCTCGTGTCTGCGTGGGTTTCCTCCGGGTGCTCCGGTTTCCTCCCACAGTCCAAAGATGTGCGGGTTAGGTTGATTGGCCATGCTAAAATTGCCCCTTAGTGTCCTGGGATGCGTAGGTTAGAGGGATTAGTGTGTAAATATGTAGGGATATGGGGGTAGGGCCTGGGAAGGATTGTGGTCAGTGCAGACTCGATGGGCTGAATGGCCTCTTTCTGTGCTGTAGGGTTTCTAAGATTTCTAAGATTCCACACAGATAGTGACCCAAGCCAGGAATCAAACCCGGGTCCCTGGTGTTGTGAGGCAGCAGCGCTAACCACTATGCCACCGTGCTGTTTGTGGGAGCTTGCTGTGCACAAATCGGCTTGGCCGACATCACAATGGTGACTACACTTCAAAATAAATTCATGGGCTGTGGCACACTTTAGGATGTGCAGAAGGCGTGAAAGACGCTACATAAATGCACATTCTTTCTTTGTGTTCAAGATCAAACTAATTTTTGACCTCATATCAGAATAACTAATCAAACCATGATGTGAATACAGTCTTAATGGCTCCAAATCAAAGGCTGGTTTTCAAAAACTGCTGCAATTCCATGGGGTTGTTGCCAACCATAATTTTTCCACAGTGATTCCTGTGGCGTTCTTGTGGTTGCTGGTTACTTTGTTCCTTAAGTTGCACCTTAAGAGTCGCCAGAAAGAATTATGACACGGTTTCACATCTACAAATCTCGACCAGGCAACTTCAGAATCTTCGACTTGCCGTCAAGAGAAGCCCACTGGGCAAGGGGTCAGTCAGAGGCTCACAAGCCAGGTTGAAAAATAAACAAACCAGCCAATTCCGGATCACTCGCGCTGCTTAGAGACCAGTTAACAAAGCCCCAGAGGTGTCATCTGTTACATGTGGCATTGGGTCAGCTGCTGGTACTAAAGGTAGAGTCACCATTGTCCAAGATAACCATGGGCTTCTCTTAGCTTTGAGGGGGGAGTGCTGACTGGCGGTGATTTAACCTCAGGCGCGGGGCAAGGTTGAGAAGGCGGGACCTTTGCGAATAACCTTTGTCGTCACGGGAATTGAACCCACGCTGTTGGCATCGCTCAGCGTCATGAAACAGCTGTCCAGCCAACTGAGCCAACCAACTAGTGCATGCATTCAATGGACCTGCTTTCTAGCCTCAGGGGGGGAACAAGACCATCTCCTGAATAGAGTGACTGATGAGTACATTCACTATAACGCCTTGCATTGGCGGTGTCACATCTGTGTCTCCTGTCTGTTACAGAGGTGACCCGGGGCTAAGCTTCCAACTCTTTTGAGTTAAAACAGTTAAAATAAATAGGCCATGATTCTCCCATCCTGCTGCGCTGATTTTTTAATGCAGCGAGCTGGGAGATTTAGGCGGCCCTCGATCCGCGGGTATCTGCGCTGGGCGTCCGGCCCCGAGTGTGTCTCCCAGTGCCCGCAGACTGCTCTGGTTTGATTTTCATTTTGAAAACTGCCTCCTGGGCCTCCCCAGCTCACTCACAAGCTCCTTGAGGAGCTTAATGGACCATTCATTGGAAACAAGAGGGTTTCCATCCCTCCACCTGCCCTCGCTTTGAAAATTGTGCTGCATTCTGGAGGGGTGGGAATCCAGTGACCCCACCGCCCCCCTTTTGGGAATGCAATTTTCAATGTGTACCCACATCCCTGCTTGCCCCATCCTGCAACTGAAAATTTGGCCCATAGAGACTAAGTTGATCATCCGGCAGTCAGCATGCTTCAGTTGCAAGCAATAAAGGGACTAACTTCACAGAGTAAATCAAAGTGTAAGGTTTAATAAAGAAACTTCATTACACCACCAGCACTTGGGCCATGCCCTGCGCCATACAAACTTCTCATAAATCCCATCTGCTTTCTGTTTAAGCCAGGTCAGCTGGTCAGCTGATCACCACATCATTGTGCCATTGGTTACATTGTAACAGATTCCAATGTTGTCATTGGTTGCACTATAACATAAGTTAAGTTTATTTATTAGTGTCACAAGTAGGTTTACATTAACACTGCAATGAAGTTATTGTGAAAATCCCCTAGTCGCCACACTCTGGTGCCTGTTCGGGTACACTGAGGGAGAATTTAGCATGGTCAATGCACCTAACCAGCACATCTTTCGGACTGTGGGAGGAAACTGGAGCACCCGGAGGAAACCCACGCTGACACGGGGAGAACGTGTAGACTCCGCACAGACAGTGGTCCAAGCCGGGAATCGAACCTGGGTCCCTGGAGCTGTGAGGCTAACCACTGTGCCACCATGCCGCCCCAGTCAGAAATATAAAAATAAGGACAAAATATATGCTTTTAAAATGGGAACATCAGGATGGATTTCATACACTCTGAGAGAAGGGAGTGATGACCACAAGCGCTAATGTGAGGAGAGTTGAATCGTGACCATTCCTTCAAGAGTACGATATATCTGTATGTCCTACTTCAATTATTTACCTGAAAACTGCGCTTGATGCTGATGACACCACGGGCAATAAGTTTCTGCAAATCCATATTTATTTACCAAAGATTCAATTTTCCAACTTCCGTGCATCTGGACAATACAACCACAACTGATGTTAACGCTGAACAAGCCCACGGCACGGTAGCACAGTGGTTAGCACTGCTGCCTCTCAGCGCCAGGGACCCGGGTTCCATTCCCGGATTGGGTCACTGTCTGTGCGGAATCTGCACGTTCTCCCCGTGTCTGCGTGGGTTTCCTCCGGGTGCTCCGGTTTCCTCCCACAATCCAAAATTAGGTGCATTGGCTGTGTTAAATTTTCTCTTCGGCACTCAAGCAGGTGCCGGAGAGTGGCAACGAAGGGATTTTATAAGAACTTAAGAACGAGGAGCAGGAGGAGGCCATTTGGTCCCTCGAGCCTGCTCCGCCATTCAATAAGATCATGGCTGATCCTTTCGTGGACTCAGCTCCACTTACCCGCTCGCTCACCATAGCCCTTGATTCCTTTTTGTGGGGTGGCACAGTGGTTAGCACTGCTGCCTCACAGCGCCAAGGACCCGGGTTCGATTCCCAGCTGGGGCCACTGTCTGTGTGGAGTTTGCACATTCTCCCCGTGTCTGTGTGGGTTTCCTCCGTGTGCTCCGGTTTCCTCCCACAGTCTGAAAGACGTGCTGGTTAGGTGCATGGACCCGAACAGGCGCCCAAGTGTGGCAACTAGGGGAATTGACAGTAACTTTATTGCAGTGTTAATGTAAGCCTTAGTTGTGACTAATACACTTTACTTAATTTTACTTTACTGTTCAAAATATTATCTATCCTTGCCTTAAAAACAACCAATGAGGCAGCCTCAACTGCTTCACTGTAACTTTCACAGTAACTTCATTGCAGTGTTAGGGTTAGCCTACTTGTGACAGACACTAATAAAAGCTTTTTTTAAAATCCTAGATTGAAATCTGTCTCAGCTGCTTGTATTTCTTTTTGTATTGTAGAAGAGGGAAACCCACTGCACCCAAAAGCACAGAACACCAATGATGACTTTTAAAACTTGAAGAATTAAAATGTTGATTAAAAGAAAAGATAAAACTTAAACACACAAGATAAAAGATACAGTGAGAAAGAAGCTTACCAAATAAACCCCAAAACCTTATCAAAGGTACATGATAAAATTGTCTTTTTGGCAACAGCATTTTTAGGTTTTTAACTATAAAATCCAGGAAATATCATCCAAACTGGTAAATTGCTTTCACTTTAAACAAAAGTATAGTCGACAACTTCCCAGAATGAATCCATGCTGATGTGGTTCCCCAAATTGAGACTCAAGACAAAGGGCAGGATTTTCTGGCACTACCCGTTGTTGGGATTTCCAGTCCTGCCAAAGGCGTTACCCGCCGACACTTTCTCCGACAGTGGGATGGGAGAACCATGCAAAATGTGGTAGACATCGGCGGGACCGGAAGATCCCACTAGTGGTCAATGACGAGCCACCTCCACGATCAGAGAACACACCGAGGCGGGGCTGGAAAATCCTATCCCAACTCTTTCGCAGGACAATTGTTTTCCTGGTCTAAAACTGGAGTGTTTTTGGTCAATTACAAGACTTTCACAGCTTTTCTAGCACATTTCAAACACACAGAAGGTGGATTTCAGTGAAGTTTGCTCTATAGCAACTCCCTACAACTGAAGACCTTTTGCCATAAATACCCATTTTCACCCTTCCATCCTAGTTCTTCATTGTCTTCAAATATCTCTTTGAAAACTCAAAACCTTTCATGTTCTCCCTTCACCACGGTTTCTGGGTCAATAAAATTTTACAATTCCTGTTCCTGTTTACTCATGAATCTCCTGTATGAAGCAAATGTTCTTTATAACCATTGAAACTTCTTTGAATTGCAATAGCTAGACATCAATGTCAACACTTATCCCCAAATGCAAATTTCAAATCTACTCCGTTTACTTGCAAGTTAAAACCCATGCAAAATGCAAAGAAGTCATACCTCTAGCCTTTCATCCCTTAGCCTATCGGGATAATTTAACTCCAACAATCTCTCCTTTGCTTAACCCCTGGACATACACCGACACAGCTCTACCCTTATCAACATTGATTATACATATAAACACAAAAATATAAAAATATGCATATATTCTCACACTGGAGAACTATTCATATTGGTCTTTCAGAAAATTATGCATTGGAAAATTGTTGGAACACAAAGAAATAAAAGAAAGAATTTGCATTTATATGGTGCCTTTTTAAAAAATGTTTATTGATTTGTGGGACACGGGCATCGCTGGCTGGCCAGCATTTACTGCCCATCCCTAGTTGCCTTTGGAGGGAATTGAGAGTCAACCACATTGCTGTGGGTCTGGAGTCACGTGTAGGCCAGACCAGGTAAGGACTGGCAGATTTCCTTCTCTCAAGGACATTAGTGAACCAGATGGGTTTTTCCAACAACTGGCAATGGTTTCATGGTCACCAGTAGATTCTTAATTCCAGATTTTTTTTTATTGAATTCAAATTCCACCATCGAACCCCAGAACATTAGCTGAGTTTCTGGATTGATAGTCTAGCAAAAATACCACTAGGCCATCCAACCTCAGGGTTTTCCGATATTTATCCCTCAACCGACATCACTGAAGAAACAGTTGATTCGGTCATCACCGCATTGTTTTTTTTATGGGATTTTGCTACGCGTGGATTTGTTGCAGTGTTTCCTAAATTCCGGTGATTGCACTTTCCATCAACAACAATTTCCAAATCCACACACAGTATCATCTAGAAGGACAGGGCAGCCGGTGCAAGGGAACACCACCATCTACAAGTTTGGAACTGTATCACCATTCCTTCACTGTCGCTGGGTCAAAATCCCAGAACTCCCTCCCTAACAGCACTGTGGGTGTACCTACATGGACTGCATTACGGTTAATGCAGCGTTTCAAGAAGGCAGCTCACCCACCACCATCTCATTGGCACTTCATGGTGGGCAATAAAGCCCCACATGCCACGAACATATTTTTTAACAAGTACTGGATAAAAGCAAATTGCTGCGGATGCCGGAATCTGAAACCAAAAGAGAAAATGCTGGAAAATCTCAGCAGGTCTGGCAGCATCTGTAAGGAGAGAAAAGAGCTGATGTTTCGATTCCAGATGACCCTTTGTCAAAGCTTGAAGGGCGCTCTACAATACACAAATCTTTCTCTTCACCATTAACGTATGGGCCGACCTTGGCTTTGTCCGCCACAGCACCGCCAATCATACACGGTTAGAAAGAAACTTACCAAAATTCCCTCGCCAAGTGCACGGTCAGGAAAATCATGAACCTGCAAAAACAAATTGTGCAACTATTTAGAATTTGGCTTCGAATGCAACAGGAATGATCTCATATTGGAAAGTGAAAAGAGCAGCGCGTGAAGGTGACATTCCCGCTTTTAAGCATCACTCTTCAAAGACCTGAGCAGTAACATAAAAGGATGATTTTTATATATGTGCAACTCCCTGCTTTTCGATTAAACAGCTTGTATGTCATTCAATCAATTAACTTCCTGTCTATAACTGAATGCCCTTTGTTTCTCTCCTCCCTTTTATCCCATCCCTGATAAAATGCTTATCTTTCAGTTTTCAGTTCTGAAAAGTTTTGGGTTCAGTTGGTTGAAAATTTGTCTTTTCACTTCTCCGATGGGGAAGCTCATGCCATGTATTCCCGATATTTTTGAATCCATAACATGAAAATGCCCTTAAATACATATTTCAATCAAACCATGATGCATCTGAATGGTCATTGGAAACAAAAGCTCGCATAATTGTCTTTATCTAGTCAAGCAGAGTCTGCACATTCTCACCGTGTCTGCGTGGGTTTCCTCTGGGTGCTCCGGTTTCCTCCCACAGTCCAAACGATGTGCTGGTTAGGTGCATTGGCAATGCTAAATTCTCCCCCAGTATACCCGAACAGGCGCCGGAGTGTGGCGACTAGGGGATTTTCGCAGTAATTTCATTGCAGTGTTAATGGAAGCCTACTTGTGACACTAATAATTTAAAAATGTCATTCAGTTTACACACAGTCAACCAGATGAGTGCTATCTATAGGATGCAAAGCAGCAACTCATCAAGACTTCTTCAGTGACATCTCCCAGACTTTCACCAATTTATAAGAAGTCTCACAACACCAGGTTAAAGTTCAACAGGTTTATTTGGAATCACGAGCTTTCGGAGCGCTGCTCCTTCATCAGGTGAGTCACCACTCACCTGATGAAGGAACAGGGCTCCGAAAGCTCGTGATTCCAAATAAACCTGTTGGACTTTAACCTGGTGTTGCGAGACTTCTTACTGTGCTCACCCCAGTCCAATGTCGGCATCTCCACATCATGCTCACCAACTAGGACAAAGATTGCAAACATCACCACCCTAGGTTTCCCTCTAAGACACATACCATCCTAACTTGGACACATATTGCTATTCCTTCATCACCACTTGCCGTTCCTTCACTGTCACTGTGTCAAATTCCTGGAACTCCCTCTCTATAAACACTGTGGAATTGGGAATACTGGACCCTGACTAGGCCCTGGCCGTGTTTCATTTTTCTTCCCGAGTGCAGGGTATTCTGCTGCACTTACAGTGCATTCAAACATTACTTGTGTTGACGTTAGCTAGATCTTTTCGGGCCAGATCTAACCACATATTTTCTTGGTATGTAAGACTCAGTCCTAAATTAAGGCCTTGCATTTATATAGCACCTCTCACAACCTCAGGATGTCACAAAGTGGTTTACAGCCAATTAAATGTTGTTTTTGTTGGGTAATCACTTTCATTCGATGGTGCCTTCCTAATCCATTGAGATTAGCTTTGTGAACAGGGGTTGGAGTGTGGTGAGGGTTAGCTATTGATGAGATGACCGAGGTGACTGTGCAATCCAGCACTCGCACTCAAATGAGCAGCATTTGAAGGAGGCACAACTTGAACGGACATAACCTTTCAAAATGTTCCTACTGTACAGGCTTTGTTTTAAAGTTTATTTATTCGTGTTACAAGTAGGCTCACATTAACACTGCAATGAAGTTACTGTGAAAATCCCCTCGTCGCTACACTTTGACGCCTGTTCAGGTACACTGACTGAGGATTTAGCACAGCCAATATACCAAACCAGCACGTCTTTCGGACTGTGGGAGGAAACCGGAGAATCCGGAGGAAGCCCACACAGACATGTGGAGAACGTGCAGACTCCGCACAGACAGAGACCCAAGCCGGGAATCGAACCCGGGTCCTTGGCGCTGTGAGACAGCCGTGCTAAACAATTACTTTGGTAGAAATCCCACCCCTGAGTTGGTTGTGAATCCCATTCTGGACAGACCTGCTTGAGTGGAGTACAGAATATGATCTTTAAATACTGGGTTGACATCGAGAGAAGCACTAGGTTGTGAAAGTTTAGTAATGGCCTTCCCGTCTCTGAGTTGGGCTCAAGACAGCCCCAGCAAGTAGAGATTGGAATGCATACTCTGAATACTGGCCTCCAGAGAAGCTACTTGGTCTGATGGGTGTGGATGTTCCTCTGGCCCCTCAGCGTAAAGGACTCTTTAACCTTGTTTATAGCTCACCTAGGAGAATGTATTCTGAGGACAGAAACTGCATGGAAAACCAGAGCCCCAAATTACATCAGGATGCCAGACTAGACCTCCAACAATTGTTCTATTTTGGCACAAATATGTGGAAAGGATACTTCCTTCCAGGAATGATTCCACTGATAAATTAGGGATATTCTATAGTAAGACAAACTTTATTTAATAACACAGTTCAAATATAACTCTAACAAATGAAGCAGCTTAACCATTAACAGTTCAACAATATTTAAAAATGAAAGGAAACAACTTTACTTTCTAGCTTATGTCTTTTTCAGTTCCAAATAAGTCCCATTCATGCATAAATCAAATCCACTCAAACTCAGGCACGTTTGCTTTAACATTATTTAAAAGACTTGGAGCTTTCAGAGAGAGGCAGAGTTCCAGAGTCCTGCAAAATTCTTTTAACGTCAACCATGCTTCAGCTGCAAACTCACTGCTTTCTGCAAAAGCTTTTCTGCTCTCTGCTACAAACCCAACTCTGCATGTTAAGCACATCATCACATGACCCTGTCAATCATTCTAACCCAAAGTCCCAGGGGAACTTAAGTAAACAAAAGCCCATTAACTCTACTTAAAATATACACTTGCAAGACTGAAATGAGTATTTATCCTGCTGTCCCAAAATCTGAGCTGCATTCCCGCCAGACACACCGACTGTCTATGGCATAAAGCTGAATTTTTAAGCATTACCCTCAGACACAAAAAAAAGTATACATATATATATCCATATCAATTGTACGAATATCATCACAAACTAAATCAAATCACCTTCTCCATTCTTTCTTATTATGTAATTCAGGAATCTCATGGGTGAGACTTGAAGTAATGTTGGATAAGGGTCTGGCACAAACAGGGTTAATTCAGGACTGAGTACAAACTGCCCACACAGTGACTTAAGAAGGTGAAAGATCTCGGGTCAGTCTGGTGTCGAGCGGTGATGTGTGAAGGCCGAGCCATGGAGATACTTGTCACTGTCTTACTCAGACTTTTGAATGGACTACCTTGCATTTAGTTGATCTTTCTCTACACCCTAGCTATAACTGTAACACTACATTCTGCACTCTCTTGTTTTCTTCTCTATGAATAGTATGCTTTGTCTGAATAGGGCGCAAGAAACAATACTTTTCACTACATACTAATACATAGAACATAGAACATAGAACAGTACAGCACAGAACAGGCCCTTCGGCCCACGATGTTGTGCCGAGCTTTATCTGAAACCAAGATCAAGCTATCCCACTCCCCATCATCCTGGTGTGCTCCATGTGCCTATCCAATAACCACTTAAATGTTCCTAAAGTGTCTGACTCCACTATCACTGCAGGCAGTCCATTCCACACCCCAACCACTCTCTGCGTAAAGAACCTACCTCTGATATCCTTCCTGTATCTCCCACCACGAACCCTATAGTTATGCCCCCTTGTAATAGCTCCATCCACCCGAGGAAATAGTCTTTGAATGTTCACTCTATCTATCCCCTTCATCATTTTATAAACCTCTATTAAGTTTCCCCTCAGCCTCCTCCGCTCCAGAGAGAACAGCCCTAGCTCCCTCAACCTTTCCTCATAAGACCGACACTCCAAACCAGGCAGCATCCTGGTAAATCTCCTCTGCACTCTTTCCAGCGCTTCCACATCCTTCTTATAGTGAGGTGACCAGAACTGCACACAATATTCCAAATGTGGTCTCACCAAGGTCCTGTACAGTTGCAGCATAACCCAATGGCTCTTAAACTCCAACCCCCTGTTAATAAAAGCTAACACACTATAGGCCTTCTTCACAGCTCTATCCACTTGAGTGGCAACCTTTAGAGATCTGTGGATATGAACCCCAAGATCTCTCTGTTCCTCCACAGTCTTCAGAACCCTACCTTTGACCCTGTAATCCACATTTAAATTAGTCCTACCAAAATGAATCACCTCACATTTATCAGGGTTAAACTCCATTTGCCATTTTTCAGCCCAGCTTTGCATCCTATCTATGTCTCTTTGCAGCCTACAACAGCCTTCCACCTCATCCACTACTCCACCAATCTTGGTGTCATCAGCAAATTTACTGATCCACCCTTCAGCCCCCTCCTCTAAGTCATTAATAAAAATCACAAAGAGCAGAGGACCAAGCACTGAACCCTGCGGCACTCCGCTAGCAACCTGCCTCCAATCCGAAAATTTTCCATCAACCACCACCCTCTGTCTTCGATCAGACAGCCAGTTACCTATCCAATCGGCCAACTTTCCCTCTATCCCACACCTCCTCACTTTCATCATAAGCCGACCATGGGGGACCTTATCAAATGCCTTACTAAAATCCATGTATATGACATCAACTGCCCTACCTTCATCAACACACTCAGTTACCTCCTCAAAAAATTCTACCAAATTTGTGAGGCACGACTTGCCCTTCACGAATCCGTGCTGACTATCCCGGATTAATCCGCATCTTTCTAAATGGTCGTAAATCCCATCTCTAAGGACCTTTTCCATCAATTTACCAACCACCGAAGTAAGACTAACCGGTCTATAATTACCAGGGTCATTTCTATTCCCTTTCTTAAACAGAGGAACAACATTCGCCATTCTCCAGTCCTCTGGCACCATCCCCGTGGACAGCGAGGACCCAAAGATCAAAGCCAAAGGCTCTGCAATCTCATCCCATGCCTCCCAAAGAATCCTAGGATACATTTCATCAGGCCAAGGGGACTTATCGACCTTCAGTTTATTCAAAACTGCCAGGACATCCTCCCTCCGAACATCTATTTCCTCCAGCCTATTAGCCTGTAACACCTTCTCTTCCTCAAAAACATGGCCCCTCTCCTTGGTGAACACTGAAGAAAAGTATTCATTCATCACCTCGCCTATCTCTACTGACTCCATACACAAGTTCCCACTACTGTCCTTGACCGGCCCTAACCTCACCCTGGTCATTCTTTTATTCCTCACATAAGAGTAAAAAGCCTTGGGGTTTTCCTTGATCCGACCCACCAAGGACTTCTCGTGTCCCCTCCTAGCTCTCCTAAGCCCCTTTTTCAGCTCATTCCTTGCTAACTTGTAACCCTCAATCGAGCCATCTGAACCTTGTTTCCTCATCCCTACATAAGCTTCCCTCTTCCTTTTCACAAGACATTCCACCTCTTTCGTGAACCATGGTTCCCTCACTCGGCCATTTCCTCCCTGCCTGACAGGGACATACCTATCAAGGACATCCAGTATTTGTTCCTTGAAAAAGTTCCACTTTTCATTAGTTCCTTTCTCTGACAGTTTCTGTTCCCAACTTATGCCCCCTAATTCTTGCCTAATCGCATCATAATTACCTCTCCCCCAATTGTAAACCTTGCCCTGCCGTACGGCCCTATCCCTCTCCATTGCAATAACAAAAGACACCGAATTGTGGTCACTATCTCCAAAGTGCTCTCCCACAACCAAATCTAACACTTGGCCTGGTTCATTTCCCAGTACCAAATCCAATGTGGCCTCACCTCTTGTCGGCCTATCCACATATTGTGTCAGGACACCCTCCTGCACACACTGCACAAAAACTGCCCCATCCGAACTATTTGGCCTACAAAGGTTCCAATCAATATTTGGAAAGTTAAAGTCCCCCATGTGACAATACTAAATCAAATTAAATCAAGAGTCACCAATACCCACCCAACTGTTAGGGCCTTCCCTTCGGTACAAAATGACACATAATCAGACAGCTTCCAGTTACTTTTGGACATGCAAGCCCCAGATATCTTGCAAGATATCTTGACAATGCAACATTAGATCGTGCTATGGATTGTGAACACTTACATTGTTGCTGACACAGTTACCCTATAGCATGTGGCACATAGCCAGCACTGTAGCCTTCCGGCAACATTTTCTGAGTGCACTATTTTTGGCAGTACACTATCCTGTGATAACTTGTCTTTGAAACAACACAAGTTGCATGCTAAAGACATAAGGTGTCATGCTGCTTTTTTGCTTTGGTCAATCCTCCTTCACGGTGCTGATACTGTGGGTCAATGGGTTCGTCAAGGGCGTGAAGCAATTGGCCTAACGCACAGGGGTGGCAATGCAAATCTGTTTGCACTGTATCAGCGGAAAACCACAATGTTGGCGAAATGAGCTTCTTTTAATCTACCAACAACCTGCCATCATTCACTGTGAGCCCCTTAACGGAGATTTCTGTCTTTTGCCTACGTCTTCATCTCATCGAATCGACCATCTCTGCTGGAAAAGGTGGGCATCGACTTGCCAACTAGGCAATGCAAGAGACTAGTCATAACCTAACATAACAAGCACCCCCCACCCCAGCCCCCCCCCCCCCCCCACCGCCCCCAACCTCACACAGTGGCACAGTGGTTAGCACTGCTGCCTCATAGCGCCAGGGACCCAGATTCGATTCTCGGCTAGGGTCACTGTCTGTACGGAGTCTGCACATTCTCCCCGTGTCTGAGTGGGTTTCCTCCGGGTGCTCCGGTTTCCTTGCAAAGTCTGAAAGACGTGCTGGTTAGGTGCATTGGCCATGCTAAATTCTCCCTCAGTGTACCTGAACAAGTGCCAGAATGTAAACAACATAATTCCTCACCCCCAAAGAACTCCTTGTATGATTACGCCAATCATTTTTTGCAGTGTTTTATACATATCTTATAATTAGCAGGTGAGAGCACTGAATCCTCTTGTCATGAAGCTTACCGTACTGGGCCTCTCCATAGACATACACAGCTGTTCTGCCACACTGACTCATTCACCTGCAGACATTCTCACATGTAAACATAAGCCAACAGGACTAAGACAAACATTGTTCACTCAGTGGACCTGAAGAAAAGGCAGTTCGGAATGAGAATAGAATCTCTCAAACTGAGCGCTTACACAGGACGTTAGACTATTTTGTTTAAATTTCATAATCCTTCAAACCCGAGAGCACAATAAATTGTGGCTCCCGCACAAATCGGTAACGGGCTTAAGTTCTTTTCGTAAGGATTCACAAGGATATCTCAGTCACTGGATGAGGAAATGCCTCGGGAAGGAAATCAGCCATTCTTGTCTGACCTACACACGGCACGGTGGCACAGTGATTAACACTGCTGCCTCACAGCACCAGGGACCCGGGTTCAATTCCAGCCTTGGGCCACTGTCTGTGTGGAGTTTGCACGTTCTCCCCGTATCTGCTTGGGTTTCCTCCGGCTGCCCCGGTTTCCTCCCACATTCCAAAGATATTCAGGTTAGGTGGATTAGCCGTGTTAAATTGCCCCTTTGTGTCCGAAGATGTGTAGGCTAGGGGGAATTAGTGGGATAAATATGTGGGGTTACGAGAATAGGGCCTGGGTGGAATGCTTTGCCAGAGAGTTGGCGCAGACTCAATGGGCCAAATGGCCTCCTTCTACACTTTAGGGATTCTATGATTCCATGATTCTTCTGTGATACACATGACTCCATTCCCACAGCAATGTGGTCGACCCTTAACTGTCCTCTGAAATGGCAGGGCAAACCATTCGGTTCAAGGGCAATTAGTTTAAAGTTTATTTATTAATGTCACAAGTAGGCTTACGTTAACATTGCAATGAAGTTACTGTGATACTCCCCTAGTTGCCACACTTTGGGGCCTGAGGGAGAATTTAGCATGGCCAATGCATCTAACCAGCACGTCCCTCGGACTCTGAGAAGAAACCGGTGCACCTGGAGGAAACCCACGTAGACACGAAGAGAAAGTGCAGACTCCGCACAGACAGTGACCCAAGCCGGGAATTGAACCCGGGTTCCTGGCGCTGTGGGGCAGCAGTGCTAACCACTGTACCACCGTGCCGCTTGCAAATGCAATTCTCTGAATGAATACAGTCCTGTAGTGGTCTTACCCATGTGTTGACATGA
Organism: Mustelus asterias; assembly: GCF_964213995.1. Lineage (NCBI taxonomy): Eukaryota > Metazoa > Chordata > Chondrichthyes > Carcharhiniformes > Triakidae > Mustelus > Mustelus asterias. Next base: position 13,013,045 of record NC_135801.1, on the reverse strand, counting down.
TGCAAGGCCTTCCCATTTGTATTTTATTGACCTTGTGGTAACCCTTGCTATTCAGTTTTGATGTATCTGTCTCACAAAGTCATTATTCCTCTCATTTGGCTACAAGTTTCAATGAGTGAGAAGCAGGTTTGGGATCAAAACAAAAACTGCTGGAAAAACTCAGCAGGCCTGGCAGCATCTGTGGAGAGAGAAACAGAGTTATCATTTCATGTCTAAATGATCCTTCTGCAGAACTGAAGAAAAGTAGAAATGTAAAGAATTCTATTTTTCAGCCTTTATAACCACCATTTACATTCTCTTTGTCCTTTTGTCTGTGACATCTTGGTCAATCACTCAACCCCCCTCATCCTTACAGTATAAATCTAGTCCTATTTTCTTTGTCTTTCGCTCTGATGAAGGGTCATCCAAACTCGAAACATTGGCTCTATTCTCTATCCACAGGTGCTGTCAGACCTGCTGAGATTATCCAGGGGGTGGAGAAAGTGAGGCAGAATAGAGCAGGGGTAGCTCAGGGCAAAGGGGCGATCGACAAAGATGTCATGGGCATAAAGTAAAGGGGAGTGTTAATGGTGCAATTAAGGGAAGGAGAGTACTAATGGTAGTAAAAGGTCAGATAGCAGAATGTGTTAATGGGAGTGTTTGACAAGGAGAATTGAAGATGCTTCCAAGAGTTGGAAGCTCTGGCCTAACCTGAAGAGAAAACCTGTATGGTGTCTGCTTCTTCCAGAATGGACATGTTGGCGATGAATGTCTCTCATTCCTTTCCTCCATCCTGACAACTATCAGTTGAGAATGGAAATGATGAGGTAACTCGAATGGAAAGTGTGAAGGACAGTTAAGTAATAGCCAGTTCGCCTTCCATCCAAAGGAGTTAAATAGAATTTACATTTTGAATATGTCCCAACAATTCAATGGACAGGTTCACCACATGGGGTGCTGCTAAATTGGGAAAGCACCAGTATTGGACCCAGGCCAATGTTGGGTTAGCCATTCTCAGGATGGGTGGGCCTGGTAAGAAGCTCTGTCGGAGAGTCGGTGCAGACTGTATGGTCTGAATGGCCTCCTTCTGCACTGCAGAGATTCTATGATGTGCCTGTTTTTCTGGATCCCCCGATGACAGGATGTAGGTTGTTGCAGAAAACTTTCCAAACACAAGGGAGTACAAGGCAAAGCTAAGCGACCTGTCCTCCTAATTTAACCCTTTAAGCCCTTGTCCCATTCTGGAGAATTTTTTTTTTTGCTGAACTCCCTTTAGGGCCAGTATATCCTTCATGAGTTGCAATGTCCAAAAGTGAACAAATGGTGTCTGACAAAGCTCTGTACAACCAAAGTATAACTTCCTCCCCTTTGTTTTAACCCCCACTCTGAATTAAGGGCAAACATTCTGTTAGTTTTTTGGCTTACATAGAAACTAGAAGCAGGAGGAGGCCATTCAGCCCTTCGAGCCTGCTCCGCCATTCATTTTGAACATAGCTGATCACCAAATTCAATTTCCTGATTCCCCCCTCCCCCACATCCCTTGACCTCTTTAACCTCGAGAGCTATATCTAATTTCTTCTTGAAATCACACTGCATTTTGGCCCCATTATTTTCTGTGGTAGTGAATTCCACACATTCACCACTCTCTGCATCAAATCGCCCAGTCTTAGAATCATAGATCATGCAGATTCTATTTAACTCCTTTGGATGGAGGGCAAACTGGATGTTGGATGGGGATTGTTGTTGGTGCAGGCTCGATGGGCCGAATGGCCTCCTTCTGCACTGTAGGGATTCTATGATTCATGGAGTGGTTACAGCACAGAAGGAGTGCTTCTGTTAACTCTCTGTAAGAGCAACTCTGCTAGTCCCACTGCCCCGCCTTTTCCCAAACTGCAGCCCTGCAATTCTTTTCCTCTTTTGAGATAATTATCTAATCCTCTTCTGACAGCCAGGATTGAATCTGCCCCCCAGGCTGTGCGTTCCCTGATCCTAACCACTCACTGCATTGAAAGGAAGGTTTCTCTTTATGCTGCATTGGGGTATTTTGCCATCCTTGGCAGTGGCAGTTCTGAGCATTTATGCCTTTTCTCCTCTTTCTAAACTCAGTCCCGCTCTCACTCTCCCTTTGCCGAAACCTCACTGGGGACTGAGACAAAAAGGAAAAATAATTGTCCCTGACCAGGCTGGAAAGAGACCAAATACAATCAGAGCGACGGTGATGCCATCACATTCTGGTCTTCGTTGGGCTAAAGCATCATTACTGAACCACTTGAATCACAAAGAAATCCCTGGACAAGACAGCCCTATAATTCACGAAAGAAAAAGAGTCACATATAACGTGCTTCATAAAGTATATATTAATTTATTCAGTGTTGTTATAATTAACCTTTACTGCTCAATATAAATTTTATTCAGGTTCTACCGATCATTTTCTGCTTTGTTGAAATTGTGACGATAATTAACAAGATAGTAATGGCTGAAGAATCTAAATCTCGCACTTCCCTCCCTATCCTGTTTGGGTCTCACGAGGTGGGCCTGGGGTGCTGAACAAAGGAGCACTTTAAAGTTTATTCCTTAGTGTCATAAGTAGGCTTACATTAACACCACAATAAAGTTACTATGAAAATCCCCTCTTCACCACACTCCGGCGCCTGTTCGGGCACACTGAGCGAGAATTTAGCACGGCCAATGCACCAGTTTTCAGACTGTGGGAGGAAACCTGAGTATGCAGAGGAAACCCACGCAGCCACAGGTAGAACATGCAAACTCCACACAGGCACTGACCCAAGCCGGGAATCGAACCCGGGTCCCTAGCGCTGCGAGACAGCAGTGCTAACCACTGTGCCACCGTGCCACCCGCAAATTATTCAAGGTGCGCACAGCTTCACAGTCGGTCCTAGACTGTAGACCCTGGGGTCACCTGACCTGCGCTCTTGAAGGGTCAGCACGCATCCCAATATGCATATATCATATAGCACAGTGGTGAGCACCACTGCCTCACAGCGCCAGGGACCCGGGTACAATTCCAGCCTCGGGTGACTGTGTGGAGTTTGCACGTTCTCCACCCCCCCCCCCCCCCCCCCCCGCCACCCCCCCACCCCCATGTCTCCGTGGCTTTCCTCCAGTTTCCTCCCACAGTTTCCTCCCACAGTCCAAAGATGTGCAGGTAAGGTGGATTGGCCATGCTAAATTGCCTCTTAATGTCAGGGGGATTAGCAGGGTAAATATGTGTGGTTAAAAGGATAGGGTTGGGTGGGATTGTTGTCGGTGCTGGCTTGATGGGTTGAATGGCCTCCTTCTGCACTGTAGGAGTTCTATGATTCTATAATTCTATTCGAGAATCACAATCCCTTCTTTTACTTTTAAGGCACCTAATATCTAATTGTTTCATGAAAAGATTCCAGGGGTTTTTATCTCCATTACCATATTTCTGGAAGTCTATTCAGTCAGCACAAGGTAGAATTTCTTATTATTCGTCCTAAATTTATCCTGCACGAACCTAAACCCGTGTCCTTCATTCCGACTGTTAGCAGTTATTTGGAAGTGATATCCTGAGTTTACTTTTTCCATTGGCTGGAGCTTCTACGCTGTGTGTAATGACTGTGGGAAGCTTGGAGGAATTTTCCAGCCGTTCTTTCCTAGCCACTTCACAGAATACTAATTCAGGAGAGGCCCTTCAGCCCATCGAGTCTGCACCACGCATTAAAGGCCCTGACCTGCCCACCTAATCCCGATTTCCTGCACTAGGCCCATAGCCTTGAATGCTATGACGCGCCAAATACTCATCCAGGTACTTTTTAAAGGATGTGAGGCATCCCGCCTCCACCACCCTCCCAGGCAGTGCATTCCAGACCATCATCACCCTCTGGGTAAAAAAGTTTTTCCTCAAATCCCCCCTAAACCTCCCACCCCTCACTTAACTTCCACAAGACCACCTCCTTTCAAAGCCGAAGGGCCAATGTTCCTTCAATATTTCCAGAAAATTATATTGGAATCTGTGCTTGTAAAGGGAGTGGGGGTGTGCGGAATAACTACAGGGCCATGGGGTAAGTGCTGGATGGTGTAGGATGAGTGGGATGGCTCTTCCCCAGGCACAAAGGGCCAAATGGCCTCCTCCTGTACCATAAGAGTTTACAAATGCAAGCTTCTCACACTGGAGATTAACTATGTGGCACCTCCCCGCTCTGCTTCCAGAGCTTGACTGTGCAGTTTGCATCTCAGTGACCAGAACAGGATGTCGGGAATCGAGGTGCTGTCTGACCAGAGCTCTCTGCAGATTGATCATAGGATCCCTACAGTGCAGAAGGAGGCCATTCAACCCATCGAGTCTGCACCAACAACAATCCTACCCAGGCCCCATTCCTGTTACCTCACACGTTTACCCTGCCAACATCCTTAACACGAATGTGCAATTTAGCGTGGCCAATTAACCTAACCCACACAGCTGTGGACTGTGGGAGGAAACTGGAGCACCCGGAGGAAACCCACGCAGACATGGGGAGAAAGTACCAACTCTGCGCAGACAGTGACCCAAGCCAGGAATCGAACCCTGGTCCCTGGCGGTGTGAGGCAGCAGTGCGAACAACTGTGCCACCGTGCCGCTCTTGCCGCCCGGTTACTGTTTTGGCTATGACAGTTAAGATTGCCGGCGTTGTGTATTCATGTTATTTCTAGTGTTGCCTCACCAGCAGCTTTGGAGTGGAACAGGGTCACTTGAAGAGACCAAGCACGTGACACCGCTGATGCCATCCTTGTCCGTTTCCTCGGGCAAACAGGCGGTCTATCTTAGCAGCCTGTCATGTGAACATCCTTTCAATAGCGCTCTTGTTTTGTTCGAACCTTCGAGGCCTATCTTTGAAAACCAACACAGCCAATGGCCTAGTTGACTATTGCTCTGCGTTGATTGGAATGTTTTGTATTGAGTCTGTTCAGGTTCCTTCAGCTTCTTCCCTAACTATTAGACAATAATTAAGACGTCTTTAATGAGTTCATTCATTAGCTAACACCCTATGTGGTGTCATTCCCGCTGCAGACACTAATATCAGGTATCACCATTGCACTGAGTGGAGTGGAAGTGATCTGTGGAGAATGAATTGTAATTTTGATGTGTAATGAATGAGTCTCTTGAGGTTTTCTTTAAAAAGATACCAACGTGGAATAAAATGGAAATGTTTTATTTGATTTTGAGGCAACGTATTAATTAATGCTACATTCCAATGATTAGCTTTATCCATTGACTCATTTTTAAAGTTTTTTAAAAATTCTAGTTTTAGGTTTTCCCGCCCAGTAACTCACATGACCATTCTGTGGTTTGGTTTGGTCGTGTGATCTGATCGCTCTCATTCGACAATCTTTTCAGCCCGAGAGGGGACAAGAGTAGCCCAGGCTGCCTCATGAGTGGGTTTGGTTCCTGCCTAACAGTTGGGGCATGCTTGGCACCTCCCATGGCCAATATCCTGGATGAGTGGTGGGTGGCATCATACCACACGGCGACAACAGCTGGCATTTATATAGCCGCTAAAAATGTAGAAATATATTTCCAGGAGCTTCAAGGGACTATAAATCAGATAAAATTGACATCAATCTGGCAACCCCCCCCACTCAACTGTCCTCCCCCCCTCAACTCCCTTCCCCCTCAGACCCTCCACTCAGCTCCCATCCCCATCAGACCCCCCACCCAGCCCCCTTTCCCTGTCAGCCCCCCCCCCATTCAGCCCCCCTTTCCCGTTCGGATCCCCCACTCAGCTTCCTTCCCCCCTCAGACCGCCCCCCCCCCCCCCCCCCCCCCCCGCCCACCCCGGACATACACTCTTCCATCTTCTTCCATCAGGAAAAAGATACAAAGGTCTGAGGTCACATCCCAACTGACTCAAGAACAGCTTCTTCCCTGCTGCCATCAGACTTTTGAATGGACCGACTTCACAGTAAGTTGATCTTTCTCTACACCCTAGCTATGACTGTAACACTACATTCTGCACTCTCTCCTTTCCTTCTCTATGAACGATATGCTTTGTCTGTATAGCACGTAAGAAACAATACTTTTCACAGTATACTAACGCACGTGATAATAATAAATCAAATGTTTGATGGTCAGCATCCAGGTTTTTAACAAATACAAACTTCAACATTTGCCATGTTGAGATTCGGACCCAGCTCTCCAGAGTATCAGCCTGGGCCTCGGGATTACTAGTCCAGTGACAATACCACTATACCACCACTTGGCGGGTAGCTCTGAAGGGGGGCTCAGAAACACTACCTTCTGACTCAGATGCTTGACACTTGGGCTCTCAACCCTCTCATGGAATCCCTACAGTACAAAATAAGGCCATTCAGCCCATCGAGTCTGTACCAACCATAATCCCACCCAGGCCCTATTCACGATCTCCCACATCTTGTGGCATTAATTCTTCAAAGACAATGATATTATCACTCAATTTAAAACTAGCAGCTAAATTACCAAAATAATGTTCTTGCTGTCTATAATGCCCTGAAATAGAATAAAGGAGCTCCAATGAGCAGTGTGTATATCCTTTAGTTTCGAGCTCTGATGCAGTACCTTTACCTGAAATTTGGAAGTGATTTCTCTCCTACCACAAGCTGGCAAACCCATTGTGCATTTCCAATTTTCTGGCTTTATCCACTGTCCCCCGGCCCATCCATGTAATCCCTGTAACCCCGTACATTTAACACAGCCAGTGCACCGAACCTACACCTCAAGTGTAAGTTAGATTGGAGAGTGGGATGAAACCGGAGCACCCGGGGAAAATCCACGCAGACACGGGGAGAACGTGCAGACTCCGCACAGACAGTCACCCAGGGCCGGAATTGAACCTAGGTCCCTGGCACTGTGGGCAGCAGTGCTAACCACTGTGCCACCGTGCCTCTCCCTCAGAAGAGCGAAGCTGTTTCCCCAAGGACGGCACGGCGGCACAGTGGTTAGCACTGCTGCTTCACAGCACCAGGGACCGGGGTTCAGTTCTGGCCTCAGGTCAGTGTCTGTGTGGAGTTTGCACATTCTCCCCGTGTCTGCATGGGTTTCCTCTGAGTCCTCCGGTTTCCTCCAATGGTCCAAAGATGTGCGGGTTAGGTTGATTGGCCATGCTAATTTGACCTCAGCGTCAGGGGATTAACAGGGCAAGTATATGGGGTTACGGGAATAGTGCCTGGGTGGGATGGTGGTCGATGCAGACTTGATGGGCTGAATGGCCTCCTTCTGCACTGTAGGGATTCTGTGAAGTGGAGGCTTTGTGTGCCGGACTCACACAGAAAATAGTTTATTTATTACAAACCTGTGCTTGCACATTTTGCCTCACTAAGTATCTACTGGTGGAACAGGATTGTATTTGTACTTTTTATTATTGCAGCAGTTCAGTTCCATGAGATGAATTCTGATTTCGATTCATTAAAATCAGCTCTGCTTTGCAAACCCAACTATCAGTCTGTCTCGGAAAGTAAATTTGAAATTGCCGCAGGAGAAGAAAGCAGATCCCAAGAAGGGTTCGAAGAGAATTGTGAATAAAGTGATAGCAAGAGACGTTAAGAAGCAGAAAGGATCTGGCACGGTGGCCCAGTGGTTAGCACTGCTGCCTCACAGCGCCAGGGACCCAGGGTTTCACTCCAACCTTGGGTCACTGTCTGTGTGGAGTTTGCACGTTCTCCCCATGTCTGCGTGGGTTTCCTCCCACAGTCCAAAAATGTGCAGGTTAGGTGGATTTGCCATGATAAATTGCCCCTTAGTGTCTCTAGATGTGTTGGTTAGATGGATTAGCTGGGGTAAATGTGTGGAGTTACGGGGATAGGATGGGGGAGAGGGACAGGGGAAGTGGTGGCCCAATGTATTATCGCTAGACTATTAATCCAGAAACTCAGCTAATGCTCTGGGGACCCGGGTTCGAATCCGGCAGATGATAGAATTTGAATTCAATCATAAAGAAATCTGGAATTAAGAATCTACTGATGACCATGAAACCATTGTCGATTACCGGAAAAACCCACCTGGTTCAGTAATGTCCTTTAGGGAAGGAAATCTGCCGTCCTTACCTGGTCTGGCCTACATGTGACTCCAGAGCCACAGCAATGTGGTTGACTCTCAACTGCCCTCTGAAATGGCCTAGCAAGCCACTCAGTTCAAGGGCAACTAGGGTGGGCAATAAATGCTGGCCAGCCAGAGACGCCCATGTCCTACGAATGAATAAAAAAAGCTACACTGTCAAAGAGTCGGTGCAGACTTGATGGGCCGAATGGCCTCCTTCTGTACTGTAGGGATTCGATGATCAAGGAATGAGAGTTGCTCCATTTATGTATAACGAGAGAGGCAGGTTCACTTTTGACATTGACGTCTCCCCCAAGACTGGAAGCATCAAGAGCTCATCTGTCCATGATATATTCCAGCATGTCCATTTGGCGCATTGCAACAGGCTCAGCACCATCATCTCTTGGGAGATACAAACCACAACATGCACTGCTGACATCCCCCGGGGAGCTGGTCAAACATGGGGAGTCAAAAGGGAGAACGCCCAAAGTTAAACCGGCTCCGAGTGAAACTGCGCATTGCACTGAGAGAACACAACACGCTTTCAAAGGTACAGCATTCGAGAGGGGAATGCTTGATCTTAGCACAATTGAGTGGGGGAGTCTCACAGGTGGTAGCAAGAGATCTTGCTGTTCCGATTATCCCACTGTATGAGAACATTGTCAAAGTCAACATCCTAATGACAAAGTGCTAATCTATCTGCAGAGTGATACACTTCAACTTCTCATATTTTGTTTCCTAATAGGAAATCAGATTCCAGAAGATATGAAACGCTTTGGCAGGAGAAAAGACAAAGATCAGTCGTTAAACAACAGGAATTCTGCCGTCTCATACACTGTGGTTACAGAAGGAAGAGCAAAAAAAACCTATAATTTTATAAATATGAGCAAACGGCACTAAAGTTAACTGAATATCAACAATGACAGAGAAGGATCTTGTAGATTGTTCCCTTCACACCAGCGAGTGAAAGATCAGAACATTAACTTAACACATGTCACTTGTATTAAGGCCGGACAACAGTGAACTCGTTGGGTGGAATTTAATGCTCTCCTCCGTGTGTCAGGGAGATGTGGCATTTAATCGGGTGTGAGGGGACGGGAGTGCACCCTGCCACCTACCTGCCTCCACCCTTCTCCGGCAAGAAGGCTCATGGACCCACCCCATCTATAATTGAAGCCCTTAAATGGGTGAATGATGCCCAATGCTCAGCACTGCTGACTCACAACGCCAGGGGACCTGGGTTCGATCCCCGGCTTGGGTCACTGTCTGGGCGGAGTCTGCACATTCTCCCCATGTCTGTGTGGGTTTCCTCCGGGTTCTCTAGTTTTCTTCCACAGTCTGAAAGACGTGCTGGTTAGGTGCATTGGCCATGCTAAATTCTCCCTCAGTGCAGCCGGACAAGCGCCGGAGTGTGGCGACTAGGGGATTTTCACAGTAACTTCATTGCAGTGTTAACACTACTTGTGACACTAATAAAAAAACTTCAAAAAACCTAAAGGGCTCCATCCTGCTGCTCCTCATATTCACCCAGAGGCAATCAGGGAGCACGTCATGTGGATAGCATAACTAGCAAACCCGGTTGGGATTGATTGCAAGCTTCTGGGTGGTTGGGGTGAGGCTGCGGGGGGAAGGTGGAGGGTCCCCTCACTTAAAGACACTGCCTGAGCAAGATCTGCCATTAGGAAAGGGGGTCCTGCTGAGACCCACCTCCCTGTCCTTGCTGCCAACCCATTCCCCTCTCCAATGTGACCATCAACCCGTGCCCCCTCCCCTTCTACCATATTTCCCCTGTGGCCTGGAATCCAGCAAGAATCCCAGGCAGAGGGTGAGTGTAGCACCACCAACAGCCACCACACCTCCAGTGGTGTTGGTGTTCAATAGCGTTGTCCACCTCTGATTGGCTGGCAGCCCTCAATGGGTGGGATTTCCATCTCCCAGGGTCCTTGATCCTGAGAAGGCCTTCCATTCTCTCTTCCACCTTCTTCCATCGGGAAAAAGATACAGAAGTCTGAGGTCAGGTAACAACTGACACAAGAACAGTTTCTTCCCTGCTGCTGTCAGACTTTTGAATGGACCTACCTCGCATTAAGTTGATCTTTCTCTACACCCTAGCTATGACTGTAACACTACAATCTGCACTCTTTCATTTCCTTCTCTATGAATGGTATGCTTTGCCTGTAAAGTGTGCAAGAAACAATACTTTTCATTGAGTCGTCTATATGGATTTTAGTAAAGCGTTTGACAAGGCTGGTGCAAAAGGTTAAATCTCACGGGATAAAAGGTGAGCTAGCTAGAGGGGTGGAGAACTGGCTTAGCCATCGAACAGTGGGAAGCCATAGAAGACAGAGGGTAGCAGTGGAGGGGTCTTTTTCCGGTTGGAGGTCTGGGACTAGTGGTGTTCCGCAGGGCTCTGTACTGGGACCTCTGCTGTTTGTGATTTGGAGGAAGATGTAGCTGGTGTGATCAGTAAGTTTGCGGACGACATGAAGATTGCTGGAGTTGCAGATAGTGATGAACATTGTCAGAGAATACAGCAGGATATAGATAGGCTGGAACATTGGGCGGAGAAATGGCAGATGGAATTTAATCCAAATAAATGCGAAGTGATGCATTTCGGTAGATCTAATGTAAGGAGGAGCTATACAATAAATGGCAGAACCATCAGGAGTATAGACACACAGTGGGACCTGGGTGTACAAGTCCACAGATCCTTAAAGGTGGCAGCACAAGTGGAGAGTGTGGTGAAGAAGGCATATGGCATGCTTGCCTTTATTGGACGGGGCATATAATATAAAAGTTGGCATATGATGTTGCGGCTGTATAGAACATTGGTTAGGCCACATTTGGAATATTGCATCCAGTTCTGATCGCCACACTACCAGAAGGACGTGGCGGCTTTGGAGAGAGTACAGAAAAGGTTTACCAGGATGTTGCCTGGTATGGAGGGACTTAGCTATGAGGAGAGATTGGGTAAACTGGGGATGTTCTCCCTGGAAAGACGGAGGATGAGGGGCAACCTAATAGAGGTGTATAAAATTATGAAGTGCATAGGTAGGGTGAACAGTGGGAAGCTTTTTCCCAGGTCGGAGGTGATGAACACAAGAGGTCACGGGTTCAAGGTGAGGGGGGCAAGCTTGAACACAGATGTCAGGGGGACGTATTTTACACAGAGGGTGGTGGGGACCTGGAATGCACTGCCAAGCAAGGTGATTGAGGCGGACACACTGGGATCGTTTAAGACTTATCTAGATAGCCACATGAACAGACTGGGAATAGAGGGATACAAACGAATCGTCTAGTTGGGCACATGAGCGGCACAGGCTTGGAGGGCTGAAGCGCCTGTTCCTGTGCTGTATTGTTCTTTGTCCTTTTGTTCTTTGAATGCTAATACATGTGACAATAATAAATCAAATCAAATCAAATCATTGTCCAGTATGGGAGTGGTACCTTATCTGGTGGGCCTTCCCTTATAGAGAGGCATGGGTCTCCCACTGGCCCTCCAGCCATAGAGTCAGACCACCATTGTCTGCATTAAATCCAGTCCAATGTCCAGCAGCAACTATTTGGTTCATTGTTTTCCTTGCGGTAGAAATAAAATTGTAGCAGGAAAGTTTGGTGAAATTATACTTCCTCTTTAATACTCAGAAAAGTCGCCTGACACCTAAACATACATTTTAGCTTAGTTTATTTATTAGTGTCGCAAGTAGACTTACATTAACACCGCAATGAGGTTACTGTGAAAATCCCCTGGTCGCCACACTCTGGCGCCTGTTCGGGTACACTGTGGGAGAATTTAGCATGGCCAATGCATCTAACCAGCACGTCTTTCAGACTGTGGGAGGAAACCGGAGCACCTGGAGGAAACCCATACAGACATGGGGAGAACGTGCAGACTCCGCACAGACAGTGACCCAAGCTGGGAATCGATCCCCAGGTCCCTGGCGCTGTGAAGCAGCAGTGCTAACCACTGTGCCACCGTGCAGCCCCATTTTAGGTGCTCCATGGGTGCTTAAAAATCAACAATAAAATGATGGATCCAACTGATAGAATCATGGGTTCTGCCACGGTCACTCAACATCTGCGTTCATTGTAAGCTTGATCCAACCATGTACAAAAGAGCTGAATTCCAGCGATGATGTAAGAGTGACTGCCCTTGACATCAAGGCAGCAATGTGAGGGTGGCATCAACCACTCCGAGAAAAATTGAAGTCAGTGGGAATCTCAAGGAAAACTTTCCATTGGTAAAAGTCGTATGCAATAAAAATGAAGATGGCTGTGTTCGCTCGAGGCAAATCACCTGATGCTCAGGGTGTTATTACAGGAGTTCCTCAGGGGAGTGTCCTCGGCCCAACAATCTTCAGCTGCTTTATCAATCACCTTCCTTCCAACATAAGGCCTGAATAATTGGCAGATGGAGTTTAATTTAGAAAAATGCAAGGTGATGCATTTTGGTAGATCAAAACGAGGGCAGGACTTACTCAGTTAATGGTAGGGCATTGGGGAGAGTTACAGAACAAAGAGATCTAGGGGTACAGGTTCATAGCTCCTTGAAAGTGGAGTCACAGGTGGACAGAGTGGTGAAGAAGGCATTCGGCATGCTTGGTTTCATTGGTCAGAACATTGAATACAGGAGTTGGGACGTCTTGTTGAAGTTGTACAAGACATTGGTAAGGCCACACTTGTGATACTGTATACAATTCTGGTCACCCTATTGTGGAAAGGATATTATTAAACTAGAAAGAGTGCAGGAAAGATTTACTAGGATGCTACCGGGACTTGATGGATTGAATTATAAGGAGAGGCTGGATAGACTGGGACTTTTTTTCCTGGAGCATAGGAGGCTTAGGGGTGATCTTATTGAGGCCTATAAAATAATGAGGGGCACAGATCAGTTAGATAGTCAATATCTTTTCCCAAAGGTAGGAGAGTCTAAAACTAGAGGGCATAGGTTTAAGGTGAGAGGGGAGAGATACAAAAGGGTCCAGAGGGAGATTTTTTTCACACAGAGGGTGGTGAGTGTCTGGAACAAGCTGCCAGAGGTAGTAGTAGAGGCGGGTACAATTTTGTCTTTTAAAAAGCATTTAGACAGTTACATGGGTAAGATTGGTATAGAGGGATATGGGCCAAATCGGGCAATTAGGACTAGCTTCATGGTTAAAAAAAAGGGTGGCATGGACAAGTTGGGCCGAAGGACCTGTTTCCATGCTGTAAATCTCTGTGACTCTAATTGCACAGTATTCTGTGTCATTCACAAAACACAGACAATGAAGCTGCCTGTGCCCACATACACCGTTAATATTCAAGCTTGGGTTAAATGGCAAGTAAACATTTGTGCCATTCAAATGCCAGGCTAAGACCATGTACAATGAGAGAGAATCTAACCAGCTCCTCTTTACATTCAATGGTGATACCCTCACTGAATCACCCACTATCAAAACCCTACAATTCACCAGAAACAGAACTGGACAGTTCTATATAAATACTCTGGCTACAAGAGCAGATCAGAGGCTGGAAGTTCTGTGGTGAGTGATTCACCCCTGATTCCCCAAAGCCTGGAATATATTTTTCACTTTCCTGGATGAGTGCTAATTCTTGGGCAATGCTATTCATTGAGGCTAACTCCCCCGCTCTTTCTCCAACAGAGACTACACTTAAATAATTAATTGGCTGTGACCTAATTTGGGACTTAATATATGAAAGGCAACATACATCATCAGTTATTATGGGGAATTGATGGTGTAATAGTAATGTCTGAACATCTCTAGACTTGTAATCCAGAGGCCCAGACTAATTCTCTAGTGACATGGATTCATATCCCACCACAGCAACTGGTGGAAGTTAAATTCAATTAATAATTCTGGAATTGGAAGCTTGTTCCTTAGCAAAGGTGACCATGAAACTATCATTGAATCATAGAATCCCTACAGTGCAGAAGAAGGCCCACCGAGTCTGCACCGGCTCTCTGATAGAGTATCTTCCCCAGGCACTTTCCCCCACCCTATCCCCGTAACCCCACACATTAACCATGGCTAACCCATCCAACCTACACATCTTGGGACACGAAGGCATGGCCAATCCACATAACCTGCACATCTTTGGACTGTGGGAGGAAACCTGAGCACCCGAAGGAAACCCACGCAGACATAAAAACCCACCTGGTTCACTAGCGTCCCTTAGGGAAGGAAATGTCCTCATCTGCTCTGGCCAAATGTGACTCCAGAGCCACAGCAATGTGGTTGACTCTCAATTACCCTCTGAATTGGCCCGACAAACCACTCAGTTCAAGGGCAATTAGGCTTGGGCAATAAATGTTGTCTTTGCCAGTGACATCCAAAGAATAAAAAGAAGTCATGGCTCACTGAAAGAGCTCTGATGAAGTCTGAGGATTCTGGCTTCAAGCTTTGACTCCAGAGACTTAAGCACTCAATGCAGGTTGGTACTTCAAAGCGTTGAGAAAATGGTGCAAACATCTAAATGATAGGAAATGCGTCTCTCTTCCCAATCCCCTATGGGTGATTTGTTGGTGTCTAATCTCCACCTTGGAAAGTGGCCTGGCATTTTTAAGCAGTTTGCTGTTTCAGTTCACATTATAAAATTTCCAGTCAGTTAAAAGTTGAAAAATCATACTTTCAGAAATAATGGGGCATAAATAGCCTTTATTATTGTCACACGTGTTAGTATACAGTAAAAAGTATTGTTTCTTGCATGCTATGCAAACAAAGCATACCGTTCATAGAGAAGGAAAGGAGAGAGTGCAGAATGTAGTGATAGGGTGTAGTGTTAGGGTGTAGCTAGGGTGTAGAGAAAGATCAACTTAATGCGAGGTAGGTCCATTCAAAGGTCTGATGACAGCAGGGAAGAAGCTGTTCTAGAGTCTGTTGGTACGTGACCTCAGACTTTTGTGTCATTTTCCCGACGGAAGAAGGTGGAAGAGAGAATGTCCGGGGTGCGTGGGGTCCTTGATCATGCTGGCTGCTTTGCCGAGTCAGTGGGAAGTGTAGACAGAGTCAATAGATGGGAGGCTGGTTCACCTGATGGATTGGGCTACATTCACGACCTTTTATAGTTTCTTGTGGCCTTGGGCAGAGCAGGAGCCACACCAAGCAGTGATACATCTGGAAAGGATGCTTTCTATGGTGCATCTGTAAAAGTGACAATGGATGCATGTTTGCTGTTTCACCATTTTGTTAGCTGTGGCTCAATTGGTCGCACTCTTCCCTCTGGGTTAGGAAGTTCCGGGCTCAAGTCTCACTGAGCACGAAAATCAAGGTCGAGACTCAGTGCCCTACTGAGAGAGTCCGGCAATGCCAAGTGCCCGATGGTTGCTACATAAACACAAGTCATCTTTCCTTCCATTAATGGTCACGGCTTTGGTCTGTGACTGCGGCAACAGATCAAAATTTCTGAAAGGTAAATTGTTGCTGTGATTTTCATGCAAGATTTGCAACAAATAAAAGAAAAGAGCGGCCTTGTTATTTATGGGGGAGGTCAATAGGAGCTTGTTTTTCTGACAGGCATGAGCAACAAGTTCCTATTGATTGGTCAATAAAAACTGTGCTGTGTTGCTTGCAACTGAAAGTTCCTGCTCAATTAGTCACACAATGTCGCACTGCCCCCTCTCCCGAAATAAAACACTTCCAGCTTTATTCCAAATTCTTGCAGACAATTTTTGACTCCCATGGAATTTACTGAGCCTCTCCCCGCTCTCCGGTATCAGGTTTCTCATTGGGTGCAGATGGTAGATGGCAGATGGTTTGTCCATTTATCCATGAGCAAACTATGGACAAATTTAACATGGAAGGTTTACATTTGTATAGTTGCTTACACAATCTCAAAACG
This sequence comes from Mustelus asterias, assembly GCF_964213995.1. NCBI lineage: Eukaryota > Metazoa > Chordata > Chondrichthyes > Carcharhiniformes > Triakidae > Mustelus > Mustelus asterias. The sequence goes on along the minus strand of NC_135801.1, from coordinate 12,997,195 downwards.
TCCCCAAGTGAATCATACCCTACAGTGCAAAAAGAGGTTGTTTATAAGATATAGGAGTAGAATTAGGCCATTCGGCCCATCGAGTCAGCTCCGCCATTCGATCATGGCTGATATGTTCTTCATCCTCATTTTCCTGCCTTCTCCCCATAACCTTTCAACCCATTACCAATTAAAAATCTGGCTAACTCCTCCTTAAATTTACGCACTGTCCCAGCATCCACCACACTTTGGGGTAGCGAATTCCACAGATTCACAACCCTTTGGGAGAAGTAGTTTCCCCTCCTCTCTGTTTTAAATGTGCTACCCCTTATCCTGAGACTGTGACCTCTCATCCTAGAATGCCCCACAAGAGGAAGCATCCGCTCTACATCTACTTTATCCATACCTTTTATCATCTTGTATACCTCAATTTGATCTCCCTTCATTCTTCTAAATTCCATTGAGTACAGGCCAAGTCAAGTTTGGCCCATTGAGTCTGTGCCAACAACAATCTCAGCCAGCCCCTATCCCCATAACCCCACATATTTACCCTGCCAATCCCCTGATATTAAGGGATGGTTTAGCATGGCCAATCTACCCACCCTGCACATCTTTGGAGTGTGGGAGGAAATTGGAGCACCCGGAGGAAACCTACGCAGACACGGGGAGAACGTGCAGACTCCACACAGACAGTCACCCGAGACTGGAATTGAACCCGGGTCCCTGATGCTGTGAGGCAGCAGTGCTAACCACTGTGCCACCGTACTTGGCAGTCAATTAGCATTACTTTCCTAAGTGTAATGTAAAAGTAAAAGTAACAAAGTAAAAGTTTATTTATTAGTCACGAATGGGCTTACATTAACACTGCAATGAAGTTACTGTAAAAATCCCCTAGTCGCCACATTCTGGCGCCTGTTTGGGTACACTGAGGGACAATTTAGCATGGCCAATGCACCTAACTGGCATGTCTTTCGGACTGTGGGTGGAAACTGGAGCACCCGGAGGAAACCCACGCAGACATAGGGGGAACGTGCAGACTCTGCACAGACAGTGACCCAAGCCGGGAATCAAACCCGGGTCCCTAGTGCTGTGAAGCAGCAGTGTCAGTTTACCCAGTATTCTCCCACACACAGCAATGAGATAATGGTCAGATAATCCGTTCTTTCCTTCAAGTGATGTTGATCGAGGGACATATATTGGCCGGGACACCAGACTAAACTTCCTAGCTCTTCTTCATGGTAATGTCATGCGATATTTCATGTCCACCTGAGTTGGCAGACAAATTGAGCTTCTGGTCCAACATTCGACAGCTCTATTCCTGCAACTCTTCCTCAGTATTACAGTAAGATATCCGCCTTGATGTTGTGTTCCAATATGTGGAGCGGATCTTGAAGCCACAAGATTCTGACTCAGAAGCAGCAGTGCTACCACTGAGCCAAAGATGACACATAATAGCCGACTAGAATTTAATTTAAAGAAAAGTTCCTCATTGCAATGACTGAGAATCAAGCCTCCAGCAGAATAAGGATTTACAGCTGTTGGTACGGGAGAGGCCATTTCAGACTGAGAAGAGTAAAGACTCCTTCACTCAGAGGGTGGTGAGCCTGTGGAAACCTCCCCACAGAAGGCTGTGGAGGCCAAGTCATTGAATGTATTTTAAAAGGAAGTAGATAGATTTCTAGACTCTAAAGGCATCAAGGGGTATGGGGAAAGCGCAAGAGTATATCGTTGAGATAAAGGCATGACCTCTCCTTCGGGGCAGTGCAGCGGTTAGCACTGCTGCCTCACAGCACCACGGACCTCGGTTCGATTCCTGGCTTGGGTCACTGTCTGTGCAGAGTTTGCATGTTCTCTCCATGTCTGCGTGGGTTTTCTTTTGGTGCTCCGGTTTCCTCACAGGGTCTGAAAGATGTGCTGATTAGGTGCATTGGCCGTGCTAAATTGCCCCTTAATGTCAGGGGGACTAGCTAGGGTACATACATGGGGTTATGGGTTGGACTGTGGCCAGTGCAGACTTGATGGGCCGAATGGCCTCCTTCTGCACTGTAGGAGTCTATGATCATATTGAATGGCCCAGCAGGCTAGAAGGGCCAAATGGCCAACTCCTGCTCCCATTTTTGATATTTGGCTTCTATGTTCCTTAGTCTGAGGGTTACATTGTAGTGAAGAGGAGTTCAAGTCCCATGTATGAAACAGAGGGCAGAATTTTCCCACTCCGTCCACTGCGGGAATCATAGAGGGTGGGGCAGAAAATACGGCGGACCGTTGAAGGTCCGTTGACTTCAGGCGGGAATTTCTGGCGTTGGGGGCGCATGGCCAGACAATCCCACCAGAAACCAATAAATCTGGTAACTTATGGGCTGGTACCAAAAAAAGAAAAAATCACAAAAGCCACTGGACTGTGGTTAAAAGCCACACCGGTTCACTACTGTCCTGCAAGTCAGGCCAATCCTCTACAGGCTCATACAAACATAGAAACATAGAAAATAGAAGCAGGAGGAGGCCACTCAGCCCTTCAGACCTGCTCCACCATTCATCTTGATCATGGCTGATCATCGAATTCAATATCCTGATCCCCCTTCCTCCCATATCCCTTGATCCCTTTAGCCCCCTGAACTATATCTAGTTTCTTCTTGAAATCAGACAACATTTTGGCCTCAACTACTTTCTGTGGTAGTGAATTCCACACATTCACCACCCTCTGGGTGAAGAAATTTCTCCTCACCCCAGTTCTAAATGGTTTACCCCTTATCCTCAAACTATGACCCCTGTTCTGGACTCCCCCACCATTGGGAACATTATTTCTATATCTACCCTGTCTAACCCTGTTAGAATTTTATAAGTTTCTATGAGATCCCCTCTCATTCTTCCAAACTCCAGTGAATATAATCCTAATCTCTCCTCATATGACAGACCTGCCATCCCAGGGATCAGCCTGGTAAACCTTCGCTGTACTCCCTCAGTGGTAACAATCTTATCTGTGTATCAGAATGTCGTGCACACTAGACCAACTTGGAGATCTGAGCACAGCGACACTTCAGTGCGATATTGAGGTAGCCTGGAGGAGTCAGTTTGCAGAGAATACATTAACCCAGAACCTGTAAGCAAAAGATCCCATGGCGCTATTTAAGCATGGAAGCTATCTCTGATGTCCCCAACATAAAAAATGCTGGAAATATTCAGCGGTTCAATCAGCATCTGTGGGGAGAGAAGCAATGTTAACATTTCAGACTAATAACACTTTTCCCAAAACTGGATGACGTGAATAGTTTTGATGAAATGTCATTGATTTGAAACATTAACTCTGTTTCTCTCTCCCACGTGGCTAAGAGTAATTCCAGCATTTTGGTCTTTTATTTCAGATTTCCAGCCTCTGCAGTATTTTGTATTAGTTCCCCCTGATGTTTTGGCCAATATTGGGAAGGCGATGGCTGAGTGGTATTATTGCTAGACTATTAATCCAGAAATTCAGCTCTTATTCTGGGGACCCAGGTTCGAATCCCGCCACGGCAAATGGTGGAATTTGAATTCAATTAAGAATCTTATGATGACCATTGTCAATTGTTGGAAAAACCCATCTGGTTCACAAATGCCCTTTAGAGAAGGAAATCGGCTGTCCTTACCTGGTCTGGCCTACATGTGATTCCAGAGCCACAGCAATGTGGTTGACTCTCAACTGCCCTCTGAAATGTCCTAGTAAGCCACTCTCAGTTCAAGGACAACTAGGGATGGGCAATAAATGCTGGCCAGCCAGCGATGCCCATGTCCCAAGAATGAATCAAAACAATATCCCTCAACAAATACCTAAAATGGCTGATCCGGGCTGTGTGTTTCCCCATATTATGATCGTGATGGCACTTCAGGAAGTACTTCAGAAAGTGCTTTGAGACAGCTGGAGGCTATGAAACATACTATTTAAATCAGGTTATTTATTTATTTTACTTTTAAATGTGACTCCATGCTGACATGTCGTAGCTGATTCTTAACCCACCCCCCCCTCTCCCCCCCCCCCCCACCCCTTAAGCTTGCTAGAGATGGGCTTTTATGATAATACCCAAATCCCAAGATTAAAGAAAAGGTTTCTTCATGCTTTAATTGGTTGTGGCCTTTATTTCAGCGCTGGGCCATACCGCTTGCTCTGGTGTCCACTGCCAATGTTTGAACTGCAGAAAAACTGAGAAGCAACCGGTGTCAGATCACGCGGTTTAAAAAGGTCCACAACTAATGTAGTTGCCTTTAAGTTGAATGTAACATGTTGGGAGTTGATCTGACTGACATGTGCGTGAGTAAGTAAGTAATTGTCCATAACCCACAATGGAACAAAGCCATCTCACAGAAAATGCTGGAGAAACTCGACAGGTCTGACAGCATCTTGGACACCATCAGTCTGGATGGACCCTTCGTTTCCTGAGGGAGGGTCATCTAGACTCGAAACGTTGGCTCTATTCTCTCTCCACAGATGCTGTCAGACTTGCTGAGTTTCTCCAGCATTTTCTGTTTTTGTTTCCGATTCCAGCATCCGCAGTGCTTTGCCGTTACCAAAGCCATCTATATCTCCATTAGAGAGAGAGAGTTTTGAAGTGCAGTAGCTTAAGGGGTACCATTCCACAAGCCTGGGGTGAGGGCTGAAGGCAGGATTCCATGCGTTGCCAGGGCCAGTACAGGGAAGGCAACAAGATGACGCACCCACTGCCCCAATAGCATTCAACATCTATATATATATATATATATTTGTAAATTCTAGTGGCTTATATAATTTTTGGAATGCATTTCATGACATTTGAACTTCAGGTGAACCAAGATAAAGGGTACCATTTCGTGGCAGGGGAATACATTTCCACTTTTGTCAATCAGGTGACCATGGGGTCAAATGTAGCGGGTTGTTTCCGCTGCCACTCTGCCCGAATAGCATGCCTCAAATCCACCATTAGTCAATCAGTCAGGGTGGGTGGCACGATGGCACAGTGGTTAGCACTGCTGTCTCACAGCGCAGGGGACCTGTGTTCAATTCCCAGCTTGGGTCACTGTCTGTGTGGAGTCTGCGCATTCTCCTTGTGTCTGGGTGTGTTTTCTTCGGGTGCTCCGGTTTCCTCCCACAGTCCGAAAGACATGCTGGTTAGGTGCATCGGCCATGCTAAATTCTCCCTCAGTGTACCCGAACAGGCGCCGGAGTGTAGCGACTAGGGGATTTTCACAGTAACTTCATTGCAGTGGTAATGTAAGCCTACTTGTGACAATAATAAATAAACTTTAACTGTAAACTTTATTTCCATTTATCCATTCTAATGCTGCCTCGAGGTGAGATCACTGACTCGAACCAATGCTGGCATGCACATTCAGCACTTTAATGCGGCAACCTCTTCTCTTCCACATTCACAGAAACATTAACTCATTTAGGATAAACAGAAAGGACAACACCATGTGCAGATGTTAAGCATACTCTCACGTTACCAATGGGAATTCCTGAGATTTATTGGGAGTCGTGACTCCCAAAACTCAAGAGACTGAGTGAGAGGAGAAATCACCAGTACAGTGACCCACTGCAACAACACAGTTCCATCACTTAATACATTGCAAAGGCTAAGTTTAGGTTTTTAAGTTTAAGTTTATTTATTAGTGTCACAAGTAGGCTTACATTAATACTGCAATGAAGCTACTGTGAAAATCCCCTGGTCGCCACACTCCAGCGCCTGTTCGGGTACACTGAGGGAGAATTTAGCACGGTCAATGAACCTAACCAGCATGTTTTGGACTGTGGGAGGAAACCGGAGCGCCCGGAGGAAACCCACGCAGACACGGGGAGAACGTGCAGACTCCGCACAGACAGTGACCCAAGCCAGAAGTCGAACCTGGGTCCCTAGACAAACAACATTGTATTGTGCAAGAAAAATGTGAAAGTAACATTCCTGTAAGCACACAGAACTGTAAGGGTTTGCATTAATATACCATAAAACAAAAGCTGCAGGGTGGGCTGCACCATGGAGTTTACCTGTCTTTCTTCCTTCACAGTCACGGGCCGTGGGATGCTTCCCTTGTCCAGATTTTCCTCCCACTCTGCTCCTCACCTCCTTTCACTATTATGACCAAAAATCTCACATTTATCATAAAATCATAGAATCCCTAAAGTGCAGAAGGACGACATTCGACCCATCGAGCCTGCCCCGACAACAATTCCACCGGGGCCCTAGCACCGTAAACCCACATATTTACCCTAGTTAATCTCCCTGACACGAAAGGACAATTTAGCATGGCCAATCCACCTAAACCACACATCTTTGGACTGTGGGAGGAAACTGGAGCACCCTGCGGAAAGCCAAGCAGACACGGGGAGAATGTGCAAACTCCACATAGACAGTGACCCGAGGCCAGAATTGAACCCGGATCCCTGGTGCCGTGAGGGATCAGTGCCAACCACCGTGCCACCCCCACTGTACCATTATGCCACTTCTTTATAGCCTTATATAGCCTCTTTCATAGCCTCTGGACTTCTCAAGGCACTTCACAGCCAATTAAGTATTTTTGAAGTGCAGTCTGTGTTGTAATGTTAAAAAAAAGCAACCAATTTACAAATAGTAAATTGATAATAACCAGATAATTAGTTTTAGTTTCACTTGTTGAGGGATAAATGCTGAGAACTCGCCTGCTCTTCTTCTGAATACTGTCATGGGATCTTTTACAATCAGTTAAATTGGCAGCTATTCATCGTTACAGCAAATGACAACACCACCAACACAGCATTGGATCATCAGCCTAGATTTTTATACCAAAATCTGCCAGTTATGTAGTGGCACTGATATAAGACTTTAACGCTATTTCTCTCTCCACAGACACTGCCTGACCTGCCAATATTTTTCAGCATTTGCTATTTTTATCTCTGATTTCTAGCATCTGCAGTGTTTTACTTTTGTATAAAACAAAATCAGACAGAGAAGGATTTGAGAGAAAACGAAACAGGGATGAGAACAATTGTGCAGAATTTCATAATTTATTCCAAATTCCAATACAGCGCATAGTTATATCATCGTTAGGTATCATAGAATCCCTACAGTGCAGAAGGAGACCATTCAACCCATTGAGTCTGCACCGACCACAATCCGACCCAGGCCCTATCCACACAATCCCATGCATTTACCCTAGCTAATCCCCCTGACACTAAGGGGTAATTTAGCATGGCCAATCCACCTAACCCGCATATCTTTGGACTGTGGGAGAAAATCGGAGCATCTGGAGGAAACCCACGCAGACACAGGGAGAACATGCAAACTTCATACAGACAGTGACCCAAGCTCGGGAATCGAACCCGGGTCCCTAGCACTGTGAGGCAGCAGTGTTAACCACTGTGCCACCGTGCCACCCTATCAGGACATATCAGCTATCTCAATCCTTATTCAGAAATATAGTCCGGGTATAAGAAGCCACAATATTGAGTCCTTGCAAAATGAAATTTCAATAATACTAATCAATACATCATACTCTATAGACTAGTGAGGAACGTTGACAGTCTACAACCCCAGAATATGGATATGCACTCATGCCAACTGCAAGAGATCGAGTTACAGCACAAAGAATCAAATGCTCTACATCAGTGCTTTTCAAATCTTTTTGCCTGTGGGACAAATACTGGCATATTTCCAAGGAACTCCTGTCCTAACTTGTAAAATAGATAGTGTTCGTTATCATTGATGGCAGTCTTGGTAAATGAAATCATTGTGGATGTCTTTTTTAACATGCGATCTTGGTATCCAGGCATAATTGTCAATGTTGAATTTATTGTCCATTCCTGGTTGTCCAGAGAAGATGGTGGTGGTCATTCCCGTTAAACCACTGCCATTCCTGTGGCGACGGTGCATTGGTACGGAACTTTGACTCAGGGCGATGAAGAAACAACAAAGTAAGGATGGTGTGTGACTAGGAAGGAACGTGTGGTGATAGTGTTCCTCCAACATTACTGCTGTTGTTCTTCATAGTGATACAGATTGCAGGGGAGGAAGATGTTATCGAAGATACCTTGTTGAGCTGCTGCGGTACCTCGTATAAATGATACACAATGCAGCCACAGAGCAACAGTGGTGGACTGAGTCCAGTTGTAGTCTAAAGAACTGCTCTGTCCTGACATGAGATATCCACTGAGATGAGTGATGAGTATTCCATAACACTCCTCACTTGAACCTTGGAATCATAGAATACCTACACTGCAGAAGGAGGGCATATGGCCCATTGAACCTGCACTGACAACAATCCCACCCAGGCCCTATCCCAGTAACCAAACATATTTACCCTGCTAATCCCCCGGACACTAAGGAACAATTTAGTATGGCCAATCCACCTATCCTGCACATCGTTGGACACTAAGGGGCAATTTAGCATGGCCAATGCACATAACTGAGATGTCTTTGGGACTGTGGGATGAAACCGGAGCACCCGGAGGAAACCCATGCAGACACGGGGAGAAAGTGCAAACTCCACACAGGCAGTCCCCGAGACTGGAATTGAACCCTAGTCCCTGGCGCCATGAGGCAGCAGTGCTAACCACCGTACCACCGTGCTGCCCTTGTAGATGACGGACAGACTTTGAGAGGTCATGGGATAATCCACATGTGGCAAAGCACCCAGCCTCTGTCCTAGTCTTCGAGTCAAAGTGTAGATATAAACTGGTCCATTTCAGTTTCTGATCAATGATAACTCAGAGGATATCAGGGATAGGGATCTCGGCAATGTTTGTACCATTGAAGATGAAGGGGAGGAGGCTGGGCTTTCTCTTGATAAAGATAGTCAGTACTCATTACTTACGTGGCATTAATATGTAGCAGAAGGTCATGGGCAAGTTAAGTGAGCAGAGTTGGAGGGAATATATTAACATGGGCAGAGGGTTGGCCAGCAGACAGAAAAAAGAGAGTGGGTGAAAATGGGGCAATTTTTAAGTTGGCAGGCAGTGAGTCGTTGAGTACCACAAGGGATGATGCTCGGGCCTCAGCTATTTACAATAACAATACAATACAATGACTTAGATGAAGGAACAAAGAGGAATGGATCAAAGTTAGCTGATGATGTCAAACTAGGTGGGAAGGTGAGCTGTGGGGAGGACACAGAGAGGATGCAAAGAGATACAGACAGGTTAGGTGAGAGGGCAACAAGATGCAGATGGCTCATAATGTGCAAAGTTATTCACTTTGGTCGATAGAATATATTTGAAAGGTAAGAAACTTTTAAGTGTTGACGTTCAGAGAGATTTTGCATGTTTATGCAAGGGACACACAAGGTTAGCATGCAGGAAAATAGGAAAGCAAATGGCATGTTGGCCTTTATTGCAAGGGGCTTGGAGTACAGGAATTAAGAAGTCTTGCTAAAGTTGTACGGGATTTTAGTGAGACCTATATCTGGAGTACTGTGCACAGTTTAGGTCACCACAGTTAAGAAAAAATATACTTGTGTTGGAGGCAGTACGATGAAGATTCATTAAGTTGGTCCCCAGGATGAGGGGGTGTCCTATGATACATATGAACCTACACATGAACATACGAATTAGGAGCATGAGTAGGCCACTTGGCCCCTCGAGCCTGCTCCGCCATTCAATAACACCATGGCTGATCCGATTGTAATCTCAACCCCACATTCCTGTCTACTCCTGATAACTTTTCACCCCCCTCATTAATCAAGAATCTATCTAGCTCTGCCTTAAAAATATTCAAAGACCCTGCTTGGCCAATCCACCTCACCCGCACATCTTTGGACTGTGGGAGGAAACCAGAGTACCCGGAGGAAACCCACGCAGACACGGGGAGAACGTGCAAACTCCACATGGACAGTCAGCCAAGGCCAGCATCAAACCTGGGTCCCTGGTGTTACAGAAGCAGCAGTACTAACCACTGTGCCACCCCGATTCTTGGTTAAGTGTCCAGGCCTCTGGAGCTTATTTTTATTTATTTGTGTGACAAGTCGGCTTACATTAACACTGCAATGAAGTTACTGTGAAAATCCCCTAGTCGCCACACTCCGGCACCTGTTCGGGTACACTGAGGGAGAATTTAGCACGGCCAATGCACCTAATCAGCACGGCTTTCGGATTGTGGGAGGAAACCAGAGCACCCGGAGCAAACCCACGCAGACACGGGGGATACAGACAGCCACCCAAGCCGGAAATCGAACCCGGGTCCCTGGCACTGTGAGGCAGCAGTGCTAACCACTAAGCCACCCTGCCGCCCACACTTGCTTTTCCTTTTCGTGAGAAAGATAAGGGTGCATGGGACCGCGGCGAGAAAGAGAACAAAGCAGGGTGGGCTAAGATCACCTTGGGAGGTGGGGGGTGGGGGGGGGGTGGAGGGGGGGATCAAGTCACACTGACATGTACATTAGAGAACATCATTACAGTGATGTTAAGGAAAATGTGCAAACACACAAGAACAAAGTGCTGAGGGAGGCCAACAACAACAGGGAGGAGGGGGGTGGGGGAAGAGACGTGCTGAGGGTTAACGTGTCAGTTTAAAGGGGGTTCCCAAGTCGAAGCAAAAAGACCGGACAAACATTTCACTCCTTTATTGAATCGGAACTGAGGACAAGTCAGCTGAGTTTAAATTTATGAATTGCAGAGTTTTATCTCTCTCTCTCTTTCTCTTTTTTTAAAAAAAAGCTGGATTCCGTCCAGCCTTGATCCCGTCCACACTGTATCCAGATCCAAAACTCCTTTGATCTTTCTGTGTGTTTTATTTTTCCCTCTTTCTCTCCTTCCCCTTACCCGGAAGTGAACCGTTGCAGCCTCAGTTGCCCACACGTGGAAATAACTGCATTTTTTTTTGGTTAGGCATTTTCCCAAAATGTATGGGGGGGGGGGGGGGAGAGGGACAGGGAGAAGAAAGGGGCCGCCAGAAGATCAAAGAGACGGGCCGGCTCCGCCTCCTGCTTTCTAAGATCGGCCCCCTCTTTAACCTTCTTCTCACGCAATGTGCAGCCCAGAGCAGGAATCTGTGCAGCAACAATCACAACAGAAACACAGTGAGACAGAGAGAGAGAGGAATCTCTGGACCAATATTAAAATAGATTGCCCCCACCCCCCAATCCTTTTGCAGAACTTTTAGATTCCACCCCCCCCCCTTGCAAAGGATCCTGCAATAAGTCTCACAATCTGCCTCCCCCCCCCCCCCACCTTCTTCCTTCACTTATTCCCCATCCATTCTCTCCCCCCTCCTCAAATTGTTTATCCAGATTTGTCCTGTCGGCAAGATTAAAGGGAGGGAGCAGGGGATCTAAGGGAAGAGGTTTCCCACACCGAATTTAAAGAGGCTTTATTTGAAACACACACACACACGGTGCTGGCATTCTCCCCCCCCCCCCCCCTCCACTTGTTGGGGACTTGCCCTGACGTTCAAGGCTCCTCGGTGCCATGTCTAGCTTCTGTCGGTCAGATCAAAGGGTCCTGTCACAATCTTTTTAAACCCAATTCTCTCTCTCTTCTCTTCCCTCCCCACACACACACACACTGCAGTTTTATTCTAATTCACTCTGAATTTTGCTTTACTTTCATACCTAGACCGTATCTATCAGAGTAGGATTGGTACTTGGGATACAATATTAATATTTTAATAACTTTGTAGATTGAATCAGTCCAGAACACACACACACACGAGTTAGTTGTGTTATTTTGAGTCCTTTATTTTTATGTTTTTTTAATCAGTGTGATGTCTTTCACCGTCTGAAGTCAGTTACAGATGTTGCTTGGTTTCTGTGTTTTAACTTTGAGGGAATGTCGGTCACATCAAAGGTTCGGTGCCCCCATCTCATGCACTCTCTCCTTTCTCCCTCTCTCTCTCTCTCTCCCTGTGTCTCAGTTCCACTCACTCACGGTGCAACAGGTTGTCTGCTTTCTCAGGGATGCGTTGGAGTTGAAGCTTCCTGAGCTAATGAGCTTGGCATAAATCAAACCCCCCTCCTCCTTCCTTCTGGACCTTTTTTTTAAATATAGCGCCAAAGGAGACTGGAAAGGGTTCAGCCGCAGGCAGGCCAGATTGGGAATATCCTCAAATCCAACTCCTCACCATCACACTGCAAGAGGGCAACAATGTTTTTGGTATTAAGATTGTCTGTCTTAAAGAAAAAATCAGCTTATTTCCAACAGCAATAGAAAATATTGCCAATTGGTAGAATTGTGGAATCTAATGGGTGTGGGGGGGGTTGGGAGGAGGGAGAGAATGAGGCAATTCGGCCCATCGTGTCCGTGCCACCTCTTTGAAAGATCAGACCAATTGTCCTAACCTTCCCCCCTCCCTTAATTTACTCAGGTAGTCCCTTCCCATATAGCTGTTGAGATAAAGTGCATCTAAATGGGGATTTTCACAATAACTTCATTGCAGCGTTAAGCCTACTTGTGACTAATAAATAAAATGGATATAGGGCGGCACGGTGGCACAGTGGTTTTAGCATTGCTGCCTCACAGCACCAGGGACCCGGGTTCAATTCCGTCCTCTGGTCACTGTCTGTGTGGAGTTTGCACGGTCTCCCCGTGTCTGCGTGGGGTTCTTCTGTTTCCTCCCACAGTCCAAAGATGTGCAGGTTAGGTGGATTGGCCATGTTAAATTGCCTCTTAGTGTCAGGGGGATTAGTGGATAAATATGTATGGGAATAGGGCCTGAGTGGGATTGTGGCCGGTGCAGACTCGATGGGCCGAATGGCCTCCTTTTCGGCTCTGTAGGGATTCTATGATTCCATGAACATTCAAATCGATAACGATGCAATATTGAATATTACCTGAATTGAGAGAGAAAAATATATCTAAGGAAAGATGTCTGGAGAAACTGGACACCATTTCAGGGGTAAATAAGATTATTTAAAAGAGGGAGAGATAGCATTTCCTGCTTATTATTAAACAGGACATCCTGCGAATGTTGACTTTCCCATGTGTGGTTCACGTTTCTTTGTCTCGGGCACAACTTGGACTGAAGATTTCCAAATGCCTATTTATTTACACGGGATTCAGGATTCTGCTGCGGTTTTCAAAAACAGAAACGCGAGTACAGATAATAAACAGAGCAAGGGGGCTGCGCTATTGTGGTTGGGACTCTGACTTTGAGAGAGAAAAAAAATCCCCGGTTTTAACATAATATTATTTTCCTGTGATTGAAAAGGCCAATTTTTGGGGCGGGGGGGGGTGGGAGGGGGGGAGAGAAGAGAGGCTGTCCAGAACACCCTCCTGTACCTGTAGTATTGTACAGGGGTGCAACTAAATGTCTTTGATCTAATATGCCAAGTTAACATGGGACGTTTGATCCAGGCATTTTGTACACTTACAAGACGGGAGCTTCAAAATGGGAAGTGTGTGGGGGGGGGGGGGGGGTTAAATTTAGCTTCCTTTTCACTGATGAACGGTCGGTGAAAACCCCTTTGGCGTACTTTTATTTTTAAAATGCGGCTTGATCCCGAGGATTTTAAAAATTATAGCGGTAGCACAGTGGTTAGCACTGCTGCTTCACAGCTCCAGGGTCCTGGGTTCGATTCCCGGCTCGGGTCACTGTCTGTGTGGAGTTTGCACATTCTCCTCGTGTCTGCGTGGGTTTCCTCCGGGTGCTCCGGTTTCCTCCCACAGTCCAAAGATGTGCAGGTTAGGTTGATTGGCCAGGTTAAAAATTGCCCCTTAGAGTCCTGAGATGCGTAGGTTAGAGGGATTAGCGGGTAAATATGTGAGGGTAGGGCCTGGGTGGGATTGTGGTCGGTGCAGACTCGATGGGCCGAATGGCCTCCTTCTGCACTGTAGGGTTTCTATGATCATTCTATGATCATATAAAAAATGCTAACACAGATAGACGTCTACTGGGGGGGAGGGGGAGCTGACCACCCTAACTGGACGAGCAATGGATAGAAATAGAGTGGGGTTCAGAATAGGGCTGATAAATCTGTGCATTGATTTGTGGGGGGGGGGGGTGGTTAGAGGGAGAACATGCTGCCTGTGTACAAAATCTCCCAGGTCTTCGCTTGCAGAGACTGCTCTGCATCTCATTAGAGTTTTTGAAGGACAATTGTAGAGCTCTCCTCCCCCCCCCACTCCCCACCACCAACACACACCCTCCCCTCCACCACCCCCCACCCCGTCAATCAGACCTGCCAATCACTCCGGCGGCACTGCTTTGATCTCCCTTACCCTTCCCTCCTCCTTCATCTTCTCTCTGCTATTTTTTTTCTCTCTCTCTTTCGTAAGCATTACTCTCCGCCGACTCCCGGTACAACCAACCAACTAGTCTTGTGGCTTGGCTTTTTTTAACTCGATTCACTCCCAAGACGGCGACAGAAAACAGAAAGTAGGCGAAAGAACAGTTTGCAAGCAGCTACAGAGAGAGAGAGAGGGGAGATTGATACAGCTCCTAGAACTTAAGGATTTGTTTCTGAATTTCTTTTTAATTGCAAGATTTTTTTAAAATAAAAAGGGACTGGCTTTTTTTTCACAAGTCAGGTTTTGTTCTTTTCTAAAGATTCCAGCTCTCTTCCCCATCTTTAAAGAAAAATAGGACAGGGACATCACTGTATTTTTGTGTGAAAGTTGCAAAGAGAGAGAGGGATGCCGCAGCTAAACAGCGGTGGCGACCCGGAGCTGGGGGCCAACGATGAGATGATCTCCTTCAAGGACGAAGGAGAGCAGGAGGACAAAATCTTGGCGGAGATCAACGCCACCGAGGAGAGGGATCTGGCCGACCTCAAGTCATCGCTGGTCAACGAGTCGGAGATTAACCCGGGCAGCGAAAACAGCAGCAACTCCGCCGAGCCCGAGGTAAGCAGAGAGAGAGAGGGCAAGAGGGAGAAGCCCAGACTCACACAGCACACACACACACACACAGCAGAGACATGCGAGCCGCGGATACACAGTCTTTACCCTGTAATAACCTCTCGTCTCCCTTACCCCCCACTCTCCCCTCTTACCCTAATCTCTCCTTAAAAAATATATAAACTTGTTACTGACTTTCTAGGTGGGCAGGCGAGCACAAGTCAGCGAGGAATCCTTTCGGGACAAAGTGAGAGGCAACACAGAGGAGGGTGAGCAGTTTTTTTTTTACTCAAAGCATTCTTTTCTTCCCAGTCAACTTTGTACTTGATTATTAATGCCTAATTTCGGCTGTGATCCCTCTCCCACACCCCTCACCTTTCCCCCTTCTCTTTTTAAAACAAACTTCAGTCGGTAAGAGACAAGATGCAGCTATCTACAGCAAGAGTTCAGCCTACTGCACTTACCAGCCGGGATACATCATGGTCCCCAATCTCAACAGCGACCCTTACCTGAACAACGGCTCCCTCTCTCCTCCCGTCCCCAGAACGGTGAGTCACACAAGGTTGCAATAGTTAGTTGACTGTTTTTGCCAGTGATGTGTGTGAGTAAACAGCTCCCTTTTTCCTCCCTCTTTCCCCCCACCTCTCAGGTGTGGAGTCAGACTGTTCGCAGCTCTCACTCACAGCCCCCCTCTTGTCTAGACATTTAAAAAGAAAGTCATAACCTCTGGTTCTCTCTCTCTCAGTTAAGATTCTTTCGTTACGTTACCTCATCCGCAAGTCCTACTTTTAATTATAACTGGACGGCAGTTGTCTTGTGTGTGTGTGTTTTGTGATGTTATCTACGAACGACTTATCTGTAGTGCAGATGAGAACCTGGCATTTTAAAAATTATTTGACCTCTATATTTCGCATTGTTCTGTCTAGAAGCAACACCACTGACTCTCAGGCAGATAGGAGATTTTTTTTTTGCCGCAAAGAGAGGAGGAGGGAAGGGAAAAAATAAAGGCCAAACAAACACAAAAGCAGTTTTGACCGCTAAATTTAAATAGGCCAGTAGATGTGAACAACAGCTTCTGACTGTGTGACCAGTGCTGCCGAGAAGGTGCAGAATTGGGACAGTTGTTTGCAATCTCTGCCTCTTCACCATCCCCCCAGAGGGGGGTAGGAGAGGGTTGATTTAGGAGCAATAAGACTCTGGTATTTGTCACTTTGACAGTGGGACCACGCATGCTGACTGTCAGGCCACAGTTGTTGTGTGTGTCAGAAGGAATCACCACACTTGAAAGCAACTTGTAAATAAAAAATCCGGATTTTTTTTCAGATGGGGGGGGTTGTGAATTTTGTAATGACATGAAGAGGTGTATCAAAGAACGGTAGCCCTGATGACAGAATGTTTTTAATTCAGTTGTGACACACGGCTGGAGACCTGGTGTCACTGCTCTTTGAAGTGGGTTACCTTCCCTGAAACACTGACAAAGCAGCCACAGCTTCTCCCAGAGCGAATTGGCTACAAGGTTCAATCCCAGAGCCAATGATTTATTTATTAGCGTCACAAGTAGGCTTACATTAACACTGCAATGAAGTTACCGTGAAAATCCACTAGCCGCCACACTCCGGCGCCTGTTCGGGTACACTGAGGGAGAATTTAGCACGGCCAATGCATTTAACCAGCACGTCTTTCGGACTGTGGGAGGAAACTGGAGCACCCGGAGGAAACCCGCGCAGACATGGGGAGAACGTGCAAAGTCCACATAGACAGTGACCCAAGCCCGGGAATTGAACCCGGGTCCCTGGCACTGTGAGGCTAACCACTGTGACACCGTGCCGGGTGGGTTTAATGTAGGTTCAACTCTGGCTGCAGATGCAGCCTGGGCTATGATGGCGAACCTTAACAAAAGTGTTCCTTTGGCTGTGGTCTATACCACAGTGGTGAAGCAATCAGCTTGAGGCACAAGTGTGGGTCTGTTGTCTCTCCTCGGTTTGCACACAAGTTAGGGTTGGAGTATTTGATGCAGTGTTGACTTAACCAGCCTTGGGCGCATTAACATCCCATTCATTCTAGCCTTCTTCGAACTGGATGCCTTCCTATTAGGGAAGGAACCATTCTGATTCTGCCCAGAGCGGTTTGTCAGCCCTGCATTGGACAAGCCCATTGCAGTGATAGTGTCAGCTCCCACATTGTCCTGTGGTCTGTTTGATTGTGGTGCACTTCAAACTCTGGGGGTTACTGCAGGGGCGTACATACTAAGCAGGTATAACTATCAGGAAAGACTACACAAGCGAGGATTCTTTTCTCTAGAGAGGAAAAGGCCGAGAGGTGAACTAATGAGGGCCTCTAAAATTACGAGGCGGATAAGGTAGATTTAAGAGAAATCGTTTCCTCTTAAGAAGTAGAGCTGAACCTGGGGCCACAACTATATAATGGTCACCAATAAGCCCAGTGAGAAATTTAGGAAAACATCTTTTCCCAGAGTGTTTAGACTGTGAAGGTTTCTATCATTGATACAGTCAAGGCAAATGGCACGCATGCTTTAAGGAGAAGCTAGATCAGTAAATGAGGGAGAACAGGATAGAAAGATATATTGACAGATGAAATGTAGAGGGGGGGGCTCATGCAGAGCATAAACACTAGCATGTTGGGCTGAATGGTCTGTTTCTGGGTTGCAAGTCCTATGTAATACTAGGAATACTATCAATGTGAATTCATACATAGTATTCCTAGTATTACATACTATGTATTCCTAGTCCAATGTAATACTGGAAAGCAATTCGAACCATTTGAGAGAATTCACATTGATTAACATGGACACGTGTCAGCCTTGCAACATTGTGAACATTGTGTGTGTCCCATTGCTCTCTATCTGCAGGAGTTCCCAATTCATGGCTAATGTAACTGTTGTTTGCCTGCATGGCTCTTCAGGCAAAAGTGAAAATCAACAACGTCTGCTGCCCAGACTGTAACACCTGCCGTAAAATCATAGAATCCATGCAGAAGGAGGCCATTTGGCCCATTGAGTCCGAACCGACCACAATCCCACCCAGGCCCTATCCCTTAACCCCATGCATTTACCTAGCTAGTCCCCCTGACACTAATGGACAATTTAGCATGGCCAATCCACCTAACCCGCACACTTTTAGACTGGGAGGAAACCGGAGCATCCGGAGGAAACCCACACAGACACGGGGAGAACATGCACACTCGACACAGTGACCCAAAGCCGGAATTGCACCTGGGTCCCTGGCGCTGTGGGGCAACAGTGCTAACCACTGTGCTATCCAGTACTGCAGCATCCTGTTGTCATCATGATCAAAGGCTAAAGTGAAGTGCAGTATTTCTCTTGCATTATCTGATTTGTGTGCTCCTTTAACCACCCCCTTACAAAGCCAGGGTGAAACCTAATCCAAACTCTACTGACCAAGCTGGAATCCATTCATTCTATCCTTTTTCAAACTGGATGCCTTCCTGTTAGGGAGGCAGTCCATTTTCCATTCTGACTCTGCCCAGAGCGGTTTGTCAGCCCTGCATTGGACAAGCTCATTGCAGTGAGAGTGTCAGCTCCCAATTTTGGTGATCATCGAACATGGTTTTCTGAGGAGGTCGAGCATTAGTACATGACATGCTTGTCTGGTTCTCTGGCTGGCTAATCCCCTGGTGAGGGGAGAAGCAGGGATTCAAATCTGCTTGCTAATCCTGGCAACTTTTCCGGGTGGAATGTGTGCGTTGCAGTTGGTGTGTGCAGAGGCACCTGTATGCGACTGTGGACATGGATGGCTCCACAGTTCTGCTCTGACAGCAGTCTGCTGAGATAGTAGAATTCACTCTGTCCTGGTACATACATGCTACTGTGTCTTCGAAGCAGGGGTACGCCTTGGATGGTTTCAAGTTACAACCGAGATTAGTAAAATGGATTGCAGTGAGGTTGGAGGTGTAAGGGAAAGGACAGGGGAGCGAAAGCCCAATGAGGGATTTAAATGCAATTCACACTTTTGAGATCTGGTCTGTATTGGGGGTGGATGAGGTGCAAAAATACTGCGAATGCTGGAAATCAGCAGCAGAAACAGGAAATGCTGGAAATAGGTAGCAAGGTTATTTCCTCAGTGCAGTTTGTCCACACACCCCACTGGTACCGAACCGAACTAATCGTAAAGCTAAGCGAGCTTTTTTGTTTTGGAAACATTACTAAACTAGATATAATTATGATAATCTTGAAGTTGGCACTTTCCGTGGCCTTTGCTGTGACTGTGTAACCTTGATGGATTCGGGGTTGGGGTTTTTTTTCCCGCTTCTCACACCGACTCGGCAGAAAATAGCAAATCACAATTTGATTGTTCCGCTCCAGTGGAAAATAGTACTAATAATATTGGAGAGAAAGAAAATGGTGCTCCTTGGGTTTTGGAATAGATAGGTGCATTTATTGCCTGATGTAGGATTTGGAAAATCAACGTGAAAAGCAAAGATGTGCTTTTATTAACGGCAGGAATGGTTGCCACCCGCCTTGTAAACAGTTTATTTTCTTATTAAAAAGAAGGGCTTGGACTAGATTTCTTTTACAAGGCTGTGTAGGTGCAAAATATCGTGAGCAGCAGATGCAGTCAAAATAAATATTCGCTGGTGTTTTTGCATTGCCCAGAGACCTCACTGTGGTCTGCGGTAGCATTTATGCTTCAAGGTAAAAACATGTCGCAATTTTCATGTAGTTTGTTCAGATGATCTTGTGAATGAATGAATATTCGGCGGGCCCCATATGTTTTACTAATTCTGCTTTACAGTGAACAAAAACCTGCAAATGGTTACTTATTGCCAGCAGCTTGTGATTACCGTGTCCATATGTAGGAGATCCCTCCCAACTCGCGCCAGACCCAATTCTCCCATCACCTCTTACTCGCACTGGCTTCCAGTCCTGCAACATGCAATCAATTGTCAAACTTGATTTCAGAGTTCTCCCTGGCCCTGCACTCTGTGCAGTCTCAGAGACCGTCTTCAGTGTTCCAACCCTCTGAAAACTGTAAGATAAAAGCAAAATACTGCGGAAGCTGGAATCTGAAACAACAAAAAACAGAAAATGCTGGAAAATCTCAGCAGGTCTGGCAGCATCTGCGGGGAGAGAGAATAGAGCCAACGTTTGGAGTCTGGATGACCTTTCGGGTCTGTTTACAGATGCGATCAGACCTGCTGAGATCATAGAATCCCTACAGTACAGTAGGAGGCCATTCAGCCCATCGAATCTGCACCAAAATTTCCCAGCATTTTCTGCCGGTTAAAAGGACCAAGAGTGAGGTTATCTGGTCTCTTTTTTGAGTTGGCATCAATGTTTTCGAAATGCATTATGTTTGGTGCTGTTAAAAGTGCTTTCTAACTGGATGGTATTGCTAATTGTCGGTGGCCTTTCCTGTGCAGCCTGGGGTGCTCTTAGTAGTTAGACCCCCCTCTATTTCAAATCAAATCTATTTCAACCATCGCTGTTGGTTGCTCTCTGTTTAAACTTTCAATGCTTGATCTAAAGTTATCCTCTTGCATTGCACGCTGCTGCCCTGTACGCCCCAGTACAGTTTATCTCTCGCTTCTGGTCATAACACTGGCATCATTTACCCTCACCACAGCCTCTATGGTAAACAGTCTGTTAAATCCTCGACCATTGCAACTATTCACCGAGGCGGTGTTTCTCACCGCGAGGCTCACTTCTTATCAGATAATGGAAAGTACAGTTTAGATTCTCTCTTTTGGTTTTAGATTCTCTCTCACTATGTTTATGAGAACACACGCTCAAAGCGACACCATTCCCACATCGGTGAGGTGGGAGATGACTTTCGGGGGAGTACAGTAAAGTTTGACTTTTGTACATGTGACAGTTCTTTAGTGAATTGTGATAAATACTTTTTGTAAGGGCAGACTATAATAATTTTTTTTTTTAATGCCAAAAGAGATTGTGGCATTGTTTTATTTGAAACATGATTTTTTTTGTTGGTCTAGGGCAGATTGTCTGAAATACCAGCACAGTGTAACAGATGCGCACTGTATCTCGGTGTGCTTTTTGATGGGAGTATGTTATACCAGCTAATGGACAGAGCACTAAGGGGGCTAAGCAGGAGGGAGATTGCTCAGGGTTCTCAATAAAGTTCATGGGCCAGTGATCCCCCCCCCCCCATCAATATCTGTCCAAAGATGTGCGGGTTAGGTGGATTGGCCATGCTAAATTGACCCTAATGTCAGGGGGACTAGGTAGAGTAAATGTGTGGGGTTACTGGAACAGGGCCTGGGTTGGGATTGTGGCTGGTGCAGACTCGATGGGCCGAATGGCCTCCCTCTGCACTGTAGGGATTCTATGATTCTACACGAGGTTTAGTGAGGATGCCTCACGCAGTCGAATTGCTGGCAGACCTATGAAAAAAGGCCACCGGTGGTGGGGATTCGGCCCCATTGAATTGCAGTTTAGCCAGAATGAAGGGCATTTCCAAAGTGTCAATGAGAGATTTCTCCGAGGTTGTGGGGTTGCTGTTTTGATTCACTCTCTGAGAATGAGGGGAAAGGTAGCATTGACTCAGTCAAAAGGATATCCATATATGTGCTTTGCTTTCTGCATTCACCTTGCCTTTGTAAGTAATAGATTTTTTCTGCTGTAGGGAGACTTTGTTTTCCACACTGCGCCAATTTTCCCCCCGTGTATTTTAGTACCGATAAGCCATAAAAAACAGGCAAAGTTTCCAAATGAATGAAAATAAATGATATTAATTTTCCAAACAACTTGAAGCTGATAACGGCTGATCAGTGAAAGGGTTAAGGAAAACATGTCTGTTCCTACGTTAAATATTTATGTCTTAACATCAAAGGAAAAGATGCAGTGGGTTATTTCACATCAGTTTAGAAAAAAAAAATCCAAATGCATAAAATAATTCTGCGGCACACATTTGTAATGTCAGACAGGAGGCGATGTTCATCATGGGTGGAATATTTACTCGGGGGCTTGCAGTCCCTAAAGCGCAAATCACATTTCTGTTAAGAGTCGCAGCGAATAGCAGAGTAATCGCAAGTCGTGGCGAATTAACTTGGTTCGATTTTTTAAAAAAAACATAAACATACTTTTAAAAAAAGAGTTCGGAAGTTGCACTGTGAAAATCGAAGTGTCCAAACGCACGTTATAATTGAATCACTTTGGAATTAATAAATCCATTTATTTTCCAGCAGGCTAACTAACACCTCTGCTAAAATAGGGAGGGGCGGGGGTCATTTTCGCATTAACACAAAATATTGCACAATGTAATTTTCAGCCCTGTGTCTTTAATCCCCTTACAATCGCGCGCCATTGTTTCTTAAGAGTGCTGAGTGTTGTAAATCACAGTGGTTGTAACACACGTGTAGACAATGTTATTCTCTGCATTGTTTAAAAAAATGTAAACTTCATTGCCTTGACAATGCTAGGCAGTGGAGTTTTATTTGGCATTTTGTTCTTTGCTTGTTTGCCAACGCACTGTTGAGAAAAAAATGAGCTAAAGGTAAACTTATAAATGTGGGGGCTCTGTTTGCCAGTATGTACCTCTCTCACTACACAAAACACATTTGCTTGTATTGTACAGTAGAAAACACATCTGATGGTA
The DNA here is from genome assembly GCF_964213995.1 of Mustelus asterias. Lineage (NCBI taxonomy): Eukaryota > Metazoa > Chordata > Chondrichthyes > Carcharhiniformes > Triakidae > Mustelus > Mustelus asterias. The sequence continues at coordinate 12,974,878 of NC_135801.1, read as the reverse complement.
TTGTACAATAGAAACACATATAATTGTACTATACCATAAAACACATGTCTGATTGTATTGTACAATAAAATACCGTACTGGGGGTGGACGGGGGGCGGGGGGGGGGGGGGGGGGGGGGGGGGGGGGAGAAAAACTTTGTAAGCCAGCCAGCTTCTCATGTTGACTACTTACTTGCATGAAGGTGCTGGCAGTTTTGGTCCTGATCTGACACCCCTATCGGCGGGACCTTGTTCCCCCTACTGTCAGTATTAACGACAACCAGAACTTCAAAGGGTTACTGTAATGACAGAGCAAAGCTTCAAAGAGGAAAATTTAGCCACTAATGAAGAGAGATCCCACAGAACTATAATGGGAAGCGCTAACTCTCTCATTTTCCACTCTGACTTTCTGGGTGCTCGCTGAGACGTGTGTGTATTCTTCAGATCATTACAGCCACAGAGTAAATATTAAATAAAAGTAAAAAAGACTGTGTCTACACTCGTTTAATCTTCTTGATGAGTAACAACATTTGTTCAAATGGTGGTGGGGGTGTGGGAGGGGTGAATTAAATATATAAGCCGAGGCATTTTTGTGCAGTCCATGCAAGGAATGGAAATGGATTGTCCCCTTACCATTTGGCTGGTGGATGTTACATTTCTTACTGTGGAATTTATTTGCAATGCCAGCAACCCCCTTCCCCCCCATTCCCCATTCGTTGAACGTGGAACTGATGTAGAGAGAACACCACATGGTTTGCAGTGTGCTGGAAAACGGTCTCACACCTAAGAGTGGAGATGAAGTTGTAAGGTGCGAGAGCAAGCAAGGTTCCAGGGATTCTGTACGCTCCCAAGATGTTAGCTTCCTCATCCACCATCTGTTTCATTCTTTTATCATCCACGCATTAAGTTTGTGTATCAGATTTTATTGTTCTCAGCGTGGGTTTATTTTTGGGGGGAGAGGGTGCTGCTATTGTACTGTCAATTGTACTAAAGGGGCAGTGAGCATCATTTCAGTCGACATTGGAATGAGTAGCATTGTTTACATGCTATTTATGTCACAGCAATATGTTGCTTTTTATGGTGAAAAAAGAAGAAAGAATTTGCATTCCTTTCCTGACCTCTAGACACCCCAAAACACTCTATAACCAATTAAGTCATTTTGTGGTGCAGTTGCATCACAGCATAGCAAGATCCCACACGTGCTGATGATATAATTCACAGAACAGAAAGAGATCATTCAACCCACTGAGCCTGTGCTGACCTTTTTTGGACAATAATCCAATTAATCTCATTTCCCAGCTTTTTCCCCACATCCCTGTATTTTCCCCACTCCATTTCTCTTTTGAAAGTCACCATTGAATATCTTTTAAATCATAGAATCCTACAGTGCTGAAGGAGGCCATTCAGCCCATCTAGTCTGCACCGATCACAATCCCATCCAGGCCCCATCCCTATAACCCCATGCATTTACCCTCGCTACTCCTCCGACACTAAGGGGCAATTTAGCATGGCCAATCCACCTAACCCGTACATCTTTGGACTGTGGGATGAAACCGGAGCACCCGGAGGAAATCCACGCAAACACAAGGAGAATGTGCAAACTCCGCACGGACAGTGAGCTAAGCTGGGAATTGAACCTGGGTCCCTGGTGCTGTGAGGCAGCAGTGCTAGCCACTGTGCCACCTTGCTGCCCAAAAAGCTCACACCGAATCAGCCAGGAGTCAAACCTGGAATCTTCTGATCTGTAGTCAGACATGTTATCCATTGCGCTACGGGCCCACCCTATCAGGCTGTGCATTCCAAATCCCAACCTGTAACAAGTACAATTTTGTTTTTCATGACACTCTGGATTTGTTGCCAATCAAGTTAAATCTGTGCCCGCTGGTCATTGATCTTTCAACAGTTTGCCTCCACAGAAGCCAAAGGAGGCCATTTGGCCCGTCATGTCTGTACTGGCTCTCCAAATGAGCGTCATGACTGAGTGCCATTTCCCTGCCTATTCCCCGTACCCCATGCACATTGTTTCTATTCAAATAATCATTAATGCCCTTATGAATGCCTTGATTGAAACTGCCTCCACCACACTTCCAGGCAGTGCATTCCAGACCCCAACCACTCAATGTGCGAAAAAGTTTTTTCTCGCGTCACATTTGCTTCTTTTGCAAATCACTTCAAATCTGTGCCCCTCTCATTTTGATCCTTTCATGAGTGGAAACAGTTTCTCCCTGTTTACTCTGTCCAGCACCCTCATGATTTTGAACATCTCTATCAAATCTCCTCTTGGTTGCCTTCTCATGAAAGAGAACAATCCCAACCTCTCCCATCTATCTTCATAACTGAAGTTTCTCATCCCTGGAACCACTCTTGTAAACCTCTTCTGCACTCTCTCCAATGCGTTCACATCCTTCCTATAGTGTGGCACCCAAAATTATACACAATATTCCAGCTGAGGTCTAACTAGTGTCTTGTATAAGTTCAGCATAACCTCCTTGCTCTTGTATTCTATGCCCCTATTAATAAAACCTAGGATATTGTCGGCTTTATTAATGCTCTCTCACCTATCCTGCCACCTTCAATGATCTATGCATATATACGCCCAGGTCCCTCTGCTCCTGCACCCCCTTAAAAATTTTGTCACATATTTTATATTGTCTCTCCATGTTGTTCTTACCAAAACGCATCACCTCATACTTCACCGCATTGAATTTCATCTGCTACCTATCAGCCCACTTCTGAAAGTCCACATACACCACATCAACATCATTACCCTCATCGACCCTTTCTGTTACCTCTACAAAAAACTCCAGCAAGTTAGTTAAACACGATTCGCCCTTTAGAAATCCATGCTGAATGCTCCTGATCAACCCACAGTTTTCCATGTGACTACTAATTCTATCCTGAATAATTCCTTCTTTATTTAACGATCCATTAATCTGGTCTAGAAAATGTTGGTTGAAGGATGACAGTTGGCCAGGACACTAGGAAGGACAATGTCCTGCTTCTTCAGATAGTGCAATGGGATCTTTCAGTGTAACTGAATGGGCAGCCAGGCCTTTGGTTGGTATCCGATCCGAATGACAGCATGATTGAAATTGCAGCGCTCTCTCAGTGCTGCACTGAGCCATCAGTCTAGGGTATCTGCTCAAGTTCTGAACTGGGGCTTGAACCCACAACCTTACACTTGGGTGAGGCAATCAGCAAAGCAAACACTTCTCTTGCATGAAGCCAGAAACCAATTGTTGTGAAAGTTGCAGGTCAAATCTATTTGAGCATCCAGTGAGTGTCTAGTCTTCTGTCTAGCTCTGGCCCTGAGACTGGTTACTAAAATGCACGGCTGAAAATCTGTTTTGAAACAGAGTTCATGCCATTTTCAAAGAATCATAGAATCCTTACAGTGCAGAAGAGGCCGTTCGGCCCAACGAGCCTGCACCAACTCTCTGACAAAGTATCTTACCCCAGCCCTCTCCCCTGCCCTATAATTCCATACATTTACCATGGCTAATCCCATCTAATCTACACATTTTGGGACACAGAGGGACAATTAAGCATGGCCAATCCACCTCACTTGCACACCTTTGGAGTGAGGGAGAAAACCGGAGCACCCAGAGGAAACCCACACAGACACAGGGAGAATGTGAATACCACACAGACAGTCACCCGAGGCTGGAATCGAACCCGGGTCTCTGGTGCTGTGAGGCAACAGTGCTAACCACTGTGCCACCGTGCCGTGTGTATAAATGCAAATGGACTGCGCAAACTAGTGACTGGTCTCCTTAGGTGGTTGGGTTTGGAGCAGTAAACGCAGCCTCTTGTGGTCAATATGGCTCCAAGGTAACGTGCGTCAGGATGGAACCAAATTGACATTTAGTGGTAGAATTGAAATTGCAGCAGCTGAGTTGGTTTGGCCTATTCGAAAGGATGGTGACTCATTGTTGGGCATTGTGGGATAGCACTCTCATTAGTGATTGGAATTCTTCTTGTGCGGCTCCAGCTGGAAAGGTAGAATGACCCTTAGAAGGTTGCAGTTGGAAGCTTACCAATGTTCTTGCTAGTTAGCAACTCAGCTAGTTATGAAGCACCAGGCTCTACATGTGAGGACCCTGAGTCTTTGGCTGTTGACTCGGTTGTGTAAGTTTTGGTATGGTTGGTATGTTCATAAGGGGAGAGCATACCAAGAATTGGAAAATGACTATGGGATTTCTTAGCAGTTTGGTTTGCTGCTTCTTAAACATAGTTATCTGTTCCCATTTCAAGTCAGGTCACTCCAAGAAAACATCCAAGTTGCAAAATGGTGTTGTTACAATCTCTGGAGAGACCAATTAAAACTTTTAAAATTAAATTCAAATTTCCAGTTAGTAGCTGAAAGGAAGACACAATGAGGTTATGCGTTTTAATATGCTTACTGTAACAAAAGACTAAAAGCACTATTGACTAAACACTACCTTTGTAGGCAACTTATACTTCAAACTACAGCATGGAATACCCCCTTTTATTTTTAGCATCACTGAAAATATACACTTCACTGATGTGCATTACACTCTCCTTTAAGCAGTTCTCCCAGAATCAGTCCAAAATGATTCTTGGCTCCTGAGGGTTTACTTCTGTTCTTGTCCTTCCTCAGCCTGGTAACATCTAACCCTAGAACTGTCCTTCATAGTGAGAATATTCATGGAGATTCCCCCTCTGGCACAAGCAAGGCAAATCTCGTAACTTCATTTTAACTTCTCATGAATTTGGTCCTTTCTGTCCGAGTGCGAGCTTCCACCCATATTCTGGTAGTTGAACCATAGAGATGGTCCTGGCAGAGTAGCCTGCCTGTGACGTTCAGTAAGATATTTTAGGAAAGACTGCAACCTGATATCACAATGGCATCCTCTGCACCCTTCTCATCTAAAAGGTCCATCACCATGGCAACACGAATCACATGGGCCTTGTATCCAGGTAGAGATGTTGATCAGCTATTATTTATACCCACAACTCTCTTTCATCTTAGAACTAAATAGACAGTTTAAAACACAACTGTTTGCAACTTGACATGCTCAACACTTTTCTGGGACTTCAGAGACTCGCTGCTTGTGCACCAGCAACACAGCTGCCTTTGGCACTGTCTGCACTTTTTTCCCAGTAAAACAAGCTATGTCCCCTTTAATCTCGAACAATCAAAATGCTCAGGCCTGTTGTTAGGCAGATGTCAGAACAGGTCACACAACCCCCTTCATTTCCCCGAAATTACAAACACAGCCCCAAAACTTCATAATCTTCGAAACCTCATACGTGTCCACGGAGTGATATTGACTGTAATACCATACCCTGGTGCTTCTCAGCACCATGCAGCTTTTTTGTTATGTGAATCCTTGCTTAACCTAGTTAGTAAAAAGTCTGAGTTAATTACTAAAGACTCTCTTGAGACGTTATAGTTAATATAGGAACCAAAGAATCTTAGAAAGATACAGCAGAGAATAAGGCCATTCAAGCCATCATGACTAAGCCATCTTGTTGAAGGAACTATCCCATTCAACCCTTTCCTCAGAGTCCTGCAATTATTTCCCGTCAAGTATGTTCCCAATTTGTTTTTGGAAGTTACTATTGAACAAGCTTCCAATGCATTTACAGAACATAACTTTCCAATGAACATAGACAACATAAGTTACTTATGCATCTTGCCATTGCCATTGGATCTATTGGTTTCAATATCTTAAAAGAAGGCATGTGTTCCAATTTAGCCATATCAGGCCAATTATATTCATTGAATTCTGGTATTATAAGTGGAAGTAACCACGTCAGGATACAATGTATTTTGTAACTTGGAGTCTGCGTGGAGTCCTTGTGTTTGCGTGGGTTTCCTCCCACAGTCCAAAGGTGTGCGGGTTAGGTTGATTGGCCATGCTAAAATTGCCCCATAGTGTCCTGGGATGCGTAGATTAGAGGGATTAGCGGGTAAAATATGTAGGGATATGGGGGTAGGGCCTGGGTGGGATTGTGGTCGGTGCAGACTCAATGGGCCGAATGGCCTCTTTCTATACTGTAGGGTTTCTATGATGATTTCTATTGGGCGAATTGGGCCAGAACTTTCCGATCCCGTACGCCCCGCTATCGCAGCCAGCGAGAACGGAGAATTTGGTGTTCAGTCAAATCTCCCTTCACAGCAGCAGGTCCAGAGAATCCCAGCCATGGGCGAGGTCGGAGAATTCCAGCCTTGGTCTTTGCGACAGCTATAAGTTGAGCCATTAACCATAACAATGACAGCTTGCGTTTGTAAAGCGCCTTTATGGTAGCAAAACGTTCCAAGACGTTTCCTTTCCAGGAGTCTAATTGGTCAAAATCTGACACTGAGACATGTGAGGAGATATTGGATAGCCAGCTACAATCCCACTCAATGTTGCTGTCTGTGATGGCAGGACACATACAGTTCTTGTTTGATGTTACTGTAACAACAGACTGGATGGTTCAAAGTGACTTGATACAAGAGCCTCTGAACCAGACCAAAATGATGGTTTTTGCAGAGGGTGGGATGGCTGGATTTAATACCAGCATGCGTCATTTGTATTATTTTTGGGTTTACTTTTCAGCACAACAGGTCGGCCTGTTTGTGGTTCGATTCCGGTCTTGCTTGTATGTTGATGTAGCAGGTAGAAGAGTTCACAGCTGCCCTCACACATCCAGTCTCACCCCATACCTACAATCATATACAATCTCTACAGTGTTGACGCAGGCCATTCGGCCCATCAAGTCTGCACCGACTCTCCGATAGAGCATCTTACCCTGGCCCTATCCCCATAACCCAACGTATTTACCCCGCTAATCCCCCTAACCGACACACCTTGTGACACTAAGGGGCAATTCCTGATGGCCAATCCACCTAATCTGCACATCTTTGGACACTAAGGGTGTAATTTTACCGGCACGTCCGCCCAAGGTTCGTACGATCCCGCCCAAAGGCCAACTGCGAAAGCTTTTCTCCGAACCTAGCCCGTCCCCCGGAATCGGGGCAGGCGTGCCGGTAAAATTCTGACCTAAGTGGCAACTTAGCATGACCAATCCACCTAACCTGCACATCTTTGGAATGTGGGAGGAAACCAGAGCACCCAGAGGAAACCCAAGCAGACATGGGGAGAACGTGCAAACTCCACACAGACAGTCACCTACGGCTGGAATCGAACCTGGGTCCCTGGCACTGTGAGGCAGCAGAGCTAACCACTGTGCCACCGTGCCACTTCGGATGTTGAGTGATAGAATTGGGGCCAAGACTGGCAGAGCCTGATTCTGATGTCTTGTGCACATCACATGATCATCCTCAATTTACACCATCCCTCGTAATTTTTGCCGCTTAATGACTTGCGATTTTATTTTTGGTCCTGGAAGTCCGTCTGCCATCTGCTGTTGTGCCTCCTCCCGTTGATGTCTGCGATCCACTAAGGCAGTATCTTTTATGCAAAAGTACAGTTGCTGCCTGATTTTAAAAGCAAAGCCTTTTTCCCCAGTGAAACCCGGATGAATAGTAATTTTGCTTCTGTCTGTGTGGGCAGAATTTGGTAACTGGGATCAGCCGGCCCTTTGCCTGATGTCCCGTAATTAAGAAAGCAAATGTAATGTTGTCATTTATCTCAAGAGGCTTGGAATACAAAAGCAGGGATGTACTTCTGAGGCTTTATAAAGCACTGGTTAGGCCCCATTTGGAGTACTGTGAGCAATTTTGGGCCCCACACCTCAGGAAGGACATACTGGCACTGGAGCGGGTCCAGCGGAGATTCACACGGATGATCCCAGGAATGGTAGGCCTGACATACGATGAACGTCTGAGGATCGTGGGATTATATTCATTGGAGTTTAGGAGGTTGAGGGGAGATCTGATAGAAACTTACAAGATAATGAACGGCTTAGATAGGATGGACGTAGGGAAGTTGTTTCCATTAACAGGGGAGACTAGGACGCGGGGGCACAGCCTTAGAATAAAAGGGAGTCACTTTAGAACAGAGATGAGGAGAAATTTCTTCAGCCAGAGAGTGGTGGGTCTGTGGAATTCATTGCCACAGAGGGCTGTGGAGGCCGAGACGTTGAGCGTCTTCAAGACAGAAATTGATAAATTCTTGATTTCTCGAGGAATTAAGGGCTATGGGGAGAGAGCGGGTAAATGGAGTTGAAATCAACCATGATTGAATGGTGGAGTGGACTCGATGGGCCGAATGGCCTTACTTCCGCTCCTGTGTCTTATGGTCTTATGGTCTTATGGTCCCAACTCCACGTCAGTGGCAAAATTGAAAATACGACATCCTTCTGTCCAATGAACAGCAATTAAAATACACGGTCAAATCATCTACCTTAATGAGGGTGAAAGATGGGTAAATATTGGCCAAGGACATAGGGAAATCTCCGGTGTTCATCTTTGAATAGTATCATCGGATCTTTTATTTTTAAGTTTATTTATTAGTAGGCTTACATTAACATTGCAATGAAGTTACTGTGAAAATCCCCTAGTCGCCACACTCCGGCGCCTGTTCGGGTACACTGAGGGAGAATTTAGCATGGCCAATGCACCTAACCACGTCTCTCGGACTGTGGCAGCGCCTGGAGGAAACCCACCCAGACACGGGGAAAACGTGTGGACTCCGCACAGACAGTGACCCAAGCTGGGAATCGAACCCGGGTCCCTGGCGCTGTAAGGCAGCAGTGCTAACCACTGTGCCACTGTGCCGCCCTTACCTTTAAGTGATCCTTATCTTCTCGTAGCCCTGATCTGCCTGTAGCTGATGTAGTGGGTCTCAATCGCCTTGCTACACTACCTATCTGACCTATCATTGATTCACTTCTGCTTATATAGTCACTTGAGGAAAACAAATGTATCCCAAAAGATAATTATTTACAACTTAAAGTGACTGACAGGTGGGGCACCGAAAGTGACCTCTGCACCTTTGATTCCCAGCCATTATTCAACAACCATTGTTGGCAGAATGGCCAATGTTGATGAGTGTGTACATGGCCAACATTGGATGGACTGCCTACCATGCACCCTTCCCAACAGACACAATGGAAGGAAGAATATTATGGACTGCCCATCACCCATTTTATTTCCTTTACCCTCCTGTTGAAGCCTTGGCGAAGATGATAGAGGCATGCCCGGTTGTGTTGTAATCGTAGCAAATCTTGCCGGCTTCAACATTCCTGCCAGCTGCAGTTTCCCGATGCTTCACACACCAGGGCTTGAATTGAAAATCTTTTAAAAATTCATTCGTGGGACATCGATGTTGCTGGCTGGTCATATTTGCTACCAAATAAACCTGTTGGACTTTAACCTGGTGTTGTGAGACTTCTTACTGTGCTTACCCCAGTCCAACGCCGGCATCTCCACATCAGTATTTATTGCCCATCCCTAGTTGCCCGAGGCAGTTGCGAGTCAACCACATTACCGTGGATCTGGAGTCACATGTAGGCCAGACCATGTAAGGACGGCAGATTTCCTTCCCTAATAGTGAACCAGATGGGTTTTTCCGGCAATCGACAATGGTTTCATGGTCATCAGTAGATTCTTAATTCCAGATGCTTTTTAACTTGAGCTTAAAAAGAGACATGGGGCGGGATTTTACAGCCTTGCTTGTCCCAAAACCATTAAATCCTGCCCGAGGTCAACAGACCTTTCCATGGTCCGCCCCTCGCCCGCTCCGATTGCTGTGGCGGGCGGGGCGATAAAATTCCAGCCATGAAGTCATCCCATCCACAACCGACAGCATCACCCACATCTTCAGCTATCTTGAGTAATCATTGAGGCAAGAAACCTGTATTTATGTAGCACCTTTGACATTGCAAAACCACACAACTTGCTTCACTCCGGTGTTAAGAAGCAACAATGAGCCACATCGGGAGATACTGCAGCAGATGGCAAAACACTCGACTGAAGACGCAGGTTTCAAGGAGTCTCTTAAAGGAAAGAAGCGAGGTTGAGGAGGGATTGGGATAGAATTCCTGAACTTATGAGGGACAGGCAGCTGAGGGTGTGGACAAAATGGTTGGATTGAAGAAAATCATGGATGCATGGAAGGCCAGAATTGGCTGGAGCTGATTACAGATGTCAGGGGGACTGTGGCCATGGTGAGACTTGAGAACAAGTGTGGGGATTATAGAGTCAAGACATTGCCTAACCGGGAGCCAATATAATTCACCGGGTCAGTGATGATGGGTGAACGAGGCATGGGCGGCAAAGCATAGATCAGCTCGATAGTCAACATCCTTTCGCAAAGGTAGGGGAGTCTAAAACTAGAGGGCATAGGTTTAAGGTGAGAGGGGAGAGATACAAAAAGGTCCAGAGGCGTAATTTTTTTCATAGAATCATAGAAATCATAGAAACCCTACAGTACAGAAAGAGGCCATTCGGCCCATCGAGTCTGCACCGACCACAATCCCACCCAGGCCCTACCCCCATATTCCTACATATTTACCCACTAATCCCTCTAACCTACGCATCTCAGGACACTAAGGGCAATTTTTAGCATGGCCAATCAACCTAACCCGCACATCTTTGGACTTTTTCACCGAGAGGGTGCTGAGTGTCTGGAACGAGCTGTCAGAGGTAGTCGTAGAAATGGGTACAATTTTGTCTTTTAAAAAGCGTGTAGACGGTTGCATGGGTAAGATGGGTACAGAGGGATATGGGCCAAACGTGAGAAATTGGGACTAGCTTAGTGGCTAAAAAAAAAGGACGGCATGGACAAGTTGGGCCGAAGGGCCTGTTTCTGTGCTGTAAACCTCTATGACTCTATTGATCGGGTTTACAAAGAGCAGGTGTGGGGACCAGCCAGGAATGTGTCAGAATACAGAGGAAATAGGAACAGGGGTAGGCCATTCAGCCCCTCGAGCCTGCTCCACCTTTCAACTAGATGATCTTCTAGTGAACACCACTTTTGCTCACTATCCCCAAACCCTTGATGTCTTTAATATCGAGAAACCTACCAATCTCTGTCTTGAATACGCTCGATCATTGAGCCTCCACCCCTCAGGGGAAAGGGTATTCCAAATATTCACTACCCCCGAGTAAGAAATTTCTCCTCACCTCAGTCCAAAATGGTCAACCCCTTATTCTGAGACTGTGTCCCCTGGTTCTAGACTGTACCCCTCTCCTCACTGCCCAACCAGGGGGGAAACATCTTTCCTGCATCTACTCTGTTGAGCCCTGTGGGAACTTTGCAGACTGTAGTCTGGAGCGTTGAAATGGCACAGTGTTGGCATTGCTGCCTCACAGCGCCAGGGACCTGGGCTTGATTCCCGGCTTGGATCACTGTCTGTGTGGAGTTTGCACATTCTTCCCGTATCTGTGTGGGTTTCCTCCGGGTGTACTGGTTTCCTCCCACAGTCCAACGATGTGCAGATTAGGTGGATTGGCCATGGCAAGCTGCCCCTTAGTGTCCAGGCTGTTAGGGGGATTAGCCGGGTAAATGCATGGGGTTATGGGGAGAGGGAGGGAGGTGATCCTGGGTTAGATGCTCTGTCGGAGGGTCGGTGCAGACTCGATGGGCCAAATGGCCTCCTATATGGTCGGGATTCTATAATTTAATGAAATCCCCTCTCATTCTTTTAAACTCTAGAGAATGCAGGTCCAGGCTCCTCCATCTTTCCCCGTAGGGCAAAAACATAAATACTGTCAAGTCGAGAGGCAAACTAAAACTGCAGTTGTTTGCATGGGTTTGTTTTCAATCACTGAGGAAGCTTTGTACAGAGTAGTGCTGGGAAGCTGCTTGACATCTCACACAGGAAGGAGTGGGAGAGTTGGTGAGAGCTGTGTCTTTTTTTTCTGACTTGTTTGCCTTTATTTCTGGTAAGACTGTCTTGCACCAAGTGTGGGGGAGAGTGAGCAGCTAAAGTGAGGGGGCTGGGGCAGGGCGGGGGGAAAGCTTTAGCTAGACCCTACTTAGAGCATTTTGTGAATGATGGGGCAAAGCCTCAGTGAGAATGGTTTTAAGTAAACAAAATACTGTCCACATCCTTCTAAACTGTGCTGGACATTCAGTTATCTGGACCCCACTGTGCTTTGCAATAAACAGGTAGCACACAACTAATGGTCCCTTTAAGATAGTGGCCACGCAGCAATCTTAAAGGAGCCATGCCATAACCACACACAGCAAAGATTCAAGAGAATACCATCGGCCTGATTTTAACCTAACCAACCTGGCAGGAATGGGTCTGAAGCCTGTTTTTACACCGCACATGATTCTGAGCGAAGATTTGATGAAGATATTCAAAATGGTTTTGAATAGGGCTTGGGGCAGAGTAGACGGGCCAGTGGGGGGGAGGGGGGGCGGAGGGGGAACTGTTCCCACAGATGGAGAATGAAAGGATACGGATTGAGATAAATTGGCAATGGGATCAATGGAGACCTGAAGAAACCATTTTAACACAGCGAGTGGTTAGGATCTGGAAGACGCTGCTTGAGTCTGTGCTGGAGGCACGTTCAATCCAGGCTTTCATGAGGGAACTGGATTGTTGTAGTCTGAAAAGGAGGAATACACAGGGTTATGGGGAGGGGGTGCTGGGAACGGCATGAGGTGAATTGCTCATTTGGTTTGCCAGCGCCTGTACAGACGCTCTCACAATTTGGTGATACGTCAGTGGAACATTACCTTAAAATGGCGGGGGTGATAGTGACTCCAGTGAAATGGGCGGCGGCACGGTGGCACAGTGGTTAGCACTGCTGCCTCACAGCACCAGGGACCTGGGTTCGATTCCTGGCTTGGGTCATTGTCTGTGTGGAGTTTCTGGGTTTCCTCCGGGTGCTCCGGTTTCCTCCCACAGTCCAAACATGAGTGGGTTAGGTTGATTGGCCGTGCTAAATTGCCCCTTAGTGTCCCGGGATGTGAAGATTAGAGAGGTTAGCAGGGTAAATACGTGTGGTTACGGGGATAGGGCCTGGGTGAGATTGTGGTTGGTGCAGACTTGATGGGCTGAATGGCCTCCTTCTGCACTGTAGGGATTCTATGATTCTGTAAAACCGGTCACAAAGTTATCGCAAAACTTTTATCAGGCTGTTGTTATTGGGCAATGATACGGTCTAATCAGCTGGCAAGCGGGATGATAAACTGGACTCAAATCTTTGGAATAAAAGAGACCATAGAATCCCTTCAGTGCAGAAGGAGGCCATTCGGCCCATCGAGTCTGCACCGACTCTCCAAAAGAGTATCTTACCCAGACTCACAATCCCCTGCCCTGTCCCTGTAACTCCGCTCATTTACCATGGCTAACCTACACCTTTGGACACTAAGGGGCAATTCGGCATGGCCAGTCCACCTAACCTGCACATCTTTGGACTGTGGCAGGAAACCTAAGCACCCGGAGGAAACCCACGCCGACACGGGGAGAACGTGCAGACTCCGCACAGACAGTCACCCGAGGCCGGAATGGAACCCGGGTCCCCGGCGCTGCGAGGCAGCAGTGCTAACCACTGTGCCACCATGCCAGACACTTTGGAAAATGCTGCCCCAAATCACACGAAAGCTGCCTTCTGTTGTTTACTGCTTGCTATGTAGCCAGCTTGTCGGCCAGCCCGTGTGGTGTGGTATGTCATGCCTTGCGCTGCAGAAGCTAAGCCACTGTACCTGAGCGGATTTCTTATCAGATGAGTTGGCGGGGGAGGGGGCGTTGGAAAGAGGGTGTGGAGGGGGGGAGGTGGTGATGTACGAGTGATGAGAAAAGATAAGAGTGTTCAGGTAGCTCAGCTAACACTGAAAATAAAGTTAACCACAATAACACCTGGGGATGCTATTCCTATCAGCCTGACCTTTCACTTTGCTCTTGTTGTCGAGTGTATGTGTATGTGGTGCAAACTGCAGCTGTCTTTTCAGTGAGGTTAAGCCCGTACTTGGGTACCACACTGTTAACATCCCGCGTATAATGTTATTGTTCAAGCGGTGTCATTTCTCTTGCTTTTCTTTATGTTTGACATCCTGAGCAGCCCAAGTGAAGCCGAACCCCTCTTTAGAAGGTTTTATGCCTGCACAGACAGGTAGACCTGTCTCTCGCCATGGCTCATGGGAGCATAAGGGAGTCAAAGGTTATTGGGGGGGGGGGGGGGGCGGGGAGGGTGTAGGCAGGAAAGTGGAGTCGAGGCCACAATCAGATCAGCCACGAACAGACTCAAGGGCCCGAATGGCCTACTCCTGCTCCTAATTTATATGTTTGTGTCTATGTCTTGTGCTGAAGCCTCTGTTCTGCGTCTGCCCCTGCCAATCCAGACAGGAATCACTTTAAAAAGTGAGGCAAAACTTAATGCCCTTGTCCCCAACCCTCCCGCGCCCAGCTTGGAAACATCGGAGCCATTAAGAAGGTGACCAAAATCCCGCTTAAAGAGGTGGGATTTTTAAGGAGCGTCACAGGAGGGTTTAAAGTCATGCCGCCTCGCAACCCTCCTCTTGACAGTAATTGGTGAGCAAACAGACAAGGTGGAGGTGAGGGGGGGGGGGGGGGGGGGGGGTTTAGTCAGACAGGCAGATCAGTGGTACATGGAATTTAACCCTGAAAAGTACAAGGTGATGCCCCTTTGAGAAGACTAACAAGACATGAGAGTACTCAGTGAACGGCAGGACACTAGGAAGCTCAGAGGAGCAGAGGGATGTGGGGGGTGTGATTGTCCACAGTTCCCTGAAGGCGGCAGGACAGGTTACTAGGGTAGTTCGGAAGGCATGTGGGACACTTGCCTTTGTCAGTCGTGGCACAGATTGTAAGAGCAAGGAGGTTATGTTGGAGCTGTTCAAACTTTGGTTCGGCCACAGCTGGAGGACTGTGTACAGTTCTGGTCGCCACACTATAGGGAGGATGTGATTGCACTGGACGGGTGCAGAGGAGATTCACCGGGATGCTGCCTGAGACGGAACATTTGAGTTATGATGAAAGGCCGCGTTGTTTTCTTTAGAGCAGAAAAAGCTGAAGGGGGGCCTAACTGAGGTGGATAAGATTATGAAGGGCATGGACAGGGTGGAGAGGAAGCAGCTGTTTGTTCCCCCTCAGGTGAAGGGTCAATAATGGGGGGACATAATGTTAAGGTGAGGGGCAGGAGATTTAGAGGGGATGTGAGGAAAAATATTTTCACCCAGACGGTGGTGGCAGTCTGGAATGCGCTACCTGGGAGGGTAGGAGAGGCAGGAAACCTCACAACCTTTAAAAAGTACCTGGGTGAGCATTTGAAATGTCCTAACATTCAAGGCTAAGGGCCAAGTGCTGGAAAGTGGGGTTAGTGTAGCTTTATCAGTACAGGCTTGATGGGCCAAAGGGCCTCTTCTGTACTGTATGACTCCAATGGAGCCCTCTCGCTTTCATTTACGGGCTTATCCCATACCAGAGAAATCCTCCCGCTAGCCCAACAACTGAGGCTTTGTGGCAAATGGCCCTTAAAAGGCCAGGGCTTCAATTGGGGCCCCAATTGACCCATCTGAGGCCTTTCTCGCTCCAGCGTTAAATTGCTGCATGGTCTGGATGGTTGGGAGGGAATCCCATTCCTTCAATTTCATTCTCCTGCCCCATGTAAAACCTGCCGGCAGAAAATGAAGCCACTGCTGCAGTGAATCTTATATGCCACCGGTATGAATCTTGTATGAATCTTGTATGAATCTTGTATGTCACGACACCAGTGGTGGAGGGAGTGAATGTGGTGGTGGATGAGATGCCAATCAGTGGGGCTGCTTTGTCTTGGATGGTGTCGAGCTTCTTGGGTGTGCTCACCCAGACCAGTGGAGAGCATTCAACCACACTCCAAACTAAGATTGTCCATGCCTTGTAGATTTTGTTTTACCCATTCGTGGGACCTGGGCATCATTGGCTGGCCAGCATTTATTGCCCATCCCTAGTTGTCCTTGAATTGAATGACTTGCTGGGTCATGTCAGATGGCAGTTCAGAGTCAACCACATTGCTGTGGCTCTGGAGTCACATGTAGGCCAGACCGGGTAAGGACAGCAATTTTCCTTCCCTAAAGGATATAGTGAACCAGCTTTTCCAACAATCGACAAAGGTTTCATTGGTCATCAGTAGATTCTGAATTCCAGATATTTCTTCACTGAATTTTAATTCCACCATCTGCCGTGGTGGGATTCGAACCCAGGTGCCCCAGAACATTAGCTGAGTTTCTGGATTAATAGTCTAGTGATAATACCACTAGGGCATCGCCTCCCTGTTGGGCAGGGTTCAGTTAACCACCCACAGGATTCCCAGCCTCTGATCCGCTCTTGAAGCCACAGTATTTATATGGCTGGGTCCAGATGATCTTCTGGTCAGTGGTAAGTCCCAGGATGTTGATGGGTGTGGGAGTCAACATGAGTAATGTTGATGAATATCTAAGGGGAGACAGTTAGATTCTGTCGAAATGTTTTTTTTGTGAACAAAAAGGGAATGTACCCTGTCATGTTGTGGTTTGGGGCAGTATGCGCATTTTGCATATCTCCCTCCGCACCAACAGAGCTGTGTCAAAACATGACAAGCAGTCATGGGATTTAGGATTTTTTGAAAGCCACTTTGCATTGAATTCAAGAATTTAGAGCATTTTACATGAATGTAAAGGAGTCACTCAGTGAATGATAAACCCTCTGCAAACCATCCAGTTGGTTCAAGGGCAACACTGAATGGATAATAACAGTAATGTGGTGTTCTTGGGAATGAGTAAGAAGAAAGGTGAAATCCTGGGGGCGATTATAACTGGGCTTAAAATGAACAATATGGAATTGGCTGCCACCATGTTGGAGTTTTTCCTACGTTCACTTCAATCGGGCGTTGACTGGTAGTCGATACGACATCATTCATTTTTACACCCTCACCCATTGATAAAAAAGACCAAAAGGGAAAATCTCAGCAGTTTGGGCAGCATCTCTAAGGAGAGAAAAGAGTTTCGAGTCCAGATGACCCTTTGTCAAAGCTAAAAGGCAGAGAAAGTGGGAGATATTTATACTGCAGGGGGAGGGAATGAAAGATGAGTCATAGCCACAAATACCAGGGGAAAGGCTGCTAATGGCAGTCACAGAGAGAATAGAAAGTGTGAATGATTTGATTTTTTAAAAATTTGATTTATTATTGTCACATGTATTGGGATACAGTGAAAAGTATTGTTTCTTGCGCGCTATGCAGACCAAGCATACCGTTCATAGAGAAGGAAAAGATAGAATTAGAAGGTATGCTGGACACAGCTTGCAAGAAGTCGTCCGGCGCCATCTTGGAAAGAGAAGACCCTTTCTTGAAGGTCTCCATGTATCTTTGCTCTGGCACAGTTGCGCGGAAGGTGAATTATTCCTCCTTGCAGCAATGCTGAGCTTTTCCGGGATGACTTTGCTATTCTTCACGTGCTGGTATTTGTGAGAGGCGGTTCCAGCTTACAGCAAAGTTGCACAGCCGAGCTTGGATCCCGTATCTTTGGACGCTGCTGATCTTCAGTTCATCCAAGGTCTGTCGGGTAGAATTCGTCTACTCTTTGTTCGGTGTCAGAATACAGCCTTGCGAGCGGACCCACAAAAGATTAGAGGAATACACCTTCCATTCATGTGATTGTCTAAGATACAATAGGTCACTGCTTGGTGCAGACGGCCGTGAATAAGGATATGGAGGGATTTTAACAACTCACTGCCTTTCACTGCTGCTTGCACACGGTACAGATTTTTGTTTCAAGTCATAAAATCTTCTTTGTTCTCACTTCTCCAGAATGTTCAGAGGACTGGGTAAGTTAAAGTACCATCATTTTATTGGCCTGTGGCCAATTACTCTTCAGCTGAACACCAATGATATGGAAAAGGAACATTTTTTTGTGGTTTTATCATAGTTCAGACCATAAACTGCTTTGACCTATTTTGTTTGAGTCCCAGTGAACCAACTCATCACCTCAGTCACAACATAATCTCTCTTCTCAAGATACTTTAGCAAATTAAAGTTTATTTATTAGTGTCACAAGTAGACCTCCGTTAACACTGCAATGAAGTTACCGTGAAAATCCCCTAGTCGCCACACTCCGGATAACACTGACGAAGAATTTAGCACGGCCAATGCACCTAACCAGCACCTCTTTCGGATTGTGGGAGGAAACCGGAGCACCCGGAAGAAACCCATGGACACATGGGGAGAATGTGCAAACTCCACACAGACAGTGACCCAAGCCGGGAATCGAATCCGGGTCCCTGGCGCTGTGAGGCAGCAGTACTAACCACTGCCACCCCTGTTGGTCTATTCGTAAGGTGGACTCTAGGGATCCCTGGATCCATCGTTGGCAACAACCCCCCGTTGTTGGTTGTCAAGTCCCCAGACAAGTCCCCAGACCCACCTCCAGACCTACAATGCCCCAAGATATCCAATGCACTCATCTAATCCGGCCCCTTGAGCAGCCCCAATGTTAATCGCTCCATCACTGGTGGTTGTGCTTTCAGATGCCCAGGTCCCACACTCTGGACTTCCCTCCCTACACCTCTCTGCCTCTTTACCTCACTTTTCTCCTTTAAGAGACATCTTAAAGCCAACATTTTTGACCAAGTTTTTGGTCATCCGTCCTAACACTTCCTTACATGACTCAAACATCATATTTTGTTTTAAAAGGTAAAGTCACCAGAGTCATAGATGACCATAAACTGCTTTCCCCTTTGAGGGAGAGAGCTGACTGGTGGCAATTTAACCTGAGGGACACCACACCTCAGACGAGGGGCCAGTTGAGAAGGTGGGACCTTCATGAATAGCCATTTTTACAATGCCTCTGTGAAGCATCTTGGGATGATTCATTATGTTAAAGGTGCTATAAAAATGCAAGTTGTTGTTGTTGCTGGTAACCTCCACCATATCATGTGGGGCGGGGAGAGGGGAAAAGGGGACCCTAAAGTGGGCGGAGTCCTTCCTCAGTTGGTCCTGGTAACATGTCATCCATGGAGATCCAGTGCTTTGTTCTGTTCCACATCCTCCTCTTCAAGGATTCATCTTGGAGGGGAATAAATAGCAAAAGCATTGACGGTGAAAAAGAATACTCGCTAATAAAGAGGAAATACGGGGAGGGAGGGAACGCACTGTTACCTCTGAGGCAGATAGTAGGGTGTAATTAACTTGTCACGACTAAGATTGTTCATGCCCTGCTTGCAAATTAAATGATCCCCGATGTACAGACTCATGCCTCAAGTCAAAGTGTTGTTCACTGATCTTGGGCAATGCTCCACGTGATGTGATCTGAAGCTAGTGAAATGTAGGCCTGAAGCAGTTATCTCGGAGAACGTGTCATAAGTACCTGATTGTCTTGTTGTGGATGAGCAGAGAGGGAGGTGATCTCAACTCCTGACAGGACAGATTTCTGGGGAGATGGTGCCGTAATGGCAACGTCACCCAGATACTCAGGCTAATGCTCTGGATTTCAAATACCCCACCATGGCAACTCGTGACACTTAATTAATAAACTTGAATAAATAATAAAAATCGAGAATTGAAAACTCGAATGATATTTTCTGGCCGGCTCACCACAAGACTAGAAAATCGTGCCCGAAGTCAACGGAACTCTGCGTGGTCTGTGTCCCGTCCTCTACGACTCCTGAGGCAGGCAGGATGGAAAGATTGCACCCCTAGTCTCAATAAGAGTGACTATGGGTACTGTTTTATCGCATTGAAGCATACAAAATGCTTCACCAGGCGGGCACAGTGGCACAGCGGTTAGCACTGCTGCCTCACAGTGCCAGGGACCGGGTTCGATTCCCAGCTTGGGTCACTTGTCTGTGAGGAGTTTGCACATTCTCCCGTGCAGACTCCGCACAGTTCTGGAATAATGTTCAGGATTGATGATGATCTGCAGGACAATGTAACCACCCACGGAGCTTGAAAAGGCCAAAAGCCACGGCAGGATCATCAAGCAACATCCAGGATCCAGCCAGAGTTTCTGGGCCAGGGACTCGGGTCCAGTTCCAGCCTCGGGTGGATCTCTGTTTGGAGTTTGCACATTCTCCTCGTGTCTGCGTGGGTTTGCTCCGGGTGCTCCGGTTTCCTCCCACACTCCAAAGATGTGCGGGTTAGGTGGATTGGCCATGTTAAAATTGCCCCTTAGTGTCATGGGGTCTAGCTAGGGTAAATGCATGGGGTTACAGGGATGGGGCCTGGGTGGGATTATAGTCGGTGCAGACTCGATGGGCCGAATGGCCTCCTTCTGCACTGTAGGATTCTGAGATTCTAAAATTCTTGCAGGGATCAAAAGGGTAGATACAGGAAGGATGTTTCCCCTGGTTGAGGGTGTCTAGAACCTGGGGACACAGAGGTAGACCACTTAGGATTGAGGTGAGGTGGAATTTCTTCACTTGGTGGAGGTGAATCTATGGAATTCTATACCCCCAGAGGGCCTTGGAGGCTCAGCCATTGAATATGTTCAAAGCAGAGTGAATAGATTTCTGGTTAATAAAAGATATCAAAGGTATGGGGATAGTGTGGGAAAATGGTGTTGAGAGGATCAGCCTTGATCTAGTTGAATGGCAGAGCAAGCTCGAAGGGCCGAATGACCTACTCCTGCTCTGATCGATCCAATTACTGGAACCTTGTTGTGGAATGTTAATGAACTGAGTTGTAAACTGTTCGCCTGTTGCATCAGTTAAACATTTCAGTAAAGCTTACTTTCTTTCTTGCCTTTTTTTTAATCCCTCATTTAGTGCCATTTAATTTAAGGGCGAAAAGTGAACCAGTTTCCCGCCTCAGAGTAAGGGCCTGTTCTGTCATTGCTCACTTGTGCTATTCGCCTTTTTACTTCATGGTCAAAGCTTTGACAATGTGTCTGAATGTTTAGGGCTGGCATATTCTCATATTCTATTTACCCCAATTTATCAATTATTTGATCACCTTTGGTTGGTTTCTAAAACCCTCCCAATTCTCAGGCTTACTGCTCCGCGTGACACAATTATAAACCACTTTGTTTAATCTAATGCTAATTAACCCCAGATGGATCACTTTCCCATAAGACCATAAGAACATAGGAGTAGAAGTAGGCCATTCAGCCCATCGAATCTACACCGCCATTCAATGATGGTGACTGATCTGATGTGGTAATCCTCAACTCTGCTTTCCTGCCTTACTTGATTTGATTTGATTTATTATTGTCGCATGTATTAGCATACAGTGAAAAGTATTGTTTCTTGTGCGCTATACAGACAAAGCATACCGTTCATAGAGTACATACAGGAGAAGGAAAGGAGAGGGTGCAGAATGTAGTGTTACAGTAATAGCTAGGGTGCAGCGAAAGGTCAACTTAATATAAGGTAGGTCCATTCAAAAGTCTGATGGCAGCAGGGAAGAAGCTGTTCTTGAGTCGGTTGGTACGTGACCTCAGACTTTGTCTCTTTTTCCCCGACGGAAGAAGGTGGAAGAGAGTATATCCGGGGTGCGTGGGGTCCTTAATTATGCTGGCTGCTTTTCCGAGGCAGCGGGAAGTGTAGACAGAGTCAATGGATGGGAGGCTGGTTTGCGTGATGGACTGGGCTACACTCACAACCCTTTGTGGTTTCTTGCGGCCTTATTCCCATAGCCCTTGATTCCCTGATTAAAAATCAGCCTAGAACGCACTTAGGGACCCAGCCTCTACAGCCCTCTGCAATAAAGAAGTCCACAGATTCACTCTCCTCTGAGAGAAGAAATTCCTCTTCATCTCTGTTTTAAATGGGTGACCACTAACTTGGCGTTCTTGAACTGAATTTTACTGCGAGGGTCGGGGAACCAGATTTGCTCTGAGGTCACCAGTGATACTTGTCATTGATCATTTTGCCAACTGCACCCCCCGCCCCCCGCCCCACCCCCCATAGGATTGCTGCTAATTGACTCTGTAATCAAGAAATTCTGCCCTTTATTTCTCAATGTAATCACGTCCGCTGCTTGAGAATTCTGAAGTATGTTTTTGAATGCTCGGCGTCGCTTGTCGAACGTTGTTTACTCCACGTTGAAGGCGCTATCTAAATGCAAGCTGTCATTGCTGGTGATTTACAGTCGCTGTGGCTCCAACCACCTGCTTCAACTCCAGCAACTTGAATGAATTCCGACTTGGAAGCCGGTGAATTCTGTAGGTTTCGCGACGAAGCTGTTGAGGCAGATTAAAGGACCGGCTGCGAACTTCAGAGTCATTCCCAAAGTGCTAATGTGCCCTGTTTCATTTTGACAGGAAATTGTTCTGAGAGAATGCAGCAGCGTTGCGAGATGCATCAGTTGGTTAACTCAGATGACTGGCACTTGCCACCATTGCTGGGGGATTAGAAGTGAGCGCTTGTCTCCTTTCACACTTTCACTCGATAGTTTCCTGTTTAGATTGAATTTGTGAGTCTGTTTTTAAAAGTGAAAAAGTAAATGATACCTTACCGTCCACATACCAATTCAGAGGCACCTCCTCGCGTTCTTTTATCACTTGTTACTTGAGTGCTTTTTAAAAATTGTTATTCAGCATGTTTAATTTTCTCCAGCATTTGTTCCTGATAAATCAGAGTTAAAATACAAACTAACATCGATTTGCTTTATTGCCTGCTAGGCCAGAAAAGGGAGGACAGTATTTGGAGCTGCACCATTCCTTTTAGTTCATTTGTGGGACGTGGGCATCACTTTCCATTCCACTGTGCTGCATGAGCGGCACGGTGGCACAGTGGTTAGCACTGCTGCCTCACAGCACCAGGGACCCAGGTTCAATTCCAGCCTCGGGTCACTGTCTGTGCGGAGTGTGCCCGTCCTCCCCGTGTCTGTGTGGGTTTCCTCCGGGTGCTCCCATTTCTTCCCACAGTCCAAAGATGTGCAAGATAGGTTGATTGGCCGTGACAAATTGTCCCTTCATGCTAGGGGGACTAGCTAGGGTAAATGCATGGGGTTATGGAGATAGGGTCTGGGTGGGATTGTGGTCGGTGCAGACTCGATGGGCCAAATGGCCTGCTTCTGCACTGTAGGATTCTATGATTCCTGGCCAGCATTTATTGCCCATCCCGAGTTTAAAGTAAAGTTTATTTATTAGTGTCACAAGTAGGCTTACATTAACACTGTAACGAAGTTACTGTGAAAATCCGCTAGTCGCCGCACTCTGGTACCTGTTTGGGTGCACTGAGGAAAAATTTAGCATGGCCAATGCACCTAACCAGCAGGTCTTTCGGATCTTGGGAGGAAACCGGAGCACCCAGAGGAAATCCATGCAGTTACGGGGAGAACGTGCAGACTCCGCACAGACAGTGACCCAAGCTAGGAATCGAACCCGGGCCGCTGGTGCTGTGAGGCAGCAGTGCTAACCACTGTGCCACCATGCCACCCATATTTGCCCCCCTGGTTTGCTTTCTCTAACAGTGTAAGGTAACATCGGGCCTTTTGTAAATCTGGCAGCTGATATGCTTGCGTCTGTTTTCCTCTGGGTGAGTTAACTTAATACCACCCATGTCAAAATTAAACAGCGTTAAGGGATGTTTGTAGGAATTCAGACACTTGACACTGAGCTTTGTCTGGGGAACGCCTCTCAGTAATTCAGGCCTGCATTCTTCCACGGCTGCCTGTCTCCATGAATGGAGCTTCAGACAACAGCAGCAACAACAACCTTGATTTATCTACCAGGGTTGTGTATTGAGAATTCACGCAAGAGGCTGTTCCCCCGTCCCTCTCGCTGAATTTTCCATCTGTTAAATTCTAGTGGCCGACACACACACACACACACACACACAGTGAGTGTGGAAACTGCAGTGGGCCATTCAGCCCCTCAAACTGGATCAACCATTCTGCTGAGGTTGTGGCAAAGTGGCCCGTCCAACATTCATATCCCTGAAGAACATAAGAACCCGGAACAGGAGTAGGCGATCTGGCCCCTGGAGCCTGCTCTGCCATTCAATAAGATCGTGGCTGATCTTTTTGTGGACTCAGCTCCACTTACCCGCCCGCTCACCATAACCCTTAATTCCTTTACTGTTCAAAAATTTATCTATCCTTGCCTTAAAAACATTCAATGAGGTAGCCTCAACTGCTTCACTGGGCAGGGAATTCCACAGATTCACAACCCTTTGGGTGAAGAAGTTCCTCCTCAACTCAGTCCTAAATCTGTTTCTACTTATTCTGAGGCCATGCCCCCTGGTTCTAGTTTCTCTTGCCAGTGGAAACAACCTCCCTGCTTCTATCTTATCTATCCCCTTCATAATCTTATATGTTTCTATAAGATCTCTCCTCATTGTTCTGAATTCCAGTGAGTATAGCCCCAGTCTATTCAGTCCCTCCTCATTAGCCAACCCTCTCAACTCTGGAATTAATTTAGTGAATCTCTTCTGTAACCAGTATATCCTTTCTCAAGTCAGGATATACTTACACCAAAAAAATGAGAACCTATCAACCTCAATCTTCAACAGTTCAAAAAATCCAGCAAATGGACTCTAGTGAAAGCTGGCCTGGCCTATAAAGGCCAAAGTATACGTATTCAGACACAGGTTTCGGACAGGGTTATTGAAAGGCACTATCTGGTGGTTTACTGCGGATTACTTGTGGCCACAGTGAGGCTCACCAAGCAGTGTGAGTTGAGTCCTTAATTCATTCCTGGGGTAGTGGAGCAAACGACTCACTTATTCTGTTGACTCAGAACAGAACCTCCTGCGTTCACCAGCGTTGTCTGTCTAACGTCTGAATAACAAAGCCCTTGTGTGTTAAGAAGACGGTCGAAATGAATTGATCCCCCCCTCCTCACCCCCCCCCCCCCCCACCCCCCCGCCCCCCCAACCACCTCCTGCCGTAGCATCACGATTATTGATCTATTGGCAATAGAGCTTCTGTCTCGGGCCCTGGGTCATGAAGGTGGCAATTTCAGTCGCGGGAACCATAGAAAGGGTGAGCCGTGGACATTGGGAACATTTCCTCTTTCTGATGAGGCCCAGTTTTGAAACTATGAGTTAAAGGTGGCGAGGTATAAAGAAAAGTAACCTTTGAACGGGCAGAATGAGCCTTTTCTGTTATATGGAAAATAAATTGGAAATCGCTGCACAGATTGTACGCTGCTAGCTCTTGCAAAGTGCCTGTTGTATTTGCTTTCTAATATAAATACATTGGAGTTGGTCCATGCAATAATTCTTTTTGTTTTGGAAGTAATAGCAGCTCCTGAGATTTCCCAATACTGAAGGGGTTGTGTGTGTGTGTGTGCGTGTGTGTGTGAGTGTGCGTGTGTGTGTATGTGCGACTGTGCCGATATATGTGTGTGCATACATGTGATTGTGTGTCTATATCTGTGTATCTGTATATATGTGACTGTTTATCTATATGTGTATCTGTATATATGTGACTGTGTGTCTATGTGTGTGTATCTGTATATATGTGACTGTGTGTCTATATGTGTATCTGTATATATGTGACTGTGTGTCTATGTGTGTGTAGCTGTATATATGTGACTGTGTGTCTATATGTGTATCTGTATATATGTGACTGTGTGTCTATGTGTGTGTATCTGTATATATGTGAGTGTGTCTATATGTGTATCTGTATATATGTGACTGTGTGTCTATGTGTGTGTATCTGTATATATGTGACTGTGTCTATATGTGTATCTGTATATATGTGACTGTGTGTCTATGTGTGTGTATCTGTATATATGTGACTGTGTCTATATGTGTATCTGTATATATGTGACTGTCTATTTACGAGCATCTGTATATATGTGACTGTGTGTCTATGTTTGTGTGTCTGTATGTATGTGACTGTGAGTCTATATGTTTGTATATGTGTACATATGGGCGGCGCGGTGGCACTGTGGTCAGCTCTGCTGCCTCACAGCGTCAGGGACCAGGGTTCGATTCTGGCCTCGGGTCACGGTCTGTGTGAAGTTTGCACGTTCTCCTCATGTCTGCCTGGGTTTCCTCCGGGTACTCCGATTTCCTCCCACCATCCAAAGATGTGCGGGTTAGGTGGATTGGCCGTGCTAAATTGACCCTAGTGTCAGGGGATTAGCAGGATAAATACGTGGGTTGATGAGAATAGGGCCTGGGTGGGATTGTGGTCGGTGCACATAGCCTCCTTCTGCACTGTAGTGATTCTATGTGTGATTGTGTGCCTAGATATGTGTGTCTATATATGTAACTATGGGTCTCCTTGTTTGCGTCTATATATGTGACTGTGTGTCTATATGTGTGTCTGTATGTATGTGACTGTGTGTCCACATGTTTGTACATGTGTGATTGTGTGCCTAAATATGTGCGTCTGTATGTGTAACTATGGGCCTCCTAATTTGTGTCTATACATGTGACTGCATGTCTGTATACATACCCTGGCAACTGTGAGTGCCTACATGTGTTTTGTTCCATTACATGGTTTCAATTTTGAAGGATCTCTGGTTTATCCGCATGCACTTTGAGCATGTTTGTTTGCAGTTTACCAAATCATCCCGATAGAAGAAATAAAAATGTCAGTGGTTTACGATTGGAGCTGAACTCAAAAGAAATAGTTGTGGTTTCTGCTGTTTTTTTTGAAGAAAGTCTGATTGTTGCAGCATATGTGACTTATTTGGATTGCTTAACAAAAGCGGTCTTGTGTTCTGTTAAGCAGGAGGGTCATCTTAATGAATGGTTTTATGTGCAGCCTCCCTTCTCCTCCTGAACATCGCAGTCAGTCAGCAACGATCCCTTTTGTGCCCAAAAGGTACCTCTCGCCCAACCCCTCTCTCCCTCTCCCCCCTCCCACCTCACCACCACCACCCAAACTAGTCCACCCCAACTAAAGATTGTTTCCTTTCGAAGATAAAGAGTAGAATGTGAAATGATTAATTTCTTGTGTTTGTTGGCACTTTGATTTTGATTTGATCTGATTTATTATTGTCACATGTATTGCTACACAGTGAGAAGTATTGTTTCTTGCGCGTTATACAGACAA
The DNA here is from genome assembly GCF_964213995.1 of Mustelus asterias. Taxonomy (NCBI): domain Eukaryota; kingdom Metazoa; phylum Chordata; class Chondrichthyes; order Carcharhiniformes; family Triakidae; genus Mustelus; species Mustelus asterias. Next base: position 12,948,103 of record NC_135801.1, on the reverse strand, counting down.
GGCATACAGTTCATAGAGAAGGAAAGGAGAGAGTGCAGAATGTAGTGTTACAGTCAGAGCTAAGGTGTAGAGAAAGATCAACTGAGCGCAAGTTAGGTCCATTCAAAAGTCTGATGGCAGCAGAGAAGAAGCTGTTCTTGAGTCGGTCGGTACGCGTCCTCAGAGATTTGTATCTTTTTCCCATCGGAAGAAGATGGAAGAGAGTATGTCCGGGGTGTGTGGGGTCCTTGATTATGCTGGCTGCTTTGCTGAGGCAGCGGGAAGTGTAGACAGTGTCAATGGATGGGAGGCTGGTTTGTGTGATGGATTGGGCTTCGTACACGGCCCTTTGTAGTTTCTTGCGGCCTTGGGCAGAGCAGGACCCATACCAAGCTGTGATACATCCGGAAAGAATGACACTTTGTGAATGAGTTTGTTTGGAAGGACTGAAAATGGTGTTGGAGGAGCAGAGTTGGGGGTGTGATGGTTGAGGTAGAGAAATGACCTTGTAACTTTCTTGTTGGGATCAGTTATCGATGAGCTCTTGACCTGTCCTGGCAGCATTGGCACGGCTGTAATCTGACGTGACATTGAGAACTGGGCTGAGTTTAAAAGCCCGTAGCGATCCCAGGGAACACAAATGCTCTCAGCCTTGGCTTTGATCTTGCTCAAGTGCAGTCTCCAGGATGCGATGCATTGACTGGCTGTTGTGTCTGATCGAGAGGTTGCTATTCAGCCTGAATTCAATCAGTGCGCGCACACACACACACACACACACACAAGAAACAACACAATTACATGTAATTCAGCCTGCATGGAAAGAAAGCAGAGATTATGGAGGGGGGGCTTGTTACCTGAGTAACCGTGCGAAGATGGAACTAGCAAGCACTAGAATCCTGCTGACACACGATGTCTCGATGGGAATAATAGATATGTGAATGATGTGGCAGGAGGGATGATGACAAATACTGGTCACGCCACCCAGCTGAGCAGAAAATGTGGTTACAATCAGGTTTTATACTCGCACATGTAACCCTATTTGAACCAGCTGGCTCTCACCAGTGATCTAATGAGAGCTGTCGATCCAACAGAAAATACTCTCTGAGTTTCCCCCTTTCAACAGATTCCCTCCTGATGAGCAAACGCCCTCGCGAGTGCGGGCTGGCTCTCAACGGCCCTCAGAAATGGCCTGGTGAGCCACTCAGCATCAATCGCTACAAAATCAACAAAAAGGGATAAAACCCGGTCGGACCACCTGGCACGACCCAGGCACCGGAAAAGACAACAGCGAATCAAACAGCCCCGTCAACGCTGCAAAGTGCCTCCCTAACGGCATCGTGGGTCAACCCACAGCATCTGGGCTGCAGCGTTTCAAGGAGACAGCTCACCACTGCCTCCTCAAGGGCAACTAGGGATGGTGTAATAAATGCTGGCCTAGCCAGCGACGCCCATGTCCCTCGAATGAAAGACAGCGGGTGATCATGGGGTGGGGGGGTGGGGGGGGGGTGGGGTGTTATCTGGCCAGACTGTTTGCCCCTCTTCCAGGGCTACGTCTGCAGTTGGGTGTCTTTGGAGAGGGAGTACGCAGTGTCTACAGGTACCATCAAGGTCTTCCATACACAGTGGGCACCTTGGGGGACTGGGGTGCTTTTATTGACCCCTCCAATCACAGTTTGTTTTGATGCTTTAAGTTTCCTTTGAGATTTGGTTTTTATTTGCTGCAGTTCCCCGTTACGGGGCTTTCCCCCTTTCCACTTGTCCTTCACTTTGTGAATTTGTTTTGATCGGTTTTCCTCAGAAGAGTGAAATCTGGAGATGAAAGGGGAGCCATGCCGGGGAGGGGGAGGGGGGCGGGTGGAGAAATAGGTAAGCTAAGTATCTAGAATCCCCCCAGATACGGTTATAGCACAGAGGAGGCCATTCAGCCCACTGAATTCATGCTGGCTCTGTCCAAGAGCAATCCAATTTTATTTATTAGTGTCACAAGTAGGCTCAGATGGATGCAGCTCCAACAACACTCAAGGATTTCAACGCCATCCAAGACAAAACAGCCCTGCTTGATTGTCACCCCAACGTTCAGAGTTTATTTATTAGTGTAACAAGTAGGCTTATATTAACACTGCAATGAAGTTACTGTGAAAATCCCCTAGTTGCCACACACTCCTGCACCTGTTCGGGTACAACTGAGGGAGAATTTAGTACGGCCAATGCACCTAACCAGCAGGTCTTTTGGACTGTGGGAGGAAACCAGAGCACCCGGAGGAAACCCACGCAGACATGGGGAGAACGTGCAAATTCCACACAGACAGTGACCTGAGCCGGGAATCGAACCCGGGTCCCTGGCGCTGTGGGGCAGCAGTGCTAACCATTGTGCCACTCAGCCTGCTTTTAAAGTTTTGCAGGTTTCGATAGCCAGCATTGAGAAATGGCGACCCCAGATTTGGAGGTTCTTGTTTCAGAACTTTCGGGGAGGGACTTTGGACTTTATGTCGGTACAAAAGACGATAACATGTCAGTCAATCATCATCACAGCTGATCAATATTGTGTATTTTCCGCTGACATCCAAACTCAAACTGAGGTTTATAAGCGAAGAGGGAGACCTTGAGCCTGATTTTACCATTTGATTCGAAGTGTTGGGTGGACTTGAAACTGGGAGTGTTTCAGATCCGACTTTTACACCGGTTCTGAGGCGCCCCCATACACACTCTGCCTGCTAAGATATCAGCGATTCCGAATCGCACTGCAGAAGCCTGTGGGTGGGTCATAAATTGCCCAAAACACTGCAGCTCCGATCGGCGCCTCCAACTGCGCATGTGCAATAACAAAAAATAGAAAAATGCTCCCCTGCTACATCGCTCCCGGGCCGGATAATGCCATCCCCTGGCCCCCACAGACATTGCCCCACCCCCACAACGTAACTGACCCCCTTATCCCCCCCACCCCCCCCCCCCCCGCTACCCAGACCGATCGCGGCCCCTTGCCCCCCTTCCCCCACAGAGTGGCAGCGGACCCCCACTCCCCTCCCACTGATCACATGCAGAGTGGCAGGGGACCCCCCCTTCCCCCCCAGCAGAGAGCCATCTGACCCACCCACCCCCTCCCCCCTCCCCGCCGCCACCCCCCCACCCCTCCACCACCACCAATCTAAGTCAGAGAGCTGTCGGAAACTCTGAACTTAGCCGAGCCCGAATCGGACCTTTGTGGACCATATCTGTTTCATGCCGAATCTGGATGGATGAACGCGATGGCAAAGGGGGAAGTGCCGGTAATTTTTGGCATGCAGTCCATTAAGTCAATTTAAATGCATTTAAATTGACGTTGCGCCCATTTTTGGCGCGGTCCAGACGGTGGCCATTTTTGGCGATTGGTAAAGGGGGAACGGGCGCAGAGGCGGGTGCGGATTGCTCTACTCACCTCACGCCCGACTTTACCAAGTTTTCGCATCCGAAAATGGGCGCAACTTGATGGTAAAATCAGGCCCCGTGATTTGATGCAATGGTGCAAAATAGGTGACGTCTCTGTTAACAGTTTGGACATTCAGTGGGGGGAGGGTGGTAAGACTGTTTGCTTAGGTGGCCAGCAGCAATTTCTTGGTTGTGTTTGCAATCACATTCTGCACACATGGATAGAATCATTGTGTAATTCCTCAGATCTTCAGCATTGCATTTCAAATGCCTCCATTTATAACTTTCTATCACAGTATTTTGGTTACTGAAGGAATGGGGTCTGGGGACTATAGCGGTTTCTCTATATTGTATGTGTATGTGTGTACACTAGTGTGTGTGGGTGTGTGTACACTAATGTGTGTGTATACATTGGCATGTGTGGGTGCATGTGTACACTGGTGTGTGTGTATGCACTGGTGTAAGTGGGTATGTGTGTACACATTGGTGTGTGTGGGTGTGTGTATACACTGGGTATGTGTAGGTGTGTGTGTATGCACTGGTGTGTATAGGTGTATGTATATACTGGTGTTCATAACTGTGTGTATATACACTGATGTATGTGGGTGTGTGTATACACTGATGTTTGTAGCTGTGTGTGTATACACTGATGTGTGTCGGTTTGTGTGTATACACTGTTGTGTGTTGTGTGCGTGTACACTGGTGTGTGTGTGTATACACTGATGTGTGTGTGTGTTTGTGTGTGTGTGTGTATACACTGTTGCATCTTTTGCGCTGATGTGCTGGGCTCCTCCATCATTGAGGATGGGATATTTGGGGAGCCTCTTCCTCCAGTGAGTTGTTTAATTGTCCACCACCATTCATGGCTGGATGTTGCAGGACTGCAGAGCTTGGATCTGATCCATTGGTTGTGGAATTCCTTAACTCTGTCTATCACTTGCTGTTTAAGCTGTTTGGCACGCACGTAGTCCTGTGTTGTAGCTTCACCAGGTTGACACCTCATTTTTAGGTATAGAACATAGAACATTGAACAGTACAGCACAGTACAGGCCCTTCGGCCCTCGATGTTGTGCTGAACTTTGTCCAAAACCAAGATCAAGCTATCCCACTCCCTATCATTCTGGTGCGCTCCATTCTGATATGCCTGGTGCTGCTCCTGGTATGCCCTCTCCCACTCTCCATTGAACTAGGATTGATCCCCTGGCTTGATGGTAATGATAGGGTGGGGGATATGCCGGACCGTGGGGTTACACATTGTGGCTGAGTATAATTCTGCTGCTGCTGATGGTCCACAGTTCCTCATGGTTGCCCAGTTTTGTGTTGCTGGATCCTTTCGAAGTCTATCCAATTTAGCACAGTGGTAGTGCCACACAACATGATGGAGAGTATCCTTAATGTGAAGATGGAACTCTGTCTCCACAAGCACTGTGCATGTGTGCACATGTGTGCATGCGTGAATACATGTGCACACGTACATGTATGTGGCATGTGTGCACACTTAAAGTTTATTTATTAGTGTCACAAGTAGGCTTACATTAACACTACAATGAAGTTACTGTGAAAATCCCCTAGTCGCCACACTCCGGCGCCTGTTTGGGTACACTGAGGGAGCATTTAGCCTGGCCAATCCACCTAACCAGCACGTCTTTTGGACTGTGGGAGGAAACCGGAGCACCCGGAGGAAACCCACACAGACACGGAGAGAACGTGCAAACTCCACACAGACAGTGACCCAAGCCGGGAATCGAACCCAAGTCCCTGGCACTGTGAGGCAGCAGTGCTAACCACTGTGCCACCGTGCTGCCCGTACACTTGTATGTACAGATGCATGTATGTGTGCGTGCACATGCTTATGGCTACACTTGTGTGTGCATGTGCATGTGTGTATGTGTGTGTGCCCACATACCTGTGTGCGTGCACCTATGCGCACCTATGTGTACACATGTGAATGTACACGTGTAAACGCACGTGTGTGTGTGTGTGTGTATGTGTGTGTGTGTGTGTGTGTGTTGCTCAACATGGTTTCTTTTTTGCCTTTTTTGATCAGCAATTTGTGAGGATAATAGAACTACAGTCTTGTGGGGACAGATACGGGGAACAAAGGATGAAGGCAGCTTTTCTCTCACTGAGAGGAGTGCTTTGTGATCTGTTCTTCAAGTTAGCAAATGGCTAAATCCAATGTTCAGTGTCAGTGGGATCTAACATTACAATATTGTACTGCAGATTTCAGCTTGATTATACACCATTATCGACTGAGTGGGGAATGTATTTTGCTGTACATTTTCAGCTCCATCTACTCCTGAGGCTTTGCATCTTGCAGCGACAGCTCCCCTGGCACTTTACCCTTGGTCAGTATTTATTGGACAGAGAGTTTGCAGGTTATTTGACTGTGGGGACCATCAGAGCATAACCTGCCTTTGTCCTGATTTGATGTCCGAACATGGGAATTCCAGTTTGATTATTTTACACCTTGCTAATGCTGATTCGCTATCCCGAGGCTGAATGGCCCCATTTGATTTGATTTAATTTATTATTTGATTTATTATTGTCACATGTATTAACATACAGTGAAAAATATTGTTTCTTGCGCGTTATACAGACAAAGCATACCGTTCATAGAGAAGGAAAGGAGAGAGTGCAGAATGTAACGTTACAGTCATAGCTAGGGTGCAGGGAAAGATCAACTCAATGTAAGGTAAGCCCATTCAAAAGTCTGACAGCAGCAGGGAAGAAACTGTTTTTGAGTCGGTTGGTATGTGACCTCAGACTTTTCTATCTTTTTCCCGATGGAAGAAGATGGAAGAGAGTATGTGGGATGCGTGGGGTCCTTAATTATGCTGGCTGTTTTGCCGAGGCAGTGGGAAGTGTAGACAGAGTCAATGGATGGGAGGCTGGTTTGACTGATGGATTGCGTCGCTGCTCAGTCTGAGTCCACACAAAGCGGCAGGTTCACACTCTGGGGCCTGGGCTGCACAGTCCCAGATTTGACTGATTGAACCACTTTAGGGGAGAGAGAAAGAAATGTAAGGCCTGTCACGACATCAGGTTGCTGCCAAGTATCCTTGCGGTTGGAATGTAGGAAACGCAGCAAGATCCCGCAAGCGGTACTGAAATGGATGACCCGATCTTCTGCTTTAGATGATGGCTGAGGGGTGAAGATCGGCTGGTGCACCAGAAAGAACTGCCCAACGCATCTTCAAATAGTGTGATGGGATCTTTCAAATCCACTTCAGACAATTGTTATGAAGCAGAGGTGGGTCCCCTCCTCCGAGAACTAACACCTAACCACTCAATGAAGAGTACCTTGCCCCATAAACTGTAAACGTGAGAGTGAAGTGGTCCAATCTGCTCTTCAGCAACTTTTAGTGGCGAAATCAAAATGACTACCCGACACGCTTTCTAAAGTCAACAAGTAATCATTTATTTATCAAACTAACAGTGAACAGGTTAACTAAACTATTAACAAATCAAATAAAACACTATTCTAATGGAATGTTGTTGCGATAAATACAATTCCCACTTATTAACAAAAGAAGTAGAATTTTAGTCACTCTCGAAATTACAACCAGGTTTTGTGTCTTCCGGAATATTCTGGGCCTTCTCTGTGGATTCTTCTTTCTTCTTTGCTTTCTAGATGAGGCTTTGGGCTAAAAGCTATGAGCTATGGCAGGTGGCAGTGCTCTTCCTCTCTGTCGCACTGCCCCCTTCCTTTTATACCTGTGATGACATATCAATATCCCCCACAGTAGGATTGGTCCTTGGTTGCCAAAACAATCGGATTTAAATCTAATAGATTGTTGGTATTTAAGTGCCACGTTCAAATTGATAGGCTGAATTCAAATAGTTCAAATGCCTGAAAGCCTGTTACCTTGGTAACCCTGCTGCTTGGCCTTCTGATACAAATGTTTCATTTTGGGTACTCTATGTGTACTTGTATTTTTTTTAACTTTCTAAGCACAGAAAAAGCACCACCTTTTTAAATGGATAATGCAATACCTTCTCCCTGGCATTTTACAATTTACAAACACCAATCTACAATTACTCTACTCAACATTGCAACACAAGGCCTCGATTAAAGCCTGACCAGGAAGAAGACATTGCAGTTAAAGTACCAGATATACTTGACCTTTGCTCCCTCGGTTCTGTACCAAGGCTCGGCTAGATTCCTGCCTAACCTGCTGAGCATTTTCTGTTTTATGTTTCAGATTTCCAGCATCTGCTTTCGCAGGCTAGGTATCTGGCTCAATGTTGAAGGGCGGGGGGTGATCATAGACTGGGAGGAGGTTAAGGTGCTGAACCTGGAGGAGTGGTTGGGGGCTGGTAGGGGGGTGGGATAACTGGATACAATTAGATCCCACTCCAGATTACCGGCGTTTCGCCTCTTTTGGAAGAAGTCACGCTAAGGTGTGGTGGGACTGAACAGAGTTTGGATGTGATCATCCCTCCATCCTCAGTAGACTGGCGTACATGTTGCCAGGACACGCTTGCAAAGGTAGAATACTGAGGAGCAGCATGGAGGACATTGGAGAAGCAGCAGTTTGAAAATTAGCGCCTCTAATGTGGCAAAATCTATCCCAAGGTGCTTCAGAGGAGCGATATCAAATAAAGTTCAACATGAGCTGCATAGGAGGCTGTTATGACAACACCAAAAAACCTGGTGGGAGATGTAGGTTGTAAAGAGCATCTTAAAAGAGGAGAGAGCGGTTGTGAGACAGAGGGAGATTTTAGGGTGGGAATGCCATATCGTTGGGCATTTGAAGACAAGGCCACTAATGGAGGAGTGAAGGAAAGCGAGAATGGCGGGAATTGGGGGAGTGTAGAGATCTCGGAGTGTTGTAGGGCTGGAGGAGCACGTGGAATTTGGGGTGAGGGGGGGCGAAGCCACATTTGTGGAAAAATGATGAATCTTAGAATCCCTACAGTGCAGAAGGAGGCAATTCGGCCCATTGATCCTGCACTGACAACAATCCCACCCTTTCCCCGTAACCCCACATATTTACCCTAGCTCGTCCCCCTGACACTAAGGGACAATTTATCATGGCCAATCAACCTAACCCGCGCATCTTTGGACTGTGGGGGGGAAACCAGAGCACCCGGAGGAAACACAGAGGCAGACACGGGGAGAACTCCACACGGACAGTCACCCGAGGCTGGAATCGAACCCGGGTCTCTGACACCGTGAGGCAGCAGTGCTAACCACCGTGCCGCCCAATTTGGAGGATTTGAAAATTGAGCCCTTGCCGGAGTGGGTGGGTCAGTGACGTATCGGCGAACGGGATTCGTCCAATTTTGGGCGGAAGCAGCGGTGTTTCCGATGAGCTGGAGTTGAGCGAGGCTGGGCAGCTAGTCACAAGAGCGTCAGAACACTGCGGCTTGTGCGTTTGTTGATTTCCAGTGGTAGCAAGCAGAATTCCTGTTTAAAATGCTGATCCCTCATTTAGTGGGGGAGCTGTGTAACACAGTGCACCGAGGCCTGTAAATTATTCAAACATTGTCATCCTGTCACCAAAATCCTCCTTCTTCTGGGCTTTTCCAGCCTTTGGGGTCTAGGTAATGAAATCTGCATTGCTGCTAATCCAGGGCTTTGTAACTCAACTGGGTTATTTGAATCGAGCGAAGTGTAGCGTTTTTATACCTCGGGAAAAAATGTTCTTCTTGGTAAAAGAGCATTATTATAAAACGTTCTTGTATGAGAGGGTTAATAACGGAAGAATAAAGGGATATGATTAAGTCTCTTTGTAAGGTATGGAACATAATAACCCTGCTAATACTGTCTGCATCCTGCATTTTACTCAGAACACCGAGAAAAAATACATTTTTCTTTTATCTGCAAAATGTACTTTCAGTGGAAACAGAGGAGAATGACAGCTAAAAGGCTAGAGAGTCTCCCAGCTGATGGTCTATAGAATCAGGTAAGTCTTTTATGCTGTTTAAGGTTGGACATCAGAGGCAGCGAGTCACTTTGAGTACTGATCTTCAAACAATGAGTCAAAACAAAAAAAATCAATCCACTCCAGTCCCCGGGTGCAGTTATCTGAAGATCAAAGAGAAAGTACAAGAATGGTGAGGCTGATGGAGGAACAAAAGCCAAGGGAATGCAGAGGGCAAGTGTGAAGATGACGTGGGTGTAAAACAACATCAACAATAGTCGGAGCTTATGAGAGCAGCATAAGGTTGACAGTTTTTCCTGTTTTGCTCTTGCATTTGCTTTTTCCCGGGGTCTGGACTGCTCACCGTCACTTTCACAGCGGCAATGGAGCCCTAACAAAAGGATTTCTTGTACAATACAGTCTGAATCAACAGTGTCACTTATACAATACAGTCCGAATCAACAGTGTCACTTATACAATACAGTCCGAATCAACAGTGTCACTTATACAATACAGTCTCAATCAACAGTGTCACTTATACAATACAGTCTGAAACAACAGTGTCACTTATACAATACAGTCTGAATCAACAGTGTCACTTATACAATACAGTCCGAATCAACAGTGTCACTTATACAATACAGTCTCAATCAACAGTGTCACTTATACAATACAGTCCGAAACAACAGTGTCACTTATACAATACAGTCTGAATCAACAGTGTCACTTATACAATACAGTCCGAATCAACAGTGTCACTTATACAATACAGTCTGAAACAACAGTGTCACTTATACAATACAGCCCGAATCAACAGTGTCACTTATACAATACAGTCTCAATCAACAGTGTCACTTATACAATACAGTCCGAATCAACAGTGTCACTTATACAATACAGTCCAAAACAACAGTGTCACTTATACAATACAGCCCGAATCAACAGTGTCACTTATACAATACAGCCTGAATCAACAGTGTCACTTATACAATACAGTCTCAATCAACAGTGTCTCTTATACAATACAGTCTCAATCAACAGTGTCACTTATACAATAGAGTCCGAATCAACAGTGTCACTTATACAATACAGGCCGAAACAACAGTGTCACTTATACAATTCAGTCTGAATCAACAGTGTCACTTATACAATACAGCCCGAAACAAGAGTCACTTATACAATACAGTCCAAATCAACAGCGTCACTTGTACAATACAGTCTGAATCAACAGTGTCACTTATACAATACAGTCTGAATCAACAGCGTCACTTGTACAATACAGCCTGACTCAACAGTGTCACTTGTATAGTGCAGTCTGAATCAAGAGCGTCACTTGTACAATAGAGCCTGAATCAACGTCACTTGTGCAGTAAAGTCCAAATCAACAGCGTCACTTGTACAGTACAGTCCTGATAAATGACACAACCTGTAAAACAGATTCTTTTTGTGGTACCTCGTCTCGTTTCTTTACGCGGTGAGCCTTGATACTGTTGGACCCAGAGTATTCAGTTAGCCCTTTTCCTTTTAATTATTTCGACATTATTTCTTTAAACCTTCACAGCAATACAACGCGTAATGTTAAACACAGCCGGAGCCACATTTCAGAGGGCTGGTGTATGTTACTTTGCATTTGTTGCGTTTTGATCCATCTGATTGAAGATTTTTATACAGAATGGAACGGAACATTATTACCCTCTGGTTTGAGATTGTCTGACACTCACATCGCTGAAACTTAACAATCAAAGAGGAGGATTTGTTTAAGAAATATTTTTAAACTTATTTATTTGAGGGAGAATAGAAACAGTCCAGGAGTTCACAGAGGAAACCAACAAAGGAAGTTTGAATGTACGTGTTTGTAGGGCAGGGAATGAGTTTGAAATAGAGAACGGCTGCCAAACTGTCGCTGCGTGTTCCTGCTTCCTCCCCATTATTAGATCACCTGGTAGACTTCAAAGCAGCTGGGAGCTCATGAATAGATGACTAAAGAATGCCAGACAGGCCAAGAGACCTGTGCAAATATTGCTCATCAGTAACAGCTTGCTGGAGTCCAGTAATTTACCTGAAGTAGTTTACACTCTTGCCCCTTGCTAATTCCCTTTGTTTAGCTAAACCTGTCGGGTTTAGTGGCTGTCAGCATGCGAATCTCTCCCATGAGAATTTTTTAGTCGTATTTAGCCAGTTGGCAAAGAGTCTTTTTGATAATATTTTATTCAAAGCAGCTACAACGTAAAGGGGAGCGATAAATTCCACTGGGGGCAGTATTTGTTATAATGCTGCGGGCACTAAGGGGAGCCTCATACACTCAATATTATTATTCCCTCGCTATGTTGCAAACTCTATGTGTGAATTATAGTGCAGGGAAGCGTGTGTGTGTGTGAATCTGAGTATGTGTGAGTGAGTGTGTGTGTGTGGTGTGCATGTACACTGGTGTGTGTGTGTGTCTGAGTGTGTGTGTGTGTCTGAGTATGTGTGTGTGTGTATGTGTCTGAGTGTGTGTGTGTCTGAGTGTCTGTGTATGTGTGTGTCTGAGTGTGTGTCTGAGTGTGTGTCTGAGTGTGTGTGTCTGAGTATGTATGTGTGTGTGTCTGAGTGTGTGTGTGTGTCTGAGTGTGTGTGTCTGAGTGCGTGTGTCTGAGTGTGTGTGTGTATGTCTGTGTACACACCTGTTTGGCCAATGGGGCATAATTTAGGCTGCACGGTGGCACAGTGGTTAGTGCTGCTGCCTCAGAGCGCCAGGGACCCAGGTTCGATTCCCGGCTTGGGTCACTGTCTGTGTGGAGTTTGCACATTCTCTCTGTGTCTGCGTGGGTTTCCTCCGGGTGCTCTGGTTTCCTCCCACAGTCTGAAAGACGTGCTGGTTAGGGTGCATTGGCCGTGCTAAATTCTCCCTCAGTGTAACCCGAACAAGCTGCCGGAGTGTGACGACTAGGGGATTTTCACAGTAACTTCATTGCAGTGTTAATGTAAGCCTACTTGTGACACTAATAAATAAATAAATTTGTGCATATGTGCAGGTATGGGATATTTATATTTGAGCTTAGATATGCTTGTGTTTGAGTAGGAGGTGGTCGTGTTTGGCTGGTGCACTGTACGTGTCTGTGTGAGTGTTATCTGGAACCGGGGCGCATGCTTGTGGGAGGGTGTGTTTGGACGGGGAAGCGTGCCTGTTTGGGTGCGAGAGTGCCATCTGTGTTTGGGTGGATGTGTGTCTGCGCACGCGTGTGCGTGTGTTTGTGTGCATGAACACATGGGTGCGAAAGCTTCTGGTTTGTGGAGATGTTTTTCTTGAATTTGGGTCAGGTTATCAGGTGGAATCAGCTGTGAGCAGATGCGTTTGATCAGATTAGAAAGAAAACAAGCTTTGTAATCAGGAAACTCTGGGCTCACTCAGGTTGAAGCAGGAAAGACATTTGGAAGGAACAAATAAAACAATCGACACAAATGCTGACAGCAAAGTGTGTTGCGAGAAAGAGCTAAGGTGCATATAGAGTTTCCTGCTCTGCATTGTCTCCCGCTGAATCTTGGCCCTGTTATGACAACAGAACAAAACGAGGGCTAACGGGATGATTTTCAGCCCATGTTCGCCATCAGAGAGAAAGGCGGGCAGGAAACACAGCGAGAATCAGGGAATGTGCTTAGCTCCAAACAGCCAGCATAATTAAGGACCCCACGCACTCCGGACATTCTCTTTTCCACCTTCTTCCACGTCCCAACCGACTCAAGAACAGCTTCTTCCCTGCTGCCATCAGACTTTTGAATGGACTTACCTTGCATTAAGTTGATCTTTCTCTGCACCCTAGCTATGACTGTAACACTACATTCTGCACTCTCTCCTTTCCTTCTCTATGAACGGTATGCTTTGTCTGTATAGCGCGCAAGAAACAATACTTTTCACTGGATGTTAATACATGTGACAATAATAAATCAAATCAAAACCAGTGCGATCTGTGCCAGGGGTCAGTGCCGGGAGAAGTCCCTCTGGGGAACCCTATGAAGGCTGTTCCCATTATGTGTGGTTGCCGGGGGAGGGTGGGGGTGGGAGGGGGCGGGTTGAACGCCTGCAATACTTCCACGGTGCCAGTGGCACAGTGGTTGGCACTGCTGCCTCGCAACGCCAGAAACCTGGGTTCAATTCCCAGATTGGGTCACTGTCTGTGCAGAGTCTGCACGTTCTCCCCATGTCCGCGTGGGTTTCTTCCGGGTGCTCCGGTTTCCTCCCACAGTCCGAAAGACATGCTGATTAGGGTGCATTGACCTTGCTAAATTCTCCCTCAGTGTACCTGAATAGGCACCAGAGTGTGACGACAAGAGGTTTTCACAGTAACTTCATTGCAGTGTTAATGTAAACCTACTTGTGACACTAATAAATAGACTAAACTGAAACTAAAAAAACTAAAAACAGTGGTCATGGGCCATGGGGGTGGGGACGGAGCCCCCAATGATTGTCTGTGTGGGGGCGGTTGGAGAGAGCCCCTAATGATTGTGTGTGTGTGTGGGCTGGGGAGGGACGTGGGGGGAACTCAACTTCAGGGCTGATTGGGGTGTAATGTAAAGATGGCGCCCCCATCTCAGTGGAGCTGGGTCTTGCAGACTCTATTAGGCCCCCCCCGCACTGCTGCCTCATTGCGCCAGGGGCCCGGGTTCGATTCCCAGCTCGGGTCACTGTCTGTGTGGAGTTTGCACGTTCTCCCCATGTCTGTGTGGGTTTCCTCCGGGTGCTCCGGTTTCCTCCCACACGCCAAAGATGTGCGAGTTAGGTTGATTGGCCATGCTAAATCGACCTTTAATGTCATGGGCATTAGCAGGGTAAATGTGTGCGGTTACGAGGGTAGGGCCTTGGTGGGATTGTTGTCGGTACAGGTTCAATGGGCCAAATGGCTACCTGCTGCACTGAAGGGATTCTATGTTCAATGGTGCGAAGTACTGATGCTTCAAACCCCAACACCACGATGAATTAGTTGTGAGTTTTACCTCCGAAGCATATCGATACAGTATTAAACCATGGAAGTGACAGTTCCCACTGTGCACTATCAGCACTGCAGACTAACCCGGGCTGGTGAGGGAGATTTGGTTATCAGTCATTCCGGTCTGGGTATGGATGAGGGCCTGATGACTCACCTAACTTCTCATACCTGTAGATCTAAACGATCCCTTAAAAACAAACAGTGGCCTGACTTTTGGTTCTGATCTGAGTTCCAGAAATGTAACATAATTGCGACAGGATCCAAAATCAATTTCGAGTTCTCAGTGATTTTAAAGTAAAGTTAAAGTTTATTTATCATTGTCACAAGTAGGCCTACATTAACACTGCAATGAAGTTACTGTGAAAATCCCCTAGTCGCCACACTCTGGCGCCTGTTCGAGTACATTGAGGGAGAATTTAGCACGGCCAATGCACCCTATCCAGCACGTCTTTTGGACTATGTGAGGAAACCGGAGCATCCGGAGGTAATCCCTGCAGACATGGGAAGAACGTGCAGGCTCCACACAGACAGTGACCTGAGGCCGGAATTGAACCCGGGTCCCAGACGCTGTGAGGCAGCAGTGCTAACCACTGTGCCACCATGCCACCCTACATATTATGGGTAACCGGAAACCGGAGCACCCAGAGGAAACCCACGCAGACATTGGGAGAATATGCAGACTGCATACAGGCAGTCACCCAAGCCGGGAATCGAACCTGGGTCCCTGGTGCTGTGAGGCAGCAATGCTGACCACTGTGCCTCCGTTAAAGGTGGTGGGGAGGAGGAGGGTGATTAATTCTGCACTTAAATATGAGAATAAACACATTTTGCATTCTATTTAACAGGTGTATTCAGACTAAGTGAGAGTTGATGCAGAGTGGGAAGTTACACAGTGCTGATGGGGCCACGTCACCTTTGTACTGATGAGGGGTGGGTGGTTTGTAGATTGGGTGCCCAAGCCTGAGCTCTGAAGTGGGTTCTCTCTCCACTTGCCAGCAGCCTCAGATCAGCACGCCACATCTGGAGCCAGCCTGCGTTGACTCAGCACCGGCTCGCATCCATGTGAGGAACGCACGTCTGTTCTGACTGAACGAGCTCGGAACTTCAACAAGCCCGGCCTCGTTGCAAAGAAGGCATGTCGACAGATAAACTGGAATGCAAAAAAATCATTGCTTACAGATAGGGAGGAACAAGGTCCAATTTTAACCCTAACCCAATGAGAACCCCCTGGGTTCCAGTCCGATGCTTAACTAGCACCAGTGAGCTGAGTGAGCTGTGGAAATTGGTGAACTGTAAATTGACGTCTGTTCCAAACACATGTCATTCTTATTGGGGGCGGGGGGAGGGGTTTAGGTTGAGAATTTGGAGCTCTACCTTTTCCCAACTCCCACACTTTTCCATCAATTGTTGCTCCCCTGAGTGCTGCCCCTCACAGAGTCCCACGGGGACCAGTAACCCATTCCGACACTGATCAGTAGCAGAAACCCAGGCTGTTGTTTACTCTTCTCCCTTCCCTAATCTGAGGGCACTAATGCTAACCGTACATTCCTGGTCGTTGCCTTGGCTGAAATCAACCAATTTAGCATGGGTTAAGGACAGCGCGGTGGCACAGTGGTTAGCACTGCTGCCTCACAGAGCCAGGGGCCCAGGGTTTGATTCCAGCCTCGGGTCCCTGTCTGTGTGGAGTTTGCGTGTCCTTCTCCGGGTGCTCCGGTTTCCTCCCACAGTCCAAAGATGTGTGAGTTTGGATGATTGGTCATCCTCGATTGCCCTTTAATATAAGGGGGATTAGCAGGGTAAATACATGGGGTTATGGGGATAGGGCCTGGGTGGGATCATTGTCAGTGTAGACTCGATGGGCCGAATGGTCTCCTTTTGCACTGTAGGGATTCTAAGGCCGGAACTCTACCTGCCATGGAATCGGCGCAGACGATCCAACAATGGGAATCTCCATTGACCTCGGGAGGGAATTTCCGGTCCTGTCCAAGTGAGGCCATAGAATTTCGCCCTGTGGCCGGAATTTTACCGGCACGCCTGCCCCGATTCCGGAGGCGGGCGAGGCTCAGAAACGGCATTCTCCATCAGCCTCAGGCAGGATCGTACGAACCTCGGGCGGATGTGGTGGTAAAATTCCGCCCTATGTCTCTATCAGGTCTGACTGGGTGATGAGCACAATGGGCTAGGCAGAGGAAAGTTGCGGAGTGCGAAACATCCTGCCATCGTATTTTGTTATTCTCCGTATGGGGGAACTCGGAATTTCAAGTGGTTCTCTGGTCTTCTCTGCCTCAGGAGATTGTGAATGCGAGCCCCACTCTGTGGACCCAGGCTGATGGCCCAGTGCCGCACTGAGGGAGTGCTGCACTGCCATGGTTAGATGATAGATTGAGACCCTGTCTATCCCCTCAAGTGGGTGCCAACATCCCTTGGCACTATTTGAAGAAAAGCAAGCGAGGTTTTCTTGGTGTCCCGGCCAATATTTTATCTCTCAGCCGACATCATCAATTAGCCAATCATCATTAATTATTCCTCACATTGCTGTTGTGGGATCTTGCTGTGTGCAGTTTGGTCTTCCGGATTTTGTGTGTTGACAACAGTTAATGGCCAGTAACCCGGCATGATCTCTGCTGAAAAGTGCTCCTTAGGCACAAAGACTACCTTTCTAAGTCTTGACACACTCAGTTGCGATACGCGACTCATAGAAGCGTATTAGTCCTTTTAGGCCCCAAGTTTATTAAAGTTTAAAGTTTATTTATTTATTAGTCACAAGTAAGGCTTACATTAACACTGCAATGAAGTTACTGTCAAAATCCCCCAGTCGCCACACTCTGGCTCCTGTTCGAGTCCACTGAGGGAGAATTTAGCATGGCCAATGCAGCTAACCAGCTCGGACTGTGGGAGGAAACCGGAGCACCCGGAGGAAACCCACGCAGACGCGGGGAGAACGTGCAGACTCCACACAGACAGTGACCCGAGGCTGGAATTGAACCCGGGTCCCTGGCGCTGTGAGGCAGCAGTGCTAACCACTGTGCCACTATGCCACCCTACATATTATAGAAATAGTGAAAGCTGACGTCTGCTTTGTGGTTGAACGATGTTCCTGGCTATCCGGCGTTTTAGAAATTCCGAATCATTCCACTCTTCAGCCAGCCTGTCCAATCCGGAACAGAGCCACTGGATAGCCTGCCGCGGCTGCTGGACAGATTTTTCCAGAAGCTGAGGTTTTGCAATTTGCACTCCTGTGTTTGAAATCAGGATTGCATAGAAGAGGATTCGGAGATGTACAATTTTGGTAAACATCGCACCCCAGGATGCTATTGGGATAAACATCATAGAATTCCCTGCAGTGCAGAAGGAAGCATTCGGCCCATCAAGTCTGTACCGACCACAATCCCACCCAGCCCTTATTCCTGTAACCCTCTTTTACCATGGTAATCCCCCTGACACTGTGGGGCAAATTTAGCTTGGCCAATCAACCAAAGCTGCACATCTTTGGACTGTGGGAGGAAACCGGAGCACCCGGAGGAAACCCACGCAGACACGGGGAGAATGCGCAAACTCCATACAGCCAATGACCCAAGGCCGGAATTGAACCCAGGTCCCTGGTGCTGTGAGACAGCAGGTGCTAAGCACTGTGCCACCGTGCCGCCCCTCGCACTTGGATAGAGGAAGGAGGTGGATTGTATCGGTGCACCATGCACAAGGTTCCCGACCTTTGAACTGTGGTAAAATATAATTGTGGCTGTCCGTTTCAGTGCAGCCATGTTGAAGTCGCTATTTAAATTGAGCCAAGCAGCTTAATACATTCTCCAACACACTGCCTTAGATATGATAGTGTAATAACTGTGACGTGGTATAGTTGAGTGAATTTCTGTTGAAATTACTGAGATCACACCAGGGAAGTATTTGTGCTGTCCGTCCCATATTTGTCTTCTTAATTAAAATTATATTATAAAAGCAAAGGTGCCGGCACTACTGGGGAGTCGACCTGGTGCCTTTTAACGTCCTGGCCCCGGACCTCCCACCAGTTGAGGGTGATCTGTTTTAGTGTTTGGGTGGCTATTCCTGTTCATCATTGACAGCATTGTGTCGTCAATGGCATGAGGGCAAAATTGGCTTTGGCAGTGGGACGTTCCATATTGGCTGCTTTATCCGTGCTGGAATTCCAGGCGTGTTGATAGCATTCCCGGACCATTTGGTGGTATTTCGTATCTTTTGCGCCTCTTTGTCTAGACTGCTTGAAGGCTACTCCTTTGGTCAAACATCTGTCTTGGCATCAACTTCTTTGCCTCAAGAGTCAAATTTGTGCAGGGTGGCACTCCTGTGAAGCGCTGGGAATGCGTTGTTGGATTAAAGGCGCTATAGAAATGCAGGTTTGATTTTGTTTGTTGTTGTTGAAAGCAGGTTCCTTTACAGTGGGGCTGTTACATCAGGAGACGTGACTTAGAGCATAACCGTCTTGACGTTCCATGTCCAAAATGTACTGCATGCTGGAGGAAGTCCGTCAGGGAATCTATACTATAGTTAAGAAAACTCACCGACGCCTCTACTTTAGAACAAAGAACAATACAGCACAGGAACAGGCCCTTCGGCCCTCCAAGCCCGCGCCGCTCCCTGGTCCAAACTAGACCATTCTTTTGTATCCCTCCATTCCCACTCCGTTCATGTGGCTATCTAGATAAGTCTTAAACGTTCCCAGTGTGTCCGCCTCCACCACCTTGCCCGACAGCGCATTCCAGGCCCCCACCACCCTCTGCGTAAAATACATCCTTCTGATATCCATGTTAAACCTCCCCCCCCCCCTCACCTTGAACCTATGACCCCTCATGAACGTCACCACCGACCTGGGAAAAAGCTTCCCAGCGTTCACCCTATCTATGCCTTTCATAATTATATACACCTCTATTAGGTCACCCCTCATCCTCCGTCTTTCCAGTGAGAACAATCCCAGTTTACCCAATCTCTCCTTATAACTAAGCCCTTCCATACCAGGCAACATCCTGGTAAACCTCCTCTGTACTCTCTCTAAAGCCTCCACGTCCTTCCGGTAGTATGGCGACCAGAACTGGCCGCAGTATTCCAAATGTGGCCGAACCAACTTTCTATACAACTCCAACATCAGACCCCAACTTTTATACTCTACGCCCTGTCCTATAAAGGCAAGCATGCCATATGCCTTATTCACTACCTTCTCTACCTGTGACGTCACCTTCAAGGATCTGTGGACTTGCACACCCAGGTCCCTCTGCGTATCTACACCCTTTATGGTTCTTTATGGTACTTTCTCAGGAAGCTAAGGAAATTTGGCATTTCTGCTACAACTCTCACCAATTTTTACAGATGCACCATAGAAAGTATTCTTTCTGGTTGTATCACAGCTTGGTATGGCTCCTGCTCTGCCCAAGACCGCAAGAAACTACAAAGGGTCATGATTGAAGCCCAGTCCATCACGCAAACCAGCCTCCCATCCATTGACTCCATCTACACTTCCAGCTGCCTCGGAAAAGCAGCCAGCATAATCAAGGTTCCCATGCATCCCAGACATTCTCTCTTCTACCCTCTTCTGTCAGGAAAAAGATACAAAAGTCTGAGGTCACGTGCCAACCAATTCAAGAACAGCTTCTTGCCTGCTGACTTCAGACTTTTGAATGGTCCGACCACATATTAAGCTGACCATTCTCTTTACCTTATCCGTAACTGCAACACTACATTCTGTGCCCTCTCCTTTCCTTCTTGCCTATGTACTCTATGAACGGTATGTTTTGTCTGTATAGCGCGCAAGAAACAATACTTTTCACTGTATCCCAATACACGTGACAATAATAAATCAAATCAAATGCAATCAATTAAAAGACTGGTTGGATTCTGAAAGGGATAACGGTATTGGCAATCAGTCCAGAGGGATCCAAGCAGCAGATGGGATTTTACCGGCACGCCCGCCTGAGTTCCGTACGATCGCGCCCGAGGCCAATGCCGTTCTCCGAGCTTCGTCTGCCCCCAGAATCGGGGTGGGCGTGTCAGTAAAATTCCGGTCAGCGTGTCTGGAAAATGTGAGCAGGAATTGTAACGCCGGCAAATAAAAAGAGGTGGAGGAGTGTTGGATTTTTAACGTGACATTGTTTGGCATTTTAAGTATTCGGTTTTTGTGCTGCCAAAGATTTGGTAAAAGGTTGTCTGCAACCCAGATAAGTTTAATCTTCACGGCATGGATCTTTCCCGAGATTAATCAGTTAAATGCAATTTGCGTGTAAACTTCCCACAGAATCTGTTTTATCTTGGTTTTAATATGATCTCTGGGGGTTTTACTATGCAGATTTTCGATACAGCTTTTACTTTGGGGCACGCTTTACGGTATTAACTCTCCATTAATTTTCCTCCTGAAATTTCACATACACGCAGTCGCGCGGCCCATCTCATTACCCACGGCACAGGTCCCGACTCACTGGGTGGGGACTTCTCTCCTCAGCTAATTGGGTTGTCTGCAATTTTGAGGCCTAAAGGCCAAGAGACCGGTTCTGCTGATGAAAGCCAGAAAAAGATGCTCAGTTTGGCACCGGACCTTAAAATCGAAGCTGCGACTTTCCACTGGGAACCTCGTGATCTCTCTCTCGGTGGATGTTTTTATTTAAAGCCAAGTCTGATACTTTGCTGGAGGTACGCACTTCCAGTGCGGCACGGTGGCACGGTGGTTAGCACTGCTGCCTCACAGCGCCAGGGACCTGGGTTCGATTCCCGGCTTGGGCCACTGCCTGTGCGGAGTCTGTGCATTCTCTGCGTGGGTTTCCTCCGGGTGCTCCAGTGTCCTCCCACAGTCTGAAAGACGTGCTGGTTAGATGCATTGGCCATGCGAAATTCTCCCTCAGTGTATCCAAACGAGTGCCGGAGTGTGGCGACTAGGGGATTTTCATAGTAACTTCATTGCAGTGTTAATGTAAGCCTATTTGTGACATTAATAAATAAGCTTTGAAACTGTGTGTTTTCATGGAGGTGTACACATCCAGTGTGTTTTGGTGGAGGTGTACATCTCCAGTGTGTTTTGGTGTCTCCTTGCTGTTTTTATTGATGGTCATTAAGTTAACTTCGGCTAAAATGGCTGGAAAACTATCAAACAATCCGCTCCTTCACCAGAAAGAAGTGTTTTCAACAGAACTTAATCATTATCAAATAGATGCGTTTTGATTCTAATTTTCCCTCCAGTACAGAGCCATGTATGTATAATTTAACAGTCTTGAACCATTGTATCAACATGCCATGAATATTCAGTTGCTGATTATTCAGTACTAATGGCACAGACATATTTAAACTTCAGTTTCACGCTGATTTATCTATCTTGACAGTTACTTCCTGTAACTCTCAAGCAATGCAGCAAATTCTGAATAAAAAACATTATTTGTATTCCTTGGAATATTGAAGACTAAGGGTCGAACTAATTGAGTGGTTTGAAATATTAAAGGAATTCGCTAGGTTAGGTGCACAGAGAAACTTGTTTCCTTTTCTGAGGCACAAGGGAAAAATACTTTAAAATAGAGTTGGGTTATTAAGGATATAATCTTTCACTGAAAGTGCAGTGGGAGTCTGGAACTTATTCCCTCGAAAGCCTGTGACCACTGGGACAATTGAAATGTTCAGGACTAAGATTGCCAGATTTTTTTAATTGGGTAAAGACATCAAGGAAATGGTCGAGAGCTTCAGGTTTCTAGGTGTTCAGATCACCTGTCCTGATCCCTCCCTCCGCGCCAACGCTATAGTTAAGAAAGCTCACCAAAGCCTCTACTTTCTCAGGAAGCTAAGAAAATTTGGCATGTCCACTACAGCTCTCACCAATTTTTACAGATGCACCAT
Source organism: Mustelus asterias (assembly GCF_964213995.1). NCBI lineage: Eukaryota > Metazoa > Chordata > Chondrichthyes > Carcharhiniformes > Triakidae > Mustelus > Mustelus asterias. The sequence continues at coordinate 12,926,046 of NC_135801.1, read as the reverse complement.
AGAAAGCATCCTTTCCCGATGCATCACAGTTCCTGCTCTGACCAAGACTGCAAGAAACTACAAACGGTCACGAATGTAGCCCAGTCCAGCACGCAAACCGGCCTCCCATCCATTGACTCTGTATACACTTCCCGCTGCCTTGAAAAAGCAACCAGCATAATCAAGGACCCCATGCAGCCCGGACATTCTCTCTTCCACCTTCTTCAGAGAGGAAAAAGATACAGAAGTCTGAGATCATGAACCAGCTGATTCAAGAACAGCTTCTTCCCTGCTGCCATCAGACTTTAGAATTGACCTATCTTATATTAAGCTGGTCCTTCACTACATCCTAGCTCTGAATGTAACAGTACATTCTGCACCCACTCCTTTCCTTCTCCCTGATGTACTCTATGAACGGTATGCTTTATCTGCATGGTATGCAAGAAACAATACTTTTCACTGTATGCCAGTATATGTGACAATAATAAATCAAACCAAATCAAAGATATGGAGCAAAGATTGGACAATAGCGTTGGGATCGGATATGATCTGATGGAATGGTAGAACAGGTTCGAGGGGCTGAATAGCCTCCTCCTGATCCTGATACTTGGTTTTTGAGGTGATCTATTGAAGTGTGGGCCACTTGCTCTCAAACTGGTACCTCTTGAGAGTTAGCAGTGAAACCTCAAAAGGACGCCATTGAAGACTGGGCAGGATTAACCTGTACAGGTGGCTTAAAAGTGATAAGGGATTGATACTGCACCGGCTTTGGTAGTGAGGGAAGCCAATGCTTGAGGTAGATCTTTAAACAATGGCCAAGGAGGGAGTTAAAGGTTCACCACAGGAACTATAACAATAGGGGAGGCAATGGCGTAGTGGTATTATTGCTAGACTAATTAATCCAGAAACCCACCTAATGTTCTGGGGACCCGGGTTCGAATCCTGCCACGGCAGGTGGTGGAATTTGAATTCAATAAAAAAAATCTGGAATTAAGAATCTACTGATGACCATGAAACCATTGTCGATTGTCGGAAAACCCCATCTTGTTCACTGATGTCCTTTAGGGAAGGAAATCTGCCGTCCTTACCTAGTTTGGCCTACATGTGACTCCAGAGCCACAGCAATGTGGCTGACTCTCAACTGGCCTCTGAAATGGCCTAGCAAACCACTCAGATCAAAGACAACTGGGGATGGGCAATAAATGCTGGCCAGCCAGCAACACCCATGATCCACGAATGAATAAATAAAATCATTTACACTGACAGAATGAAAAAATTGAAATTAAATAAGTTGCATTGAAATGTGCTGCAATCTTCAATTGCTATTAGAACGCCTGACCTAAGCACTGCATTTGGAGACTGGACGCAGTCCGAATGGATCTTTCTCACTGCATTTCTGATACTTGGTATCTGGAGGGGAAAGTTTGCCATCCGATATATATTAATTACCATCTGCCAGCCAAGTGTGAAGGGAACACAATCAAAGGGCAGATCAGACAGTCGTGCAAACCATCTCCCTATTTGCTACCTCAGCCCAGCCCAATGCTTTTCACAACTAGTGAAGTTCTTTGAAAGTCTGGTCACTATTGGAAACATCATAGAATCCTTATAGTGCTGAAAGAGGCCATCCAGCCCATCGTGTCTGCACCAGCACTCTCTAACAGAGTATCTTATCCTGGCCCTCTCCCCCGCCTTATCCCCGTTACTCCACACAAATGGCTAATTATTCGAATCTGCACATCTGAGGAAACCAAGGGGCAGTTTAGCATGGCCAATCCACCTAACCGGCACAGCTTTGGACTGTGGGAGGAAACTGGAGCACCCGGAGGAAACCCACGCAGACATGGGGAGAGCGTGCAAACTCCACACAGACAGTTACTCAAGGCCGGAATTGAACCTGGGTCTCTGGCGCTGTGAGGCAGCAATGCTAACCAGTGTGCCACCGTGCCACCCTTGTCAGTTAGTTTGTACACAGCAAGCTCCCACAAACAGCAATGAACCGAGGGGAAGGAAAGGCTATTAACATAATGGATTCTGGCCCTTTCCCTACTGACTTTCTGATTGTCCGTCACATCTTGAAGGTGCCTTAATGTTTATGAACATAGTGTTGACTGAGTAAAATGACCGGTAACTGCTTGATAAACTAAAATGTTGTGAGGAATGGTCTCCCCAAGGAGATTCTTCTTTCGAAAAGCTGCCATTGCAAAAATTTTGCACAGAATTAAACATTGGAATATTATACACTGTGCTCTTAATAAAATTAACTTGTAGAGTGGCGTTATAATTACATTTATTACCGATGTCTTTGTCTGCTGACAGGCTGTTGCCCTGACACAAGGACTGATTAGCTCTTCTGAGCTCAGGTTAATGGAGCTGTGTCTTTTGGTTTTAAGAGTGACTCGTTGACAAGACACAAAACTATCGCTACGGAATTCATGCTGGCAGTTTGGCCTCTGCTGTTTCCTGCTTGTTCCTCTTTGCTAATTGATGTTTTTAACGTGACGGGGAAAACAAAAGTTGGGAAAAAGAAACACTCTCGGCATGTGTGAAATATAGCGGAATAGCAGATGCGTGTGTGTACGGCGATGGGCTTTGGAATGTGTGACACAGCCGGGGGGGAAATCTATCAATGAGGATACACCGTGTTGTCAGCTGCATTTTATTAAACTGTTAGCAGAGGTATGATTACAATAGGTTGCCTTTTAACCTGCTAGCTTTGGCCATTGAAGACAGCCAGGCTTATTCATTTCAATTTGGATATGTTAATGCAGTGGAGAAAGAGGATGGTTTTACTTTTTCAATTGATTGTGGAGGTCACACAACGACGATATATAAAGTGCAACTGGCAATGGAGCAGATAACTCTTGAGTTTTTTGATTTGATTTATTATTGTCACATGTATTGGGATACAGTAAAATGTATTGTTTCTTGTGCCCTATGCAGACAAAACATACCGTTCATAGAGTACATTGGGGAGAAGGAAAGGAGAGGGTGCAGAATATAGTGTTACAGTCATAGCTATGATGTGGAGAAAGATCAACTTAATATAAGGTAGATGCATTCAAAAGTCTGTTGGCAGCAGGGAAGAAGCTGTTCTTGAGTCGGTTGGTACGTGCCCTCAGACTTTTGTATCTTTTTCCCGCCGGAAGAAGGTGGAAGAGAGTATGTCCGGGGTGCGTGGGGTCCTTAATTATGTTGGCTGCTTTTCCGAGGCAGCGGGAAGTGTAGACGGAGTCAATGGATGGGAGACTGGTTAGCATGATGGACTGGGCTGCGTTCACGACCCTTTGTAGTTTCTTGGTCAGAGCAGGAGCCCATACCAAACTGTGATACAACCAGAAAAGGATGCTTTCTATGGTGCATCTGTAAAAATTGGTGAGAGTTATAGCGGACATGCCGAATTTCCTCAGCCTTCTGAATGACTTTTGTAGAGTGGATCAGTTTTACAGATGTTAATGCATGTTTTCTCTCTGTCTCAGTCTCTCTCTCTCTCTCCCTGTCTCTCTCTCTCTTTCTCTCTCACATATGCAGTGGAATGGTGTGCTTTGTTCCCCAGGGCTAGCACAGGCCTCATTGCATATAAATTACTAATGTGAGAAGTAATTATTAAAATTATTTTTCCTCTTTCTCACTTAGTGAGGGTGATAATTGCTTGTGATATCACAGGAGATCAGCACACTATTGGTTACACACAACAACATTCTGCTAATCATTGCGGCGGGCTTGCGTTGTTTAATTTGACATCTAATTATCAAGGGTTGTCCACTGCCAGGCTGTGGGAAAGAAACTCTGAAATATGGGGGGGTGGGGGGAAGGGTTTGTCACCCTTTGTGTTTTGAAGTTCCTGTGGGAAAAGCTAATGCATAGTGTTAATCACAGCATTTGTTCAGCTAATCCCGCTGTTCCTGTACCTACAAGCGCCTATATGGAGTTAAATCAACAAAATAAAAGCAAAACATTGCGGATGCTGGAGGTCTGAACTGAAAACAGAAAGTGCTGGAAAAACTCAGCAGGTCTGGCAGCATCTGTGAAGAGAGAAACAGAGTGAACATTTAAAGTCCAGTCTAACTCTCTCTTGCAACTTGGTTTATGAAGCATTAACCGTGTCGCTCTCTACAGATGCTGCCAGAACTATCATGTTACCTCTCTTCAGAAAATGCTGCAGAAGCTCAGTAGGTCTGACAGCATCTGTGGAGAGAGAATAGAGTAAGGAATCTAACAACACCAGGTTAAAGTCCAACAGGTTACTTTAACCTGGTGTTGTTAGACTCCTTACTGTGTTTAGCCCAGTCCAACGCCGGCATCTCCACATCGAGAGAGAATAGAGCCAACGTTTCAAGTCTGGATGACAGTGTAGAGGGAGAGAGTGCAGAGGGCGGCACGGTGGCACAGTGGTTAGCACTGTTGCCTCACAGTGCCGGGGACCCGAGTTCATTTCCGGCCTCAGGTCACTGTGTGGAGTTTGCACATTCTCCTCGTGTCTGCGTGGGTTTCCTCCGGGTACTCCGGTTTCCTCCCACACTCCAAAGATGTGCAGGTTAGTTTGATTGGCTGTGCTAAATTGACCCTTAATGTCAGGGGGATTAGCAGGGTAAATACGTGGGGTTACGGGGATAGGGCCTGGGTGGGATTGTTGTGGATGCAGGCTCGATGGGCTGAATGGCCTCCTTCTGCCCTGTAAGGATTCTATGTGCTGTATTCTATTCTATGTACTCTAGGTCAGGCTGGTCCGTGATGCAGCACGGATCTCGCTCTCACTGCGACTGGTTTACCAGGATACGGCTCATCAACTTCCACCCTCACATTACACAATTTTGCTGCTCTCTCTCTCTCTTTGCTCTGGCAATCCGGGATGCAGACCCGATAGCCATGCCCGACACAGGCCAAAATCCCCTCTGGGCACTGGCTCTCCCTAAAGTCCGTGCCCAGGGAGTGAAGCGGACAGCCTCTCAGGGCTGAATCTTTTTTAAATGCCACGGAACATGTCTTACTGGTCTGGAGGTGGGGGAGGGGATGGAGGAAGCTTTATTAATTTTGTGGATGATATTCCGACTTCCGGGGTCTGCCACACTCCCGCCGCCTCCTCTCTCCCACCTCGCTCTCCTCACTGCCACATCCCAGGGTCCCAGTCCCAGGGATATTTTTCTCAATCTTTCTCGGGCTCCTGTGGTGCGCACCGTCTAAAATCTGCCCCAGGCCACGGCACAGCGTTTGGGAACCACTGGCCTGGCGTTTTATGCTCAAGTCCCTGGAGTAGGGCTTGAACCCACGGCCTCCTGACTCAGAGACAGGACCGCTACCACTTGAACTCTGGTTGATTAATATTATGAATATGCCCAATAATGTCCAGTCATTGGCTTCTTTGTTCTTAGCCTTTTCTTTTGTTCCTATTCCCTCTCCATTCCCTGGGGCTATTCACTTTTTCACTGTCCATAGAATCCCTACAGTACAGATGGTTAATGCTTTCGAACAAGAGGAATGTCCTATGACTGAAGTTCAATGCTGACCAGTTAATATTGGCAACAGTAGTTCATGCTCCAAACCTCGAGAGCGAGGGAATTTCAGCAAGTGAGAAAGGGTTGAGTGCTAACCAGTCTGCCACCGTGCCCCAAAATGCCCCAAGTTTCCAGACAGAATCTAATGTCATCAAAGCTATGAGGACAGGTTAGCATTGCGGTTAGCACTGCTGCCTCAGTGCCAGGGACCCGGGTTCGATTCACGGCTTGGGCCACTGTCCGTGCAGAGTCTGCACATTCTCCCCGTGTCTGCATGGGTTTCCTCCAGGTGCTCCAGTTTCCTCCCACAGTCCGAAAGACGCACTGGTTAGGCGCATTGTCTCAAGATGGCACCGGAGCGAGGCGACTTCTTGTAAGCTGTGCCCAGCATTCTAATTCTATCTTTTACTCTTGTTCTAAGATGGACCTACCTTGCATTAAGTTGATCTTTCTCTACACACTAGCTATGGCTGCAACACTACATTCTGCACTCTCTCGTTTTCTTCTCTATGAACGGTATGCTTTGTCTGTATAACGCACAAGAAACAGTACTTTTCACTGTATGTTAATACATGTGACAATAATAAATCAAATCAAAATCAAATCATTGACCATGCTGAATTCTCCTCAGTGTACCCGAACAGGCGCCGGAGTGTGGCGGCGAGGGGATTTCCATAGTAACTTCATTGCAGTGTTAATGTGAGCCTACTTGTGACACTAATAAATAAACTTTACCACATGGTTCTTTTGGAGATTTTGTTTAGTGAACTGAGGGCCTTTTAACTTGAGAGATAAGAATGGTATCAACTGAGCAGGGTTAAGAACATGTGCTGATTGGAGGAAAACTAACCTGTCTTACGATGAAATTTTTTGTCAGTGATATTACAGCATCTTAAAGAAGGAGGACAGAACGGTTTAGGGAAGGAGTTTCAGAGATTCACACCCTGGACTGGCTGAAGGAACAGCATGATGTGGAAATGCCGGCGTTGGACTGGGGTAAACACAGTAAGGAGTCTAACAACACCAGGTTAAAGTCCAACAGGCAGATTTCCACTCCATCTGACAAAGGAGCAGCGCTCCGAAAGCTAGTGGCGTTTGCTACCAAATAAACCTGTTGGACTTTAACCTGGTGTTGTTAGACTCCTTACTGAAGGAACAGCAACCAATGGTGAGCTGAAGGGAATGGGGGAGGAGAGGGGGGGAATGGACGTGAGCCGGGAATTGAACGAATACCGAATGCTTGGAGGATTTTTAAGGCCAGAGGAAGTTACAGAGATAGGCAGGGGCCAGACAATGCGGCAGTCAGACACAAGGATGAGACTTTTAAAGTTGAGCCACCAGTGGGTTGGGAATCAGTGTAGGCCAGCTAGGAGAGAGGTGAGAGGGACGCAAACAGAAAATGCTGGAAAATCTCAGCAGGTCTGACAGCGTCTGTGGAGAAAGAATCGAGCCAGTTTTCGAGAGTCTAGATGACTGTCAGAGCTCTGTTTTTGTGTCAGATTCCATCCACAGTAATTTGCTTTTATCTTAAGAGCGAGGGGGACTTGGTGTGATGTAGGGTACAGGCAGCAGAGATTTGCAGACTTAATAAAGTCTCACACACCATGGCAGGAACGCACAGATTCATGGTGGCTTTCAGTCGGTATTCTACCTGTGATCCGTGACAGCCGAGAGGCACAAACAAAGTGAATGTTGGAGCATCTAAATCCCCTACAGATGGGGAGAATATATTGCTACTCACTGTGGAAGCTGATGACTGAAAGCGAATAGACTGGGCTATTATTGAAGAGTGTGTGACCCTATCCATCAGCCAAAAGATGGAAGTAGATCGATAACTAAGGGATGAACCAGTTTTTGCTTCCACTGTGTTGATGAAACTATTTTATTGATGCTTTGTGGTGTCGCTTCTCCATTTCAAGCTTTTCTCCCAGTTTCAGGTGACCTGGATTATATTCAGATTGCCCAGGTAAGGACCACCTGCATTTCCTGCTGTAAAACGTGCATTTCTAGAGCACTCTACATGACCACATGATGTCTCAAAGTGTTTTACAGCCACCGAAGCCTATTGTCTGTAGCTGGCAGCCATTACATACACACAGCAGACTCCCACAACTTCTTTGTGATCTTGATAGAGGAATAACTATTTGCCAGGACACCAGGGATAACTCCACCGCTCTTCTCGGAAATAAGTGCCATGGAGTCTTTCACATTCACCTGGGTAGGCAGATAGGGGCGTCACTGAGCGCTCCCTCAGTGCTACACGGGAACGTCAGTGTTGATTTTGATATTTGGCTCCTGGAGTTCGGTTCCAGGAGTTGCAGGCATTTTCCAGTGCCTCAGCATCGAGGCTGTTCTTCACCGCAAGCCTAGATCATGGCTTGTTAGCCCGTTCAGACAAGAGGCAAGAGTGGCATTAACTGATTCATGGCTAACAGCGGTCATATTGAGCCAGGGCTAATCCCCGTCCTACAGAGTCATGGCTCACCCCGGTCATACTGATCCATGGCTAATCCCGGTCGTACTGAGCAGGGTTGAGAACACTTTAGGATTGGGGTAAAACTAACCTGTCTCATGTCACATTGTTGATGGTGATTTTACAGCAACACTATTCAGATATACCGTGTTGGTTCGGTGAAGCAGACCTTCAGACGCCCTGAGGTCATACACCGCAGAACCTCGGAGACGTGTCTTGGCTTTGTGAGGTGGTTTAAAATGGGCCGATCCTGAGGCCCAGCCTGAGTTACATTTCCTGCTGTTTAAATTTCTGTTGGATAGAAAGAAGAATCGGGAGAGATGTCTAAGCGGCTTCTGACTTGCTGCCGCCCATCTCAGATTGTCACACAAACTCAGAAACTCTCCTGTTTGTGAAGATATTCAGCTCAATTTGACTCTGGTCAATAGTTTGAAACAGAAATTGCTGAACCAGGTGCCCGATATGCAATTCCACTACAACCAATGCCCCAAAACCAAAATCATCCCAATATTCCTCATCAATTGTGCTTTTTGCTAATTTAAATTTCTGTTCCCTGATCCTAGTTACTCTCACTCCCTGTCCACTTCATCTCATTACACTCTCTTCCTCTCTTCCCACTCATTTCCACTTCTATACCATTCCCTTCCTTTCTTCACCATACCTTCTCCCTTCCATTCCCTGTCTCCATACTCTCTCCTTTTCTCATCATCCTTCCCTCTTTGCTACTCTTTCTATCTCTCCCCGCTTGCTCTCCCTCTGCCATCCACTTATCCTACCCCTTCCTCTCTCCCTCCTGGGAGGCATGCATTCTGTTGCTTCACAGGAGTAGGGCTTCACGATCTCAGTGGCACTCCATGCACCTTCTTGCAAGCAGCAACCAGTGGGAGCTAACTGCTCAGTGCTCCAGTGAATGGCGCGTTGGATTTGGTGGGAACAAGTTCTTGGAAGACATGGGGTAGAAATATAAAGCGTTCGAAGTCAAGTGAAGAACAATTGGTAGAGCGGAAATCAAGGGTGAAGATCTTTGTAAACTGGCGTGCAATATTATTATTCGGGTGCTTAACTCTCAAGTCGCTCGCTGCCAGGTAAAATGGCGAGAGGAACCTGATTCAAATTCAGAATCTCACTACAGGGCTCCCGACGCAGTGGGGGAGGATTCTGATTTAGTTCCTGTCAGGCACTGAATCTCCTTTGTACCTCAAAGCCTAAAGGCACATTGACTTCAATATTATAAAGGGACGCAATCCGGCCAAGGAGGCATTTTTTTAAACATACATATCTACGTGGAAAATAGTCTGACAGTTGGCTCCAACGACAGAAACGCCAGGGAATGTATATTTTTCAAACGAGGGTTTAGCTGAGATGCTGCAAACCTGACATGTTTTCTCTTTCCAAAATGGCCACCGTGGGCTTTTATTTTTAGGAGTTGAGTTGCCGTAATCTGCTTTTTGTCCTCTGAGTGAGTAAACAGCCGGAATTACTGCCAACTGCGTATTGAGCCATTTTCAACAGCTCCAGTTGAATATTCATCAGCGAGGATTTAGAGCAAAGCGTACACGGCAAACAAAATTAATGCCGTCAACCAAATTCCATGTCAAAAGAAAACAAATGGGACACATCACGGGCTGTAGGAAACCTTCAGATTGTCCGTTACCACCGCCTACAGCAGAGCGTTAGATTATTGTCTGATACCTAATTTTCTGAAGAGCGGAATTGGTTCCACTAATCTCCAGAATCATATTTTTATTTGTGAAATAATTCGTGGGCCCGCAGGCCTTTCTAACCGACATGCTCCTCATGGGTATCAGGAGCAGTGTTTAAGAATGTTAGGGGATAAACCCCGCGCGCAGCAGATTACACTAAGACGCCACACTCAATCGCTCCAGGAGCCCCCTCCGCAGTAAAAGCTCTTAGAACCGCTGCCCAGTTTTCTCTGCAAATAATTTTTGTGAAGGGTGCCTGCCACAGGAGGTTTATCATTGTCACTTGCTTGTGGCTTGAACACTGATCTAACGTGGTCTGTAAAAGATGTATCGTTCTGCTTTTATTAAAAATGTATTTATCCCTGATTGTCCTTGAGAAGGTGGTGGTGAGCCAACTTCTTGAACCGCTGCGGTGTAGGCGAACCCATTGTGCTGTTAGGGAGGGAGTCTCAGGATTTTGACCCAGTGGCAGCGAAGGAACGGCTGATGTATTTCCAAGTCAGGATGGTGAGTGGCTTGGAGGGGAACTTGCAGGTGCTGGTGTTCCCATGCATCTGCTGCCCTTGTCCTTCTAGGTGGGATAGGTCATGGGTTTGGAAGGTGCTGTTGAAGGAACCTTGGTGAGTTGCTGCAGTGCATCTTTTGGATGGTACACACTGGCGCCACTGTGCGTCAGTGGTGGAGAGAGTGCCAATTAAGCTTTGTCCTTGATTGAGATGTAGGAAGGGCTAAAGTCCCAAATCAACCATAGCTTTACCATGGTCAATCAACAACTCTCCATCTTCATTCGATTGCGCAACCACCAGGTTCATAGAAAGCAAACCAGATTGGCAGTAATCTTTTATCATCGAACAATCTCAAAGTGCTCATGCTTTCAGTCTCTTCTTATTTACCAGCCCAGTACAAGATCAGAAACCCTCCTTGGGCTTATTTGTTCTAGACTTTAACCTCCTCATGTGTTCCATGTACAGCACAATATTATTACTCTATGGCGCAACAGGGACATCAAGAGGGTTCAATAATCTCTAAAACACACATATATAATCGATTCAGGAACTGCTTTTAAAAGGTGAATTATAATAATAAAGCGATGTTCCACAAGGATCAGTGCTGGGGCCTCTGTGTTTGTAATATATATATATGATTTGGAGGAAAATGTAGGTAGTCTGATTAATAAATTTTCCAATGATACAAAAATTAGGGGAGTAGAGGATAGTGAGGAGGATTGTCAGATACAGCAGGATATAAATCGGCTGGGGACATGGGCCGAATGATGGCAGATGGAATTTAACCCGGACAAATGTGAGGTGATGCGATTTGGAAAGTCTACTGCAGCAGGAAAGTATACAGTAAATAGTAGAGCCCTTGGAAATATTAACACACAGAGGGATCTAGGCGTGCAGATCCATAGTTCCAACTCAGGTGGACAAAGTGGTCAAGAAGGCGGATGGCATTCTGGCCTTCATCGGTCGGGGCGTTGAGTATAGGAATTGGAAAATCATGCTGCAGCTGTATAAGACTTTGGTTAGGCCATATTTGGAGTATTGTGTACAATTCTGGTCGCCACACTACCGGAAGGATGTTGATGCATTGGAAAGGGTGCAGAAGAGATTTATCAGGATGTTGCCTGGTTTGGAGGATATGGACTATGACGAAAAGTTGAACAAACTTGGATTGCTTTCAATGGAGTGTCGGAAGATGAGGGAGGACCTGATAGAGGTTTACAAGATTATGACAGACTTGGATAGAGTGGCTAGTCAGAGTCTTTTTCCCAGGGTCAAAGAGTCAAATACTCAGGGGCACAGGTTGAGAGTGAGAGGGGGAAAGTTTAAAAGAGATGTAGGGGGCAAGTTTTTCTTACTGAGGGTGGTGAGTGCCTGGAACACGCTGCCAGAGAGGTGGTGGAAGCAGATGTTCAAGAGGCATCTGGATAGATACATGAATAGGCAGGGAATAGAGGGATATGGGCCATGGAGAGGCAAAAAAATATTAGATTAGAGAGGCATCATGATCGGCACGGACTTGGTAGGCCAAAGGACGTGTTCCTGTGCTGTACTGTTCCTTGTTCTTAATATCTGCATATCCTGGATAAAGTGCCAGAGCCAACTGACGCCATCTTGGCCTTACCCAGAAAGTAATCAGATACCTGGAGGGTGATTTTAACTTAACCTTCATGTCAGGGAAGCAACAGAATTGGGTGTGAAACCACAACTAATTGTACTTTCTATTGACTTCAGTGGGCCGACTTGTCATAATGACCTTTGACCCGATCCTGCGAGATTCCCCAAGATCCGGCTGGATTGAAATTGGTCCCGTGGATTCAGGTCAAGTGTTAAAACCAGTTATCTGGTCAACAACAGCCGATGGTCTGACTCCTGTGAGCGCTCAAGACCAAGGGCTTGTGGTAAAGTAACATAGCCACTCAATCAACGGCTTTGGATGGCTGAGTGCCTAGTGGGGGCGATGGAGGGGAGGGGGTGTGGTCACTGGGACCCATGATGGAGGAGACGCCATTAAAAGATGGATGAGCCAATCTTTGAAATAACCATTGCCATCTACACCCTTCAAAGCCTGAGCCAACTACCCTACTCAACAAGTCAATGAAGAACGAATGTGGGTAGCTCATACAGCTCATGACCCTCCCTCATGTTGGAGGACAGTCACAGGAGCTAGACAATAGCCCACTGATTAATAATTTCACTGCAAAACAGTCACGCTCCAATATGAAGAATTTGCCATCTTGTTCCGGATTCCCACAGCCAGAAGAAATGGCTTCTCTGTATCTACCCTAGCGAAACCGTTCATCATTTTAAATATCTCAGAAAGATCACCTCTCAACTTGCTAAACTCAGGAACGCTCTGTCAATCAGCGGTCCTATCCATGTCCGCACTCCAGAATGATCCTTGCTGGGGAAGGAAGGTTTCACCGATCCAGTAATAGCACCCGCAATCACAGAGGCCCCCGTTACTTTACCGTGGACCCTCCCAGGACCAACCCTGGGCTCCTCTTGCGCCCCCCCACTCCCCCATGAACCATTAAAAAACCTACCCGGTTGGCAAAGTGTCTCATTGGATCCGGGCTTGCATGTTTAAAGGGTTGAATCAAGTGAGTGTGAAGACATTGGCCCTGGCAAAGGTGGCATCGGTCAGAGGAAAGGTGGTGTGGTACAGGACAGGGTTTGGGGTGGAGAGGGGGGGGGGGGGGTGCAGTTGGGTTGCTGCAGAAAACCTTTTCCCACCATTCCTGGCTTTCCGTCTGCTATTGAAAACCTCCTCTCGGTGAGGTTTTCTCCGATGGTCTCCGCATACCTTCAAGTTCTTTTATGGATTAACGAGGTAAGAAGGGCATTGCCCTCTTCTGTTTGAAGCTGATCGGGGAGAGAAAAGGTAACATCGCCAGTTGCTGACAACTTCAAGTAATTTATGAGCCATAGAAATTGGGTAAAAAAATAAATTACTTCAGAGCTTTACCCTTTTGTAAAATTGCTAGCTGTAATGATGTACAGCATTCCTTTAGTGTATCTGGTGTATTTTAAAGGCCTTGGGGTTATATTTCACCCAGGAAAGTAATGAACTTGTCCAAGTAATTCCTGATCACTGTCAAGAAGGGCCTTGATCTGAGGGGTTACTCAATCTGCAGTGTGTCAACCTTGGCAGGGCAGAGTCTGGACTGAGCAGAACATGCACGCTATCAGGGCTGTCTATGTTATTGGAATTCCAAGACAATAATGCCGGTTGACAGCTCAGGATCTCCGAACCTGAATCTGAACACAAATGGTGAAATATGCACTGCTAATCCACGGCGGGTCAAAGAAGCAGCACTGCTGGAGGTTTTCAAATGTCAGAGTAATTATAATGTAATTTCCACCTCTACTGGTGGCAAAAGTTGTAATGTTGCTAGACAAGGGCTGGGCTGGGCTGATCTCCAGAGTCCTAAGTTCAAATCCTGTCAATGCAACTGGGGAGTTTTACTCTTAATTCTTCCATGGCACCACTGGCAAGACCAGCCTTTGCTCTCCATCCCTGATTGCCTTTTGAATTGAGAGGCTGGCTAGGCCATTTTGGAGGGTAGTTAAGAGTCCACCACATTCATCTACATCAATGGTGAGGAAGTAGAAATGTTTCGAGAGCTTCAGGTTTTTATGTGTCCTGATCGTCAACACAACCTGTCCTGGCCCTCCCACGCCAACACTGTAGTTCAAAAAGCCCACCAACGCCTCTACTTTCTCAGAAGACTAAGGAAATTCGGCATGTCCGCTACGACTTTCGCCAACCTTTACAGATGCACCATAGGAAGCATTCTTTCTGGTTGTATCACAGCTTGGTATGGCTCCTGCTCTGCCCAAGACCGCAAGAAACTACAAAGGGTCGTGAATGAAGCCCAGCCCATCACGCAAACCAGTCTCCCATCCATTGACTCTGTCTACACTTTCCACTGCCTCTGCAAAGCAGCCAGCATAATTAAGGACCCCACGCATCCCGGACATACTGTCTTCCACCTTCTTCTGTCGGAAAAAAGATACAAAAGTCTGAGGTCACGTACCAAGAACAGCTTCTTCCCTGCTGCCTGTCTCAGACTTTGGAATGGACCTACCTCACACTAAGTTGATCTTTCTCTACACTATGACTGTAACACTACATTCTGCACCTTCTTCTTTCCTTCTCTATGAACGGTATGCTTTGTCTGTATAGTGCACAAGAAACAATGCTTTTCACTGTATGTTAATACATGTGACAATAATAAATCAAATCAAATCATTGCTGTTGTTACACAATCACTGAAACCCTGACCATCAACATTCTGGGAGGTTACCGTTGACCAGAGTTGGACCAGCCATATAAATACTGTGGCCACAAGAGCAGGTCAGAAACTGGGGGCGAATTCTTCCCTCCGGCCCGCCACGGGAGTCGCCGTGAGCGGGACAGAAAATTCAGCAAAGGTCCGTTGACCTTGGGTGGGAATTTCCAGTCTTGGGGCGAGCGCGGCTGGAAAATTCCACCCTGGGAAATCAGGGGTGAGTAACTCACCTTCTGACTCCCCAAATCCTCTCCATCACAAAGCACAAGTCAGGAGTGTGATGGAATGCTCTCCACTTGCCTGGATGGGTGCAGCTCCAACAACACTTTGAATTTCAACACCATCCAGGACAAAGCTGCCCTGCTTGGTTGGCACCTCATCCGCCCAGACTAAACATTCACTCCCTCCACCATCGACGCACGCGGTGGCAGTGTGTGTACCACTTACAAGATATACGGCAGCAACTTGTCAAGGCTCCTTCGACAACACCATCCAAACCCATGGCCGCTACTATCTAGAAGGACAAAGGGCAGCAGATGCATGGGGACACCACCATTTGCAAGTTGCCCTCCAAGTCACTCACCATCCTGACCTGGGAATATATCGCTGTTCCTTCACCGTCGCTGGGTCAAGTACCTGGAACTCCCTCCCTAACAGCACCGTGGGTGTACCTGCAGTGATTTACCGAGGTAGCGATGGGTAACAAACATTGCTGGCCTAGCCAACAATGTTCGCATTCGGATGAATGAATTAAAAAGAGTTGGATTGGTGAGGCGCGTGGCGAGGTTTCATTTTCAGGCGGGTAATAGTCCTTTTAGATCAGCAGAATTTTCGGAGAATGCACTGGCTTTAATGCGGAGGAAAAATGGAGAAACACGATACTGCGGATGTGGAATTGACCTGATTCTGCAGGCTTGCTGGCTTTCACTCACACACTGCTGCTTCTCTCTGTTTCCGTGCTGCAGGAAAGAAGAAAAGGCCGGAGCTTAAATTAAAATCCTGCAGTTTCTTATCTCCTTCCCACATGAAGGCAAATCTGAGTTGAAAACCGTAAAATTAAGAGAAGATCGGGGAATAGTTTAATTCAGCAAATCCATCGGTTCGGCTTCTAGTCTGTGTGACTGGAGGGAGGAAAGGGGGTCAGATAGACACTAATAGGGTGCAAGCTATCAGCTTGCTTTTCATATCGGAGCATTTGTACCGGCAGTAAGAGGGAGATGGGGTGGAACAGCTGTTAGTTTTTAAAATGCCGATGGAATATCTCCGATGGTAGATTTGTGAGTCAGTTTTTTTGTGGGATTTAAGATCCCAATTCCCCCACCCCAGTGTGTTACAGACAACAGTGTTACTGCTGGTTTCTCATTGTTCTTAAGTCTGGGTGTAATTTAGGTTTCTGTTCTCTCTTGTTGCTCCTGTGTTCTTTTCATCGTATAATGCCTCACGGCCTGGTCGCCACAGAGCCCTAGCTATCACCCCTCAGGCATCCACTGACTTGACACTTTCCTGCTGCCTAGGATCGCACTGAGCTCCTCTGACTCGCAAGTTCTCGGGGTGCATTCCCCTTCTCATTTCGCCTTTTACTTTTTGTCTCTCTCAAGCGCAGTTGACCCAGCAACGGGTCCCTCCTCACCCGCTTCTCCCCGCAACCACCCCACCCCCCCACCCACCATCCCCCCACCCACCTCCCCCCCACCCACCTCCCCCCGCACCCACCACCCCCCCACCCACCTCTCCCCCACCCACCACCCCCCCACCCCCCATCCCCCACCCACCACCCCCCCACCCACCACCCCCCCAACCCACCACCCCCCCACCCACCTCCCCCCCACCCACCTCCCCCCCACCCACCTCTCCCCCACCCACCACCCCCCCACCCACCTCCCCCCCACCCACCACCCCCCCACCCCCCATCCCCCACCCACCACCCCCCCACCCACCACCCCCCCACCCACCACCCCCCCACCCACCACCCCCCCAACCCACCACCCCCCCACCCACCTCCCCCCCACCCACCTCTCCCCCACCCACCACCCCCCCACCCCCCATCCCCCACCCACCACCCCCCCACCCACCACCCCCCCACCCACCTCTCCCCCACCCACCACCCCCCCACCCCCCACCCACCCACCTCCCATCTGCTCTCTGAAGGGGGTGGAAATGATCCCATGTAAAGAAGAACAAGGGAGTTTTCCTTGGGGTCGATGCTAACATTTAGAGTCACAGAGTCATAGAGGTTTACAGCATGGAAACAGGCCCTTCGGCCCAACTTGTCCATGCCGCCCTTTTTTAAAAACCCCTCAGCTAATCCCAATTGCCCGCATATGGCCCATATCCCTCTATACCCATCGTACCCATGTAACGATCGAAACGCTTTTTAAAAGACAAAGTTGTACCCGTCTCTACTACTACCTCTGGCAGCTTGTTCCAGACACTCACCACCCTCTGCATGAAAAAATTGCCCCTCTTGACACTTTTGTATCTCTCCCCACTCACCTTAAACCTTTGTCCTCTAGTTTTAGACTCCCCTACCTTTGGGAAAAAATATTGACTATCTAGCTGATCTGTGCCCTTCATCATTTTATAGACCTCTATAAGATCACCCCTCAGCCTCCTACGCTCCAGAGAGAAAAGTCCCAGTCTATCCAGCCTCTCCTTATAACTCAATCCATCAAGTCCTGGTAGCATCATAGTAAATCTTTTCTGCACTCTTTCTCGTTTAATAATATCCTTTCTATAATAGGGTGACCAGAATTGCACACAGTATTCCAAGTGTGGCCTTACCAATGTCTTGTATAACTTTAACAAGACATTCCAACTCCTGTATTCAATGTTCTGACCAATGAAACCAAGCATGCCGAAAGCCTTCTTCACCGCTCTGTCCACCTGTGACTCCACTTTCAAAAAGCTATGAACATGTACCCCTAGATCTCTTTGTTCTGTAACTCTCCCCAATGCCCTACCATTAACTGAGTAAGTTATCCATCAGACTTTTGAGTGGACCTACCTTATATTAAGCTGATCTTTTTCGACACCCTAGCTACGACTGTAATACTACATTCTGCACCCTCCTTGTCCCCGATGTACTCTATGAACGGTATGTTTTGTCTGTGTAGTGTGCAAGAAACAATACTTTTCACTGTATCCCAATACATGTGACAATTATAAATCAAATCAAATCAACCCCATGACTAAAGCAGATGAGTTGGCCACTTATTTAACTGCTGTTTGTGGGACCTTGCTCTGCCCATGTTGGCTGGTTTGATTCCCGCATTTGGACATTTCGTAAGTACTTCATTGACTGAAAGGGGCTTCAGGATGTCCTGTGGTTATAAAAGGTGCCATATAAATTTAAGCTTTTGATTCTTTTCTTTCCACGATATCTGCCTTGGGCCTTGTATGGAATTCCTAGCTGCCAATGTCACTCTGCCTGCTGTAGGTTTTCAAATGGGTGGCGGAACTGCAATACCAGTTTCATGTTCAGACGATAAGTCAGTGAGCTACACAAGGGTGTTGGGGACTTTTGCAGTACAGGGTCATAATATTGCTGGTTATTTTCTACTAGGTGGCTGCAGAGATGCAAGAGACAACAACCCTTCTCCCCTCGTGTGCCACAAAACAAGGCAACACAAGAGGTGGAAAATGTATTGGTTGTTGATGGACGCCAGGAACCCATGCATAGAAGCTAGGGTGACCGTGCTGTAGTGAGGGAGTACACGGTCAGAGGTCAGAAGATGTTGACCCAAAGCCCTGTCGACCTGTTCATGTGGAAATGAGAGATCCCATGGCATTATGTTGGCCTGTTGTCAATATTTACCATAGGAACAGAATATCTGGCCTTTATCTCACTGTTTGCGGCAGTGTGCTGTACTCAAACAAGCAGCTGCATTTCCTACGCGACAGTGAAGACATTTCAAAAGTGATTCAGTCACTGGGAAGCTCTGTGGGATGCCCTGAGAATGTGGAAGGGGCTATACGAACGCAATTTCACCCTTTTATTTCTTTCTGATTGTCATGGGGGTGGGTGGGGGGAGGAGGTCGGTGCACCGTGTGGATGGACATGCCAGGTGACCAAATGGCGGGAGCGTGGAGTGCGCCACTTGGGCGTGAAAGGTCAAGCAGTCTTGTGACCTGAAATGCAGAGCTGCTAATCCTAGCGTGTGTGTGTGTATATAAGAGTATTCAATGCAAATCCCATTCATTGAGTAAATAGGGTTCCATTGGGCCTACCAGTGGCTAGTTACAATTGGGAAGGAGGGTTCTGTTCCATTAATCACTTTTCTTGATGCTTTAATTAGTCATAGAAGTCGTCATAGCATCCCTACAGTGCAGAAGAGGCCATTCGGCCCATCGAGTCTGCACCGACTCTCTGACAGAGTATCTTACCTCTCCCCCCACCCTAGCCCCGTAACCCTACACATGGCCAATTCATCTAACTTACACATCTTGGGACACTGAGGGATAATTTAGCATGGCCAATCCACCTTGCACACCTTTGGAGTGTGGGGGGGGGCGGGGGGGGAACCGGAGCACCTGGAGGAAACCCACGCAGACAGGGGGAGAATGTGCAAACTCCACACAGCCAGTCACCCGAGGCTGGAATCGAACCCGGGTCCCCAGCGCTGCGAAGCAGCAGTGCTAACCAGTGTGCCACCGTGCCGCCAATAACCCTTGTATTCCCTGCAGTATCAATAACCTTGGGTATAGGATGCAGCCTTTAATAATAATTCTCTCAATAATGCCAACATTTAAGTAGCATGCCTCTTGGTGTTGTGTGGGTTTTTTTTGTATGGTTCTCAAACATGGTTTCAAAGAAATGATCTATTAAATTAAAGAATTGAGAGGTTGAGTTTCCCTTAAGATATGATTCGAGCAAATGAATCAGCAAGACGGAAGCGTTGTAGCTGGCATCAGTATTTCTGATTTCTCTCACCACTGACTGCACCAGGTTTTTCTATTAAAGTCGATATAGTTTAATCACATGCATGATTACTCCATATCCATTATTTGCATATAGCTTCATTCCAGCAAGCCGCTTCTGTTTGTCTCCGTGATAAGGATTCTACCTCTTTGCCCACTGTAACTCCAAGATACGTGCGCATTGCATCATGTCCAGCAAATGGCGATTGCAACGGGCGAGTTTTTATAATGTCACCACTGACTTAGAGGAAAACTCTCAAAGTTTGGGATTTACATGCGAAATATCCAGGCTCCGTATAGCCCCAAGACTTCTCGTTTCAGTTCCTATCTGTATAATTAAAAAAAAGAAGCCCTGCTTACTCTGCACCGCACATTCGACATGTAGGCTGGCATATTAAACTGGTCAGAAGCAGAGAGAATCAAGTGTCACGCTTTCCTGATTGGCTCAAGTGAGGAACTTCATGCTGATTCGCTGGTCAGGCGAAATACCAGAGAGACTGAACCAATTCAAGAGCTGCAATTTCATCAGGCAATTTATTTCCCCCAATTGCAAATTACTGAAAAAAGAGACATGTTGCTGAAGTTTTTTGTCTCGCACTCATCAGGACAAATGCAAGGCTGATAAATTTCAAACAATCCCGACAATTTTCCCAATTGGTTCCATCCGCCATCATGGATTTCTAACCTAGCTTAGTGATACAGCATAATCAAATCAAATCAAATATTACTGACATTTATGAAGCAGGAATATATTTTTTAAGAACGGTCACTAAAGTCACGAAACACATCAAGAACATTTATCGTTTCGTGTTCAAAGTTGTCCATTCCAGTGAAAGATGTGCGCCCCAGTTAATCTCAGCAGCTCAGTGAAAGATGGGAGATGGAATTCTCCAGCTGTTCACCCAAGTGGGATCTTCTGGTCCCGCTGACGGCGCACCCCCTCTGTGGGTTTCCCGGTGGCGTGCGGTGCAGGTGCAGTTAGTGGGAATGATAGCGTCGGAGTCAGAAGATCTCACGAGAAACACGCTGCGGGCAGGCCAGAGAATATTCCCCTCCCCCCAAACCCAGTGAATCTGGAGGGATAGCAAGGTGAGGAAGAACTCAGTGGGGCTTTGGCCTGGGTTGTTTCTGAAGAGCTTGAAAAATCACTGCTGCCCTACAAGTGAATAAAATCTAATTCGCTTTGGCTGGATCTCCTGGTTATCCTTTACAGAGAGTGACACTCGCCAAGTACCAAATTAACATTGGGTGGGTGTGGGGTGTGCACCATGGGCATCATGGCATCCTGTCTTGTCTGTTGTTAGGTCCCAGCATCATGGCCCACTTGGACACTACAACCATCTAGCCCTTGCCAAGTTGGCATCGGCAGAATAGAGCAGCAAGATTTTCTGCATTTTTTTAGGAGCCTTACCCCTTACCCCCGCTGGTGCATCTGGTGCCAGTGACCATCCACACCTTCCCCTCCCCCAACCCCCTCCCACCCACCCACGCAACCAATAAAAGAATGGAATCTCCCTTTCATGTCAGTCAGACAATCTAATGTAGTTTCGGGGGTGGTGATGGCCTAGTGGTATTATCGCTAGACTATTAATTCAGAAGCTCACCTAATGTTCTGGGGACCGGGGTTCGAATCCCGCCACGGCAGATGGTGGAATTTGAATTCAATTAAAAAGAAATCTGGAATTAAGAATCTACTGATGACTATGAAACCATTGTCGATTGTCTGAAAAAACCTACCTGGTTCACTAATGTCCTTTAGGGAAGGAAATCTTACCTGGTCTGGCCTACATGTGGCTCCAGAACCACAGCAATGTGGTTGACTCTCAACTGCCCTCTGAAATGGCCTAGCAAGCCACTCAGTTCAATGGCGACTAGGGATGGGCAATAAATGGTAAACACAGTAAGAAGTCTCACAACACCAGGTTAAAGTCCAACAGGTTTATTTGGTAGCAAAAGCCACTTGCTTTCGGAGCGCTGCCCCTTCATCAGGTGAGTGGGAGTTTGGTACACAAACAGGGCATATAAAGACACAAACTCAATTTACAAAATAATGGTTGGAATGCGAGTCTTTATAGGTAATCAAGTCTTAAAGGTACAGACAATGTGAATGGAGAGAGGGTTAAGCACAGGTTAAAGAGATGTGTATTGTCTCCAGACAGGGCAGTTAGTGAGATTTTGCAAGCCCAGGCAAGTCGTGGGGGTTACAGATAGTGTGACATGAACCCAAGATCCCAGTTGAGGCCGTCCTCATGTGTGTGGAACTTGGCTATCAGTTTCTGCTCAGCAATTCTGGGTTGTTGTGTGTCGTGAAGGCCGCCTTGGAGAACGCTTACCCGAAGATCAGAGGCCGAATGCCTGTGACCGCTGAAGTATTCCCCAATAGGAAGAGAACACTCTTAAGATCAACATTAGGTTGATCTTTCTCTACACCCTAGCTGTGACTGTAATGCTACATTCTGCACTCTCTCGTTTCCTACTCTATGAATGGCATGCTTTGTCTGTAAAGCGCGCGAGAACCAATACTTTTCACTGTATACTAATACGTGACAATAAATGGTAGCCAGCCCATGTCCCATGAATGAATAAAAAAAGCAACATTTTTCGCTGTTAAACACTTACAATGCTGACGGAGAGGCGAAGTGGCTCAGACATCTAACACCTGGAGTACATTCTCAACTGGTTCCTTATTTAAGATGCGAACCTCCTGGTGGGAGCCAGCACTGAGGAATGATTGTGGGTTTTGGTAACGTAGGCAGGCCGGGACCTGTTTGAAGTTTCCTAACCCGCAGGATTTACAATGAAAGAAACACCATGGGGACCAAAAGCCACTTCCTCTCATGAGATTGAGACCTTGGCTGACCGTGCATCATATCATGGCATCACTTCCTGAGCAGGCCTTGTATGTTTAATTAGTACAGTGCCATTACAATAGTATTTAATGTTGCTTTTCCTCTTGAGAAATTCAGTCAAACATAGCCTTTCCAGTCAAGCATTAAATTCTTTACTATCCACTGGCTTAATAGAGCTCAGTAGAGCCATCTGTCAGACACACGTTCTCTGTCTATAAAGGATTGGCTTTTAAATTAATCTCTGTGCATTTCCAGATATATTCAACAGCCTTTCTGGCATTTTAAAATTTTATTCCATATAAAGTGTATAATATAATTCCTGTAGTCGTGACGAAGTTGATATTGTCACATCGCAAAACAATAACAGCTTGCATTTCTATGGCGCCTTTTACAACCCCAGGATGTCCCATTGTGCGTTACGGCTAATGAAACTTTAATGAAGTGAGGTCGTGACTCTCAGCAACGTTTACAGATGCACCGTAGAAAGCATCCTTAGTGGTTGTATCACAGTTTGGTATGACTCCTGCTCTGACCAAGACCGCAAGAAACTACAAAAGAGTGGTGAACGAAGCCCAGTCCATCACTCAAGCCAGCCTCCAAACCCATTGACACTGTTCACACTTCCCACTGCCTCGGAAAAGCCACCAGCATAATTAAGGACCCCACGCACCCTGGACAACTCTTCTACCTTCTTCCGTCGAGAAAACAATACAAAAGTCTGAGGTCACGTACCAACTGACTCAAGAACAGCTTCTTCCCTGCTGCCATCAGACTTTTGAACGGACCTACCTCGCATTAAGTTGACCTTTCTCTACACCCTAGCTATGACTGTAATGCTACATTCTACACTCTCTCGTTTCCTACTCTATGAACGGTATGCTTTGTCTGTAAAGCGCGCGAGAACCAATACTTTTCACTGTATACTAATACGTGACAATAATAAATCAAATCAAATCAAAGTCAGCGTTGTTCTGTAGGGAGCAAGGACGTACAAGGAGAAAATGAGAAGATAGGCTGTTTAATCTGTTTTGGAGTGGGGTTGTGAGGGATATGTATCGACCAGATTATCAGGGGAACTCTCCTTGCAATACTGCTTGGGAATCTATGGGGGGATTCTTACCAACAATTGGCAGAGTGTTGTTTCCCGGTGAGAAAACTGGTGTGTTTCTCTCGAGAGAAAACTGGGAAAAGGAGGAAAGTAGCTCTGACGAAGGGTCATCCAGACTTGAAACGTTGGCTCTATTCTCTCTCCACAGATGCTGCCAGACCTGCTGAGATTTTCCAGCATTTCTCTGTTTTTGTTTCAGATTCCAGCATCCGCAGTATTTTGCGTTTATCTGGGGAAAGAAAGGTTCTTTTATTGCTAAATACTTTTCATACATCCAGTGAGGCTAGGGAAAACAAGAAGAATAAAGGTTCATTTAATGAAAATTATATTGGTTTGATTTGATTTGATTTATTATTGTCACATGTATTAGTATACAGTGAAAAGTATGGCGGCACGGTGGCACAGTGGTTAGCACTGCTGCTTCACAGTGCTAGGGACCCAGGTTCGATTCCCAGCTTGGGTCACTATCTGTGTGAAGTCTACATGTTCTCCCCATGTCTGCGTGGGTTTCCTCCCACATTCTGAAAGACGTGCTGGTTAGGTGCATTGACTTGAACAGGTACTGGACTGTGGCGACTAGGGGATTTTCACAATAACTTCATTACAGTGTTAATGTAAGCCTTACTTGTGACTAATAATAAATACATAAACTTTATTGTTTCTTGCGCACTATACAGACAAAGCATACCGTTCATAAAGAAATAAAGGAGAGAGTGCAGAATGTAGTGTTATAGTCATAGCTAGTGTGTAGGGAAAGATCAATGTAGTGCGAGGTAGGTCGATTCAAAAGTCTGACGGCAGCAGGGAAGAAGCTGTTCTTGAGTCGGTTGGTACGTGACCTCAGACTTTTGTACCTTTTTCCTGACCGAAGAAGGTGGAAGAGAGAATGTCCGGGGTGCGTGGAGTCCTTGATTATACTGGCTGCTTTTCTGAGGCAGCGGCGAGTGTTGACAGAGTCAATGGATAAGCAAAGAAGATAAATCTGAAGTGTATATTTTAGATGATTTAATTTTGTTACGATCAGAAAAATGTTTGTGACGTCTAATTACTGTAGTTTGAGGATCCCATTCAGTTTACTGAGAGTGATTGAGACTGGATTAAATCAGTCTTAGCTGCTTGTGTCTGCAAGGTTACTGTTTAAGTTTTCTGCTCTGCTCCACTTTGACCGAACTTTTAACTTCTAAACATGTTGGAGTCAAGCGGTGGATGGGACTAATTTTGATTTGGGGCAGTGAAAATGGGGAGGGGTGTGTAACAGCTGCCATTGTGTTACAGCATCCGCCAGAGTCAAAGTTACCCGAAAGCCCTCTGTCGCTCTTGCCCACCCCCCTAACACTTCTGGTTATGTACAGCCTTTGAATAATTTATCTCACAAAGATAATGTGAAATCAAGTAACAAGCTGCCTTAACATAGTGTGAGCACCCACTGATGCCAATCCCTGAGCTTCCTGGTCTCTGAGCTATCCCCCTGCAGGAGTCATAGTCGTTTACAGTACAAAATAGGCCATTTGGCCCATGAAGTCCATGTTGGCTCTCTACCAAGCAAACTAGTCAGTCCCATTCTCCTGCTCCTACGACATGGGCGCCGTTGGCTGGCCAGCATTTATTGCCCATCCCTAGTTGCCTGAGGGCAGTTGAGAGTCAACCACATTGCTGTGGATGTGGAGTCACATGTAGACTAGACCAGGTAAGGACGGCAGATTTCCTTCCCTAAAGGACATTGGTAAACAAAATGGAGTTTTCTGACAATGGTTTCATGGTCATCAGTAGATTCTTAATTCCAGATATTTTTTATTGACTTCCACCATCTGACGTGGTGGGATTCGAACCCGGATCTCCAGAACATTAGTTGAGTTTCTGGATTAATAGTCCAGCAACAATATCGCTAAGCCATTGCCTCCCCTCCTTCAAATGTCCATTCCACTTCCTCTTCCCCACCCCGGTGGGCGGAGAGTCATTTCACCCGCTGTGTGTGGAAAGAAAAACATTTCTTGTTCAATATCTTAAATCCTTGTCCCTCGGTCCTTGTTCTATCAGCTAATGGGGACAGTTTTTCCTTGGCTGCCTTATCCAAACATGTCGTAATCTTGTCACCCCTATCAAATCTCCCCTCAATCTCCTTTTTCTCCAAGGCGAACGATGCCAGCTTTTCCAACCTAACCTTGTAGCTAAGATCCGCCCCCCTCCCTGGAACTGAAACAGATGCTGAGAAGGTTTCCAACCACCAGGCCAGAACATTATGGAGACATTCACCCAGCCCTCCTCCTGGAATCAGCAGGTCCAGATTTCGGCCATTGAGGTTGATGCTGGATAAATCAGCAGTGTGTACCATCTACAAGATGTACTGCAGAAATTCACCAAAGATCCTTAGACAGCACGTTCCAAACCCACGACCACTTCCATCTCAAAGGACAAGGGCAGCAGATACGTGGGAACAGCACCACCTGCAAGTTCCCCTCCAAGCCACTCACCATCCTGACTTAGAAATATATCGCCGTTCCTCCGCAGTCGCTGGGTCAAAATCCTGGAATTACCTATGCCTACTACATGGAATTATACTATGAAAGGTCTGACACTGGGAAGTCCAGAGGAACAAAGGGACCTTGGCGTGTTTGCCCATAGATCTCTGAAGGTGGAAAGGCAGTTAATAAGCTGGTGAAAAAGGCATATGGCACACTCGCCTTTATCAATCGGGGTATAGATTACAAAAGCAGAAAGGTCATGGTGGAATTGTATAGAACTTTGGTGAGGCCACAGCTGGAGTACTGTGCGTAGTTCTGGTCACTACATTATAGGAAGGATGAGATCGTACTGGAAGGGGCGCAAAGGCGATTCATTGGGATGCTGCCTGGGATGGAACATTTAAGTTATAAAAAGAGGTTGGATAGGCTTGGGTTGTTTTCTCTGGAGCAGAGAAAACTGAGGGGCGACCTGATTGGGAGCAGCTGTTCCCCTTAGTTGAAGGGTCAGTTACGAGGGGACACAAGTTAAAAGTGAGGGGTGGGAGGCGTAGGGGGGATTTGAGGAAAAATATTTTTACCCAGAGGGTGGTGATGGTCTAGAATGCGCTGCCTGGGAGGATGGTGGAGATGGGATGCCTCACATCCTTTAGAAAGTATCTGGATGAGGCTGAATGTTCAAAGCTGAATTGCCAAATGCTGGCAAGTGGGATTAGGTGGGCAGGTCAGGGCCTTTCATGCGTCGGTGCTGACTTGATGGGCCGAAGGGCCTCTTCTGCACTGTAGCATTCTGTGATACCTCCCCAACGGCATTGTGGGTCAACCCACAGCACATGGACTGCAGCGATTCAAGAAGGCAGCTCACCACCACCTTCTCAAGGGGCAGCGAGGGATGGGCAATAAATGCTGGCCCAGCCAGCGACGTCCCACGAATGAATAAAATAAATCAGAATGCCAAGAGTGGTCATAGTCGTTCAGACAAAATGGCGGAAGGAATGGTGCGATTCTCATTGCCTTTGACTTGAGTGGGATATAAGGCAGATTCCAGCATGTCTTTTTTTATTGTTTTTCTCACCAGAAAATGTTTGTACCCCCCAACTGAGGACAGCCCACGCTTTCTGCTGTGTTGCTCCTCGCAATGTCTCACGGAATGCAATCAGATCAGCCCTCCATCGTTCTGAATGGCGGAGCAGGTTCGAGGGGCCGAGTGGCCTACTCCTGCCCCTCTTTTGTATGTTCGCACGGTCCTACCGCGTGTCCAAACGTAACAGGCGTCATCCTCGGTCAGTCAACATCAAGGGTTCTGACGGCCAATAAAAAATGATGTGTTCTCTTGTATTCTCTTCCAGTCAAACAAGGTACCTGTGGTGCAGCCCTGCCATGCCGTCCACCCCCTCACGCCCCTCATCACCTACAGCGATGAACACTTCGCGCCCGGATCGCACCCGGCACAAATCCCCACAGACATCAACTCCAAGCGAGGTGAGGAACCTTTTGTGCATGATCTTACTGAAGCTGAACACGGGGACATTGACACGTGAGGCAGGAACTAACCGTGCGATCATTAAATAACACACAAGTGTTTTCTGTGCATTGCATTCATTCATCAGCTCAGCACCATTACACACCTCACCATTTATTGTGGATGAATTTGAGAGAGTAGCAAGAGTTGTTTAAATGTCATAACAATCTTGGTGAGCTTGCCAAAGAAAAGTGACATTTAAATGAAGGAAAAGCAGCAATTTTGTGATTTGCCAGCGTCTCACAGGGATGTACTTCTGAGGCTGTATAAGGCTCTGGTCAGACCCCATTTGAAGTATTGTGAGGAGTTTTGGGCCCCGTATCTAAGGAAGGATGTGCTGGCCTTGGAAAGGGTCCAGAAGAGGTTCACAAGAATGATCCCTGGAATGAAGAGCTTGTCGTATGAGAAATGGTTGAGGACTCTGGGGTCTGTACTCGTTGGAGTTTAGAAGGATGAGGGGGGGATCTAATTGAAACTTACAGGATTCTGCGAGGCCTGGATAGAGTGGATGTGGAGAGGATGTTTCCACTGGTAGGAAAAACTAGAACCAGAGGGCACAACCTCAGGCTAAAGGGCCGATTCTTTAAAACAGAGATGAGCCAGGGAGTGGTGAATCTGTGGAACTCTTTGCTGCAGAAGGCTATGGAGGCCAGGTCATTGAGTGTCTTTAAGACAGAGATAGATAGGCTCTTGATTGATAAGGGGATCAGGGGTTATGGGGAAAAGGCAGGAGAATGGGAATGAGAAGAATATCAGCCATGATTGAATGGCGGAGCAGACTCAATGGGCCGAGTGGCCTAATTCTGCTCCTATGTCTTATGGTCTTAATCATAGAAACCCTACAGTGCACAAAGAAGCCATTCAGCCCATCGAGTCTGCACCGACAACAATCCCACCCTGGATCTATCCCCACAATCACACATATTTACCCTGCTAATCCCTCTAACCCACGCATCCCAGGACACTAAGAGGCAATTTAGCATGGCCAGTGCACCTAACCTGCACATCTTTGGACTGTGGGAGGAAGCTGGAGCACCCGGAGGAAACCCACGCAGACATGTGGAGAATGTGCAAACTCCACACAGACAGTGACCCAAGCCGGTAATCAAACACACTGGGCGGCACGGTAGCACAGTGGTTAGCACTGCTGCTTCACAGCTCCAGGGTCCCGGGTTCGATTCCCGGCTTGGGTCACTGTCTGTGTGGAGTTTGCACATTCTCCTTGTGTCTGCGTGAGTTTGCTCCGGTTTCCTCCCACAGTCCAAAGATGTGCGGGTTAGGTTGATTGGCCAGGTTAAAAAATTGTCCCTGAGATGCATAGTTAGAGGGATTAGCGGGTAAATATGTGGGGGTAGGGCCTGGGTGGGATTGTGGTCGGTGCAGACTCGATGGGCCGAATGGCCTCCTTCTGCACTGTAGGGTTTCTATGATTTCTATGATTTCAAACCCAGGTCCCTGGTGCTGTGAGGCAGCAGTGCTAACCACTGTGCCACCGTGCCACCCGAGAATATCATAGAATATCTAGTGTGATAGTAGGCATTCGGCCCACCATTGCCAAGACCACATTAGCAGAGTGCAACCTCAGGAAGTGTTTGCTCTCTTTTGAAGAAGCGGGGCAGATCCGGTGCACTAATTATGAAGCCGGTGGACGATGAAGGTGCATGGAGATGCAGCAAGGACTGCTGGACCATTCTCACCAGCTTCACACTCTCACGCAAAGTAACCCTCTAATTTGTTCTGGTCATCAACTGAGAGAAGCTAACAAAAAGAGTCATCACAATCCATTATAGGACATCGTTATAGCTAAAGAAACCGGCTGGCTGAAGCCAGTGTATCTTAATATAGCTATTTCCTCAGTGCAGCGCTTTGTTTCCACTCAATAATACAAGGTGAGGTACAGCCCTCTTGCCTATTGTTCAGTCTGCAGCTGAGCAAACACCGAGACAGTGCTAGCATCAGAGAAAGAGAGAATCAAAGGAATGTTTAAATGTTGCACACACAGACTCAATAAAGAGCTGCTTCTCCTTGTGTTTGTGCCTGAGTGAGAATGTGCATGTCTGAATAACTCAGTGTATGTGATTTGTGTCCTGTGAGAGTGCGTGTGTCTGAGAGTGCGTGTGTCTGAGAGTGCGTGTGTCTGAGAGTGCGTGTGTCTGAGAGTGCGTGTGCCTTTATGTGTGTCAATTTGTAAATGTGTGTATGCGTGTGAGTGTGAGTATGTGCGTGGGTGACTGTCTTTCTCTCCATGTCAGTTTGTGTCTGTGAGTATGCATTGTGTGTGCCTGTCTGTGTGTGCCTGTGTGTGTGCCTCTGTGTGTGTGTGTCTGTATATGTGTGTATGCATCTGTGAGTGTTTGTGTGTGCCCATGTATGTGTGTGTGTGCGTCAATATGTGTAAGTGTCTGTATGTGTGTGCCAGTGTTTCTGTGTCAGTGTGTCTGTGTCAGTGTGTGTCTGTGTGTATGTCAGTGTTTGTATGGTGTGTATGTGTCTGCGTGTGTGTCAGTGACTGTGTGTGTGTCAGTGTGTGTGTGTTTCTGTGTGTGATTGCGTGTGCATGTGTTTGTTTGTAATTGTGTGTGAGTGTGTGAATGCCAGTGTTTGTGTGTGTCAGTGATTTCGTGTGTGTATCAGTATGTATCTTTGTGTGTATCCATGTGTATGAGTGTGTGTGTGTGTCTGTGTATGTCAGTGTTTGTGTGTGCGCGTGTCATTGATTGTGTGTGTATCTCTGTGTATGTGCGTGTGTGTCTTTGTGTGTGTGTCTGTGAGTGAGTGATTGTGTCTGTGAGTATGAGTGTGTGGGTGAGTATGTGTGAGTGTGTGTGACTGTATATGAGTATGAGTGTGTGGGTGAGTGTGTGTATATGTGTGGGTGAGTGTGTGTGTGTGTGTGCGGGTGAATGTGTGTGTGGATGAGTGAGTGTGTGTGTGTGCGCATGTGTGAGTGTGTTTGTGAGTGGGTGTGTGTGAGTGTGTGTGTGTGTGGGGGTGTGTGTGAGTGTGTGTGTGAGTGTGTTTGTGTGTGAGTGTGTGAGTGTGTTTGTGTGTGGGTGAATGTGTGTGTGAGTCCGTGTGTGAGTGTGAGTGTGTGTGTGTGTGTTTGTGTGAGTGTGTGTGTGTGAGTGTGTGTGTGTGAATGAGTGTGTGTGTGTGTGAGTGTGGGTGTGTGAGTGTGTGTGTGTGAATGAGTGTGTGAGCGTGTGTGTGAGTGTGTGTGTGTTTGTGTGTGGGTGTGTGAGTGTGTGTGTGTGAATGCATGTGTGTGAGTGTGTGTGTGTGAGTGAGTGTGTGTGTGTGTTTGTGTGGGGGGGTGTGTGTGTGTGAGTGAGTGTGTGAGCGTGTGTGTGTGTATGTGTGTTTGTGTGAGTGTGTGTGTGAGTGTGTTTGTGTGTGGGTGTGTCTGTGTGAATGCATGTGCGTATGTGTGTGTGTGTGAATGCATGTGTGTGTGTGTGTGTGTGTCTGTGTGTGTGTGGGCACACAGAGAGATTGGAGATTGATTGAGGTGTTGTTGGGCTATTGGCACCTGGGGAACCGCATGAGTCTGAGGTGGGGGAGTGATCGGGGAGTAGATATGATCCCCGGCTGTGGACCAGGCTGCCCTAGGAGGCAGTAGAAGTGGAAAAAGGTATAATATTTTGGTAGTTGGGGCTATTGATGGATAAGAGGTCAGTGACCTTTGGCACTGGGTGCGATGATGATGATTGTGTATAATTCTCTATTTGAAAGGATATTGGATCACATGGGGGTGGTGGGAGGAAGCTGTGCTTTGTCACCTCTGCTTCCCGTAGCCTGCTCCGTGCTGCTTCTGGCGTTCCTCCGCTTTTCATCACCGTCCCTTTCTCATCTCAAGCTCAAAACCTGGAGAAATGGTGAAGGCTGATTCTTGGTTGATGCAAAAAACACTGGTCAGAAGCCACCAATCTCTGCAGCTTACAGGTTTCGAGGCGTACGTGTGTTTGAGAACCAGCCGGGGCTCATTAGGAGATCTTGTTGAGTTTACAGACAATAGTAAGGCCACAGGCTGCGCCTTGGGGGGGGGGAAAAGCCCCGACACATTTACACAAGAGCGACGCAACATCAGCAAAGCAGCTGTGGCCGGTTTCAGGGAAAGTGGGAAATTGGCAGGCCCCAGAATGTCAGCTGGGCCTGGGATAATGACCAGATGTTTTAGTGATGTTGGGGGGACAGATGTTGGCCAGAGTGAAGAAACAATCCCCTGCTCCACTTCGAAATGGTCCACGGGATCTTTCGCACCCACCAGACGGAGAGTCTGGATTTAATTCCTGATCGGAAAGACGGCATCTCCAACAATGCAGCACTCAGTCGGTACTGCACTGCTGTGTCAGCCTAGCATATAGAATCATAGAATCCCTACAGTGCAGAAGCAGGCCATTCAGCCCATTGAGTCTGCACTGACTCTCCGACAGAGCATCCCCCCACACGGACCCTATCCCTGCAACCCCACATATTTATCCCACTAAACCCCCTCCGTAACCT
This sequence comes from Mustelus asterias, assembly GCF_964213995.1. Lineage (NCBI taxonomy): Eukaryota > Metazoa > Chordata > Chondrichthyes > Carcharhiniformes > Triakidae > Mustelus > Mustelus asterias. The sequence continues at coordinate 12,894,240 of NC_135801.1, read as the reverse complement.
ACACATCCTTGGTCACGAAGGGGCAATTTAGCATGGCCAATCCACCTAACCCGCACATCTTTGGACTGTGAAAGGAAACTGGAACACCCGGAGGAAACCCACGCAGACACGGGGAGAATGTGCAAACTCCACACAGACAGTCACCCAACGCCAGAATCGAACCCGGGTCCATGGTGCTGTGAGGCAGCAGCGCTAACCACTGTGCCACCGTGATCTCAAGTCTCAAGAAATGAAAGCGCTGTAACTTCACTCAGTAGTGACAGTACGCAAACAAAAAACAGCCTTGGAATTGCAGAGTCTGCTGATGGGTAATTATGTTGAATCATGGAATCATAGAACCCTTACAGTGCAGAAAGAGGCCATTTGGCCCATCTTGTCTGCACCGACCACAATCCCACCCAGCCCCTATCCCCATAGCCCCATGTATTTACCCTGCTAGTCCCCCTAATACTAAGGGGCAATTTAGCATGGCCAATCCACCTAACCCACGCATCTTTGGACTGTGCGAGGAAACCCTCCACACCCTAGCTATGACTATAACACCACATTCTGCACTCTTTCGTTTCCTTCTCTATGAACGGTATGCTTTGTCAGTATAGCGTGCAAGAAACAATACTTTTCACAGTACACAAATACATATGACAATAATAAATCAAATCAAATCAAAATGGGGAGAACGTGCAGACTCCACACAGTGACCCAAGTCGGGGATCGAACCCGGGTCCCTGGCGCTGTGAGGCAGCAGTGTTAACCACTGTGCCACTGTGCCGCCCTATATAGGGGAATCATGTCCTCTTTAATCTCGATTTTCCCCAGCTGGCCATTGACCAGATTGCAAGCCTGCGCCTTCTAGATTAACTGTTTGCTCCTCATATCTGCGAGTTACTCGCCGTTGGGTTATTTATATCACGGTTAAAAATGCCGCCCGGGTGATTCAACTCAGTGAGTGGGTGAGGAGCACCCAAGCCAAGTTGTACCATTGCACCCGAACGTCCCGATTATCAGGAGGCTTCCCTTCGGTTCTATCTCCGCGGTAACGCAGCATCAGCAATTGCCCGACAAGGGAATATGGGTCTGCTTTGCGGCGGGGGGGGGGGGGGGGGGGGGAATAAATGCGGAAAAATTAAACGCTGCCTTCTTACCGAGTTAGCAGAGGCATCCTGAGGGGAGGTTTGCAGGTAGACCACAGAATGCAAAGGTCTATTTGGGATTAGAAACCCTGTTTTAATCCTGCCAGCCACTTCTGAAAGCTGTAGGGCTTCACGTTTGCGGGGTTGTCAGTTAAGGAGAGTTCTCCCGGCGTTGCTTTGGATGTTAAATACTACACATGCAAAACTATTTGACCTTCAAGCCCCAAGGAATCAACTTGATAAAGAGCTTAGTATTAGCTGGAGTGACAATCGCGAGGCAAATGAATCGTATCAAGTGTTCGCATTAAGGCGCTGAAAATGATTCTTAATTAACCGCTGATCCTGTAAAGTTGCAGAGGCTGGAATACCCTGTGTCTTGAGAGAGATAGCTGACAACTGGCCCTGCAATGTTTTGTAGCTGCCCGTGTATTCCTTCCTGTACATGTGGGAACCTTGCAGACAGCGAACTGCAAACAATACATGCCCCGTGAACCAGAGAGGGTGAAATTGTCCCCTTTGGTTGGGGACCTGGAAGGGGTGGGGGTGGGTATGTGTTGAGGTGAGTGGAGGTTGGGGGGCGGGGGGGGGGGGGGGCGTTGGGGGTGGGTATGTGTTGGGGTGAGTGGAGGGGAGTTAGGGGCAGCACATCAATAGTTAACAGAAGATTAAATTGTACAATTTAAATCCCCCATGTCGCCGGCCCTCCTGTGTTTTCTCCTGTTTGAAGCCAGAGAAATAAACTGTGAGACATTTTAATTCCAGTCTCCCAAGGGAATGGGACGTACAGGGGCCGACGCGAGAAGGTTGGCAGAGGGGTATTAGTGTTTTCTTTCTCCGGCGAGCGCACTTCACTCTGCCAAAACTTTAAACCCGGAATGACGCACTGCTTCATTTTCTTTTTAAAATGAGCTGCCTTGCTCATTGGTGAAGATTAATAAATCAGATGGAACAAGCAGAAAAGTGCTGAGGCCTAGGGAAATCTGGTTCGGATTCTACTCATACAGAGGAGAGCAGATTTTGTTTCCCCCACTTGACTCCTGAAATTTCTCCAAGCACATAGGAACAGGAGGAGGCCGATTATCCCCCTCGAGCCTGTCCCTCCGTTCAGGGACCGTGGGAGAACATAGAATCATAGAATTTGGGTGGCACCGTGGTATAGTGGTTAGCACTGTGCCACCTCACAGTGCCAGGGTACTAGGTTCAGTTCCGGCCTTGGGTCATTGTGGAGTTTGCATGTTCTCCCCGTGTCTGCGTGGGTTTCCTCCAGTTTCCTCCCACAGTCCAAAGATGTGCGGGTTAGGTTGATTGGCCATGCTAAATTGACCCTAGTGTCAGGGGGATTAGCAGGGTAAATGCGTGGGGTTACAGGAATAGGGCCTGGGTGGGCTTGTGGCCGGTACGGACTTGATGGGCCGATTGGCTTCCTTCTGCACTGTAAGATTCCATGACTCTATAACTCCACAATCCCAGCCAGGCACTATCCCTGTAACCATACATATTTACCCTGCTAATCCCCCTGACACAAAGGGGCAACTTAGCATGGCTAATCAACCTAACCTGCACATCTTTGGAGTGTGGGAGGAAACCGGAGCACCAGAGGGAACCCACGCCGACACGGAGAGAATGTGCAGACTCTGCACAGACAGTGAGCCAAGGCCGGAATCGAACCGGGGTCCCTGGCGCTGCGAGGCAGCAGTGCTAACCACCGTGCCACCATGCCACTGTGGAAGCACAGCTCCATTCAGAATGGCACAGTGGCGCATTTCAAAAAAACTTATGGAGTCTGTGAAGCTTACCAACTGCTTTAACAGAAGGAGAATCTTCCGGTCACCTCTCCCATTGGTCCTTCTTTGACTCACTGTCAAACTTTTGTCCAGGAAACAGCTCGAAACGTTTTACTACGTGAAAGGCCAGCTATTGTTGAGGGTGTAACTTCACACCAGCACTAAGTAAATGTTCAAGTTGATGTCAGAGTGCAAACCCAGGTGGTGTTACAAGAAGTACAATTCCAGATAGTCATGTCATGTCAGACATGCCAGGCTCCCCAGTGTTTGTGCAGTTTAGGCCGACACTCTCTGGAGTTTAGGAGAATGAGAGGAGATCTAATTGAGGTACATAAGATGATGAAAGGTATTGACAAAGTAGAATAGAGCGGAAACTTCCTCTTGTGGGGCAATCCAGAACAAGAGGTCATAGTTTTAGGATAAGGGGTAGCAGATTTAAAACAGATGAGGAGAAACTGCCTCTCTCAAAGGGTGGAATTCACTACCCCAGAGCATGGTGGATGCCAGGACTTTGAGTAAATTTACGGAGGAGATAGACAGATTTTTAATTGGTATTGGGTTGAAGGGTTAAGAAGAATGAGCAGGAAAGTGGAGTTGAAGCCGAGATGAGGTCAGCCATGATCGTATTGAATGGCAGAGCAGGTTTGAGGGGCTGAATGGCCTCCTCCTAGTTCTTACGTTCTTTCAATGTTATTCTCTGCATCTAAGTAACTTTGCAGATTTTTAGTTTTGGGTGAGATAGTTCCAAGTAAAACAGAAATCCAGACAAGCTGAGAATGAGAAGTCCAGCAAAGATTTTATTTGAAAGATCCTGAAGTATTTTTCATGGGTTAACCAATAATAGTCAGGGACTTTCAACCTTGTATTGGCGGGACAGGGGGACAGTTCCCTTGGAACTGAAATCCCAAAAATTGATTTAGTAGCAGGGGCTAAAAGAGAGCGGTCACTTTCAGCACTTCACACGAGGGCTAAGTAATTAATCCAGAAGCTGAAGTGATATTGGTTCTTGCCCCCTGGAAGGGTGGCACAGTGGTTAGCACTGCTGCCTCACAGCGCCAGGGACCCGGGTTCAATTCCAGCCTTGGGTGACTGTGTGGAGTTTGCACGTTCTCCCCGTGTCCGCGTGGGTTTCCTCCGGGTGCTCCGGTTTCCTCCCACAGTCCAAAAGACATGCTGGTTAGGTTGACTGGCTATGGTAAATTGCCCCTTAGTGTCAGGGTAAAGACCTGTGGGGTTACAGGGATAGGGCCTGGGTGAGATTGTGGTCGGTGCAGACTCGATGGGCCAAATGGCCTCCTTCTGCACTGTAGGGATTCTATGATTGAGGTGCATGTAAAGGTTATTGTTAAACGGGGAATCGTAAATGAAATCATGGTTTGAATTCTTTGACTTTCTTTAGTTTCACCTTCAGGTGAAACATCAAAGCGACAGCTTTATTATTAATATTTCATCATATATTTCCCAAATAAGGCATTAAGAACAGCATTTACCAGATCTAATTTCTGAGCTAAATGATGACTTAATCTTTCCTAATTAAGTTCAAACACAAAGCAATGTAGTTCGTCTTGGGTAAATAACGATTATATTATCAAAATCATTGAGATTACACTTTTAAAAGAAAAGTGGTGAAGGTAGTTTCTAATTATTTCTTGTCTGATGCACATCCTATTTATTCTTGCATGGTTGTGTTGGAATGACTTGTGGAAATCTAATATGCTTGTGTTCTGTTTTCACCTGGACCCCTGCTCCCCTCCCTACAGGCATGCACAGACACCCCCCAGGTCCAGATATCCCCTCCTTCTACTCTCTGTCTCCAGGTGCTGTTGGACAGCTCACGCCTCCTCTGAACTGGTAAGCCCTTGGTTTCCTTTGAACTCTTAGCAAGTTGCCTGTAAGACCCCTCTTGTTTTTTTTTAAAAGACCTTTTCAGAAGACTTTGAAATTGACACTGCATCAGAGCCGTTTGTGAGACTTTAATTGTTTAATTGAGGGAGGAAAAAATAGTATCGCGAGTCATAGAATCCCCACAGTGCAGAAGAAGGCCATTTGGCCCATCGAGCCTGCACCAACAACAATCCCACCCAGGTCCCATCCCTTTAATCCTACATATTTACCTTTCTAATCCCCCAGGCACTAAGGGGCAATTTAGCATGGCCAATCAACTTAATCCACACATTCTTTGTACTGTGGGAGGAAACCGGAGCACCCGGAGGAAACCCACGCAGACGCGGAGAGAATGTGCAAACTCCACACAGACAGTTATCTGAGGCTGGAATTGAACCCGGATCCCTGGCGCTGTGAGGCAGCAGTGCTAACCACTGTGCAACCGTGCCGCCCTGTGTCATCAGCTCTGCAATCTCACATTAGAATCATACAGTGCAGAAGAGGCCTTTCGGCCCATCCAGTCCACACCGACACACGAGAAACATCTGATCTCCCACCTAATCCCATTTACCAGCACTTGGCCCATAGCCTTGAATGTTATGAGGTGCCAAGTGCTCATCCAGGTACTTTTTAAAGAATGTGAGGCAACCCGCCTCCACCACCCTCCCAGGTAGCGCATTCCAGACTGTCACCACCCTCTGGGTAAAACAGTTTTTCCTCACATCCCCTCTAAACCTCCCACCCCTCAGCTTGAACCTATGTCCTCTCATGACTGACCCTTCAACTAAGGGGAACAGCTGCTCCTTATCCATTCTGTCCATGCCCCTCATAATCTCATACACTAATTAGCACTAATAAATGTTTGAGTTGGTGTCAGAATGTAGTGCTGTAAGAGGCACAATTCTAGCCAGGCATGTCAACTTTACAACACACATACCATGGGCGGCACAGTAACACAGCGGTTAGCATTGCTGCCTCACAGCGCCAAGGACCTGGCTTCGATTTCTGGCTTGAGTCACTGTCTGTGCAGAGTCTGCACGTTCTCTCCGTGTCTGCATGGGTTTGCTCTGGTTTCCTCCCACAGTCCGAAAGATGTGCTGGTTAGATGCATTGGCCATGCTAAATTCTCCCTCAGTGTACCTGAACCAGCCGGAGTGTGGCGACTCAGGGATTTTCACAGTAACTTCATTGCAGTGTTAACGTGAGCCTACTTATGATAGTAATAAATACATAATAAACAGGGTTCCCCAGCTTTTGCATTGCAAGATCTTGTCTTACGCCATCCAGGCAATCCCGGGTCTGGTCCTCTATCTTTTTCTGATAGCGCACGACTTTAGTTTGTGCTCTGGCCCACTAGATCAAACTCTGTAAACCTCAGGCATCCTGCTTGTTTGACTATCTAATTCTACAGCTGCATCCTGCCTGAAGTTAAACGTGCGCACAGCCAAGATTATCTGTTCAGATTTGCTGCATTTGCACAGTACCGCTGCATTTCACTGGCATGTTCAAAGTTTAATGTTTATTTATTAGTGTCACAAATCGGCTTACATTAACACCACAATGAAGTTACTGTGAAAATCCCCCAGTCGCCACACTCTGGCTGGCTCAGGTACACTGAGGGAGAATTTAGCACCTAACCAGCATGTCTTTCGGACAGTGGGAGGAAACAGGGGCACCCGGAGGAAACCCACGCAGACACGGGGAGAACGTGCAAACTCCACACAGACAGTGACCCAAGCCAGGAATCGAATCCAGGTCCCTGAAGCTGTGAGGCAGCAGTGCTAACCACTGTGCCACCGTACCGTCCAGAATGCCGGTCACAGTATTTGAACCATATGAAGTTGTGACTTATTCAGCAAGGTGACTGTCTGATGAACAATGAAACCTTGGTGGGTAAATGTTTTGAATATTAAAGCAAGCGCCTTAAACCAGACCTGATGCACATGAACATACAAATTCGGAGCAGGATAGGCCACTCAGCCCCTCGAGCCTAATCCACCATTCAATAAAATCGTGGCTGATCTGATTGTAACCACAGCTCCTATCCCTGATAACCTTTCACCCCCTTGCTTATCAAGAATCTATCTCACTCTGCCTTAAAAATATTCGAAGACTCGGCTTCCACTGCCTTTTGAGGAAGAGAGTTCCAGAGACTTACCACCCTCTGAGAGAAAAAAATTCTCCTCAGCTCTGTCTTAACTGAGCAACCCCTTAATTGTAACCAGTGACCCCCTCATTCTAGATTCTCCCACAAGAGCAAACATCCTATCCACATCCACCCCGCCAAGATCCCTGAGGATCGAATACGTTTCGGTCAAGTCGCCTCTTACTCTTCTAAACTACAGCGGATACAAGCTTAGCCTGTCCAACCTTTCTTGGAAGACAGCCCTGCCTGATGTAAAACGTATTTTCCCAATCACATATATTCACGTTGATTGCAAGTAGCGCCTGTGCTGGTTAACAGGTAGCCTTCTTATTAGGTAAAAGCAAAATACCGCGGATGCTGGAAATCTGAAGCAAACACAGAAAATGCTGGAAAATCTCAGCAGCATCTGTGGGGAGAGAATAGAGCCAACGTTTCGAGTCTGGATGACCCTTCATCAGAGCTCTTCCTCGTGGCCTCCTTCATTTTAGTGTAAATCATTTATTTTTACAGATGATAATGAAGATGGGCTGTAATGTTGGAAGGTTTGGGGTGGAATTTTCCGGCAGTTTCGCGTCGGCGGGATTTTCCGGTCCTGCTGCAGTGAATGGAGATTTGGCTGAGTGCCAAAGTCTCTGTCCTCGCTTGCAGTGGCAGCGGGACACGAACAGACGGAAAATCCCATTGGTTTCCCAAAGTGATTTCAATGTTTGATTTTGCGACAGATTGAGATGGAGCTGTGCACCCTGTCTAACACTATAACCAGTTTTTCTGAATGTCTTTGCTAATACCTAAATAGGTCCAAAGGTTTTCCCTTCCAGCTAAATAAGCTTCTAATTCATTCTTAATTTCGGGTTGTTTTCTGTCCTTCATACTGTTTCTAAAATACAAGAGGGATAAAAACTTAACATTTGAAACGCATGTCGGAATGTGCAGTGAAACAAGCCATTCTGTCCGTAACTTCACCACAGACACTAGTTTTAATGCTTCTTATATTATTTGGGGTGGCATGGTGGCACAGTGGTTGGCACTGCTTTTACACAGCGCCAGGGACCTGAGTTCGATTCCGGCCTCAGGTCACTGTCTGTGTGGAGTCTGCTTGTTGTCCCCGTGTCTGCGTGGGTTTCCTCCGGGTGCTCCGGTTTCCTCCCACAGTCCAAAGATGTGCGGATTAAGTGGGTTGGCCATGCTAAATTGTCCCTTAGTGTCAGGGGGACTAGCTAGGGTAAATGTATAGGGTTATGGGGAATAGGTGGGGATAGTTGTCAGTGCAGATCCGATGGGCCGAATGGCCTCCTTTTGCACTGTAGGGATTCTGTTAAAAAAACAATGTCGGAGCTATTCCTCGCCATCGATTGGAGCCTCTCCCAATCGCAATAAGCTTACCCCCTTCTCGGCAAACTCAAGAATGAGAGAGATGGAGGCAAAGTGAGAGCTGGAGCGGAGAAGGAAAAAGAGATAGATGGAGAGAGAGGGAGGTGGAGGATTGTGAGAATGAGGAAGGGGAGAAGAAAGGTGGGGAAATGAGATGGAAAGATTGAAGGAAAGTAAGTGAAGGAGAGGTGAGAAATGTCGAGAGAAGTGAGGAAAGGAGGTAAGATAGATACAGAGAGAGAGAGAGAATGATTGAGGGGAGAGACGGGGGAGGGGGAGGGGGGGAATCACGTGATGTAAGCATTGGGAAGGCTATGTTTCCACAAGCTCTGGTGCTACCCATCTTTGAATCCATTTTTATCCTGATGCGCAACCCATAATTTTCCGATCCTCATGTGGGTAATCGGTGCTATGATCCTGGAAGATCCTGGAAAGGGGAGCTGAGTTATGTGAAGATAATCCTTGTTTGATCGAGGCAGTGGGAGACGGCCGGGGTGGGGCTCGATTTGCGGTGGCGGCTTCACAGGTGAGTGGGCCTACTCTTCGGTGATGCTATTGGCATCGGGATGATGGCCGCCATTACGAGTGAAGGTGCAGACGATGGTCTCGGCTCCCTGGCACAGTTTGTTGGTGCTCATTTTGATGAACTGCGCGATATCCTAAAGCGAACGGATGAAGTGGAACGAGATTCTCGTCGATGGAAAGGGCAGTTCCCTCGGTGATGGCCCACCTTTAGTCCTTAGAAATCCTGCTGCAGGGTGCGCCAAACATCCTGGCTGACTCGGGGAGATGGAACTGGAGAAGGAATATCCGTGCTCCCGGTCTCCTGAGCGGGGAGCCGGGATCAATTCCTGGCCAAATTTGAGAATTGGCCACCATGCTGGATTTGAGGACTGGACATCGTGAGTTCGATGAAGCACCTTGTATCAGTCTTCGAGGCTTGGGGGTCAGTCGAATACTCCGACTACTGGTCTTACATTGTCCTGTCGGTGTTGCGTTGAGAAGGATTAGAAGCAGCTGGATGAGTCGGGTCCTTGCCAGCTGTTGGGGCCGGGGCTTTTCTTTGTCACGGCTTTGGGACCACGACATGGCGGAGGCTTTACTTCATAGAATCCCTACAGCGCAGAAGGAGGCCGTTCGGCCCATCGTGTCAGCACTGACAACAATCTCACCCAGGCCCTATCCCTGTAACCCCAAGTATTGACCCTTCTAATCCCCTTAACCTGCACATTCTTGGGACACTAAGGGTTAATTTAGCACGGCCAATCCACCTAACCTGCACGCCTTTGAAGTGTGGGAGGGAACCGGATCACCCGGAGGAAACCCACGCAGAAACAGGGAGAATCTGCAAACTCCACACAGACAGCCACCCGAGGCCGGAACTGAACCCGGGTCCCTGACCCGGAAACTCTGGCTGGATCCTGGATGTGGCTTGCCTGTCATGGCTTTGGCCTTTTCAAGCTCCGTGGATGGTTACATTGTCCTGCAGATCATCATTAATCCTGAACATTATTCCCTTGGGATGAGAATCCCGATTTTGTGATGTTGTCGTTTATCCTGACAAGGGAGTTGTGATATAGGGAGCGCAGAGGTGTTTGTCACCTGTTACTTACCCTGTTAAATTCAGGATTGTCTACTTTTTCTTCTTGATGTGTAACGATTTTAATCAGGCAACTTGAGGTTGGCCTGCTTGAGTACGAACTCCCTGATTAAATGGATGGTCCAATCAAGGAGTGTCAGTTCCTCTGGCACTCCAGATGAAGACTGCATATTGAGAGCACTCTGTATAATGTCGTTGGATCTTGTAAATAAAGGAATTTTGGTGAAGGGACTTCCGCCTTTGAAGATGGCATTCATTCACCGGTGTGAGCCGACAGCGGAACGAGGGGGGCCATAGTTTGTGGGTCTCTTTCTTTCCATTGGGGAGTCTACTGAGTTGCTTGTATGACACGAGGGTTGTGTGTTATTTGCCTGTTTATTTAAGGGTTCAGTAATCCTTGTATTTCCACTGAAGGAGTATAATTTTTAGTACCTATCACTTTATTTTTTATATGAGATGAATCCTGCCACAGCAGGGTGGTGGGTAGGTGGTTTTGTATAAAGGTGGTTGGTATGGCCTTATGTATCCTTGTTGTGGGTGAGGGAAATCCCCCAATAGAATCATTGGGGTTGTGTTTTTCTTTAGTAATGTTGTTGTTCTGGGATTTAGGAATCCTTGCTTGTTTCCTGAGAAAGTGCAGACAGATTACATATCCTGGAAAGGGCTAGGGGTGGGATTTTATGGCCTTGCTCGAGCGAGACTGGAAAATCTGTCCAAGGACAATGGGCATTCCCATTGTCTGCCCCTCGCCCGCTCCGATTCCGTGGTGGGCGGGACGGTGGAATTCTGGCGTAGGTTCTGTTTTTTCTGTCGTTGGTGTTGAGGTGTTGTTGGAGTGGGGGAATGATGTTCTGGTGCACGCACAGGCATCATTGACTAATCCTTGGATATCTGGCCTTCTTAGGTTGGTCTTCTATTTTGCTTTGGCTGTGCACGCTGTGGCAGTGGTTATTTGACTATTTGGTTCATGTAATGTACAGTGGGCATATTGTCCTGTTGTGAGGGTTTCTCTGGTGTGGGGAAAGGGGTCGAATCACATTGATAGTGGGGCCAAAATGGCACCTCTGGGGTTTCCAGAGAAAGGACAGTTTGCTTTGTCCAGTTTATGAGAATGATGTGAACATTCTTGGCCCTCAGTGTGTCATTGAGCAGCTTAGGGCAATATTGGCTGTGTTTATCCGGCTCAGATGGAGGGCATGTTGGGTGGGCAAGTAGGTTGCTCTCCCCCAAGACATCCCCTTCAAGGAGCCGCTGGACTGCTCTCCTTCTTAAGACTTGGTCCCCCTGGAGGTGTGGTATCCTGTTGGCTACAGGTCCTGAGTGTGAGTCTGGGGGCTTCGGTTCAACGTTGTCAGAGTCTCCCTTCGGTTGGAGATTAGGCTGGATGGAGAAGATGGTCGCCTCCTCCGAGTAGCCTTATATGGAAACTTCCAGCCTGTCCATCTTCTAGGTTTGGGTGTCCCGAGAGGGAGGGAGTATCCTGTTCATAGTGAGATCATGCTGTTCCTGGTATGCTTCCTGTGAAAGTGTATGCTGAAAGACTACGTCTGACTTCTGTTGCATTATCCTGATTGAAGTAACTTTGAAGGTGACTCGTTGTGGATTCAAGTTATAAAGAGTTAATTCCCAACAATATTTATATATGTGCAAACAAGGCTCTGACGGATCTGCAAAACACAGTCTACTCCCTTCTAATCCCTGGCTCCAACTGGGGCTCCTCCCCAACTCAGGATGTGTGTCCTTGTCCCCGATTGGCTCGGTTTCCCGCACGGCCTCCCCATGGTGTCCGGCCCAATCACGTGACCCTCAGGGATCTGCTCCCTTAAAGCGGCCATGCTACCACACTGATGCTCCTCTCTTTTTGGAGCTTCCTTTATCCAAGTAGGTGGGGTGTTTTTACAGGCTCTGATTTGTTAGAGTTAACCTTGGAGGGTTTCCCTTACCTTGTCGGGAGGAGGAGGGTTGTATCTCCCCCCGCTATACTCTGCTGATGAGTGTCTTGATGATTCTTCTTCTTGTCAGTGGGGTTTCCTTGGTGGAATATGGTTTCAAATCTTTGGTGATGGGGAGCCTGATTGGTGCCTCTGATCTGGCTGGAGAGGAGGGAGGTTTGAAATGTTGCGAGCCTAGGCGAGATGTACGATTCCTTGGATTACTGTACATCAGAGCATACATTGACACGCCAGACCCTGTTCCGATGGCAGTATCCTGAGGTTCCTCTTTTTCTGGGTTATCTTTTTATTGCATGGAGGTCATGGGATGTTGAGATAGGCCTTGGTTCGTTGTATATTTTTCCATGAGGGATCCTCTATATTATGTAATTCTGTCTCTGTTATCCTGTGGAGGAGGGAGTGCACCATGGGGCCATATGCTCATGGCGTTACCCTGTTATCCCAAGATCCCCCACTCTTCCTGGTAGCCTCTCTTTATCCGTACAAGAGCAGACACCGACCGAAATGATTACAATGATTGATAATTGGAATTATTTGCATGAATAGGGGAAGGCAGTGGTGTAATGGTATTGTCACTGGACTTGTAATCTCGAGACTCAGGGTAATCCTCTCGGGACCCAGGTTCGAATCCCACCATAGAAAATGGCGAAATTTGAATTCAGTAAAAATCTGTAATTAGAAGATGACCATGAAACCATTGTCGATTGTCGTAAAAATCCATCTGGTTTATTAATGCTCTTTAGGGAAAGAAAACCTTACCCGGTCTGGCCTATATGTGACTTCAGACCCACAGCAATGTGGTTGACTCTTAAATGCCCTCTGAAATGGCCTAGCAAGCCACTCAGTTCAAGGGCAGTTAGGGATGGGCAATAAATGCTGACCCAGCCAGCAATGCCCACATCCCATGAATAAATAAAAACATTCGCTGGTCTTTTCTGTATATGTAGAATAATGATTACTCTGTACTGTACTAGATTTAAGGGATTTGATGTGTCTTGTGGTAAATATAAAATAAAAAACTTTTCAATAAAAATATCTGTTTAAAAAAATTACAGTCCAAGACATTGACTGGCTTGTAAGGTGGCCTCCTCCTGCTCCTATTTTCTATGTTTCTAAGATGGCAGTGAGTTGCTTCAACTTGTTATGCGATGGAAGGGCAGCAAGCAGATTCCAGTCCGGAGATCCCTTGTGTCGGTGGAGGCTTGGAGGGCCGAAGGGCCTGTTCCTGTGCTGTCATTTTCTTTGTTCTTTGACTACGTCCTGATCTTAACCCTGCAGCCAGGCCCACTCCTTCCAGGAGGGAGATAGATCGTTAAAGTAGTGTTGACAGGCAACAAACTTGCAAGTGTGTTGGGGGAGGACACCCGGATGGTGCGGCGGCCATTTTGAGTGTGTTCTGTTAAGACCAGCCACTTAATTGGAAGGATGAATTCGAGCTAATTGAGATAGCGTTGTGTTTAACAAATGCTCTTCAAAAACTGGCGAGGAAACATCGAATCGCCATTCAGTCAACTGTTCAGATATTTAAATTGCTGTGAGCACCAAACTTAAAAATTAATTAGAATTTTTATCTGATTGAAAGCACAATTATTACAGTTTAATCCATTTTAACTACAAAACAACAACAACATAAGGCCGATGTGTAGTTTAGCTTTTAATTGCTCCAAACAACTTTTCCCACTGCGCATCTTTCATGTTTTTTTTCTATCGAAATAAATTGTCCAGGCGGTGTAGCAAAATTTAACACAATAGCTAAACACAATGCCTTCATTGTACTTTGGAGTTATCTTCAAAAAAATAACAGTGTTGTACAAACATTTGGGACTTAAACATGTGAATTTCGACGGAAAATAGTGGGCAACAAAAAAATAATATCCTGCCTGTGGTGGACTTCAGTTGTGCCTTTGTCCTGCCTGGACCACCGTTGTGTGTTTGTCATGCCCTGCCGGCTCCTCCCCTTGTCACCTAGTATAAAGGTGGCTGTTTCCTCCCCCTTGTTCAGTCCAGGTTGGTTATCTGTTGGGATGTGCTCCTAGTTCTGTAATGAATAAAAGCCTACAGTTGTATTGGCACACGAGTAGTCTTTTGCCTAATTTAGAGCGCATCACTGCCCACTCTCAAGGTCGGTCAAAATGATTTGATTTGATTTATTATTGTCACATGTATTAACATACAGTGAAAAGTATTGTTTCTTGCGCGCTATACTGACAAAACATACCGTTCATAGAGAAGGAAACGAGACAGTTACAGTCATAGCTAGGGTGTAGAGAAAAATCAACTTAAGGAGAGGTTGGAGAAACTTGGTTTGTTCTCACTGGAACGACGGAGGTTGAGGGGTGACCTGATAGAAGTCTACAAGATTATGAGAGGCAGGGACAGAGTGGATAGTCAGAAGCTTTTCCTCAGGGTGGAAGAGTCAATTACTAGGGGGCATAGGTTTAAGGTGCGAGGGGCAAAGTTTAAAGGAGATGTATGAGGCAGGTTTTTTACACAGAGGGTGGTGGGAGCTCACTGCCGGGGGAGATAGTGGAAGCGGATACAGTAGTGGCTTTTAAGGGGCGTCTGGACAAATACATGAATAGGATGGGAATAGAGGGATATGGTCCCCGGAAGGGGAGGAGGTTTTAGTTAAGTCGGGCAGCATGGTCGTTACAGGCTTGGAGGGCCAAAGGGCCCTTTCTTGTGCTGTAGTTTTCTTTGTTTTTTGTTCTTTGTTCTTACTGTGAGGTAGGTCTATTCAAAAGTCTGACAGCAGCTGGGAAGAAGCTGTTCTTGAGTCGGTTGGTACATGACCTCAGACTTTTGTATCTTTTTCCTGACAGAAGAAGGTGGAAGAGAGAATGTCTGGGGTGCATGATTAATTATGCTGGCTGCTTTTCCGAGGCAGCGGGAAGTGTAGACAGAGTCAATGGATGGGAGGCTGGTTTGCGTGATGGATTGGGCTACATTCACGACTTTTTGTAGTTCCTTGCGGTTTTGGGCAGAGCAGGAGCCATACCAAGCTGTGATACAACCAGAAAGAATGCTTTCTATGGTGCATCTGTGAAGGTTGGCGAGAGTCGTAGCTGACATGCCAAATTTCCTTAGTCTTCTGAGAAAGTAGAGGCGTTGGTGGAATGAAACGAAGTGAAATGAACCATTCAAGCAAAATTGAAACAATCATTTCCGGGTTGGGTGTAGGATTGAGGGAAGGGTGTACCAGTCCTACAGGATAAAAGCAAATTACTGCGGATGCTGGAATCTGAAACCAAAAGAAAAAATGCTGGAAAATCTCAGCAGGCCTGGCAGCATCTGTAAGGAGAGAAAAGAGCTGACGTTTTGAGTCCAGACAACCCTTTATCAAACCTGGAGGGTTCCTGAGCTGCAGGAACCAATCATTTGCTGAGCCAGCCAGCTCTGTCATCAGTCATGTGACACGCAGTCAGCCTATTGTCTATATGTGAATTCTCCACACATTTACTCACCCACCACATTTGATTTAATCTCTCACAAGAAGAAATATCCTCTCCACATTCACCCTGTCAAGATCCCCCGGGATCTTATACGTTTTGATCAAAATGAGACATGTTGCCGAAATTTTCTATCTCACACTCACCAGGACAAACACAAGAACGCCAAATTTCAAACGATCACTATTTATACTACGGGAGGAACAGCTGCGGATTGGTTGGCAAGTCGAATCTGGCTGAGGCATTGCCATGGAGAAAGCAGTGGTGAACTATAGGCACCCATGTTTCTGGGTAATTTGAAAATGGCATACGACTTGAGCATATTTCTTTTGTTTGCAGATAATGGACATCTGCTTAGGAATGTGCAGCATTACTGGCTTCACTGATTATTTTAAATCGGCTGTTGGCGCACTCAGAATTATTCAGCAAGTGCTGTCCAACTATGGAAGCACATCTAACAGTAGTCCTTTTGTTTTGGGTTTTGCACGCATGGGTTGGTTGAGTTCAGTCTGTCGTCTGCCTATTATGAACAAGTGGAGGAACGGATTGTGATGATTTGATCAGCCAATCATTGGGAGGGACGGCCAGTGTACCTGGCCTCACACCAGCACTGAAATTCAGGGACAATGTTGCTCAATTGTATGGTAGCCAGGAAGTGGTTTTGGACTGACGGCAGCATTGTATTAGTGGAAAGTACCCTCAGGCCACCACTGCATAGCAGATAGACCAGGCACTTTTCCCACCTGTGTTGGCCACCATGTGTTTAAGTTTATTTATTAGTGTCACAAGTAGGCTTACATTAACACTGCAATTAAGTTAGTGTGAAAGTCCCTTAGTCGCCACACTCTGGCACCGTTCGGTTACACTGAGAGAGAATGCACCTAAACCAGCACGTCTTTTGGACTGTGGGAGCAGTAAATGTGTGGAGAATTCACACATAGACAATACTCTGACTGCGTGTCACATGCCTGATGACACGTTGCTGAGCTGGCTGGCTCAGCAAATGATTGGTTCTTGCAGGACTGGTACGTCCTTCCCTCAATCCTACACCTGACCCGGAAATGGTCATTTCAACTGGAGCACGTGGAGGAAACCAACACAGACATGGGTAGAACATGTAGACTCCGCATAGACAGTGACCCAAGTAGAGAATTGAACCCGGGTCCCTTGCGCTGCGAGG
Source organism: Mustelus asterias (assembly GCF_964213995.1). Lineage (NCBI taxonomy): Eukaryota > Metazoa > Chordata > Chondrichthyes > Carcharhiniformes > Triakidae > Mustelus > Mustelus asterias. The sequence continues at coordinate 12,877,744 of NC_135801.1, read as the reverse complement.
CAGCAGTGCTAATTACTGTGCCACCATGCCATCCATCGACCATATGTGGTATAGGTTATTGCGATTGTTTGAAATTTGGTATTCTTGCATTTGTCCCAATGAGTGCAAATCGAAAAGCTTCGACAATGTGTCTCTCTTTTCGTCAACGCCCTTCAAATTGTTCAATCACGGTGAATAAAGGGGGCAGCAGCATCATCTTCTTCCCCTCGTTCTTTCCTTATGTGCCCTAATCCACTCCTCAAAACTAAAGTTACGATAAGAGAAATAGAACTTTAGTTTTAACACGGTCACCCCAACGCTGTAAAAGATGACATTTTGCAGAGAAAAAAAGTTTATTTATTAGTGTCACAAGTAGGCTTACATTAACACTGCAATGAAGTTACTGTGAAACTCCCCTTGTCGCCACACTCCGGCGCCTGTTCGGGTACACTGAGGGAGAATTTAGCGTGACTAATGCACCTAACCAGCATGTCTTTTGAACTGTGGGCGGAGAACTCACCAATAATATTAACGTTTCGAACCAAACGCTGCCTGGGTTGTTAGTGTTGTTGCGCCTTGAGTTAGCTGTATTTTTGTATAATTTGATGGTCAGTGATTACCTTCTGTTGCAAAGGGTGATCTCTTCTGGGGCCAGTTGAACAACCATTGAGATAGACACAGGTGCTTTAGAACCGGGGTGCCGCTATAGGGCATGTGAAGTAAAGTTGCTGTGTTACACAGCAGAGTGTTAAATTGGTACATCCTTGAGTTTCCCCTTATTTATGATTGGCAAGGTGTGATGCACATTAACTAGATTTTAATACTGGACGTTAATTGTTTCCCTTTCATGTGTGATCCCACTGGGGCTATGCTCTGGCGAATTAGCCCTGCTGGACTTTCCAATAAAGCACGGCTGGTTTTAGGTTTCTCTCCACAGCTGTGGTACCAGATGAAATTTGAGCTCACCCATTCATTTAACACTATCCAACATCCTAGCCCTGAAACACTCAGTGTACTTAGCTTAGAATAGAAGTCAAATCCCCACAGTATAGAAGGAGGCCATTTGGCCCATCGAGCCTGTACCGATCACAATCCCACCCGGGCCCTATTCCCGTAACCCCATGCATTTACCCTGCTAATCCTGCTGACACTGGGGTCAATTTAGCATGGCCAATCAACCTAATCTGCACATCTTTGGAGTGTGGGAGGAAACCGGAGCACCCGGAGGAAACCCACACAGACACGAGGAGAATGTGCAAACTCCACACAGACAGTGACCCGAGACCAGAATTGAACCTGGGATCCTGGCGCTGCGAGGCAGCAGTGCTAACCACTGTGCCACGGTGCTGTCCGGCTTCCTCCAGGTTTGTCTGCAGTGTCATGCAGTGCAGTAGTTGTTCCTCTGTTGAGGCTTCAACATTAATCATGCACCTTCAGCTGCAGGTTCAGAACATCTAACATCAGTAGACACGCACTATAATTCCAACGACTTTCTGGGACCAGCTCTTCCCGGGTCCCAGTTGTGGTCATTGGAGCCAGCCCAGAATGCACCAGCTGTGGCACCCCTGGCAAGCCCAGTTGGAGACAGACCAGGGCTGTGCAGATAATGAGGAACATTCAAGTTGCAGTTGCCTGTACAAACACCATTCTCAATGACTGGGGAAGGAACGCAGATTATTGTCACCAGAGAATGTACCTGTGTAGAGATGTACATCGCAGCCTGGTTTAGACACACATTGTCTCCCAAAGTTTTAACTGGATAAAGACTGAGTCATTGTGAGGCCTGCGATCCTTTTCATTTTTACATATTTTCCAATTGAAGGTAGCTACATGATTTGAAAAATAATTGTCTTGATTCAAACATAGAATCATAGAATTCCTACAGTGCAGAAAGAGACCATTCGGCCCATCGAGTCTGCACTGATCACAATCTCACCAAGGCCCTATCCCACATATTTGCCCCTCTAATCTCTCTGACTGCACATCCAGGGACACTAAGGGGCAATTGAGCATGGCCAATGCACCTAACCTGCACATCTTTGGACTGTGGGAGGAAACCGGAGCACCCGGGGGAAACCCATGCAGACACAGGGAGAATTTGCAATATTTGGGGAGAATGGTCAATATTCTGCACGGCATTGGGTGATGTTGCGGGAAATTGGGTTTAAAGTTTATTTATTAGTATCACAAGCAGGCTTACATTGACACTGCAATGAAGTTACTGTGAAATCCCCTAGTCGCCACACTCCGGTGCCTGTTCGGAGAAGTGAGGGAGAAGTTAGCATGGCCAATGCACCTAACCAGCAAGTCTTTCGGACAGTGGGAGGAAACCGGAGCACCCGGAGGAAACCCCACAGACACGAGGAGGACGTGCAGACTCTGCACAGACAGTGACCCAAGCCGAGAATCGAACCTGGGTCCCTGGCGTTGTGAGGCAGCAGTGCTAACCACTGCACCACCGTGCCGCCATTATATTTGGTACATTTGTCCACCCACTATGTGATTGTTGCTACATCCAACCTTTGCTGATGCTGCTCTCTGCTGCCTGGTGTATGTTGAATAATGTTCTGTACCCCAAAAGACCCTCGTACAGTTGCTGTCTTCAACTGAATTTAATCTAATTTCTTCGTATCTCTCCAATTCAGGTTTTCCCACCCTATGGTTCCTGGTAACCATAACCCGCCTACCACCGGGATTCCTCACCCAGCTATTGTGAACCACCAAATCAAGCAAGAACCCATGCACAACGAGATTGAACACATGGACATGTAGGTTGACAACTTGGAGATTTTCCAAAAATGTTTTTTCTCTTGGGAGGAGGGAAGGACACCGTTATTCAAAATGTCCGATTGATAGATTGCTGTTAGGCAGGTGTTACAGATGTGGAGATGCCGGCGTTGGACTGGGGTGGGCACAGTAAGAAGTCTAACAACACCAGGTTAAAGTCCAACAGGTTTATTTGGGAGCCAAATAAGCTACCAAATAAACCTGTTGGACTTTAACCTGGTGTTGTTAGACTTCTTAAGGTGTTACAGAGCCAGGGCAGGGAGATGGAGTTATAATCAGTCGTGATCCAATTGAATGAAGGATAAGCCTCGAGGGGCTAAATGGTCTCCTATGTTAGGAGGCTATACAAATTCACATTTTACTTTCTCACTGTGGGGAGGGGGGAACAAAGAACAAAGAACAATACAGCACAGGAATAGGCCCTTCGGCCCTCCAAGCCCGTGCCGCTCCCTGGTCCAAACTAGACCATTCTAGTGAGGGGAGAATGTGCAAACTCCGCACAGACAGTGACCCGAGGCCGGAATTGAACCCAGCTGCCTGGCACTGTGAGGGGAGGGGACAGAGTGAGGCATTTTGGTGTTTTAGTGTTTCTTCCATCAACGGGAATGATTGAAGTTGGTGAAATGTATGATCCTTTCTCTTTTGCCCAATAGAAAACCTCACCATGAAATGAGGAAGGAGCAAGAGGCCAAAAAACCGCACATCAAGAAACCGCTCAACGCCTTTATGTTGTACATGAAGGAGATGAGAGCCAATGTGGTGGCAGAGTGTACACTGAAAGAGAGCGCCGCCATTAATCAAATCCTCGGCCGGAGGGTGAGTACGTAATGTGCGGCCTAAAGGAAAAGGATCCAGTGACTTTTCTAAACTTAAAGTAAAGTTTATTTATTAGTGCCACAAGTAAGGCTTACATTAACACTGCAATGAAGTTACTGTGAAAGTCCCCTAGTCGCCACGCTCCAGCGCCTGTTCGGGTACACTGAGGGAGAATTTAACATGGCCAATACACCCTAACCCGCACGTCTTTCAGACTGTGGGAGGAAACCGGAGCACCCGGAGGAAACCCACGCAGACACGGGGAGAACGTGCAGCCTCCGCACGGACAGTGATCCAAGCCGGGAATCGAACCCATTTGGAGATTTTGTCCCGTGCCCACCAGACGTGCCCCCTCACCTCCCGCTGCCCTACATCACCAATATTTCAATATTAGTAATAGTAATTTAATAATTGAGCGGCACGGTGACACGGTGCTGCTGCTCCCTCACAGCGTCAGGGACCCGGGTTCAATTCCGGCCTCAGGTCACTGTCTGTGTGGAGCCTGCACGTTCTTCCCATGTCGACAGGGATTATCTCCGGGTGCTCCGGTTTCCTCACATAGTCCAAAAGACATGCTGGTTAGGTGCATTGGCCGTGTTACATTCTCCCTCAGTGTACCCAAACAGGCGCCGGGGTGCGGCGACTCGGGGAATTTCACAGAAACTTCATTGCAGTGTTAATTTAAGCTTACTTGTGACACTAATAAATAAACTTTAGATGTTCAAATGAAATGAATAGTAAAATACCCGACTTTTTTTTAATGATTTACCTAGAATCCCTAAAGTGCAGAAAGAGGCCATTCAGCCTATCGAGTCTGCACCGACAACAATCCAGGCTCTATCCCTGTAACCCCTAAGTATTTACCCTGCTGATCGTCCTGACATGAAAGGGCAATTTAGCACGGCCAATCCACCTAACCTGCACATCTTTGGACTGTGAGAGGAAACCAGAGCACCCGGAGGAAACCCACGCAGAAACGGGGAGAATGTGCAAACTCTGCACAGACAGTGACCCAAGGCCGGAATCGAACCTGGGTCCCTGGCGCTGTGAGGCAGCAGTGCTAACCCGCTGTGCCACCGTGCCGCCCCGAATGATCTCGGGATGTTTTTTTCTGAGTGGCTCACAATAGTGTCGGAGAGACTGAACTTTAATTCGTGGAGACTCCAGGAAAATTGGCGGTCGATCGACAATGGCGGCTCATCGCTCTCTCCCTCTCTTTGTCTCTCTTACTCAAACCGTCCCAATGCTGCACTGAGTCCAGTGAGTACTGACTGTGAGCGCTGCACAGTCACAGCTCAGAATTGGTGATGTAAAAGTAAACCGAACGAGCCGGTGATAGGTCACGGAGAGGTCCTGTGCTCGCCCGCTGGCGTTCCCGCACAAATAATCCCTGCCTTTCATTCCTTGTGAAAGTCACTAGTGTCAGCTTTACCAGATATCTGCCCCTACAGTTACCAGTGCCTCTGGCTACCTTGCTTTGTTCTGTCACTTGATATGTAACGAGAGAAAAAAAGTGCCATTGACGACCCCCTTTTTAAATCTGACAAGCTCCTACTGCAGGCAGAATCTGAAGTGTCCATAAGCAACAGCCTCCTTTATTACAGGCGGGTAAATGAGGAGTGGGGGCGGTGGGGGGGGTGGGGGCAGAGAGAATTGAGAATGAATCAAAGAATTGTTGTAAGAGGAGCTACCATTGCAAGCCATAGTGACTCCGTGTGACTCAGAGTTCCTAATCCTGGGGTGGGTGAAATACCACGGGAGAGATTCTCGGCCCTCCCAGCCGTGTGTTTCCCACCAGTGGGATGTGGCGTGTTGTTTGTTAGCGGCAGGATTCTCTGGTTCCCGCCGCTGTCGATGGGAATTCCCATTGACGTCGCCCCCCCCCCCACACCGGCCGGAAACCCGGAGAATCCCGCCGGTGTGAACGGCTGGAGAATTCCATGCATTTTGGACACATGACCTCCAATCATTCCATCTTTCTTTGGTGCGCGCCACCTTCCCACACCAACTGGATTACCTGATTGGATGATTTTTAATTGATTTTTAGCTTTGCTCCCCATTTCCAACACTTCTAAAGTGTTTCGGGAAGTCAGGCATCTCACAGGAGTTTTGTAGGGCGGCACGGTGGCACCGTGGTTAGCACTGCTGTCTCACAGCGCCAGGGACCCGGGTTCGATTCCCGGCATGGGTCACTGTCTGCGTGGAGTTTGCACATTCTCCCCGTGTCCGCATGGGATTCCTCCGGGCGCTCCAGTTTCCTCCCACAGTTGGAAAGACGTGCTTGTTAGTTGCATTGACCCGAACAGGCGCCGGAGTGTGGCGACTAGGGGATTTTCACAGTAACTTCATTGCAGTGTTAATGCAAGCCCACTTGTGACACCAATAAATAAACTTTACAGTAGAACAACCTTTGATTCGATGCTAATCTCATATCATGAATGCCGTGGAAGTTGAGTGTGAGTGTGTGATATGCCTGTCAGTGTAGGAAGGAACAGGAGTTGGAGACACTGAATTGAAAGTATATGGGGTACAGGTACATTCTCTAGTTTGGCAATGCCCAGCCAGAATGAAGGCTGGCAAATGCCTCTGAGACCAGGCAGCTCAGTCAGAGATGGATAGAAATGTTTCATCTCCTGTAACATCCCCACTCTCACTGACCTCAGTAGAAATAGATATCAAGTTCATAGTATCCCATAGAATCCCTACAGTGCAGAAAGAGGCCGTTTGGCCCATCAAATCTGCACTGACTCTCCAAAAGAGCATCTTACCCAGGCCCTATCCTTGTAACCCTACCTATTTACCCGCAGATCCTCCTAACCTATACATCTTTGGAGACTAAGGGGCAATTTAGCATGGCCAGTCCACCTAACCTGCACATCCTTGGAGTCTCGGAGGAAACCAACGCAGACACGGGGAGAACGTGCAAACTCCACACAGACAGTGACCCAAGCCGGGAATCAAACCTGGGTTCCTGGCGCTGTGAGGAGGCAGTGCTAACCACTGTGCCACCCCTGGGGGAGGGGGGCATGAGCCAATATTGTCCGTGATTAAAATGAGCCCACTTGTATGTGAACAAGATGCACTGTGGTGCATTGCCAGTGTACAGACCTGCGCTTGGAATGATAGCCCTCCCTCGCCAACATAATGGCTTTTTTCCACAAATAATGGACACCCGTTTCTGACCAATCACTGTCTGCTCAATCCTCTCGCTGACTGTTTGAGTAACGTCCGCCCATCTCTTCCTGTTACAGTGGCATGCTTTGTCGCGTGAAGAACAAGCAAAATACTACGAACTGGCTCGTAAAGAACGGCAGCTTCATATGCAGCTTTACCCTGGCTGGTCTGCGCGGGATAACTATGTAAGTTTCTTGTGTTTCTAATCGGGCTCCTCAGCAACCATTTCGTTCACTCCCCACCCCGCCCACCCCCCTCCTTTCTTTTGTAAGAGGGAGTTTACAGCTCGTAAACAAACAAAGCAGCAGACATTTCCAATTTGCGTTCACCTCATCCTCCCAGTTATTGTTGTGATCGACCCCTCTGTATTTAGTAAGGAACGCCCTCCCGCTCAAATACAACACGTGGCATCACTGGATTGTAAATGTGAGCCCCAGACAACTCACAGGCTTGTAACTTGCTGGCTCCCCGGTGTTGGATTTGTGGGAGGGTATCCCAGTGATGCACTGGGGAATCCCTCTCGGTAGTTCCCATGCAAGGGTTCACCATTGTCCAGAAGCGCTAACTTCCTCTGGACTATCGCTCTGGGCTGGGAATCATCCGACAGACATGATTTAAATCGCTAACTTTGATTAATTCAGCCAGTTTTACACCAACAGTTACTCTGAAACAGTTAGAAGAAAGAAATCCTCTTTGAACTTCAGAGTAATGAGTTGAAACACCCAGACTGAGCCCCGCAGGGGATACGGCCCACATTCCAAACCCTCCACCCCCCTGACGAAGTAACCCCCCCCCACCACCCGCCCCCCCCCCCACCCCCCGGGTATTCTCAGCCAACCTCCCCCCGACCTCCACAATCCTGACCCCACCCAATGGCATAATCCCAGTTACACTGTACTCACGTTGACTAACACCCCTCTCCCCACATTCGACCCAACTCGACAATGCCCGCCCCGCCCCCGAGACCTGACATCCCCCCACCCCCTCTCCGGTCCTGACACCCCCAACCTGACAACTTCCCCTCCCCTCCCCCACCCCAGACCTGATCTGATCTCCCTGCCCACAGAGACCGAACAACCTCAACCGAACGTGACAACCCAGCTCCCACCTCACCCGACCCCACCCCACCACCCCCAGAACTGACATACCTACCCCGCCTCCCCCCTCAGACCTGACACCCTCGACCCAACGTGACACCCCCATCTCCCCCAAACCCCTCCCCCCCCCCAACTAACCCCCGGACTCGACACCCCTTGACCTAACGTGGCTGCCCACCTCTCCCAATCACCCCCCCCCCCCCCCCCAACTAACCCCCCCGGACCCGACACCCCACGACCCAACGTGACACCCCCACCACCCCACCAACCTCCCCCCCCCCCTCAACTAACGCCCGGACTCGACATCCCTCGACCCAACATGATTCCCCACCTCCCCCAAAGCCCCCCCCCACTCCCCTCCCTCCCCCCCCCCCCCCCCCCCCCCCCGCCTCCCCCGGACTCGACACACCTGACCCGAAGTGACACCTGACCTCACCGCTCTTCAATTGGTACGTACACACAGTTCGGGAGCATTGATAGGCCAGGCGCGCAGTTCAGATTTTGATCCATGGAATCTGAACCTATCCAGGATTAAGTTGCTCCCCCTCTTCCTAGTTTTTCAAACGATGCATTTGGACCTCTGTGGCACACAGGAAGATGTCACAAATTCATGTTGCACAGAATTGAATCCATGAGACAGCAGCTGAAATAAAATCAAATGAAGATATTAGATTTTGTCCTCGTGGAGGACTAGAGCTTCATAAAAATGCATTCTTGTATCAAATTTCAGGCAGAATCACACAAAGGGGAAGGTTCGTGTTTTAGACAGGTAGTGTTGCAAGGACACTTCTTTATCTGTTGCCCAGATTAAGTCACACATCCCCTGCCTCATTGTGAGGTTGTGAATAGACTCTCTGTTCGAAAACTATTGGACCTTGGCTCCTGATGTCTTCATGACATTTGTTACAGTGCCCTCACTGTAATGCAAGACATGTTACAAAGCAGGCTAGGTACCTGAGAGCCTTATGTTATACCGAGGCTGGCTTTGCTTGATTCTCGGTGATACTCAACCTGCTTTCAGACTTAATTTGTGTGTGCAATTTCAGCACGTGCTGGCGAACTGACAATGGTTAAACTTTTGCTCGCCTTTATCCAGTTTCCCCGTGAGTCGTTCTTCCTTTCTCTGTTAATGAGGGTCATCAGCTACGGACACAATGACAAAAATATTAACTTCCGCAGCCAGACGGGCGACTGGTCCCTCCAGATGTCCAGACGATCTTCACGGCCAAGTCTTGTTGCAAACACGCCACTGGATTTCTGGCTGCCCGCAATAAGAGAGAAGGCCGTCAGGAATGGCCTGATTGGGGGACAGGCAGTGGGGAGGTGGGGTCAGGTGGGGGGGAGAACAGCAGTTCAGGTCAGGGTAACTCCAGGAAACCCCTCACATTCCTTTTACAATTCTTTCTTTGAATTTGGGCTCGCTAGCAAGTGTTATGAATGTCTTTAGCAGAGAACTGTGCAAGGAGAACCACTAAGTAGGCCTCGTAAGTTAAACTTTATTCGAGGTGTGGACCATGCCACAATTAAATCCTAGATTCTTTAACTGGGTTCCACAATGGGAGGGAGCTAACCCCCGCCCCCCCAGGGGTCATCTGATCCACATTCTTAAAGGGCCAGTACGCATCCCAAACCCCAACATGCATTATATACATATAGAATCATAGAAACCCTACAGTGCAGAAGGAGGCCATTTGGCCCATTGGGGCTGCACTGATAACAATCCCACCAAGGCCCTATCCCTGTAACCCCACATATTTACCCAACTAATCCCTCTATTTTTCACAACCCGGGACACTGAGAGGCAATTTAACACCACCAATGCACTTAACCTGCACACCTTTGGACTGTGGGAGGAAAGAGGATCACCCGGAGGAAACCCACGCAGACACGGGAAGAATGTGCAAACTCCACACAGAGAGTGAACCTGAGCCGGGAATCGAACCCAGGTCCCTGGAGCTGTGAGGTAGCAGTG